>NC_136068.1:1417431592-1418631592 GCF_964261635.1 Lissotriton helveticus | reverse complement strand
GAAAGAAAACAATGGAACATAAGCATGGTGTGATGATCACCTCCCCTTGCCTGTCCAATCAGAGTTAGTATTGCCATACATTTGAAACATTAATGGGTGGTACTAGCAAACAGAAAGGTATAATTGATGTAGTTTAGTTAGTTAGTTAGAAGATCCAGACGGAGATGCTGAAGTCTAGACCGGGATGCTGTCGGAGTGACGAGTGGTGCTGAAGAAGAATCGAACTATTGAGCCAATTATCTTAAGCAAATTCATTTAGAAGTAGATCGCAGAAGAATCTCGAGGAGGAAGAGAGTGTCGGAGATGGTTGCTACACAAGTGTCGGTGTCCTGATTCCTGTCCTGAAGCCTTTGTTCGCCAGACCTTTCCTTGGGGACCCGTACCAATTCCTAGGCCTGGGAGTTGGTTTTCACACCATTCTTGGTAAATATAAATATATCTGTGTATGCGCCTATTGATTGATTATTTGAATCTTCCTTCCTGTGGGGGACGGAGTTTGTTCTGTAATGTGTAAGTGGTACACATTAATTTAATCTGAGATACATAAAAAAAATACATCCTGACTCTGTGATCATTTCCAATGTGTAAGTATATTGAAATCTTATGTCATTTCACCATCAACTAGTTTAACTAATGGTCAATTGACCAGAGAAAATAACTTTTTGATCAGTGAAAGATAAGTTAGAGACTAGAAATAACTAATCTATAGACTTACAAAAACATGAACCTAGCGGTAATTGCCAGTGTGTTGTGAATGAATTTATGGGCCCAGGTGAGTATGTGGTGTTAGATTATCTATTGCTGGTAACCCGCTGGATCCGTTTTCTGTTAGCAGAGCGATGGATATTATTGACTAGTTTGGTGATAAGTTTGGTTTATTGATTATCTGTTTGTGTTACGTTTTATTTTATGTTGTCCAGAATTCCCAGGAAAAGTGAATAGTGGGTGGCGATAGAAACCACACTGCAGTGAGGTTACTCGTCTGTTGGAATAACACTGAGAAGCTAGGTAGGGCTGGCAGTGAAGAATTCGGGACTATTTCGTGTAAAAGTGAGAGTGATTGATAGCAAAGAGTTTACTGGTGAAACTTTGTCTTATATCACCTAGTAAGGGTAACACTGAAGGAGTAACAGGTTCTTCTGAGCTTGATTGAAGGGTAAACAGAAGGTTTTATCTGCAGTTTATGGAAAGTAAATGGAAGGTCTTACTCAAAAGAAGAGTGAGCGGAAGGTTTTACTTGCAGTAAAAGGAAGTTAACTATCCTTTGATTTAGTGGAGCAGACAGAGAAGCGAATGTTTATATGTTGTCGTTAATGGAATTTTTTGAGAAAAAAGTAAAGGCAAAGACTTTTTCGCATTATCTTGTGAAGGGAGGGTCAGTTGCTGGAGTTGCACTGACGTCACAGTGAGCCGCGCTGGGATTGGTAGAAACAGCGAGTGTGTGACAAACACAGATTGTGAAGGAGGGGTCAGTAGTAAAGACCAGAACTGACGTCAATCGAAAGGCAGCAATAGCATTGGTCAGATTACGAGCATGGCCTGAAGCCTGATTGGAAGCCTGAATAAGAACTACATTTTGACTGGTTAGTAAAAATTTGTTTGCTCGATTCTCATTTGCCTTTTTGTGTAAATCGCCCTGACGGGAAAACTCGAGCCTTTGCAGATTATTGCTTTATTCATCGGGTGTCCAGGAAAATGTATGGTGAAAGGAGGAAAAAGTCATTTATACAGCAAATTAAGAATTTCTTCAAGATAGATAAACCCGATTTAACTATAGAGGAAATTCCTATTCTGCCACCTAGAATGCCTGTATCATTTATGATGATGGAGAGAGGTTCTCCTACCTTAGTATGGATGGAAAATTGGATGGAATTCACAAAAGATGATGATGTTTTAGCTTTTCCAGAGCATGGTATTTTTAATGGAAGAATTTTACAGAATTTGAAGATGCAGATGTATGAATTAGAACCAAGACCTAGATTAACCCAGCATGATTCATTAGAAGAATGGGAGGCTGAGTCATTGGAGAGAGAAAAATGTCGAAGAAGCCTTGAACAAAAATAGAGAAGAATTAATACAGAAAATAACCCAATTAAGTGTAAATCCTGAAACCTTGACAATACCTGTAACTATAGGCCCTTTTGTTCCTTTACATGGAGATAAAGTAGCTTGTCTAAAGCACCAGGTACAGTAATGCCTTTAAATAATCCCAGAAAAGAAATCATAATAACTGATGACCAAGCCAGTGAGTGTGATTCAGTAATTTCATTAATGGATTTACTGATAAGAGACAATGTAAATGAAACCCGAAAGAGAGTTATACCTAGCAGTTCAAAGGAAGGAACGACAGTAACATCCTCGGGGGTTAGGAGTGCCACATCATTAACACCAGAAGATTTAGAAAGATGGGCACAAGAGATTAAAAAACAGAATTCACCTCCTACAATATTAGATATTTACAAATTGAAAGTAGAATTGGAAGAATTGATTGCTGGAAATGTGGTAATAGATAGATTGAATACTTATGATGAAGAATAATTGTTTTTTGTATGCAGGGGTATAACTAGAAATGTGAGATTGTTTCATGAGAAATTGGCAGAACTATCCTCGAAGATGGGAATCGATATAGGGAGATCAAAGGTATTACAGAAGCTTTACCGAGTGGATTTTACTGACAAGGATTTGGAAAATATGAATGTGTCTGGGAGGAAGTTGCAAGTGAAAGAGCTACTGAATATATTGCAGAAATGGGGAGACCTTGATAAATGGAGAGTGAGATGGCAAAAGAAAAAGGAAAAAGCACAGGCTAATGAAGTGTCTAATGCATATTTAATGAAAGAAACAGGGAAAGTAGAAATATTGTGTCCTATGAGGGAGGTACCTTGTGGTGGATACGTACATTTTCCATGGCGTAGACAAGATATTTTGTCATTTACAAACGAGTTCCCAAAGTTGAGAGAGAAGCAAGTTGAATGGTATAGGCAAGTTGAAAGGTTGTGAAAGTTTCAAAGATTTAGTTGAAAGATTTAGATGGTTTGTTTGATATAGTGGTGCTTGCAGACAGACTTATAGACAGAATGTAAAATCACAGTTGATTGGCCTAGTGAAGAATATCAAGAGATTCAAAAACAGGAGCACCCTCAGATGGCGTGATGAAGAAATATCATCAAGTAATTACGTTTTTGAAAGGGAAAATACCTCCAAAAGAAACAGTTTGGATAAAAATAGGTCGAACTACCCAAGAACCAAATGAGTCTGTTCATGCCTATTATGAAAGATTATTGCAGGTATTCAGCAGTATATTGGTTTTGAAAGCATTGGAGATAAGGATATGGGACACTTTGAGTATCGATTTGTTACCGGATTAAGACCTGAGATTAGTCAGATGATTCAACGACATAAGATTTGTTGGCAGAGTAAGGCCATAGATGAGATATTAAAGTATGCGAAATATTGTGGAGATGATATTGAAGATAGGCATAAGAAACTAAAAGAAAAGATTATGTTGGCACAAGTGAAGTTGGCAGAACAACAGGGAATAAAATTAGATGGTCAAACAGATGGACAGACAAAAGAGCAGAATCAGAGTGATAATGTGGCAAGTAGTGATAGGTAAACAGAAGGGACAAATGAGCAGAGAGTATGCGAAGAAAAAGTTTCCTTGTCATGGATGCGGAAAGCTTGGACATTGGAAAAACGAGTGTAACAATTTTCAGAATAATAATGGCCCAAATCAAAACTTGAATCCATAGACGCAGAATGAGGGATTTGTGAATCAACCGCAGCAGGTTGTTAATCAGAAGTATCAGTTGCCACCTGCCTCATGCCAAATTTTATGAGTCAGGCACAGTACAGTGCGGACACCGGATTACCAGGAAGCGGTAAGAAAAAGTCTGTGGTGTCACAATATTTTTTGCAGAATAAAAATGAAGAGGACATGTTGATCCAATGACGGTGCCTGAGGGGGGAGGAGGAGGAATGCGTACTTGGCTGATCCTTGCAGGTAGATCAATCAGGTCCATTTGTAGATGGGAAAGTGGAAGGTAATGACCTCACTTGTCTATTGGATACTGGTGCTACCTGTTCTATTGTGAGAACAGCAGACATCACAAACCTACCCCTCTCGGGAGACTCTATCCAAGTGGTTGAATTTACCAACCAGCAGATCAGAACCTCAATTACAAAGCCTATGGAGGTACAAATTAGAACATTTAAAGATATGCATAAAAGTCTAGTTTGTGATTCAAATCCAGTGAATTTGTTAGGATGAGACCTTTTGTGTAAAATGAATTGCACAATGTATTGCACACTGGATGGTGTTGCTTTTCAAACCTTGACGAAGATATGATTTATAAAATATTGTTAGCTAAGCAAGATACTGAAGTAAATTAAATGTATTCAATAATGACTGAGAATGACTTACCAGAAGAACTAAAAACTACAGTAAATGCAGAAGTATGGGATTTCACAGGAAAATAAATAGGTCTAATGACGAATGTAGACCCAATAAAAGTGACTGTGAAAGAAGGTGCAGTTTATCCGAACACTCGACAATACAAAATGAGTCCTTCTGAAATTGATTGAATGTTTAAGCAAGGCATTCTAAAAGAAATAATGAGCAGTCTTTGTAACTCGCCTATAATAGGTCTCAAAAAGCCTAGTGGGAAGTACAGGATAGTGCAAGATTTAAGGAAAATCAATAAAATTGTAGTACAATGTTGTCCAGTGGTGCCAAATCCAGTAGTGACTTTATTTCAGATACCTTGAAATGCTGGCTGGTTCACTGTGATTGATTTGTGTCAAGCATTTTTCTAGATTCCGTTACACTCAGATAGCCAGTATCTTTCTCTTTTGAATTTGAGGATCGTATTTTGGCATGGAATCGAGTTCTTCAAGGGTATACAGAAAGTCCATCTATTTTTAATTAGGTTTTGAAAAAATCTCTAGAAAAGTCCTAGTGCAGGATATTGATGACCTTCTTGTGGCATCAAAGTGTAGAGATGATTGTGTCATTGATTTAATTGCACTATTAAGTCATTTGGCTGATGGAGGACAGAGGGTATCTCCAGAAAAAAAGATAAAATTTTGCAAAACAGGAGTAAAATACTTGGGTCTTCAAATCGAAAGAGGAGTGAGAAAAGTGACCACAGAAAGAATGAGAATAATAAGACAAATGCAATTGCCCCAAACGCAGAGAGAAATCAGAATGTTTCTTGGAGTTGTGAGCTACTGTAGACAGTGGATTGTTGGATTCTCCTTATTGGCGAAACCTTTAATTCAGATTACACAACAAAGAGCAAAGGATCCAATAGTTTGGGATGATGAAATTGTAGAAGCCTTTGTAAAATTACGAAGCTGTTTATGCGAGGCCCCAGCCCTAAGAATGCCTGACTATATAAAAGAGTTTGCACTGTTCTGTTGTGAGAGAGAAGGTTGTGCACTCTCAGTCTTAACACAGAGACATGGATTAAGCCGACATCCAGTACCTTATTTTTCAGCTACTTTGGACCCTGTGGCTTCAGCATTACCTGGCTGCTTAAAAGCAGTTGTTGCTGCTTGTATGAGCATAGAACGGAGTGAGGCAATTGTGATGGGACATCCAGTGGAAGTGTATGCTCCACATTCAGTAGAAATTGTATTAACAAGAACCTGAACAGAGCATCTTACTCCTAGTCGGATGACTAAGTATGAAGAATCATTCTAGGAGCAGAAAATGTGACAGTGATCAGATGTACAAGGATGAATCCAGCCACCCAATTACCAGATCCCAAATGCGAAGAAGTGAAAGATTAGGTAGAACATAATTATTTAGATGTTACCGAGATGTGCTCCAAGCCATGCCCTGACATACAAGAAGAACCATTGAAAGAACCAGAAGACGAGTTAGTCGTTGATTGTTCCTGCCTAAGACTTGAGGAAGTTCAACTGAGTGCAGCCTATGCTGCATGCAAATTGACTGGAATTGCTGAAGCATCTTGTTTACCTGGAGTAAAATCTGCACAAGTAGCCGAATTGATAGCTTTAATTGAAGCATGCAAAATTGGGAAAAATTAGAGAGTGACCATATTTATTGATAGCCAATATGGTTACGGGGCTGTGAACGATTTTGGCCAATTGTGGTCATTAGGGGATACATGACTTCTTCAGGATCCCCTATTAGAAATGGAATATTTGTGAAAAAATTATTGGAAGCAATGCAATTGCCAAAAAAACTAGCAGTGGTCAAGTGTGCTGGTCACCAGTCAGAAAATGACAAAGTGACAGCTGGTAACATTACGCTGACCAGGTTGCTCAGTATTGTGATAGAAGCCACAAGTCAATAAACAGAAACATGGAAACAAGTGAAATCAGCTGCCAACTTATGTCATTTTCAGTTTTTGAGACATGGGAGGACATGATACAGTTGCAGGAGGAAATGGAAGAAAGTGAAAAAGAAAATTGAATAAAGCAGGGTTGTGAACGAAGGGAAGCAGATGGTGTGTGGCTGTACCATGAAGGCAGACCAGCTATGCCAGATTGTTTGCTCTCACAAATGGCAAGGATGTACCATGGAGACACACATGTAGGCAGAGACGCAATGATACCACTATTCAGACAAGATTGGTACAATCCAAGATTTAGGGCAGTCACAGAAAGTCTTTGCCAGAGATGTTTAACCTGCCACAAATAAACCCAAGAAGAAAGACATTGGTCAGTTGGGGAAAAATTGGGAAAGCAAAGTGACCATTTGTGAGGCTACAGCTAGATTTCATAGCACTACCTCCATGCAAGGAATTGAAGCACGTCCTTGTGATTGTTTGTTTGTTTTCACGGTGGGTGGAGGCATACCCCACAAGAAGAAATTACAGCATAACAGTTGCCAGGTTATTGTTGAGGGTACTCATTCCAAGATTTGGTTTGCCAGTAACTTTGGAATCAGATAGAGGAACTCACTTCAACAATGATATGATTTGAATAATCTGTGAAGCATCATTCAAGATTGAACAAAACTGCACTGTGCATTCTGCTCAGAGGCTTCTGGAGTGGTAGAACAATTGAATGGCACAATAAATTCAAAATTGGCAAAGGTGTGTGTGTCCACTTCAATGAGTTGGCCAGATGCGTTGCCTCTTGTTCTGATGGGACTCAGAAGTATTCCTGACAGGAACACAGAATTGAGTCCCCATGTAATTATCATGGGAAGAGCAATGAGACAGGCATTTATACCAGGAC
This sequence comes from Lissotriton helveticus, assembly GCF_964261635.1. Lineage (NCBI taxonomy): Eukaryota > Metazoa > Chordata > Amphibia > Caudata > Salamandridae > Lissotriton > Lissotriton helveticus. Next base: position 1,418,624,380 of record NC_136068.1, on the reverse strand, counting down.
ATACATTGCTGAATATAACTGATGATTTGGTATTGGATTATTGTAAAGGATTGGCTGACCTAGTGCATTCTATCTCTCACCAGGTTGGAGAAGATGCAGTGACCAGGCAGCCGGATCAAGCTCATGATTTGAGTCCTGGAGATTGGGTGGTGGTAAAGAACCACACCAGAGAGTCGTGCCAAGCACCAAGGTGGGATGAGCCATGACAAGTCATATTGGTCACTACCACAGCAGTGATGTGTGCAGGCTTCCCAAACTGGTTACATGCCAGTCATACAAAAAGGGTGCCAGCCCCTGATGAAGAAAGACCACAACTGACACAAACAGTTGAAGCTGCTGGTGTTTGTACAGTCGAATATCCTGGAGCAAGGGACTCTAGGGAGTTTGACAGCAAACAACCGAGCACAAGTCAGGAGGACTGGGTACCAATAGTTGACATACCTGAGGTCTACATCAAAACAGGGAGTAGAGTAAAATTAGAAGAACAGGAGAATAGTGAGGATCAGACTGGTAAGGAAGAACATGCTGAGGAAGAATTGAACAAAGAAACTGAAAATTCTGAGCAGGACCAGATAAGGACAGAAGAACATACTCAGGCAAACAGAACAATTGAAAGACCTGAGCAGGGACAGATAGGTATAGAAGAACACGTTCAGGCGGCAGAACACAAAAGTATAGTAAGACCTGACCAGGACCAGTTAGAAATAGAAGAACAAGTTCGGGAAGAAGAAGAAGAAAAATAACTATCTAAAAGAGTACCTGAACAGGAACAAGTAGAAACAGAAGAACAAGTTCAGGCAGAAAAACCGCATAGACAAGTCCTAAATGAGGGAAAGTAGAGAGGAACTCAGAAGACAAAGAAAATCAGGTTGTGCCTCAACGTAATGAAAATAAAAGGGCTCTTGAAAGAGACCAAGAATGTGAAAGTGCAGTGCAAGTCAAAAGGGTCAAAAAAGGTGACAATTGGCCAAGTGGGGTCAAAAGGTTGAAATATTGTTTTAAAACAATAAATGAAGATCCAGAACAAGTAAACGAAGTTACACGTCAAACTCAGGCTGAACAGTCCATTTCTAAAAACATTCATAGAAGTTCAAGATTTAAAATATTAAACAATAAGTTCAAAAGACCTGAGTGGACCTATGTGATCCTTGAAGAATTTAAAAATCTAGATTTAAATGAAGAATTTGAAGAAAAAGCAGACATAGAACAGATTGACGAAGGGGAAGTGAGACCTCCTTGAAGTACTTAAAAGATCCTGATTCCAAATTAAAGAAAAAAGAGAAATCTTCTTGAATCAAAATGGCTGAGATCAGAGTTACAGAAAGACCAAAACAAAATTGTATAAAAAGATGTTGTAGGGTTTGTATATGTAGTTTGTTATTAATAATATTAGTTTGGCTATTTTTAACAATAGCAGTTTCTTATCTTATGATAACAGATAAAAATAATGACACTAACATTAATGAAAAGACAGCTAACATGAAAGGAGATAGAGTATAATTAGAAGCATTAGATGAGACAGATTTACATCACACAGTAATTGACAATGATACCTCTTTAAATGTATTCACAAAGTTATTATTTCAGTATGTAGACACAATGGAGATTAGTGATTGTTATGTTTGTAGTAAATTACCCACTTTAGTAGATGAAGAAGTGACAAATCACCATTTACCTTTAACATATAGTATTTCTTGTAGTGTACTGTCAAGCTTATTTTACAAAACAGGGAAATTACAATATTATTATTCTAATATAGATGTAGTGTTTACAGAATTTCGTGTTCGAAAGAATATGAATCCAGTGAAAACTAGTTTAGATGCACAGTTTATGGGCAAATTTTCCCTAACAATGAAGCCACTAGATATAGAAAAGGAACACAAAGACAACTTAACATGTTCATTACGTGAAGAAGAGAAAATGTTTTTGAATTTAGTTGAGAAAAGGAGGCAGGATTTCCAAAGAAAAGCTGCTGAACAGAAACATCATATTCCATCGTGGGCAGAGAAAGAGGGAATTTATACAGCTGGCAAAGATCATGCTTCGGTGGCCCTAGATTTTGTAAAGACGGGAAAAATATGACATAATAGATTAAAGACAGATTATAATAACAAATGTATTGATTCCAGTGAATGTGAACATAACTTCCTAATTCTGGGAGGTTGGGGACTACAAGGGGGAACTAATCCAGTATTTCCTGGAGTTTACTACGTGTGTGGAAATAAAGCTTACTATAAGCTGCCTGCCAGGTGGTATGGGAGTTGCTATTAAGGAATAGTTTTTTCGAAAATATACCATGTAAAAAGAATCACTGGAGGCAATGAAAATACTAATGGACTAACACGTAGAAAGAGAGCTAGTTTTTCAGAAATAATAGGTGACATATTCAGCGCATTGATACCTTCAGTGGGAGCCGTACTAAATTCACATAGAATCTGTTAATTGTCAACAGTAGTTGGTCGTCTATCGACTGATACTACTGGAGGCTTTTTTTTTTAATGATTTTTTTAATTTCATTTTTAAACATTTTTTTTTTGTCCTCATTTGCCTTGCCCTCTATACAGGAACGCCAACCACCTTGCGTGTCTAGATTTCACTTGTCTCCTACGCCAAGACACGATTTTACTGCCTTGGTGGCAGAAGAGACCTGATAGAAAGTAACCAAAGGGGGAGAAAAGAGGGAGTGAGCTTATAATAACTCCATCAGGGTATATTTCTACCTGTAGGACCATAAATGTAACGGAGAAGACCCAGTCCATGGAGTGTTGCAGGCATAATTATAGGACCGGGATAAAAAACAAACAAAAAACAAACCCCGAACTCTATCTCCACTGGACCAACAAGTCCTAATACTCCAATCAATCAATCAATCAGAGCATTTGTATAGCGCACTACTCACCCGGAGGGTCTCAAGGCGCTGGGGGGCGGGGTCCGCTACTGCTCGAACAGCCAGGTCTTGAGCTGCTTCCTGAAGGCGAGGTGGTCCTGGGTCAGGCGGAGGTGGGTCGGAAGGGAGTTCCAAGTCTTGGCGGCCAGGTAGGAGAAGGACCTTCCTCCTGTGGTGGCTCTTCGGATGCGGGGGACGGCGGCGAGGGCGTGGCTGGTCGATCGAAGCTGGCGCGTTGGAGCGTAGAAGTTGAGGCGGCTGTTGAGGTATCCTGGTCCTTGGTTGTGTAGGGCTTTGTGTGCGTGGGTGAGGAGCCGGAAGGTGATTCTCTTGTTGACCGGGAGCCAGTGCAGGTCTCTCAGGTGTCCGGAGATGTGGCTGCGGCGGGGGATGTCCAGGATGAGTCGTGCTGAGGTGTTCTGGATCCGCTGGAGTCTCTTCTGGAGTTTGGCGGTGGTTCCGGCGTAGAGGGAGTTGCCGTAGTCCAGACGGCTGGTGACGAGGGCCTGGGTGACCGTCTTCCTGGTCTCGGTGGGGATCCATCGGAAGATCTTGCGTAGCTTTCGCAGGATGTGGAAGCACGACGAGGAGACGGCGTTGACTTGTCTGGTCATGGAGAGGGAGGAGTCCAGGATGAAGCCCAGGTTGCGTGCGTGGGCAGTTGGTTTGGGTGCGCTGCCCAGGGCGGGGGGCCACCAGGAGTCGTCCCAGGCGGAGGGTGAGGATCCCAGGATGAGGACTTCCGTCTTGTCTGAGTTCAGTTTCAGGCGGCTGTTCGACATCCATTTGGCTACTTCTGTCATCCCTTCGTGCAGGTTGGCTCTGGCGGTGGCGGGGTCGTTAGTGAGGGAGAGGATCAGCTGGGTGTCGTCGGCGTAGGAGATGATGTTCAGGTTGTGCTGGCGTGCGATGGCTGCGAGGGGGCTCATGTAGATGTTGAAGAGAGTTGGGCTGAGCGAGGAGCCTTGAGGATAGCCGCAGATGACTTCGGTGGCCTCGGATCTGAATGGGGGGAGGCGGACTCTCTGTGTCCTTCCGGTGAGGAAGGAGGTGATCCACTCCAGTGCCTTCTCCTGGATTCCGACGTTGCTGAGGCGCTGTACTAGGGTGCGGTGGCAGACAGTGTCGAAGGCCGCGGAGAGGTCCAGGAGGATGAGGGCCGCTGTTTCTCCGTTGTCGAGCAGGGCTCGGATGTCATCTGTGGCTGCGATCAGGGCGGTCTCGGTGCTGTGGTTGGCCCGGAAGCCAGACTGCGAGAGGTCGAGGGAGCCGTTCGTCTCGAGGAAGGCGGCCAGTTGCTTGTTGACGGTCTTCTCGATGACTTTGGCCGGAAACGGGAGCAGCGAGATGGGGCGGTAATTCTTGAGGTCGGTGGGGTCTGCTGATGGTTTCTTGAGTAGAGCGCTGAGTTCGGCGTGCTTCCAGCTCTCCGGGAAGGTGGCGATGTCGAAGGAGGTGTTGATGATGTCCCGCAGGTGGGGTGCGATGACAGCGTTGGCCTTGTTGAAGACGTGGTGAGGGCAGGGGTCTGTCGGAGATCCGGAGTGGATGGAGTTCATCGTGCGGATGGTGTCTTCGGTGCTGATCGGGGTCCAGGCGCGGAGGGTGGTGGTGGGGGGCGGTGGTTCGGTCGTGGCGTGCGTTGGTTGAGTGCTGAAGCTGTTGTGTATGTCCGCGATCTTGTTGTGGAAATAGGAGGCGAGGGAGTTGCAGAGGTCTTGCGAAGGGGTGATGTCATTGTTTCCGGCGTTGGGGTTGGAGAGCTCTTTCACGATGTTGAAGAGTTCCTTGCTGTTGTGTGCGTTGTTGTCCAGTCGTTCCTTGAATGCGGTTTTCTTGGTGGCGCGGATCAGCTGGTGGTGTTTCCGGGTGGCGAGCTTGAGGGCAGTCATGTTGTCCGGTGTTGGGTCTGTGCGCCAGGTTTTCTCGAGTGCTCTGCAGTTCTTCTTGGAGCTCTTGAGTTCGTCGTTAAACCATGGGGCTTTCTTGCTGCCGGGTCTGCTCGGCGGGGTCTTCAGCGGGGCGAGTTCGTCTACGCAGTCGCTGATCCATTTCGTGAGGTTGGTGGCTGCTTGACTGGGGTTCGTTGTGCTGGTGGGAGGGTTCTTGCTCAAGGACGTAGTGAGCTGGTCTGCAGTGATCTTGTTCCAGCTTCTGCGGGGAGCCTGTTGCTGGTGATGGTGGAGCGTGGTCCTTTTGAAGCTGAAGTGGACGCAGCTGTGGTCCGTCCATTGGAGTCCCGTGGCGTGGCTGAAGGCGATGTCCTTGCTGGAAGAGAAGATCGGGTCGAGTGTGTGTCCGGCGTAGTGGGTGGGGGTGGTCACCAGCTGCTTGAGTCCCAGGTTTGCGAGGTTGTCCAGCAGGGTGGTGGTGTTGCGGTCGTTGTTGTTCTCCAGGTGGAAGTTGAGGTCCCCGAGGAGGATGTAGTCGGCTGAGGGGAGGGCGAGCGGGCTGATGAAGTCGGCGATGTCCTCGCTGAATTGTGTACATGGTCCCGTCTGTAGATGAGGGTGCCTCTGAGGGTGGTCTTGGGGTTGACGTGGATCTGGAAGTGCAGGTGTTCGGCGGGTGCGATGGTGTCGTCGGTGTCGGTCGTGATGCGGATGGTGTTCCTGTGGATGATGGCGATGCCTCCTCCTGTCTGGTTGACGCGGTCCCTCCGGATGATCTTGTAGCCGTCCGGGATGGCGATGGCGATGTCGGGCGCTGAGGAGGCGTTCATCCAGGTTTCTGTGAGGAAGGCGACGTCTGGGGCTGTGGTGTCGAGCAGGTTCCAGAGCTCGACGGCGTGTCTGTGGACGGAGTGGGTGTTGAGCAGGATGCACTTCAGGTGGGTGCTGCTGGTGCTCGGCTTGGTCGGTGCTGGTGCAGTGCAGGTCCGGATGCAGGAGAACTTGCAGGACTGGCAGATGAAGGGTCCGTGGGTGCGTCTCGGGGTGGCTCGGTAGCATCCAGGGATTCGGCCGGCGTTGAGTGCGTTGAGGGTGGCGGCGTCGTACGTCCGGCGGGTGGGCTGGGGTCTGCGAGGGCCAGGGGTCCTGGCACTGGGCGCGGTCCAGGCGCGGACGGGCACAGACGGGCTTACCTTTGGCGCGCCTTCGGCGCTCAGTCGGTGCTCCCGCTGCGCGCGTCCGCTGCGCGGTCGCTCTGGGGGCGTCATAAGTAGGGGGACGTGAGGGCGGGTCAGCTGGGCGGCGGGAGCGGCTCGTCCAATGGGCCGGTGGTGGGCGGGGCCTGGGCGAGCAGCGGCGGGAACGGGCGAGCGGCCGGCTCTGCAGTGGCTGGGCCGCTCGTGGGACCAGGGGGGCGTCTGCGGTGGCGGGAAATGCGGCTAGGCAGGCTGGCAAGGCTGGCAAGGCAGATTGGAGCAGGAGGTGGCAGGAGGAGCAAGGGGGTGACCCGGCCTGGTGAGAGGCGCAGCGGTCACTCCCGAGCACTCCTAGCTGTCCCCTTAAGAAGGGGGACGTGAGGGCGGGTCAGCTGGGCGGCGGGAGCGGCTCGTCCAATGGGCCGGTGGTGGGCGGGGCCTGGGCGAGCAGCGGCGGGAACGGGCGAGCGGCCGGCTCTGCAGTGGCTGGCCCGCTCGTGGGACATGGGGGGCGTCTGCGGCGGCGGGAAATGCGGCTAGGCAGGCTGGCAAGGCTGGCAAGGCAGGCTGGAGCAGGAGGCGGCAGGAGGAGCAAGGGGGTGACCCGGCCTGGTGAGAGGCGCAGCGGTCACTCCACGTTACGTTTGTTACATGTTCTGACCAAGTCCGTCTTCAATGTCTCATATAGGGACATCAGCCAGCCTGCGTGTGATGGGGCCGTTTTTTCTACCCTAACTTTACAGATTTGCCTCCTGGCCAAAAGAATTGCATAAAACAAAAAAGATCTAGCATGGCCAGTGACAGCAGCGTCCAAGCCAAATATGATTAGTGGGAGCGTGATGGATAGTGATATTTTTAGTATCGAGTCCAAGGTGGACTTCACCTCTTCCCAGAACTGGCCGATGACAGGCCAGTCCTTAAACATATGTGTGTCTGATGCTTCGATGAGATTGCATTTGTTGCATTTCTTATCTGGGAGGAATGTAGAAAGTCTCAGGGGCGAGAGGTAAGCCTGATGAACAGTAAACAAATGGTTGTGTCTCAGCCAAGCCGGTTTCACAATTTTATAAAGGAGAGTAAAGGACTTTAACCATACCTCCTCTCACTGAAGGCCCAACTCTTCCCCCCACAACCCATCAGGCAGAACAAATTCCCCATCTTCCTCATCCAACAACTTCCAATACCACAAAGCTACCTCTTTACCCCCCCCCCCACGTTGCTCCACTAGCTGCTCTTCCAAGTCGCTGGCTTTCCCCAGTGATGCCCCTTTCCGACACAGAGCCCTGGCCCAACTGTCCAACTGCAAAAACTTAAACCTGGAGAGTCCAGGACCAACTTGCTCACGTAGCTCCTCCCATGCCCTCACGGACCCTTCCATCAACAGCTCTCCCCATCTTGTTATTCCAGCATCTCTCATAGGGGTTGACAGGCTGTCCTTTAGACAAAGTGGTAGCCCTGGGGAATTCCATACCGGAGCGAAATTTGAGAAGTAGGGCAACCCTAGTCTCCTTCTTATCTATGACCAGGCTCTCGCCAAGGATTGAAGAATTTTTAACTTAATTTTTTTTTAAAACTTCTGGTCGCCGAATTTAAAAAGGAAACCGTCAGTCAGCAGGCCCGATCCGACCAACATGGCCTCAAACATTGTCCCTGACAGTAGACTAGATGTTGTTTTTAGTAACATTCTCACATGTGACAACTGAAAAGCCCATGCATAGTACTGCAAATCCGGTAGAGCTAGCACTCCCTTTTCCCTCCTCCTCCTCAACTTCTCCCGGGCCAGTCCTGTTGATTTATAGTTCCAGATGAAGGAATTTATCTCTCGCTGGCATTTCTCTAAGATTTTTACGTCACAAGCCAGGGGGATAGTATTAAAAATAAAAGTAAATTTGGGTAAAATGGTCATCTTTATCAGGCTCACCCTACCAAAAATGGAGAGCGGCAGATGTGCCCATGATTTTAATTGCTTCTTGCACTCTTTATATACACGATCTAGGTTATTTTGTGCAATGTTTCCCACATCTTGAGTGATTCGAATTCCGAGGTATCGCATGGAATTAGAGATGTTCATGCCGAGTTGTAAGTTGGGGATATTCCCGGTCATAACCTCTGTTTTACTGGCATTAATTTCGTATCCTGAAATGTGCCCAAACTCCTCCGCCCTCTTGATAACTATAGGGAATGATTTTTCAGGGTCAGAAGTTAAGATCAGAATATCATCGGCGTATAGTGCTACCCGCCTCTCCCACTCCTCAAATTTGAAAGAAGGGATATTTTCCTCATTTCGCAGAACCTGAGTGAATGGCTCGATATACAAATTAAAGAGGAGGGGAGAAAGCGGGCAGCCGTGTCGCGTGCCCCTCGTGATCTTGAAGGATTCTGTCAGGATACCGTTAATTAACAGCCTAGCTGATGGAACGCTATACAATAGAGAGATGACTCGTCAGAAGCCCTCGCCGAAGTCAAACTTCTTCAGCACTGCGGCCAGATAGGGCCAATTGACCCTATCAAAGGCCTTTGTCGCATCTAATGTTAGGGTAGCCAAAGGAAGTGAGAAAGCTGAGGCGATATCTATCGCGCCCACCAGGTCATATGTTAAATCCGATAATTGACGCCCCTTGATGAACCCCTTCTGGTCCTGGTGAATAATTATACCAATAGCCCTCCCCAATCTCGCTGCCATAATACTAGTAAAGATTTTGTAATCACTATTCAGAAGCGAGATTGGGCGGTAGGACCCACACTCCATCGGGGCCTTTCCTTGCTTGGGGATCAAAACAATAGTTGCTTCTCCCCATGATTTAGGGGGAGCATCCCCCTTCCTAAGGATCCCATTAAACAGAGCCTTCAAAGTTGGAACAACGGCCTCTCTCACTGTTCGATAAAGTTCTCCCGGTAGGCCATCTGGGCCTGCCGCCTTCCCTCGTTTAAGTTGCGCTATGGATCTCGTCACCTCGGCCTCTGATATATCCATTTCCAGAGAATCTCGCTGTATTTTTGTGAGCTTCGGCAGGGAGATCCCATCGAGCCATTTGTCCCTAGCTGTCTGATCATTAGGAGTGTCCTCCCTATAAATCCCCTCAAAAAAGTTCGAGAAGGCGCTCCCAATCTCTGAATTAGTAAACCTGACCTCAGTCTCCCCTTCAACTTTTATTTCTCTAATATATTTGAGAGCTTGATCCGCCTTTACTTTCCATGCCAAAACCCTACCTGCTGACTCCCCAAACTCGAAGTGGGAAATCTTACTTGCCTCCCATCTTTTAGCCACCAGTTCATGCAAGATATTCCCTAACTGTGATTTTAGCTCATCCATCTTCCTGCGCTCCTCAGGTGAACCCAAGGAGGGTCCGAGCCTCTGCTCAAGTAGGTTCAAGTCTTGTTCTAAACCATGGATCGTCTTGTTATATACCTTTCGCCTATATGAGGCTCTGTTGGTGATAGTTCCCCTCAGGAATGCTTTCAATGCCTCCCACACAATGGCTAAGCTAGCCGATTCCACGTTGATCTCTAAGAATGATGGTGTCTCTGCCACCAGATGGCCGACTTCATCATCTTCCAAAAGAATGGTTCCATCGAAAGACCAAGATGGATATTTTGGCTGCCTGGCAGGTCTTAAGGTAAACCTCAAGGCCGAGTGATCAGACAAATGAGAAGGAAGATATTCAATTGCAGTCAAGGAATTTTTAAGATTGTAACTAAATAAGGCATAATCAATTCTTGATTTGTGATTGTATTTGAGGTTCCAAAAACAAAACCCCAATTTATTACCCCCCCTTTCCCTCCACGGATCAGCCAAATCCAACTGTGTCATTATTGCAGTGAGGGTTTGCCTCGATTTAGAGAAGATACAAGCTCTAGAGTTGGTGGATTTGTCTAGTTTGGGATCGAGCACGATATTAAAATCCCCTACCCAGATTACCGGGTCTTGGGAGGTTACCAAATGATCCCTTATACTATTCAAGTAGGACGGATTGTCTGAGTTGGGGCCGTAATAGCCCACGAGTATACAGCTCCACCCGTACACTGAAATTCTCAGTAAAAGCCATCTCCCTGACTGGTCCTCCTTATGCTCCAAAATCTGGACTCTCGCGGATTTTTTAAAGATAACAATGACACCCCTAATATTAGCATTGTGATCCGTTGATACAAAATTATCTATCCATTTCTGCTTTTTTAATATTTCGGTAGCCTCTGCTTTAAGAAGATGTGTCTCCTGTACTACAATGATCTGCGCGGGGGAATCTCTCAGATATTGTAAGATTCGATCCCTTCTACTCCTCACGCGCAGACCATTGACGATCCAGGACATATATTGTATCGAGGTCATGTTATTCCATCCACCTCCCTGACATCTACAAATCTCCAATTATGTTCTTGAATTACTGAGCACGGCCACCTGGCTTTCTGAAACTGACAGTGTCTCCTACCTGTAGACATGAAAAAATTAAAAGCGTAAGATCTATGAGGACTTTTTACCTTTCCCTTCCCGCACCCAAAAGAACCCCCACCCCTTACCCCCCTCCTGGAAAACCCTCCCCTACTTGCTCTGGTTACGTGTATTGCCAGATTTACACCCTCTCACGGTCCTCCCCCTTCTGCACCAACAGAATACCGCCGTGACTCTTCAGATTTAATTACCGAACAAGACGTTGCCAGGAAAAAAGGGAAACCCATCAAAGTATCTCTTTTCCCCCTTTTTTCCCCTTTTTTTCTCCCTTCTTTTTCCCTTCCCCCTTCTCCTTTATTTTACCCTTTCCTTTTTTCCCAAAAGTAACACCTCCTAGTGGTTTTCAAAGTCTATTCCTATCTATACTCTTTCTCCCTTATATATATATATATACTCTTTTTGTTTTACCTTATAACTCCCCAACCTTTTCATATTATCATAATACTCTCCATTCCCTATCATTTAGGAAGGATATATATATTTTTTTAATTATATATATATATATATATATATTTTTATATATAGGGGAAACTACATACAGGTGACACACAGATAACCCACGACACAAGACCCTGTGAAACAAGCTAAAGCTGAAAACCTAAAGAATAAATGTTACTCTTTAGCTGACCCCCCGAGAATGGTCTCCATTAATTTCCAACAGCTGATCTGCCTCAGAAGGAGATCGAATATTATGCATTTTATTGTTGTACATTATGCGCAGGAAAGCTGGGAACCGCATCTGCACCGTTGCGCCAAAAGACCTAAACTTGTCCATTCTCTGACCGAGCTCCCACTGCCTGTCTAATGTGGTCTTAGAGAGATCGGACCGTACCTCAAAGGAAAAGTCTGGGCCCTTTAGAGTTTTTGCTTTCAATGCGAGATTCAGGATTTTCTCTTTCAAATTGTATGTAAGAAAGTTAACCAATATCTTTCTTGGCTTAGTTCTACCTGGGTTTAAACTGAAAGGGTCTCGATGTATTCTCTGGATGTCCTTCTCGAGCACTTCAATTGGCTCGTCTAGATTGAGGGAGTCCTTCAGTAGGTTGGACACAAACATTTTAACATTTTCCCCCTCCTTTCCTTCTGGAATTTTCAAGAGCCGAAGATTGTTACCCCTTGAGTAATTCTCCAGTGATTCGACTCTTTCCCGCATGGTGTCCCCCTCTCTCTGTAGATTTTGTATTTTGGACTCAGCTATCTCCAGGCTGGATTTTAACAACCCCACCGACCCCTCTAGTGCTTCCGTTCTCTCATAGAGACCATCCACTTTTTTTTCCAAAACCTCACATGATGCCCTTATCTCGTTTTGATTGGCTTTAGAAACCAGAAAATCACTTCTTATCTCCTCCCTCATAGCCGAAATTGACCCCACAAGGGCCTCGAGCGTATATTCAATCCCATTTCCTCCACCAACTTCCCTGCATTTTTCAGCTGTCATATCTACAGGAGGTTCCGCTAGCGCTATTACTTCCGCCTCCTCCACGCCAACAGCCATACCAGGGACAGGGGGGAGTTCCGCCATCCTTAATTCTTTATTCACAATAGGCTCAAGAGGCTCAGGAGGTGTAGGTTTACATGCTGATACAGTGACAGAAGCAGATAAGGACATATGTGAAGACGTGGGTGAAGATACCAAAAAGTAATTTACTGTGGATACTGCTGCGTCTGGTGAAATACCAAGCACCTGAGGTATCACTTTAAAAAAAGAACGAAGTGAGGGGGTAACTCGAACAACACTGTTGTTCCAAGATTTATTTTTAGCCCCTCTCTGGGAACTGCTACTGTATTTCCTGCCTTTACCTCTTTCTTTTGCGCCAGCTCCTGCACCCTTGCTTTCCTTAAGGATGTCCTCCACCTCCCCACTATTAACTATTGTTATCTCCTTATTTGTTCCTTCCACTGCCTTTGCTATGCCCTCTGGGACCTGTAGTCTTTTGCCCGTCCTCTGGCCTCTCCCCTGTTTTTTAACATCGTTTTTGGGAGCCTGCTTGCAGGATCTCTTTTTATTTGCCCCTGCTCCCCCGTCGCAGCCTCTCTCCTTGCTTCCAGATACCTCCAGTCATGCCTCCGTCAATCCACCGAGTTTTTTAAGACCCTCCTGTGACCCCGGTTCTTCTTCTTCTCCGGTATTTTCTATACCTAATTTAAGGCTGGGTCTATCAAAGAAGGCACTGGGGGGCACACTCTGAGAAACGGGGGCTGCCCTCCCTCCACTGCAGCCGATACTTGAACTCAGAAGCTCCCTAGCCGCCGCCGTGCGGCCTCGCCAAAGCTCCACGGCTGCTCTTCCCCAGCACGGCAAGGAGGCGAGGGGAGGGAGACGTGGATCCGCAGACAAACACATCCACACAAGGAGGGAAGGGAAAGATAAACACGAGTACAAAAGGAAAGCTCCTTATCTTAGGTTCTGGGTCGCCTTCGCCTCATCCGTCCTCTCCACTAAATCTCATTCAGGTTACAGCATGCTGCGCCGTTAACACTGCGGTGCAGGCGAGGACCGTTCGGGACGAGCGTACCGCGTTAGCCTGCGGCCGCCATGTTTTCCCACATTAGATGTCCCTCATGGTGCACAGACATAATATCGACTCCACAATATCGAATGGACAAAATATCGAGTAAAAAATATCGAATATAATAAAATATCGAGAACAAAAATATCGTTGTTAAAAATATCGATTACAATAATGATAATAAAATATCGAGTCTAAAAATATCGACTCAAAAATATCGACATGACAAAATATCGATTAATAGTCTAAGTAAAAAATATCGATATTATGTTGAAAAAAGGTAAAAAATATAAATAAAGTGTAATAGTAATATAAATTGTAGTTAATGTTTAGGAGCAGGATGTTGGGTTAATAGGGGATAAGGGTGGGGAGTAATTTAAAATAATTAATTAATTAATATATGTTTGTAAATATTTTTATATTTTAATTAATTGGGAAATAATTAATATTAATTAGTTAATTAATTTATATAAATTTCTATAAATTCTTTATTAGTAATTAATTGGTAATTAAATAATACTAATTAGTTAATTGGAAAATAAATCATATTAATTATTTAATTAATTAATATAATTGGTAATAAAATTGTATGTAGTAATTAATTGGTAATTAATTATTATTAATTAGTTAATTGGAAATTAAATAATATTATTTATTTAATTAATTAATATAATTGGTAATAAATGTTTATGTAGTAATTAATTGGTAATTAATTATTATTAATTAGTTAATTGGAAAATAAATAATATAAATTAGTTAATTAATTAATATAATTTGGTATAAATTTTGTATTAGTAATTAATTGGTAAATAATTAATATTAATTAGTTAATTACATTATTTAGAGTAATTGTTATATATATAATATTTTGTTATAGTTCATTAAATAATTGGTGAAAAATGTATTAATAATTACATGAAAATAATTACAGCTAATGTGCTAAAATGTTGTCATATTTGTTATTGGTATAAATTGTAGTTAATGTTTAGGAGCGGGATGTTGGGTTAATAGGGGATAAGGGTGGGGAGTAATTAAAAAGAAATAATTAATTATGATATGTTTGTGAGAAATTAAAATTATCATTTAATTTGTAAAGATTAAATATTAATTTGTTAATTAATTCATATAATTTGGTACATATTTATCATTAGTAAATAAATAGTAATTAATTAATATTAATTACTTGATTTAATTATTAATAAATAATTTTTTTTCTCCATATATTGTTATTATTAAATATTTGTTTGGGAATAAATATTATAAATAATTATATTTAATTAATTACAGCTATTTTGCTAATATATTAACTTATTAATTATAGTTAATTAATCATTAATAGTTAATTAAATAATATTAATTAAATTTGGGTACAGGAGGAATTTTAGTGTTCAGGGTCAGTTTTCACTCTTTAGGTAAAGGGGTATTTTTATGTTTCAAGGTCAGTTTTCAGTTTTAGGGTAAAGGGGTATTTTTAGAATTCAGGGTCAGTTTTCAGTTTGTGGGTAAAGGGGTATATTTAAGGTTCAGGGTCAGTTTTCAGTTTTTGGGTAAAGGGGTATATTTAGGGTTCAGGGTCAGTTTTTAGTTTGTGGGTAAAGGGGTATATTTAAGGTTCAGGGTCACTTTTCAGTTTTTGGAGAAAGGGGTATAATTAATGATCAGGGTCAGTTTTCAGTTTTTGGGTAAAGGGGTATTTTTAGGGTTCAGGGTCAGTTTTCTGTTTGTGGGTAAAGGGGTATATTTAAGGTTCAGGGTCAGTTTTCAGTTTTTGGGTAAAGGGGTTTATTTAAGGTTCAGGGTCAGTTTTCAGTTTTTGGGTAAAGGGGTATTTTTGGGGTTCAGGGTCAGTTTTCAGTTTGTGGGTAAAGGGGTATATTTGAGGTTCAGGGTCAGTTTTCAGTTTTTGAGTAAAGGAGTTTATTTAAGCTTCAGGGTCAGTTTTAAGTTTGTGGGTAAAGGGGTATATTTTTAGGTTCAGGGTCAGTTTTAAGTTTTTGGGTAAGGGGGTATATTTAATCGGTAAGGGTCAGTTTTCAGTTTTTGGGTAAAGGGGTATATTTTTGGGTTCAGGGTCACTTTTCAGTTTTTGGTGAAAGGGGTATAATTAATGTTCAGGGTCAGTTTTCAGTTTTTGGGTAAAGGGGTATTTTTAGGTTTCAGGGTCAGTTTTCAGTTTTTGGGTAAAGGGGTTTATTTAAGCCTCAGGGTCAGTTTTAAGTTTGTGGGTAAAGGGGTATATTTTTAGGTTCAGGGTCAGTTTTAAGTTTTTGGGTAAAGGGGTATATTTTTGGGTTCAGGGTCAGTTTTCAGTTCTTGGGTAAAGGGGTATTTTTTGGGTTCAGGGTCAGTTTTTAGTTTTTGGGTAAAGGGGAATTTTTAGGGTTCAGGGTCAGTTTTGGGTTTTTGGATAAAGGGGTATTTTTTAGGGTTCAGGGTCAGTTTTCAATTTTTGGGTAAAGGAGATTTTTTTGGGTTCAGGGTCAGTTTTCTGTTTTTGGGTAAAGGGGTATTTTTTAGGGCTCAAGGTCAGTTTTCAGTTTTTGGGTAAAGGAGAATTTTTTGGGTTCAGGGTCAGTTTTCAGTTTTTGGGTAAAGGGGTATTTTTAGGGTTCAGGGTCAGTTTCCAGTTCTTGGGTAAAGGAGTATATTTTTGAGTTCATGGACACTTTTCAGTTTTAGGGTAAAGGGGTATTTTTAGGGTTCAGGGTCTGTTTTGTGTATATAAAGTGTGAGAATTTTTTTATAAATATTACAAATAATTGAAAGATTTTTGTGAAAAAATGTTGCTCATTTTTATGCTAATAATAATTTTTTGAAATACTCAGCAAAAAATATACTACTAATATATGTTAATAATATTTATAAAATATATATAAATATTTGACAAATTTTACACTGTAACATTATACTAAAGTAGCTATTCTAATTTATACATGGTCAGTCTTCAGCACCTTTCCAGATATTACTTTCACTTGAGTAGGAATAGTTAGTAATAATTGGTCAGTGTCCAGCAACTTCTCTGATAATACTTTGACTGGAGTAGGAATAGCAAATATTAATTGGTCAGTGTCCAGCACATTTGCATATAATTTTACATTAGTGTGTTATTATATTACAAGACAATGCAAAATGGATGTTTTCAAAAAACTTTATTACAATTTTACAATTTTTTCATGTGTAATACAATACAATCACTATCAAATATAACATAAACATTTTTGGAAATGTTGTATTTGCAGAATAACACATTAGCATTTATGTACATGTTTTAATTTGTCACACAACATTTTTTCACAACATTTTTTATGTCAAAACAAAATATTATTATCAATCACTTTCTGTAACAAGTATTTATATTGAAATAAATAAAATTCAAGTTATTTTTCTGTTTCTTCCATTTATATTTAATAATGTTAATATTATATATTAATATTATTAAATATTTAATTTTAATATATAAATTTTTATAAAGTAACATGACAATTATTATATTTGCTCAAGATATGGAAATACTAATTAAGACATTTTTTTTCACATATTTCTGACAATGTTGTTTTTTAAATTATACATATAAATATATTATGGTGTCGATTCCGATCCGGTAAAATGCGCTCCGAATCGTCGTACGGGGCGTTTTTTCCCCGTACGAATCGTATCCGTAGACGTCCCGTACGTACGATGAAGTACGATCCGTACTAGGTGCCGAACTCCGTACGAGTCGTACAGGACTCCGTACGACTCAAATCTCCGTACGAATCTCACTCGGAACCCGCTGTACGCGACATCGCGGCTAGTTTTTACGACCCAGCAAGTACGATTCGTATCGGGTACGCACCGTACGACCCTTTTCCTACGGGAGCTGAAAACAGTCGTAAACGCACAGTTCGTGCCGAAACAGGTACGGAACGCCCCCCCCCCGGGTACGGCACGTACCCCCCATGATCGCAGGGGTACGCGCCGTACCCCTGCGATCATGCGGGGTACATGCCGTACACCCAGCGTACATGGGGTACGCATCGTACCCCATGTACGGTGGGTGTACGGCACGTAACCCATGTACGCTGGGTGTACGGCACGTACCCCGCTTGATCGCAGGGGTACGCGCCGTACCCCTGCGATCATGGGGGGTACGTGCCGTACAGAGTGTAGGTGATCGTGCGCTTTTCCGTACGAATCGACGTGTACCGTACAAATCGCGTCCAGGTCGGCCGATCGGGATCGGAATCGTCCGGTCGTACGGCGTCCGTACGAGTCGTACGGAAACGGCTCCGGATACGATTCGTACGGACGGGGATTTTACCGGATCGGAATCGACCCCAATGTTGTTAACTTTATAACTGTAAAGGGGAATAATATGTTTAATAATAATATCTGGTATTGGTAAAAGATTATTTATGCAATTATATACTTTTATAATACTTAGACATTATTATAAAAAAAAATTAATTAATAAAAATAATAACAAATATATTTATTAATATTATTATTAATTAATAAACGTAAACATTTATCTTTTCTTTTCAGAAATACATACATTCAGAGAAATAAAAATACATTATTTAAGGGCATTATTTATATAGTAAATGGTTATAATTTTTATATTAATAATAATAAATAAGTTATATTATTTATTATTATTAATTATTTACAAAACAATTAATAATGTTTAGTTATAAACAAACACAAACTTATTCCTATAAATGTACACAAAAATAAATTTTTTACATATACCATTTCAAGTGTTACATAATTATTTAATATTATTAATATATATTAATTAATATATATTAATTAATATTAAAGATATTTAATTTTTTTTAACAGTTTAAATTATAATGAGTCTACTTTATTATTTTGTTACAATAACAATGTGTATGTATTATATTTTTATACTATATCATTGTATTTTCTATGATACCTTTTCAAAATTGGTTTAAGGGGACTACTTTTTTACCGCGTAAGGTTATTGCGCTTCATTCAAGACTGGAGAAGCTCGCGGTTGGGAGTTGCTTCGTGTGGAGAGAGGTAAGGTAAATTTTATATACCATTTATGACTGAGTGGTAATGTTTGAGGGTATATTCGAACTGTGTAGTGTTTTTGTGTGTATGAATGATTTGTTAACGTAGCGTTTAGGTGTAATGTCGTCGTTATAGATGCGTCGTGTATGTTTTAGTTCTAGTGTTATTTGAATTGTTAGGAAATGTCTTCTTACATGGTTAATGTTAATTGTGAGTGTATTTACAAATTTTATGGGCTATTTGTGGGTGGGTTTCGTTACGTATGTTTTTTTACAGGTTCCGGTTCCTCGCATGAAAACTACATGGAAGGAAGCGTGTTTTTTTCGGAGATACTAATGTATGACTTATTATGGTTATATTTTTACATGTATCTCCTATTTTTCGTGTTTGCCAGGAGCGGATTTTAATAATTGTAACCTTTTTTCGGGATTTTTGAGGGTTTTGTATTGGATTGATACATTGGTATGCGTCACCGTTTTTTTTAAAGTTGTGTGTATATCACTTTAAATACTAAAGTGTCACACTACTGTTTTCGGGATTTCCTGGAGCGTTTATTTTATTTTTACATAATTTTCGGGTTTTTGATGGTTTCCCATATTGGATTTTTCGTACTTTGTAATGGATTGTATGGATTGTATTTTGCTTCATTACGTCTCTTTCATCTACAGAAATTGTAATTATTTTTATATTTCTATTTATTGGGTGGGAAATGTCGATCTTTATATAATGTGTATGTGTGATGTAATTATAAATATTGCATATTTGTTCAGAAATAATGTGCAAAATTTTGATAAGTTTGTAAAACAAATATGTCTTATTTATAATTGTTTAGAAATGTTTATGATTGTTATATGTATCATTATTGTAAGAAGATATTAGTATATTTAGTCGACATTTTTATAGTAGGGTTTTAGCTATTATTGCCAGATATTCTAATCCTCTAGTTGTAGGGTATAGTGTGACTTAACTTTGCAGTAGTCGGAACATTTGTTTAGTTTGTTTACTTAGTTTTGGACCAATTTGGGTCACAGATTGTTCCATTCTTAGTTCTTGATAGCTTTGTTCTTTTATCAAAGCTTCTAGTAGGTTATGGAATGTGGGTCTTGTTCTGCTTGTGGTAGCTTGGAAAGCATTATGCCACCCTTCTACACTGTTGTTGGTTTTAGACTCTTGGTTTAAAGTACTAAGATAGACATTCCACCAAGGGATTTGGAATTTGGGTTGGCGTCGATGTCCAGATCTGTGCAACCTTCCCACCCAAGTATCTTCGAAATAATCCAGTAATGGGGTTAGTTTATCTTCATTCCTCTTGTAATATGTGCTGTCAATTAATAAATTATAGTGTTCCGCTACATCGGTAACAGGAACGTAGGCCAGTGCTATCAATTTTTTAATTTGATAGGCAAAGGTGCTATCTGTTGAGTACAAAATACTTAAAGTTGATTTTTGGAGATGTCTCCATATGCTCTGATTGAAATGATAGTAGCAACCCTGGATTGCTGTGTGGGGAAATAATTTCAAAATGCTATTAATCATAGCTAATTCGAAATCAATAATTATTTTTTCAGGAAAATAATTATTGATTTCATTTTTGAGAACATTTAATATTTCTGTGTAAGTGTTTTGCTGTTTGTTTGGTAGCAAACAGTAAATGAAAGGGATGTTATAGTTATGGTATAACCCGTGGATGGAATATAGTTGATAAAAAGGTTTTGGGCATGGTTTAAATGTTCCATCCATCATCCATTGGGGACACTGTTGGATTTTTCTTAAATTACTTGCAGTTGCAAACATTATGATTCTGTTTGTACTGCTTTCATTGTCAAAAAGGATAAATTTGTCTTTATTGTGTGTGATGGACATTTCTGGTGAAATAATAATTTCCTCAAAAGTAGTAGGGTTGGGTGGGGTTGTGGAAGTGCGTCTTTTAGTGTATGCAATTGTGCGTTTTAGGGAGTCAATAGAGGGTAGTTGACCTGAAGCATGGGTTGGGACTTTTAACAGTTCCTCTTTAAGGATTTGTGTTGTTGGTCTATCACTTTGTGTGCTAGCAGTCTTTATACTTTCTAAAGCATCTCTTATTTCAATTTCTGTGACATTGGGGAGATGATTGTGTTCCCTGGTAAATAGCACATTAGTTTCCTCTGTAGTAGCCCTTCCATAACATTTGTTTGAGTAATATTTTGTACATTTCCAGAAAACTTTTCTACCACTTTGTCTTTCCTGGCTATAAACATAACCCATATAACATAACAGTAATTTATTTTTCTGTGACATAACAAATTCTGCACCTTCTGTCATTTTGTTTTACTTGTTCTAGGAAAGAGTAGAAAGAAACAAAATCAAATAACATGTATTTCACTTAGTGGTGCTAACATAATTAATGTTGTATTTATACTTACTTTTACTAAAAGTAGTAATCACAAATGCAGAACTGTATTTTGAAGGACTTTCTTGTATGTATTTCTTTATTTACTGTTGGTATGAAAATATAGAAATACTAAGTTAATGTTTATACATAACAAACGTTTTTCCTAGGAAAAAGCAGTTTTTTAATTTGCTTAGTACTACATTTGATGTGAACATTACATATACTTACTTGTTTAAATAGTTGAGTTGTAGTATTTGGTGGAGTACATCAAGGTAGTAAAGTTTAGATCTGTAGAGAAGATAGAATAAATACATGTCACATATGATAAAAATTATTTTGAAGCGTTGGGAAATTGGAAATATTTAAAAGTATACTAACTTCTAAATATGTACTTTTCTTTGCTGTAGGTAGAATAGATGTATGATGTATTCACAATATCTGTAGAGGAAATATAAAATACATAACATGGTGTTAAGAACATAGTTCTTGTTTTTATTGGAAGTTTTAGACAAATTGAAGTATACTTACATTTTTTACAAGGGTAGTCTTGTCTTTTGGTATAGTTGATGTAGGATGTTTTTATTGGATCTGCAGGGAAGATGTAATATGCAAGATATGTTGTTTAGAAATTAGCATTTTAAATATTGGTTGTTTACTAACAAAAACATATATACTTACATGTTTAATTAGTGTAGTTCTATACATTTGTAGTGTTGAAATCGGAAAATCGCTGAATATCTGTGAATAAAATGTTTTAAATTAAGTATGAATCTTGTGAAATACTGTTTAAAAACAGCTGTTGTTGTATAACAGACCATTAATATATACTTACAATCTTATTTTACAGGGTAAGAAATAGGAGCATGTATTAGAAATTTGTTTGTAGTACTTTCTATCAGAAAAGTAGGAGATAAAAATTAAATAAGTGGAAGAGTTAGGAGATATAAGTAAAATAATAGACTACTAATTTACATTGTTAAATAATGGAATGTAACTTACTTGAATGATTAGCTAGTGAGCTGGATCTTTAAAGATGTTTGTTCAGGAACAAAATCTTCAGAGTGTTGGCATCTTCTTTCTATGGAGTTAGCAGCAGCAAATGGTAGAATGCAACATGGTGTTAAGAACATAGTTCTTGTTTTTATTGGAAGTTTTAGACAAATTGAAGTATACTTACATTTTTTACAAGGGTAGTCTTGTCTTTTGGTATAGTTGATGTAGGATGTTTTTATTGGATCTGCAGGGAAGATGTAATATGCAAGATATGTTGTTTAGAAATTAGCATTTTAAATATTGGTTGTTTACTAACAAAAACATATATACTTACATGTTTAATTAGTGTAGTTCTATACATTTGTGGTGTTGAAATCGGAAAATCGCTGAATATCTGTGAATAAAATGTTTTAAATTAAGTATGAATCTTGTGAAATACTGTTTAAAAACAGCTGTTGTTGTATAACAGACCATTAATATATACTTACAATCTTATTTTACAGGGGAAGAAATAGGAGCATGTATTAGGAATTTGTTTGTAGTACTTTCTATCAGAAAAGTAGGAGATAAAAATTAAATAAGTGGAAGAGTTAGGAGATATAAGTAAAATAATAGACTACTAATTTACTTTGTTAAATAATGGAATGTAACTTACTTGAATGATTAGCTAGTGAGCTGGATCTTTAAAGATGTTTGTTCAGGAACAAAATCTTCAGAGTGTTGGCATCTTCTTTCTATGGAGTTAGCAGCAGCAAATGGTAGAATGCATTTATCTCTTTTATAGTATGTGTATTTTGTGTGCTTGGATTTGATTGGTTGTAGGATGAAAGGAAGGATTGTATAGGCTAGTTTGAATTTTTTTATGTTAATTGGTGTGTTTGTTGATGTGAGAATGGTGGTATGTGGTGCTTTCCGCATTAAAGCAGGTTAGTTGTTAAATAAAATAGATGTGTAAGTGTAAAAATATTATGAAAATTTTAGTTACATGTAAGGATTCTTTTTAAAATGATAGAACGCATTTAATATAATGTATAGCAATGATGATAAATAGTAATGTTATAAAAGTAACAGGTATTATATGTAAAATGTTTTTTGTATAGAGCAATGACTTTTATAGACCATTAATATGGTATTTTAGACATGAAAGGGTACAAAAAATAACTCGATATTTGTTTAGAAACGATATTTTTGTACTCTTTATTTTAGTAGTCGATATTTTTGTAGTGTTAGGTGTAATTTCATGAACAACGATATATTAGTAGTCGATATTTAATAAGACGATATTTATGTACTCGATATTCTAAATACTCAATATTTTTTAGTCGATATTTTTGTATTTTGTGTAATAAGTATACAAAGTCGATATTTTTGTAGTCGATAATTATTCAACGATATTATTGCTAGTCGGTAATGTGACCGTCGATAATATTTCAGTGATCCATTTCTCATATCCTCCCTCTACTGGAGGCTTCTTGATGATTAATACAGAAATGGTTGCAATTAGGTCTATGGTTTTGGAAAATCGACTTGCGCTTGATATACTATTAGCTAAAGAGGGCGGAGTCTGTAAAATGTTGAAGGTGCAACATTGTTGCACATATATCCCAGATAAAAGCACAGAAATTAAAGGATATAGTAAGAATATTACAAAAAAGCAAGAAGAATTGAAACTACTGGACGTTGATGATATATGGGATAGACTAACAAAAAGTATTTCTTCAGTAGGGAATTGGTTTTCCCTATATAGGGAGACGTTTCCTAGGACAAATAGTATTTCCTATAGTAGGTATAGCAATAATAATGTTATCAGTAATAATATGGTGTAAGTGCTGTACTAATAAACTGAGAAGAAGAAGATATGAAATAAATGGAAAGGGAAACAAAAGACATTATGAAGAGATTCAGTTGGAAGAAATGAAAGGAAAGTTATATGAGCAAATGAAGAAATTAAAGGACAAAAATAAAAATAAGAATACAAAAGGGAAAGAAATTGAAAAATGCTAAAGTTGGCATCTGATGAGGGATGGGTAATTTTGTGATGGCTTTAAAATGCCATCAGAGAGGGGATTGATGAAGCAAGGACTCGTGAAAAAGAGACTTGCTTGGAAGCAATCTTGTCTTGTAACCACTAAGCACATACTAAACTTGTATTGTGGAAATAACATGCATTACACAAACATTTATGAATTAGAATGAAGCTTGCCTATGTGCAGCCGCGGTCGGTAGAGGAATACCTGCCGGCGCGGTGACATGGGGAGGGGGAGGGGCAGGGTGGGGGTTAGTAATGTATGGATAATGGAGGTTTGCAGGTAAGTAAACATTTAAATAAATCAAACAAATGTCGTTGCGCTCACTGCATTGCATTTGGGGATGCAGTGCACACAACAAAATTCGCTTGATTTATTTATATGTTTACTTACCTGCAAACCTCCATTATCCATACATTACTAACCCCACCCTGTCCCTCCCCACGTCACTGCCCTGGCAGGTACTCCCCTACCGACCGCGGCTGCCTATGTGTCTTATTAACCAGTAACCCGAGTGTGATTCTAAAATGGCCGATAACCGAAAATCTTTAGTGCGCATGCGTCTACTGCATCTACATTGTATGACGTATCTTTCGCTTTTGAGGGAACTTTCTGCACTTGCTAACAAAATGGCCGCTTGAAACTCACATGCTTGCTGAAAAACTAAACCCAGCTATTCTACTAATGCTAATGCAGGGAGAATAATAAAAAGTAAATGGGATTAGAGTAGAGATAGGTGGTATACAGTGAAACCATTTATTTTTGATTTTAACATTTGTCTTTTTGACTCTTTTCAATAATGCTTGTTATGGGCCAAGAAACACGACCCACAGTCTATTCCCTCTCGTTCTACCGTACATGCGTAGTGCAACCAAGCTAGAAGATGCGATGTCAACACCATCCAAGATATCCCGGTGGATGCATTCACTGAAATTAATGGGAACTACAGTTTTTTTTCTAATATGTGACAATTACATTGTGAATACAGGTGGGACTAAAGACAGATGTATAAAACTTGAGGGGTGGGATTTTAAATAAAGAACGGAAAGAAAATAATGGAAAATAAGCATGGTGTGATGATCACCTCCCCTTGCCTGTCCAATCAGAGTTAGTATTTCCGTACATTTGAAACATTAATGGGTGGTACTAGCAAACAGAAAGGTATAATTGAGGTAGTTTAGTTAGTTAGTTAGAAGTTCCAGACAGAGATGCTGAAGTCTAGACCGGGATGCTGTCGGAGTGACGAGTGATGCTGAAAAAGAATTGAACTATTGAGCCAATTATCTTAAGCAAATTAATTTAGAAGAAGATCGCTGAAGAATCTCGAGGAGGAAGAGAGTGTCAGAGAGGGTTGCTACACAAGCGTCGGTGATAGAGGGGTCGTCTGTCCTGATTCCTGTCCTGAAGCTTTTGTTCGCCATACCATCTGTGTATGCGCTTATGTGCTTTTCTCTCTATCCTCTCCCTTTCATGCAGTGTCATTGCAAAGTATAAATGAATGCATTTGATTGATTATTTGAATCTTCCTTCCTGTGAGAGACGGAGTTTGTTCTGTACTGTGTAAGTGGTTCACATGAATGTAATCTGAGATAAATTTTTTAAAAATTCATCCAGACTCTGTGATCATTTCCAATGTGTAAGTATATTGAAATCTTATGTCATTTTACTATCAACTAGTTCAACTAGTGGTCCATTGACCAGAGGAAATTACTTTTTGATCATTGAAAGATTAGTTAGAGACTAAAAAGAACTAATCTAGAGAATTACAAAAACATGACCCCAGCAGTAATTGCCAGTGTGTTGTGAATTAATGTATGGGCGCAGGTGAGTATGTGGTGTTAGGTTAGCTATTGCTGGGTAACCCGCTGGATCAAGAGAAAGGTAGACAGGGGTGAAGGGTAGAGAGAGAATATCAGTTAAAGAGAGTATTGGGAAAGAGTGAAAGGTAAAGAGGGGTGAAGTGTGAAAGAGAAAGTTGTGGCAGAGCACACAAGGAAGTTGAGAGACACACCTGAAATAGAAAACGAGAGGTGAGGTTTATACAGGGTTAGAGAGTTGTGAGAGGAAGAGACTGTGAGGTACAAAAATATCTAAAGAAAAAGGTTTATAGAGAGAATGGAGGCAGGAGGTGTGATTTGAAATGTAGAAGGAGGACCAGAGATAGTTATGTGTTGTGTGTGGGTGAGAGAGAGAGAGAGTGAACCAGAGAAAGAGAGAGAGGAGTTGATAGAGAAAAAGGCGCAGAGATAGAGTGATATAGAAAAAAGGGTAGAGATAGAGAAACAGAGGTAGCTAGAAAAGAGTAAGATATTTAGAGAGGTGAAGGAAAGGGAACTGAGGTAGAGTAGAAGGAGAACAACAGGGGAGAAGAGGTGAGGGAGTAAGATAGCAGTGAGGTAAATTGACAGTTTAGGTAGAGAGAGAGAGAGAGAAAGAAAGAGAGAGAGAGAGAGAGGGAGAGAGAGAGAGCAAAGTAGAACAGAGAGAGGTGGGGTAGGATTGGAAATGTGAGGACAAAGAGAAATTAGCTACAGAGGAGAGGAACAGTGGTGAGGTAGAGAATGTCTGAGTTAGAGGCAAAAAGGTAAAGTAGGGGAGACTTGGAAAAAGGCGAGTCAAAGATAGCGATGAGGTTGTGTGAGATCTGAAGCAGAAGGATGAGAGATACAGGAAGGTCAGAAAGAGCAATGAGGTGGAGAGAAAATGGTACAGTGAAGAGAGATGAAGTAGAGAAGGTACTGAGAACGATGGATATCGATGTAGGCACCAAGAGTGATACAGAGAACACCCCCACTTTATCAGGCTGAGTGGGGGTGAATGCAGTAGTTCTGATCAACATAAATCATTGAAAGTTCTAATTTTAGTTCCTTTTCCTTTTATCAGAGAGCGCTGGTCTGTATTCAGAAGCTCATACATACCAATGTAAGATGAAAATGTTGTAGTATAAAGAAGTCCAGATGTAGGTTCCAAGATAATACTTTATTAAGTTCCAGATACAATCCAAGTAGATGGTAAATAAAATGTTAAGTAGATGTATAGGAGCTGTAATGTAGCTCTACCAGGAGCAGCCTCCCTGCTGCTCAGCCTCCCGTCTTCAACTGACACAAACCAGATATCCAACTAACCCATGCATTCATGACATCATCACACATTCTACACTCAACCAGGCTGAACAGTGGGAGAGGTGTCAATGAAAGAAAGAGGATGAGAAATCACATTACAACAGTAAGTATGATGGAGCTGTGGGGCATCCGAACAAATAAAACCAGAGAGCATGATGGGAAGAAAGGGAGAGAGGATGAGAGAAAGATGGACGTATGGAAGAATTAATGAATTGAGGGACTGATGGTGAGATGGAAGTCTAAGAAAATGGATGGATGGGTGGGATGGAATCTGGGTTGTAGATGCATAGATTACTGAGGATTGGGTGAAAAGGATGGTTGGGTAATAGATGGACAAAGAGAAGAGTGGATAAATGCACAGACCAACGACTGGTTGAAGCGAATGGTAGTTACATGACTGAAGGAAAAAAGAAGAAACAATAGGCAAATGTATGGACAGAGAGGAGGAAGAACTGAAGGAGGGATGGATGGATGGAGCAAGGCATAAAAGAAGAAGACAGAAAGAGGGATGAAAGAAGGAAAGGTGGGTGAAAGAAGCATGTTAGAATGAAGGATGGAAGGAGAGGAGGAAAAAGGACAGAAAGAAAGATGAGAGAAGAAAGGAAAGAAATAAGTGAAAAAGATTGAAGGAAGGATGGAGGAAAGAATGACTTTTCAGAATTCCCTCAGGAGAAGCAATCCCCTGAACAGCAACTTTGCTTGTCTATCATACTCGCTTGCTTATTGCCATTTGCAATAGGGTTCAAAGTAGGGTAGGGACCTCAATTCAACAAAAGGCCTGGGGTAGCGAAGGTGACCGTACACTCTTTGACTGCTCCCTTCATGACTTCACAGGGAGTAACCACATACAACCTTTGACCCTGATGACATCACATGAAGTCTTGTCCTGTGATCATTGACACATATGATATTATAGTAGGTGACATCCCTTAACTTCAAAAATGCCTACAATAAAAACAAGAATAATAAAATATACAGAAAAAATACCAGAGCAGGCAAACGCTACTCGAGTTACCAAGCATAAATTAAATAGGGTGCTGCCATGGTATGGCAGATATGCAAAATGGTAGAACAGGGCAAGGTAATCATAGACAACAGTACAGCACTGTCATCTGCTCAGACATAATCATCACATTTCCCTACATAGTCTCATATTCTATTAGAGCTGCATAGGAGTATCTCTGCAGGCTCTCCTCCCAACTTTTCTGTACACAAGCTGTATGCTAACTCGGCCCTTAAAGCATGCCAAACCCTGTGGGCACTGCCCTAAACACCAACTGTGTGCTCAAGACACTGGGTGTCTATTCTAATGACATCATGCAGAGAAAATATTATGATATTTGTGATTGTTTGGTTTTACATACACTCAATATGTTTGGCATGTGCATAGCACACTGGACATCATTGCATTGATTTAGTAATAATAGTATTCTTAATGAGTGAGATTCTGAGTCTTTTCTCAGGGAATTTCAGCTGTGACTGAATGCCTTTTACAAGGTGTCTACAGCAAACATTTAGCCTGCGGGTCTATCATACCACCTACAAAGTAATATGAATGTTATTAGAATAGAGTTTTGGGGGCTATGAATTACATTTCTGCCATCTCATAGATGGAAAAGTAAAATTTGTGTTTTGAGTGTTTTTTTATTAAACTGCATAACTGCTCTGAGATATGTATGTTTATCCCAATGAGTATAAACAATGTGAAGTAACCTTGTTCTTTAAGAAGAAACATTGCACCGTAGTTGCTTTGCACTGTAGGAAGTAGAATGCGTCTTCTATAACTATATTCCCCTTCATATAATATTCATAGATAACTGAAAAGGCTTTCATAAAAAGGTAAGAAAAGGAGTCAAACTGCACACACCTTAACACAAACCTGCTTCTACAAATATACTATATATGTTTAAAAATTACCTAATACCCAAGCTGAACAAAAACATTTATCATTTGTGGCTAGAATTTCCACCCTGGCGCTTACTTTAAATTTTTTTTTACTACACTAGTAGTCTTCATACTTTGAATGTCCACCCAAACAACCCAATATGTGCCTTTTTAATGTCAAAGCCTACCCGACAGCCCAGCTGTCTGGTTTGCTAAAGACATCTTAAGGACATTCTAAAAGATTCCCTGAAAATGCAAATCCACCCATTGCTTACCATTGTAATGTGGATTGTTACTCAAGTTTGCTTGGTTTCTACTTGCTGACTTTATTTGTTTTAGGCTGTTTAGCTCGAGTTTTTCCTTTCCCTAGAGCATCCCTTGTTTACTGTATCCTTCCAGAGTACTCGATTTCTAGAATCAGTTCTTTAAATCTTTTTCTTATCTTGTCACATTTGCTGTTGTTCAAAATGGGGGTCTCTAGTTAGCAAGGGTTTCAACCAATCAATCAATCAATCAATCAGGGAATTTTGAAGCACGCTACTCACCCGTGAGGGTCTCAAGGCGCTGGTGGGGTGCAGCTCTGGTCAGTTGAAGAGCCAGGTCTTGAGTGTCTTCCTGAAGATGTGCAGAGTGGGTGCGCTTCTGATTTCGATCGGGAGCTCGTTCCAGGTCTCAGCCGTGATGTAGGAGAAGGTTCTTCTACCCGTTCTTGCTCTGCGGATGCGTGGGGGTTCAGAGAGGTTGGTGGATCGGAGGTTTCTCTTGGGTATATGGAAGGAGATTCTTTTG
Organism: Lissotriton helveticus; assembly: GCF_964261635.1. Taxonomy (NCBI): domain Eukaryota; kingdom Metazoa; phylum Chordata; class Amphibia; order Caudata; family Salamandridae; genus Lissotriton; species Lissotriton helveticus. Next base: position 1,418,595,243 of record NC_136068.1, on the reverse strand, counting down.
TTGAGAGATAGGGGCCCGGTGTTGTAGAGGCATTTGTAGGCATGGGTGAGTATCTTGAAAGATACTCTCTTTTTGATGGGGAGCCAGGGAAGGTTTTGCAGGTGTTGGGTCATGTGTTCGTGTCGAGGGATGCCGAGGACAAGTCTGGCTTCGGTGTTCTGTACTGTTTGGAGTTTGCGGAGCAGAGACTTGTTGATCTCACTATTGAAGCTATTTATGGTACTTGTGTGTCATTTTGAGGATATACCTTATTGAATTGAGAAACCACTGGGGTACACTTATGATTTATCATGTGTTCTATGTGTACCATGTTTATTGATTTTGACTTAATGAATACCTACTTAAGGAAATTAGTCTAGGACTATTGTTTTCTATACCGGGCATCCTGGAGTCTGGCATTGAGTGTGCAGTGGGAGACGTTTTGAAGGCTGCAGAGAGGTCGAGTAGGATCAGGGATGCGGTGTGTCCTTGGTCCAGGAGGGTGCAGATGTCATCTGTAGTGGCGAGTAGAGGGGTCTCAGTGCTGTGGTTGCTGCGGAATCTGAATTGGGAGGGGTCGAGGATAGAGTTCTCTTCTATGAATTTCGTTAGTTGGAGGTTGACGGTCTTCTCTGTGATCTTAGCCATGAAGGGGAGAATGGAGATGGATCGGTAGTTCTTGAGGTCGTTAACATCTGCTGAGGGCTTCTTGAGAAGGGGCTTGACTTCTGCACATTTTCAGTCATCAAGTTTACACCATTATTCAAGTAGAGACCCTTCTTCCTAGTCCGGATAAGGGAGTTACACTCCTAAAATAACCCCTGCTCACCCCCTCGGTAGCTTGGCATGAGCAGTCAGGCTTATCTCAGAAGCAGTGTGTAAAGCATTTGCACATAACCAACAGTAATCCAGTGAAAGCACTACAAAAGGACACCGCACCAGTTTTGAAAAATATCCAATATTATATATCCAAAACAAGACCAAAAACGATAAAAATCCACCATACAGTTCTCGGCAATCTCAATAATAAAAAATGGACTTAAAATACAGTTTATTGAATTCGATAACTCCGTCTGGGGCTATAACAGCATTGTGAACAACAAATCCAAACAGATCTGGCTGAGGGCAGTGTCGCGGGCCAGCTACCGTGTCGGGAAGACCTGCAAAACAGTACTTTTTAGAAATGCAGGGCGTCGGTGACCTTTCGCTGAGCCCTGAAGAACCAGTGACCGCAGGCGTCGGTTCCGGAGGTCGATGCAGGAGTCATCAGGCCCTTGAAGTCACACATGTCGCTGATCGAACTCCTCGCGGCTGATGTCGAGAGCGCTAGGCGTCGGGCAGCAGTGCAAAGTGCAGCGATGTGGTGCCCTCAGGTCCCGGTGCAGGCAGCGGCTCAGTGATGGTTGTCTAGCGGTGTCGGTGAGACCAGGGCTGCGGTGCAAAATGATTCGGTGCTCGTCATGGTGCTGGCAGGTCGCTGTGCAAGTAGGGCGTCATTGTCGCTAAAGTGCTGTTGTCGGCTGGCGAACTAGAGTCATTGGCGCTGGCATTGGTAGGCCAAGGCTGCGGTGTGGTGCTGCATGAGTACAGTAAGTCGTGTAACTAATACAAACCACCGTCCAAGCATCCGCATCGATATCGGCATGGAGCGGCAGCGTCGGTGATACCAAGGTGGTGAGAGAAGCGAGGCAGTGTGGAGTGCGGTGCTCACAGGTTGCGGTTCAAGCAGTGGCTCAGCGGCGGCATCGTCTGTGAGACCAGGGTTGCAGTGCAAAGTGAGGCGTGTCCTCTGAGGTGCCTTCAGGACATGGAGTTGGCAGCAGTGTCGTTGAGGGTGTCGGTTTGCTTTTTCTTCTGTTGCAGCACAAAACACACAGACCCCAGTGCTGGTAACAGATTACCTTGAAGTCGTTGCTGTTCCTGAGACTTCTTGAATAGGGGGCAAGCTCTACCTCATGTTCTTGAGGAAACTCACAAAAGGAGGTTGCAGAAAGTTCAGTCAAGTCCTTTCACTGCCCAAGACAGAAGAAGCCACTGCAGGCCAACACAGCAAAGCCCACAGCAAAGTGGTAGTACCTCCTCACAGCTTCTCCAGCTCTTCTCCTTGGCAGTCTTCTTGGTTCCAAAAGAGTTCTCTCTGAAGTTTTTTCTATCCCTGAGACTTCCATCAAAAAGCAAGCTCTACTTTAAGCCCTTGGAAAAAACTCTAACACAGGATGATGAAAGTACACTCCAGTGCTTTCCCCACCCAAGACAGAAGCAACAAGCAGTAGGTCAACATAGCAGAGTACACAGCAAAGTGGTAGTTCCTCCAGACAGCTTTTCCAGCCCGTCTTCTTGGCAGGTTCCTTAGTTGAGCAGTAATCTAAAATACCGGGGTCTGTGCCCCACTATTTATACAGCAAAGTATTTTGTTCTCTTTGGTGCAGATAGGCTCTGTGCTAAACCAAAACCAGTTCTGTCCTCTCTGGTCCAGCTTACCAGCAGGAGGTGGAGACAGCATTGTCCAAGGCAGACAGGGCCTAGTCAGGGGCCAGGGAAATCTCCTCCAACCACTATAAATGTAGACTGGGCCTATGCAGGTGCTAGTGAAAACTCCTCCCACTTCTCTGAATACGGCCCAGGTCTATTCAGACCAGCCCTGACTCATCCAGGAAAGGCTGGTCACACATCAACCTCCCCCTTCCGGTGGCCGTCTGAGAGAATGCACCTCCCCAACCCCTGTCTCTCCAAAGCCAGACAGTCAATACACAAACCAGGAGAGGCACATAGAATGGCTTAGTAAGAAAATACATAATTTCTAAAAGTGGTATTTTCAAACACAGAACATAACAATCATCTTTACTAATAGATGCATTTTTACATTCTGAGATCAGGCATACTAAACTCCATTTCCCTATCCGGTCCCAATGGGAAGTTATGCTTATAATATGTTATAAGCAAAACTCCCATTCTACCCTATGGAACAGAGAGCCTTCCATAGTGAAAAACGAAATGCACTGTAAATCACTACCAGGACATGCTACACACACCTGTACATGTCCTACCTTCAACATACACAGCACCCTGCCCACAGGGGCACCTTGGCCCTACCTTTGGGGTGACTTGTATGTAAGAAAAGGGAAGATAAGGGCCTGGCCAGTGGGTGCACTTGCCAGGTCGACATGGCAGTTATAAACTACGCGCAGACTCTACAGTGGCAGGTCTAAGTTACCTTTACAGGGCTACTATGTGGGTGGCACAATCAGTGCTGCAGGCCCACTAGTAGCATTTTATTTACAGGCCCTGGCACTCTCAGTCAGCCGTGGCTGCTGTAAGTAATAGCCATGGGGCGGTGGGGCCGGGTGGAGGGGATTTTGAGAGACGACCACGAGGGAAAAGTAAATAAATCATACATTTTCTCACATGGTCATCTCTCGAAATCCACCCACCCTCCCGGCCCCACTGCCCCAGCACTCTTACCGGCAGCAGCCGTGGATGCTCTCAGTGCACTGTACCAAGGACTTACTTGTAAACCAAATATGCCAATCATGAAACGCCAATCCATAACACAATTTACACAGAGAGCATATGCACTTTAGCACTGCTCAGCAGTGGTAAAGTGCCCAGAGTCCCAAAACCAACAAAGACAGGTCAGGAAAAAATAGGAGGAAGAAGCACAATGTTTGAGGATAATCCTGCAAAAAGGGCCATCTCCAACAGCTGCACATTGAAAGACAGAGGCCAAATATCAGCCTCTGTCTTCTGAGGGAGATTGGTGTTTACCTTTCTTTCTCTGACTTCAAAGTGAGAGGATTTCTGTGACAATCATGCTGGCTACTGGGGGTGTTCTGGACAAAAGACTGCACAACAAAATCTAAATATCTGTAAATGAATTGGACAGATATCTCAGAATATATCTGAATTAGGTCAATCAATCAATCAATCAGAGTACTTGTAAAGTGCGCTACCTACCCGTGAGGGTCTCAAGGCGCTGGGGGAGGAGGGGTGCCGCTACTGCTCGAAGAGCCATGTCTTGAGGAGTCTTCTGAAGGTAAGCAGAAATTCAACACACTGCTTGGTAATTCTGAAGTGTGGTGGAAACAAATATCTTAATACAATCAAAACAAATCAATACACTAGGTGATGACATTTTTACACATTATCTTTTGTGCGCTGTATATCTTTATCAGTAAGTTGTAGGTCTGCGCAAATGTAATCGTTATTACACTTGAAGATGCATTGTCTGTAATGGCAGTGCACCACCACACCAAGCATACTCCACTTTACGCAACTCGACAACACTCTACAACACTCTCCTCCACTCTTAGATGCTCTGTGAAACTCCCTCTACGCCACTCCATGTCCCTTTACTCCCCTCTAATCTACGATATACTACTTCACTCTACTTCACTCCTCCACTCAACGCCACTCCACTCTATGTAACTCTATTCCACTTCACTTTACAACACTCCATGCCACTCAACCTTAAGACAATGTATGCCACTCCACTCTAAGACAGTCTATGTCACTCCACCCTATGACACTACTGCTCTCTATGCCACTCCATGTTACTTTACTCCAATCTGTGCCACTCCATTCAGGTCTAGGCCACTTCTCCCTACAACACTCTTTGCCACTTGACTCTACTCCCTCTGCGACACTCCAGAACAATCTTTGCCACTGTGCACCACTCTAGGGCACTCCATGACACCCCATGCCACTCTATATGACACTCTATGCCATGCCATTTTATGACTATGTACTCCACACCACTCTATGACACTCCATTCTACTTTATATCAATAACTTTAAGCCATGCTAAACAGAAGCCACACTGGTACAACATAGTTAAAACACATATTGGCAAAGCGAATAGCTCTTGCTTAGGCTAGACCAATTGTCTTTACCAATACTTGTCGTATATATGATAGAGCTCTTTGTTTCAACTCTAAATACATTATAGATACATATATTTACCTTAGCAGGCTGTAGAATAGTAATTGATATTTATTGTGTCTAATAATGAAGAAAAATGTCTTGAGGCCTGGATTCAAGTAAAGTTATAAAGCTCTGTTGTCTTGTGCTCTCCGTGCTACTGGAGTCAAGCTATCCTGGCTGATGAGAGGTGAATCCCCGCAACCGGTCCTAGGATGCTTGTTTCCAGTCCAGGGTGGACCTGGCCTGGCTGCTTGGATTGAACTGTTCCCACTGGACGCGTGGTCAAGACTGATTTGCATATGGCTGGGTTCAACCCGGAATGGCATGGTGAGCGTAAAAACTATGGATTTAAGCCGAGATCTATGGACTAGGGTGAATGTATGATATTTTTCTGCATTCTGTTCATAAATTGTTCTTTTTGCATTTGTCACCCCGAGCGGGACGGGTATGCCCAGACGTGCTTCCCGTGCTCTCCATGCCACTGGAGTCAAGCTATCCTGGCTGATGAGGGATGAAACCCCGAAACTGGTCGTAGGATGCTTGTTTCCAGTCCAGGGAGGACCTGTCCTGGCACTTTGGACTGGACTGATCCCACTGGGCACAGGGTCAAGACTGCTTTGCATATGGCTGGGTTCAAACTGGAATGTATGGGGAGCAAAAAATCTATAGATTTAGGCCTAGATCTCTGTACTGGGGTGAATGCATGACATTTTCTGTATTCTGTCCATCAATTGTTCTTTTTGCATGCGTCAGACAAATGAGAGGCAGAGAAGAAAATCACAAGGCTTTATTAAGTATTTCAAGCTTTTAAAGGCAATCTCATTTGCATTCAATTTGTTTTCAAAATGCAAATATAAATCAGTGATCCCTTTCTGACTGTGGCCTGTTGAAATGAGGGGTTGCAACAGTAGTGGCAGGGGTCGCAAATAGCAAGCCTGGGTTAGCAGCTGCTACCCCTGGCGACCCCTAATTGAGGTCTATGAAGTTGGAGTTATTTTGTTTTGTTTGGGCACATCCCTTGATATTGGGTATATTGAAAGACAGGTGAGGTGGACAATGGTGAGGTAGAAAGAGCTGACATATAGAGGATGATGGCACATAGAGAAGTACAGCTAGCGGAAGACGTTAATAGCGAGGGTCAAAGCCAGGCTTGCACACCAAGAGTAAGATTTATTATTTTTTAGCAATTCACAGTGCAGAAACCAAATTTGCTGAACTGTGTTGTGCGAGGAAGAGAAAGCAGCGCAAAGTCATATTTGTTACATATGGCCTACTGATGCTTACTACCCCTGAGATGATGCACAGACAGGCTACATAGTGCCACGCACAATATTTTCACCATGGTGCAGAGGTGGGGACAGACAGTCTAGCATAGGATTTGTACTGAAAGCAAACCCTTTCAATAAGAATCCTATGCCTTGACAAATTCTTGAACATTTCACACATTTCTTACATGCAAGACAGTGCAGCACACATGAAATGTGTGGAATATTTGGAGAAAATACAATAAGTACAGTCACAGCTCATTCAGGTAAGCTTGGTGGTGTTGGGTGGGGGGGTGTAAGTGGCAAATGATGGAATAGGGAAAATAAATAAAGCCACTTACCTTTCACTCACGGCATCGCTGAGTCGGCGATGTGGCGAGTGCAAGGTAAGTGGCTTTATTTATTCATTTATTTTATTTTCCCTATTTCATCGTTTGTCACTTCCATCACTCCCATCGCCACCCCTCCCGCACCCCGCTCACCCCACTGTGCTTACTTGCACAAGCTGCAACTAAGACAATAACCCTTAGCCTTATGTCCCTGAGTTTGCTCAGCCGTCAAATTAGAAAAAGAGGCAAGTTGCGGCTCCACTGCTTAAGCGGTGGAGTGACCCCCCGCTGCTTTATGCAGTGTGAAAAAAAAGGACAAATAAAATGCTAATTACTCGAGGTTATTATCATTTAGTTTTTTCCCGTTGAGGTGTGTTTGTGGAGTGGGCTTCTCTCAGAGCAAGAGGAGGAGTGGTTTGCACTCCCTATATGAGCATGAGTAATTCTCAGGCCGGCCAAACAGTCATGCGCACATAGCATGTCCTCCTTGCAGGCTGCATTAAAGCCTGCATGGAAAACATGCCCATCCCTCCAGCCCTTGGCTGAGCACCGTGTCATGGCCCTCAGACCAATCACAACGCAGCATTGTGATTGGCTGTGGGGAGCGTGGGAGCCCTGGTGCTTCCTGTTTCTCCCAGGAAGCCAGGAAGAGGACGCAGGAGAGGCAGCAGCGGCCGGCAAGCCGGCCGGAAGGGAGGTAAGTGATTTTTTTTTATTTTTTAACAGGATCAACCCCTCTGCCCCACTGCTGCTTCCAGGTAGCAGCCACCACTGAAAGAGGCTGATATTTCTAAGCAACGTTATTATGGCAGGAATTTGGGCTGTACCACTCATTTTACCAGGGGGCTCCTTTGAAGTTGGGGGCCCTGGTCAATTGCACACTTTGCGTGTGCTTAAAACGTCTCTGGCATAACGAAGCGCATTCTAGTACCTCAAGGTAATTCATTCCTAACCTATCCCAAGATCGTTAAAATACGTCATTTCTATAACACCTGACATATTTAGCTATATCCACACACTTGCTAAACCCTGAATATTTATTTAAGCCTTCATATTAATTTCGCAAATTGGATCGAGCCGGAGAAAGTGCCCGTTACACCTGCAGTTGTAATGAGACAAACCAGTGCTACAATTCCCCATTTTATACCATTGGATAATAATTTTTTTACGTCATGTGTAGAAAATTGTGTTTTCGGGTTTCTTTCGAAAAAGATTTTTCAGTCTCTGGAAGGCTGAATCAGTCTGTTCACTGCATTAGGTTTTGACAACTCACATATGGTGACCTCATTGTTGACCATTTGGAAGGCAGTTTACTTAGACAAATCATAACACTGCCGCCATTACTTGGCTTGCTTTCTGTCAGCCAGGGGCTGTTTTTGTGCCAGCGATTGTAAAGCTTTCATAAACACATAACATTTTATTGGAGATGAAATGAAAATGGGATTGATATTTAGACGGCTGGCCGGCTCCCAGTGGCGCTATGCAAGATGATGGGGCCCCCTCCAGAGTGAGGGGGCCCCCTCCAGAGAGAGGGGGCCCTGAGATAAGATGGACATAAATACTGATTTGTTAGGGTTGCCAGAACACTGCAATCCATATACCCAAATTCTGGGATTTCTTTTGTAAATCATTCTCAGGTGTTTAGCCAAATTGTTGCCACAGAATCCAATGAAAGACTATAATTCCCAGAATGCACTATTTTGGTAAAGGAAAGTCCATGAATGGAGGGGTGCTGTTCAGTGCACATTGAGCGCTCTGGTAACTCACCCAGTCATAAACCTACTCTTTTCTCTGGTCCCTTCCTCTCTAAAAACAAAATATACCCCAAATACTCTCTTAACACTACAGTCTTGTTTCAAACAGAACACTTTATTTTTTAGTGAGAGGTATGAGAAGATTGTTGGCATCCCTTTACAATGCGGTTCCCCTTCAAGAATATTAGTTGGGAAATTAGAGACAAGTGGTGTTTTTTGAGATTTGAAGACTGTGATTACTTTGAGCCAGTGACTGTGGATTTGCGGCACCGGCACTTCTTTCTTTCTTTTTTTTTTATTTCAGGTAGTTTTTATTTCCTGTCCAGAGGTTCAAAATAAACATGGAACAAAGAAGTACCGAATATATAAAGTACAAGAAACAAAGAAAAAGAATAAGTACAGCGGGCAATACATTCTAAGTACCAGCAAAGCCGGGTATCGTGAGCAACAATTTATTGGTTCAGTCTGTAGGATTGAGGAAAGGAAATATCGGAGCGGCCCTACAGTCTGTGTGGCTAGGCTAAGTAAAAGAAGAAGGGGGTTATCAAATGGGATAAATTGTCCCGGATGGGCGGTAGTTTATGAACACAAATGCTTGCATGCTAAGCATGATAAACATGAAAGCACGGTAGGCACACAAACCATGAAGGCTTGCACGGTAATCAGAGGGGCTGTAATTTATGAACCTATGGGGTGGATTGTACTGCATGTATCAGTCCGCTGGTCGGAGAAGGAGGGAGAGAAGAAGAGGAAGGAAGGGAAGAGCAAGAGATAGAAAGAGAGGCAGAAGTGCAGAGGTGGGGTGGCTCCTTTGGGCATTTCTGGGCTATACACTTGGTATGGCACCGGGCAGGATCCTAAGTGAGGGTGTGACGGTGGAGCGGGCCTATGGGGGTTTGTGTTCCTGTAAAAAGTTATCGAGTGTACCCCAGAAACGTCTTGGACTTAAGTAGTCATGTGTTTTGGGGTACATTACGTTATCCGCATTCCTTATTGAACAGAGTAAGTTCTACCATTTGTCATAGGCACTAGAAGTTGATTTCCATTCTGAAAGTATTGTTTTCTATTCCCAGAGACAAGAGCAGTTCAAGTAACGAGGCTGTATGTCGGTCTAAGAGCAGTGCGTTCTGGTTAGCGTAAAGTCCTAGCACAGTTGTAAGGAAGTCGATAACTAGTGGTCTTACTGTGACCTGCTGTATTAGCTCTTGGATTTTTGTCCAGAGTGTATGTGCTAGTTTGCATGTGAAGAACATGTGAGGACGATACCCTATCTCCTCCCCATAGCGCCAGCACATGGGGGAATCCCTCCGTCCCAATTTGTGTAATCTGTCTGGAGCCCAGTAGATGTTGTGGATAGACCAGAATCAGGCTTGTGCTATGACAGGAGACATGTTCAAGTCAAAAAGAGATTTCAACATCTTTTGCTGGTACATTTCATTATTGTGTAGTTGTTGGGTGGTGAAATGTGTGGTTTCCATTCTCTGATAAATAGTTTCACAGATTGCCCGTTTTAAGTGTCAAGGAGTTTGTATAAGTGGGAGGCAGTATGGCTTCTTTGTTTAAGGGTGCATAGTAAGTTCTGTAGGTCTGTTTACATGGGAGCTTCAACTAGACCAAGACTCCTTTGAGCCGTATGAATTTGTAGAAGTCAATATTAGGTAGGTCATGGCTGGATTGTAGGTTAGAGAAGGGGATCAGGTTGTCACTAGAGCCAAGGCCTTTTATGTTGTTTATTCCTTTGTGGGACCAACTGGGCCAGAATACTGTCTTCCCATCGATTTTGATCTGACTGTTAAACCAAAGGGAGGCGAGGGTCAAACCTTGTAGTTTGCCTGTAAAGCGTTTATCGAGCTGGAGGAGTGAGGATGCTGTGTTCAACAGAATCGATCTAAAGTGATTTTACGGGACTTTCGCTAGGTTATGCATCGTGAGAATGGAGGTAAGAGGTAGGGGAGTTGTGTGGCCTATCTCAATGGAGAGCCATGGGTGCGGGGGGTGGGGGGGGGTGGATCATGTTGATTCAACCACCAGGATCCCTGGGTGATCAGGAACGCTCTTTGATATTGGGTGTAGACTGGAATATTTATGCCTCCAGAGCTTTTGTTCCTCTTCCGAATTATCATAGAGATTCTCACTTTTTTCTTTTTTCATACAAATTCGGAAGTGGCAATATCTACGGGTTTCAAGAAGGTGGCAGGTAAGGCGACAGGAAGCATGAGAGATATAAAATGTATCAGGAGTGCTGCCATCATTTTTAATGTGTTCACCAGTCCCTACCATGTGATGTTTTTTGCAGACCATGTGGAGAGGAGATCTTTTTTGTTTGGATAGTTTTTTGTTTATTAAGTGCCACAAGTATTTTATGTCCGAAGAGAACTAGATGCCAAAATATTTAATGGCGGAAGGTTGGCATTTTAGTCCTAGATCTCCGAAGACCGCCACTGTGCAGTGTGTGTTTAGTGGAAAAACCTGTCTTCTCTTTGTTTAGGGAGTATCTCGTCACTTTTGAATATCTATCTATTTCTGACAGAATGATTGGAATGGTATTAAAGGCATCTTCAGTGAATAGCAGAACATCGTCTGTGTTTGCGGTCACTACATGTCTGATTGAGTTAAAGTGGATATCAGTGATCTCAAGGTTGTTTCTGAAAGCTGATATTAAGGGTTAAGTTACTAAAAGAAAAAGCAAGAGGGTTAATGGACACCCTTGTCAGGTTGTCTGTAACAAAGTGAAATGGGTTAGGTGGCCATTAACCCTAAACCTTGTGGACGTTCCTGTGTAAAGGGCCATAACCATAAGTATGAAGTCCTCACCAAGCTGATATTTATGTAAAGTGCCATTAAGAAAGAGCCATGAGACCTTGTCAAAGGCCTTCTCTGCATCCAAACCTAGAGCTGTAGAGGGTGATTGGATTAACTTGCCTTTTTGCAGTACATGGCAGGAGGTTCTGATGTTATCCGCCGTTAGTCTGCCATTAACCCCTTGCGCGCTAGCGGTTTTCCCGCTGTGCGCTAACATTTGCTAAAAGCCGCGTTACATGACGAGCTCAGCTCGTCATGAGCGTACGACAGGCGTAACTCATGACGAGCTGAGCTCGTCATGAGCGTAGAAGGGGTTAAGGAAGCCCGTTTGTGAGTTTGGGATTAGTTATTAGATGACCGTTTCGAAGTGTGCAGGCGGCAATTTGTGCGTAGATGTTACAGTCAATATTAATGAGTGATATTGGTCTGTAATTTTTAACATTTAGGTAGTCTTTCCTTACTTTAGGTATTAGTGCGGTGGTGGCTTCCATCGCCAAACCAGATATTTGGCCCGTGATTGTGAATTGATGGAAGACGCCTAACAGAGGATCAGCCAGCATATGGGTAAAGGTTTTATAAAATGTTGCTGTGTATCCATCGGGGCCCGGAGCTTTCCCCATTTTAAGAGACTGGATGGCTGTCCTGATCTCTTCCTCTGAGATGGATTTAATTGCTGTCAAGAGAGTCTTGTGGAGATAATGAAGGAAGCTGACAGGAGTTAAGGCATTCGTAAATTTTAAAAGGAAGAAAAGGGGAGTTTGAGTTGTAAAGATCCTCAGGAAAGTATTTAAACAAATCTATGATGTCAGGAGAGGATGTGGTGATGTCACCATTGGTTTTTTATAGCTGTTACAAGTGCTTTTTTTCATATATTTCAGATAGCTAGCTAAAGCATTACAAAGCTTGATGACTTCAATCCACTTTTGGGCTCTCTGACACCGAATTTGAATATATTCTTATTGTGCCAAACGGAGTTTGGGGAAGAGTGCTGAGCCTTTAGAGTGTATGAGTTGGCTGTTTAGATTTTGAATAAAACTTTTGAATTATTTTAGTCGGTTGGCAATATCTCTGTTTTTTAAAGAGACCATATGAATCGGAGTCCATCTCAGGGTTGAATTAAAAGCATCCTAGTGGGTCATGGCAGAAGTGCATTTATGTCATTTCTATTTCTTTTTTGTTAGAGGGGCCATCAATAAGGTCGTCATTGAGTCGTCGATGGCAGGGTGGTCGAGTAGTACCGTTGAGCCTTAATTAAATCGATCGGAGATCATAATGCGTTCAATTTTAGGGGTCTCTGTAAGGTAAACCTTCGGTTTGCTCACCATAATGTAATTTATCCGTGTAAATGAGTCATGTGTAACAGAGTAAAATGTGTAGTTATTCTCTGTAGGATTATAAAGCTGCCCAAAATCTATCAAATTGTTGTATTTGCAACAAATCCTCATTTGTTTGTGAGCCTTGGTACTTATAAATTTATGTGCGAAAATTCTATAGAGGTTGCAATCCATGGGAAGGTTAAAGTCACCGCCCAAGACAATGCCCAGGTTTTCTGGAAAGGTCCAATATTTGTTGATCTATGTCTCCCCTTTTTTCATTTTCGATGTAAGCCACCTTTCCACTTTGTCATGGATATGGAAGACCACAGATAGTCCGAATTTTTTAAACCAAGCATAGCTACGCCATTTTTCTTTTGGGTGGCTGGAGAGATACCAATGTCAACTATCCATGGACATTAGAACTTTGCATCGTGTATAGATCTGAGTTGTGTTTCCCGGAGGAGAATGATGTCACCTTTCAGTTTGTTGCTGTAATCAGCTATGACTCTACGTTTAACAGGTTAATTGTGGCCTTTTGTGTTTAGCAAAAGTATTTTCAGGGAATGTGCCATGTTATGAGAGTGCAAATTCTTTGGACAATAGTGGAATCTGAGGGCCTTTTTGTGAAACGCTGAATGCATTTTGTTGGATCGAGATGGAAAGTGTGCGTCAGTGTCCAGAGCAAGCGCTGGGTGTGGAGAGGGGAAAAGCTCTGGGAATTGTTCTGAGACAGAGCCATGAGAAAGGAGGGACTGTACAGACTAATAGGCCAATCGGAGGAGCCATGGAAGACATAAAACCGGGGGAGAGTGGATAGAACAAGAGTGAAAGTATATCGAGAGAGGACCAGCGGTACTAAAATTAGCAACAAAATTATAGCAAACGCAACAAAACCCCCAAACCTTTTATTTACCCTCCCTCCCCCCATCCCTGGAGCACCTCTAAGACACATTCCCCCACTCATGTTCTAACCGGGGTAAACAGAGCCGCTAGAGGGCTGTCCCAATCCGGCTGAGCTGCTATCCCGCCCCACAAATAGAACTAACATTAGGGAAGATGCAGATATCTTGTGTGAGAGCCCAGCCATGAGTCAGTTTTTCTATGATTGTGGTCAAAGCGTCATGCTGGTTGGGCAGATCAGATGACCCGAAGGTGTGATCACTGACCCTAACTTGTTGAGCAGGTGAAGTACAAGGAGGTGTTGTCATTGTGATGAGCAAAGGCATCATAATGAGAGGTTAAGGATTCCTTGAGAAATCCACTATTTTGTGGTTGGGGTGCAGTTCTGAATATGGAGGACCAAAATGATGGGTGTGTGGTAATTTTCCTTAGGGATGGAGGGCAAACGTTTGAAGGACAACTCAAGAGTAGCTGGAGTTACGTTGTGTCCACAGGCCTCAACAGATTTCAACAGATGCCGGCTCTCATGGGACGTCAGAACCTCAACCCTCACCAATACTTAGGTTAACTATTATTTAAGCAACCAGTTAAATCAGAAGATGCAATAACAAATATATTTGGACAGTAGGCGGGTGCACTGTTTTATGCTAACCGTGACACCATCTGTCTAATTATATTACATGTAGGCGGGTGGTGGCCAGTAGAGATAACAAATATGACTGTACTAAGCAAACGGCAATCCTTGTAATGTATCACAGAGACAATAACCATCAAACGATGCTGAGCATAATATATTGGAGGAACTTTTGAGAATGCATAGAGGGGCCTTAATGACCATTCAGTGATCTTACCTGACCACTGGAGAGTGGCCAAGTGCCATAGCAAAGACAGGAAGTCAGGACCATTTGACATGACAGAGTCTTGAGATCTGGGATATGGTGCCTTTGCCCAGATGATGTGGTCGATGATGTCGGGAACCCAGGATCTTGATGACGAAAAGTATGGAGATTGTCCAGAAGTTAATGTTGCAGATGTTGGAGGGATGAGCACAGCAGTGAATGGAGATGATTGCTGGTTATTCCGGATTCATGTCGGAAGAAGCTGAGGAGGCTGGAAAGTTTTGGAGATCCTTTGGTTCAGTAAAGAACAAGGAATTTCAGTGGAAGACATGATTTTCGAAGAGCTAGGAAGCTTTTCCTAGTTGACACTGTTTCTTTTGAATAGTCTTGTGAGATGTTAAGTTTTGCTCCATTCCAAGATACCTGTTGGACCTTTCTCATGTGGGCAATTATGATCTCCATGTGCAGTAGCCTAATGGTCTAAATATCAGCTCTGGGATGTATGTTTGCTGAATTTGAACGTGGTTTACCCATAGGGACTCGATGCATCAGTTCTATTTTGAAGTCTATATCGAGTTTGATACCCAGTGTGTGTGCTAGCCAGGCCTCCAAGAAGGCGACACACGAGTTGGCATCCTCCTCCGCCTTTTCTGGTAGACTGAAGGTACGCGGTTGCGGTCTTCCAGTTCTGAGATGTCCCTTGAGAGATTTAATTTTACAGATAACGTTATCCAGTTTGGTTTTCTCAATTGATGTTGAGTCTTCCAGTGCATCAATCCAAGTTTCTGCTTCGATATTTTACTTGACATAATCTTGAAGTCATTCCTTAAGGCCAGCTTCCTTGTTTGTCTTAGTGTCTTCAGCAAGGTCATAGAGCACATTAAGATGTTGCAGCATGATCTCCATATATGCGCCTGATTCTGCTTTTGCGGGTCAGGTAGTGGAGGTTTCGCCTTGGAGCACTTTAATGAAGATTCATTGTCTCTAAGATCCTTTGAGACTTTATTCCTGTCGGCAGACATCTTGGCATGTGAATATCAAGGACCCCCTGTGAATTGATTCAATTTCTGGGACAGGGTAAAGATACAATGGAAAATAGAGCTCCCAGGCAGCAGTTAACGTATGCAATGCAAGAAATGAATTAAAAAAATAGTGAAATTAAGAAACAATATATTTTACTTATATAAACAAACACATCTGTGTAAAAAGTCATCAACCAATGACATTAATTGATACATATCAAAAATAATAATAAAAGAAACCATCTCTGCCCTTATTATTTTTGTTTTTTAATCAAGTATTTTATGATATGTGTCAATTAATGTCATTGGTTTATGACTTTTTACTATAACACAGATGTATTTGTTTATATAATTAAAATATATTGTTTCTTAATTTCACTATTTTTTTAACTCATTCTTGCATTGCATATGTTAACTGTTGCCTGGGAGGCAGCCAGCATGGTACAATGCACTGAGGTATGAGCTGGGGAAAGACAGTATTTTTAACTTGGGTCTAGACTTTGTTTTTTGTCTTGGGCTCCCGTTGGGCTTGTGCTACCTTTGCACGCTCGAGTAAGTGCGGCGTATTTCTGTGGTAAGATTAATGATAGTTGCAGAATTGGCCAGGCAACTTGGAGATTTTTGAGAACAACAGACGCAATACAATGGACACAGTGAGGAGAGCTCAGAGGTTATTATGAGGTACTGTTAGTGCTCTATCCTTGTGGTGAGGACCTTACATTTGGTATTGGATAAGAAAAAAGAGGGCCGGTGGCCTTCAGATTGTCAACATGGATGTTGTCGCCATTTTGTTTTCCCTCTCAGGAATCTGTGACTCTGGTATTGCCTGGTGCTGGTCTGGTCTACAGGCCAGACTCACTGCAGGTTTAGAGCGCCCCCAAAACACCCTCACTTCGCCTCAGATGTCAGCCCTTGGTTGTACCAAGCGCACTCGGGGAGACAACAATGGTAACCTGGGATGCTGGGTAATTAATAATACTAAAATTGTATCCTAGTGGTGGAGGCCTTAACTCTGGAATAGTTGGCCTGGACCTTGCCGCCATTTTGTTTTCTCTACCACGGCTCAGAGGCTATAATAGTGCCTGATGATGGTCTGGTTTACAGGGTAGAGGTATTGCAGGTTCACGGTGTCCCCAACACAACCCTACATTGCAACGGAGGTTTGCACTTGGGTGTCACTGCTTTTTAAATACCAGCAGGCTGGAGCAGTATAAACTATGCCGTGCGCTCACAAAGGGGCGGAGTAGATAGCATGGGGCTCCCCGCATGCTGCTGGAGGACCCCCACCCTTCCGTTAACCAACATTATTAACAGGACATGAGAGGGATTTCTTTGGAAGGCGGGGGGCCTTTCAAGCCCCCGGCCGTATTTATTAAAACATACAAAATAAATCAAAATTGAAATAAACATTATTTACACAATTACGCAGAAAATGTTACAATTGATATATACAGCTATCAGATGGCTAACCTTAACATATTTCTAGTACAAGGTATTTGCTATCCGAGACTAACATATCAATCACATACAATATATTCTCTGCGTACCTAGTTGGGCCTACGGCAAGGTCAATAACTGGTGTCAGATCTTTATCACTAAACCACGCCCTCCTGAAGGAGTGTGCATGCGCAGAGGGCCCGTTTACCGTGGGGGTAAACCCCCTCCCTGTTTACCCCTGTATGCCTTATTAACCACGCCCTCCTGTCGGAGTGTGCATGCGCAGAGGGCCCGTTTACTGTGGGGGTACACCCCCTCCCTGGTTACCCCCGTACGCCCTATTAACCACGCCCTTCCGTCGAAGTGCGCCTGCGCAGAGGGCCCGCTAACCGTGAGGGTACTTTGGCCCCCCGGTTACCCCCGTATGCTCTATTAACTCCATTAAAGGGGGCCCTTGCATCTCTGCACCGTTTACTGGCATCATTGTGCACGTGTGGGGTGGCCAACCAGCCTAGAGAAAGCGTGACTCTCCCCTCCCCATGCACCCATGTAGCCAACAGACGGTAAGTGCCCCTTGATTTCTATGAGAGACCACTTGTCCCTCCCTTTGGCGACCCCATTCAAGAATGGCACCGCCCCCAAGGACCTTAAATTAACTGCTCACCAATCATGACCTTACCGCCACAGGCCAGCGTAGTTGACCGACTATCTGGACCCCTACTCTCCTACACTGAAAGGTCATGCCCTGCCTCAGAATTCCCCTAGCCAAGCCATTATACTTTTTCAGCCCAACTATCAGGCCCTACCAACTCACTGCAAGGTCATGCCATGTCCCTATCTGCGCCTAACTAGGCAAGAAGACCCCCTGCGACTGCTTCATCCGCCGGTGTGAACAAATGGACACCGTCTTCTTAGGAAGCACGGTTTCCCCCATATCCACCCCTGTGCTATAGTTTGTAAGTGTCAAGCCCTAGCTAACCTCAGCAGTTTGTTACTAGGTATGTTTCCAATGGCCCAATGGCCTCACAGACTCGCTTCCTCCCCTTGGAGGCTCTGGAATGTCTGGGTGTACCCTGGTGCACCACCAGGTCACCTCACTATACACCACTAACTGGGCCTAAAGATCTATCCGAAGGTTTAATTCCCTACTCTGGATGGGCAGACACCATCTTTGGAATCCCTGAACCCGCTGTGACAGGGCGTATCTTGGCCCTGGACGTGTAAACAAACCTACTTCAGTTTGCCTGACCACCCAACCCTGCTCAAGTTGCAGGGTCATAAAGCTGGGGCTGGCCTACTCATAGGCACTTGACACCCCCTCTTGGAGTCACTACCTGGCCTCCGTCATCAGCATCATGGTGCACCGGATATTCACGCCTCCCCTGTCCATGCTAATCGTTGTTGGTGCAACTATCCCATTGTAAGGCTAAGCCCTGTGGAAGCCTACTACGAGGCCTCCTAATACCACGCAGTGTCAATTATGAAAAGGCGCATGCGAGCACAGACGCCGTCATAGCAGTAACCGTTTCACAACAAGGGTGTTGTTGTGACGCCTCCTCCGTAATACTTGTGCTCCTGATCAAGCTGTGACGGTATACACCTGTAATGCAATGCACTGCCCATTTCCCACAACTGGCTACAAAAATGGGTGACAATTACACACTTCAACTATAATGCATGGGTAGCACCTTCTCATGCTGGCACAGCTTGAGCCGTTGAATTGACCGCCCACCACACTTGATGCCTTTGCTTTATCCTCCCGTTCCGGGTGTACAGGTCCCCTTGGCTGTCAACTTCCTGCAGTCGTTGCGGTGTGGAGCACTTCTCAGGTATCCGCCATGGATCCGGTCATACATAAATGAAAAAACATACACAAACAATTAGTGTTTCTGGCTTCCTGACGAAAGACCCAGTACACATGCCCGTATTATATTGCTGTCACATGCTAAGCCTTAGCTACGATGAGCACCAGATGCATTCCCATCAAACTTGTAACTGCAAGTGTTTAGCATAGCATCAGTTTGCGTCACATGCGGAGCAATTAAATTAGTGTTACAGTGAGGGTGCCTGGTAATATATCTTTCATGAAAGAATAGACCTGGAGTCTACAGTGAGTGCAATAGCCCCTCCATGATTACTTAAGGACAGTACACAGTGTGAAGTGCAGTGAAATAGCGCGTTCATGGTTACCAAAAGGTACGCTGCAGCCCAGCACATTTCTTGCCAGTCCGATGCTATTGGCATTCCCGAAGTCTGTCCATACATATGTGTATGAGCGAATCTGTGTGACATGGCACCCCCCCCCCAAAGCTTACGTGTACCACCCCTTGGTGCCTAGGGCTTTAGACACAGGCCCCGCATTCCAATGTACCTCCGCAACTGCGCACAGGGATACCCTTGAAGATATGATAACAGGGCCTGGGGTGTATTGTTTTGACGTCAGTGTTGAAGGAGTATCTGAGTGACCCTCCCCGAGGCCATTGCCAAGTAGGCCTGATCTCCCGCCATGTAAAGACATTGCCTTAATATGCTAAGCATATCTCCCTCAGTAAGTACAGACCCCTTGTTGAAACCTGGAGCCCGCCGCAGAGGTAACCTACATGTAAAGCAAGAAGATTTGGGCCATATTTTGCAATTCACTAACTACGTGAGCTGACCCCTCAGTGATAGGTCTGAGAACACATTTCACAGGTACCTCTGTGGGTGGCCCTACCGGTGGTGCAAGCCCAATACCAGCATTTGGCTTACATGCCGTGGCACCCCCCCTTGTTAGCTCCAGAAAACAAAACCGTAAACCTAGCTACTGTTACAATTTCCACCGAGGGCGCATGCCGTATCTACAATGACTCAATAGCGCCTTCATGGTTGCTTAAGGAAGGTATAGAGTATAAATTGGAGCTATTTTAGTCCCTTATGAAAGATTCCCCCCACTAAGTCCAGTACCATTTCCCTTACATGAGTAACATTGACGTTGTACTTGCCAATGAGAGCGCTTGCAATTAATGTAATAATGCGTCAGATCTTTTCTGGACTGGTTGACCTGAAGCTAAGAGACTCGGAGCGTTGTGAATCCAGCATAGTTGAATAAGACATGATGTTGAAAGCCTATAACCTCACTTCCAATGTCTGCTTTTCTATCGAAGCCTTTAGGCATAGGATATAAGATCGAAAGGGACACAGTCTTTTGCCAGTTCAGCAGCCAAGTCTTTAAGCTTAGGATTAGCACAGTGCTATCCATGCCGAGCTGTAAAATGATCCAAAGCCTTTTACCACTCCCGGCACAACATTACAGCTTTGGCTTTTGGTAAAATACCATCCAAGCCAACCTGACATGTTTCAAAGCAACCCCTGACATGTCATGTGTTTCACTCTCATTAGAGCCCTCAGAGAGGTATAGATATGTCCCTACCCAAGGGAGCACCCAGTTTTAGACTAAACAAAAACCCGTTCAGAAATAAAGTGCTGCATAAATTATGCAATAAAGAAGCAGAGAACACTGGGTAGTTCTCAAGTTTAGGTGGAAAGCACCGCCCGTATAGAGCACCCTCAACATCAGCGGCACACTAAATCTGCTCACCTCATTAGAGCCCTCAGAGAGGTATAGCTCTGTCCCTACCCAAGGGAGCACCCAGTTTAAGTCTAAACAAAACCGGTTCAGAAACAAAGTGCTGCATAAATTATGCAATCAAGAAAGCAGAGAACTCTGGGTAGTTCTCAAGTTTAGGTGGAAAGCAGCTCCCGTATAGAGCACTCTCAACATTAGCGGCACACTAAATTTTGCTCACCTCAGGTGCCTTGCTGAGTTTAGCGTTTTGGTCTCCCCATAATAATACATGAGATAAGAGTCTTTTACACACTACTGGATTTCCCAAGTCCATAATAAAACTAAAAAACCCTTACTGTTACGTTTGTTATTCCCATTGATTTAATACCCTGGTAAAGACAAATCTAGGTATGGGGAAACCCTAGACTTAGATACACGTTAATCGCAAGGAGGACCCAAAACAGAGAGTATTAGCATAAAGAATTTCAAATATTGTTTTAACTATACCATCAATGGCTATACTTAAACTTATAATTGTGAAATAATACATTTCACCCAGCAACAAACCAATTAGATATTTTTAGGTCCAAATACGATTCTCAGATTTCAGAGGCAATAAAGACGGTTGCCAAATGTTTGTGAAACCATGACTCACGTGGTGAAATGAAGCAGCCAGAAACCCAGGCCACCCCAGAAAATGCTTCTTCAATAATATTGATGCAGGTATCAATTACCGTACACATACACTTCCTTTCCCTTTTACCGTTTTATGTAGCATTGGCTTGGTCTGAGGGCATCAAGGCGCTTATAATTGGAACCAGATGTAACACCGTTTTAGGAAAGTTTAAGAGTAGGACAATAATAATTCCTCGACTGAGTCAACTATGTTATTACACTGCAATCTAATAGGCAAGGAATCTCCAACCTTTTGTTTTATAAGAGCTGCTTATGTTCCATAAGACTCATGGGCAGCGACTAATATTAGTAGTGACCACATCAAACCTGATCCCATTAGTGGCCACAATATGCAAGATTACCAGCACTCACCTCGGTGCAATACGCAGGGTTAACAGTATTAAGGTAAACAACTTTGACCAAGCGTTAGAGTACTGTCCCAGAGATTAGCCAAAATTGGCACGACTAAAGCACTACCTCTTGCGACTGTAAAACCAATCCTGTCCGTAGATTGAGCCAGTTACACACGCCCCTTTGAGAGACCACCACTGGATGTACTGTGGGGGTCTTATCGAGACCCTCGAGGAGGAGTGCTTCCAATCTCCCAGCGCGCGCAGTGACAAAGGGGCACAAAGACCGCACGCTCCCGCCCCACGCATTACAGGCGCCGATCGGCAGCATCTAACTGGGCAATGTGTACCAAGCGCATGTGTTAAAGAACAGCAGCAGTGGGCAGAACACAGGGCGCTAAGTACCAGCAACTTCAAATGCATGCTGGGATGCCATGGTTCTGCGCATCACTTTGGTTTATTGTTTAGATGTTTAAAGCACTGCTTTTATATTACATTACTGTACAATTTTCTTTACTTTTCAGCAAGTACATCATAACACATCATAACCTAACGCCTCTCCGCCCTAAAATAAGCCTAGAAGAATCTTGAAATGTGATCTTAATTGGGCAAAGCTAGTATTCGAATTTCAACAAAATTCTAGAAAGTCAACCTTTTTTCAAAAGGCGCACATTAATCAGTGCAGGGATTTAATTTGTAATGACTGCATGGCAGATACATTACGGATACCCCGACAAATTTCCATATAAAATGTTGCAAGATGCCATGCCAACAGTGATATAAGACAGCCCTCGTAAAGCTTTAATGTGTGGAAAATGATACTAAACTGACGTATCTACCTATAAAAGGGGGGATGTTCTAGAACAGAACTACCTGGCTGACACAGAATGGTGGCTCCCAGGCCTCCACGAGCCCCACTCGGCTTAACCTTGAGGAATTTGCATAGTGTGCGAGTGTAATAATCTTATCAGCTCTGCTGGCTGCTTGAAACACTGTGCTCGCACCTCGTGCTACAAACATGTTTTCGGTGCGCACGCCGTAACGCCAGTCTTGCCCCATAATGTCCCTTGAAGCAGTGAAACTCACCCTTCGTGTGCTGAGCACGAAAACCTCAGCTTTCTTCAAAACGTTCGCTCACAAAATGTGAATGTGATGGCCCGGCTGGCACGCATGTATGCAGTTGCCCGACCCTCCGGATCCGGCATGTGGCGTAATCGCGAAACAGGACCTTTTCCTCATTCCTTGACTCGGGTTTTGACATCCAGGGGGCGCCGCCAACGGAAATCACTCTCCTCTTGCCGCACGCCACCCCTCCTTTTCAGTTTCTTAGACCTGCAGCAATTAAAGTACAAACTGTGAAATTGCCCCACCCATGCGTGGCCATCGTGACCCGCCCTGTCCCGATCGGGAATCCATCAGACCTGCAAGGGGGGGAAACAAATTTCAGCCTCCTAGCGAGGCCGGAAAATAATTACAGCCTCCTAGAGGCTGGAAGGGCAGGCCGTGGCGCGCAGGAGTCAAAGAGGCAGACTCTTGCTCTCCACGGCCTTTTAACCCTTCGTCGGCCAGGCCGGATTTAACCGGCCTGGCCTTTGTTCCCTTCGTGACCTGGAAGTGACTCAATCACTTCCGGGTCACCAGCGGACCTGGGTTGGGTGGGGCTGGTGCGCCCCGCCATAACTGCGGCGGGCCGATGTCGGCCCCGCCTTTCCATTCCATGCGGCATTGAGGAGGCGGCATGGCTGCTGCTGGACTCCATATTCAGAGGCCGTTGATCAAATAGAGCGTGTCAGCAGGCGCAGCACCCCACCGCCTCACCGGAGGGGGCTCAGGGAGGTGCACTGTGACCCACCTTGGCTTTCGGTATTCCAAGTTTTGTGTTAGAGGGGGACTGCAGCACTACAATGTTGTTGGTCCAGGTCGAATTGGCCTATGTAGCGGCGCAGAGTTGCTAGCTCTGTATCGGAGCATGTTGTGGCTCGGGTATGTGGGTGTCGCGCGGGAGCAGTGCCGGGCTAAGCTGGTGCTGTGGTTAACTTAATGGAAGTGATGTGGCCTGGCTATTAATGTCACAATTTGTATAGTGTGAGCCTCCTCTGCTTACAGGAGCTCCAGAACGACCATTGCCAAGTTCGGGGGATGCACTGCAGGGCACTGATATGTGGTAGGCCTCAGAAGTGGGAAACAGCCATAACATTGCATGCCTTACATCACATGCCTTTACAACGCAGTTGTTGTTGTTACAATGTAAACCATTACATCGCAAGTTGTTTCAACGACTTGCTATAGGGGGAGCACTGGTGTTGGATTTACAATCCAACACCTTCACTGATGTTGCACAAACTGGAGTAGGAAAAGTAAATTATGCTATTCCTAAGTCTGGGTGCCCCCTACAGCAACGACTTGCAATGTAATAGTTTGCATTGTAACAACGTGGTCATTGTAACAACCTCGTTGAAAAGGCATGTGATGTATGGCATGCAATGTAAAGGTATATATTCAGCCGACATGATGTCTCCCATGTTGCTCACAGGCGGGTGATGCAATCCACGATAATCAGGCCGAGCAGAGGCACCCTCACAGGCTTTTGTTGTTTTCTTCCTTTATTTCAAACTCTCCAACCCAGTTAGGGCATTATTGTGGGGGATGGGTGAGCCAGATCACCAAGGTTGCAGGGTAGGTAGCAGGGCTATCAAACTAAGCAGCCATCTACCACATGCTCAGGCCATGCCCCCACCTGCATTTATTTCTGACCACCTGTGATCTGAACATATCCCAAGGAGGGTCATCCAAGTGTGGTGCCTACACTGTTTGGCCTCATGCAGAACTTGGAAGATGTAGTGTGGCTTAGGGCTTCACTATGACCTTGTCACCTCTGTGTCACTTTGTCCCAAGTTGTAATCGCTGCTCCAGTCAGCCCACTTCTTCCACCACCTTCCTCTGCTTATGCTCAGTCCACTAGCAAGTGCCTATGTAACTTTGTTATGTCTCGACATAGGGGGCCTGATTCCAGAAAGAGCCAACAAGCAGTGAAAGATGCCCCATGGTGAGCAGTGAGGCTTCCTTCCCCATGTTGCTTGCAGTCTGCTCCAATATTGTCCAGCCCACCAGCATCGTCCAACCTTAGAAGTATATGCTGGCCCGCCCTAACTCATGGTGCCATGAACACTTGGGACATTCTGTAAGCAACCTGCCCTAGGCTACTCTGTTATGTGTCAGCTAGCAATAGGGAGCTTCAACTAGCGCAGTCCGATCTAACCCCAGCAGCAACATTTCGGGTGGTTTTGGGCCACGTAGGTGGTGTAAGGTGGCAGCCTACTAAGAATAAAATGTGCCCACTGGCAATAATATTGCTGCAAATAAACCACTACGTAGAAATATTATCGGGGAAATAAGAGGTGTGTAGCGACCTGTCAATCTGCAATAAACTAGTAACATCGAGTAAATAATATGTGGCTGCTGTTGGAGCTTTCTCTCCCAAGGTTATTTTAAGAAATAGATCAGAATAGTACATATTTAAGCAAATTCATAAAGTAGCATAGATCAAAATGTGACGGAATTAAAAAATCGCCCTATGGAGGTACTAGACTTAATCTATGACATTTTCAGGGGCTTACCAAGTCCCTTATAGTTTAACCATGCTTGCTCTGCAGCCTCCAGAAGCCATGCAGATTCTATTGGCTAGTCTTCCAACACCCCTGTGCTTAACATTTAGACTCAATTGACTGTAACTGCATGTTATACATCCAGGTCACCATTATGATCCAATAGGAAATCTGTACTTATCATATTGGAAAATATGCAACCTCAAAAGCTTTGACTGCACAAGCTCCAGCAGTTGGCCATACATCCTCTAGTGTTGAAAGTCCTGGTGGATAGACATCTGCCATCCCGCTCTTCATGTACTCGTTTTGACTAAACTGATGTGGTCTTCATATTTCGAATGGTGCTTAGCCTCTTCGACGCTGATGACGGCTCCCGGCCATCATGAGTCACGGTGGACGTAGTATTAGAACCCAGTGATTGCTTATGCATTCGCAGAATGAGTCAGGCATTCACACTAGAGTGCTGTAGTGAAATGTGTAGAATGTATGCAGTCACCTTACCCCTTCCAGACTAGTACATTTCTCCTGCTAAAGTCCAGGGAATAGACTTGTTTGTCTAGAATCACACTGTGAGTCTGTGTGCACTTGTGCAACCATTGTGGCAGAAGCATGTGGTTACTTAATGTCTTTGCTGACATATAACTGCTTAAAAACCTATCCTGTTGTCAGGTTTCAGTAGTATTAGAACCAAGTCATTGCTTATGCATTCGCAGAATGAGTCAGGCATTCACACTAGAGTGCAGTAGTGTACTGTGTAGAATGCATGCAGTCACCTTACCCTTTCCAGACTAGTGAGTTTCTCCTGCTAAAGTCCAGGCAATAGTCTTGCTTGTCTAGAATCTCTCTGTGTCCACTTGTGCAACGATTGTGACAGAAGCATGTGGTTATTTCATCTCTTTCCTGACACATAACTGATTACAAATCTACTGCCCTACACTCCTCTAGTGACCCATTCAGCACCATGTACTAATCCATTCACTGCGCCAAAACGCAACTACTTATAAATTCACCCAGGCACTCTCCTTGCAGTACTCTAACCATTCAGTCAGTAACCAAGCACTCATGCAGTGACTCAGGCCTTAGCACATAGACTGATTCAAACCTGTATCCACTATGCATGAAGTCCACTAACCACCTACACATTTTTCTTTCACATCTTCAATTCCCCAGTCAGTGTCCATACACTCCAGCAAACACCCTGTCACTCCCCTTGCACTCCTCTAGAGACCCATTCAGCACTATGTACTAATCCATTCACTGCGACAAAACACAACTACTTATAAATTCACCCAGGCACTCTCCTTGCAGTACTCTAATCATTCAGTTCGTAACCAAGTACTCATGCAGTGATCCAGGCCTTACCACATGGGCTGCTACAAACCTCTATCCAATATGCATGCAGTCCTCTAACCACCTACACACTATCTTTCACACCTTCAATTCCCCAGTCAGTGTCCGTACACTCCAGCAAACACCCTGACACTCCTCTTACACTCCTCTGTGCTTACCATCTGTCACTCTCATGCAATTTTTCTATCAATCAACTAGCAATATGTTTTTATTGTAATAGTCTGCCAATACCTAAGCACTAATGGGGCAGATTAAGAAGCATTCTGTACCAACACTATGTCACTTTATGTAACATAGTAATGGCGCTGGACACTCCTTCATATTTACAGGGAGAGGAAAAGGCACCCTGTGTAGCTTTTCTTCTCCATGTAAATATGACCTCATCATACACACCACTTTGCGTTGAAGGGGCGTTATAGGTGTTGCTGTGGGTGTTTGCACACAACGCTCATACAACATTATACATCTCCAGATTTATCAGAAATCATAAATCTGGAGATGTGTGTGAATGCTGCACCATCCACCAGTTGGTGTAGCAAGGCACAACAAGGAGAATTGTTTTCATTTCTCCTCATTTTTTCTCTTTCAATATATGCTGCATTGCACAGCATACATTGAAAGAGAAAAATGCCTTCACTGATTGTTTTTGCGCACAAAAACAATCTCTGCACAACACAGATATCCTTGCACCATGGTGCAAGGGTGCCTGTGTCACCGCATGGCTGCAGTTTGTGCAGCAGTGCAGAGGGAAGCATAGAGTTGCAACATATTTTTGTATATATGTTGCATTCCTGTGCTTCAGAAGTACCACAGCACACTGCAGCTAAAGAGCTTACAATGTCATGCTGCAGCACTTCCTTATAGTTCTGCACTTATACATTCACCATACACTACTTATACATTCTTTCAGTCAATTATCACTACACATACATTCAACCAAACTTTCATACATTATCATACAAATAGCTCTTTCTTTAACCAGAGAAGTAAGTTCTGTTGTTTTTTTTGTTTTATATATTTATTTTTTTCTAACCGATTTTGTTATTTTTTTGGTGTTTTTTCAAAAGTAAAAAAAAAAGAACGAAAAAACCCAGGAAACTTCAGGAATTAACAAGCATTCCCCAAAAAAAAGAAACAAAAGTCTAGCAACGGTGATTTAGTTGCGCAGCACACACTGCTTCAACAGACTGCTCCCCAGAGGAAATTAGTTTATTGCACTTTACACAGTGCTGCTTTAGTAGAGCAAATTCAGGACGTATGTCCGGTGGTGATGGTGCTGTAGATCTGCCAGATGTACCAGGCACTGCAGGTGGAGGGTTCTGTTCCGCTCTTCTACACTCCTCCGAGCCAGATTCACCAGATGTAGAGTCCTCAAGTGTTTATACATCGAGGCAGTACCGCAAGAGTATTTTTTCTCAGCACAACCTTGGGATAAAACACGCTCACAGATCTTGCAGGTTACTTTGGTGGCATTCACTTTCTGGAAAGGTGAAAAACGTCCACACCTCCGATACTGGCCTTTGTGGATGTGGAAGTTCCAGTAAAAATTCTTCCTTTGAAGAATGTTCCTCCTCCTCCTGTGGCTGCTGTCCTGAAGCCATGATGTTGTTTTTATTCTCCAAAACACTGAAAACAAAAGTTATGGAAATAGATTCTTCCAAGCAGAGATCACTCTCCAAAGAAGCTCAAAGAAGAATGATGGAAATGGGTGGGTCCTTCAATAGTTACAATAGGAAATGTTATGGACCAATCAAATATTTTTTTTTTTCCAAGTCACATGGGATCTGCTCAATGTGCGCACAGGTAGCACCCACCCAACGCAACTTCGCAAAATTGCATTTAAAAATAATATAAGTTTATGACAAGTAAAAATATATAATTTTTATGGATAGTTTAGATAATGTCTTGCCTTAATATGTATATTAAAGACATATTTATATAATTTTAGACATTAAATTTTTTTGCGGGAGTCACGCACACACCACGTTCAACACGTATATGACGTCACGCGGAAGTGCCCAAGCGTTGCGTACAGTAATGCGCATGTGTCTCAGATGCGCGGGAGCTGGAGTCACGTACCGGTCGCATAGCGATCGCGCACAAAAATACGCACCTGTCGCACACCCTACGCGGATCCTTCACAACATTCTTTAAATGGAGGCTAGGTTCTGTGCACCGATCGAGAAAGGTACCCTCTGGGTGGCGACTCCCCAAATTGTTTTTTAAAAAAAACAATAAGAAAATAATATAAATATATTAAAATAAAAATATAAAACAAAAAAAATTCAGTTTCAATATTTTGTAAAACATTTTTTTCCCATTTATATTAAAAATATATAATGTAATTCAAAAAATAAAATATGTTAAAATAAACAGTTAAAAAACTGGAGAAAATCAGTATAAAAAAAGACGTAACTATTATTACATTAAAAAACTTATAATTTGAAAAAGCTTCGAAATTCACTGAAAAAAATAGGTTTCAGACATGTTATAGTTAGGAATTAGCATTTTAAAAACCTTAGAAATTCACTGAAAAAAGCATAGGTTTCAGGGCTGTTATAGTTAGCTGGACATATCACACATACAAAACCATTAAAATTCCTCTGTTATAGTTAGTTCTACTAAATATAACTCGCGCGCCCGCAATCCACTGCTGATGATGTCACATATCAGATTTTTCATGACATGGTCAGTGACATCACTGATGACATCACTGATGACATCTCAAATGACATCACTGATGACATCATCCAGTGAATGTGGTTTGGTTCAATATTTAAATGTGTATTATATATATAGGAATCTGCATTGAAGAATGAGGGGATGTATGAGTGTCTGTATGGATTTAGTAGCAGTGTGATTGACTGTTTAAGTGAGTAATTTAATGTATATATGGGATAGTGATTAAACTGTGTGAATATCTAGACATTGTAATGATGAATCTATCAGGACAATTGGAAGTTGACCTACACATAAAACCAACTGCAAGGAATACCCTGCTTCATTTTAAAAGCTTCAATCCACGCGGCCAAAAAACAAAGCATTCCTTTCTCACAATTTTTAAGAGTGAGATGGAATTGCTCAAATCTATCTGATTTTGACAATCAGGCTGCAGTAATGAAATCTAAATTTCTAGAAAGAGGATATCCCCATAGACAAAACGTAGTTTATCTTATTATCTGTCCGTGCCAATTGGGCTACGTAGGAGAAACTGCAAGAGCAATACAAACAAGACTACCTGAACACCCCTCTGATATAAAGACAGTAAAATTGATGGCCCCTCTGGTGAAACATTTCCAGGAATTGCAACATAAACCAGAAGACATCCAATGGCGCATCCTAGAAAAATTTAATTTACCAGATGACAAAAATGGCATGAAAGTTTACAAGAAACGCAAAGTCTTCTGGATTTTTTTCATTGGACACATTAAAAAATGGTCTTAATAGCGAACTGCCATTTAATTACCGCCCCATGCATTGTCTAAGTATACTAATATTGACATAGGGTAGGCACTCTGTTATAGGTCAAAGATAGTATATGATATCTAGAATAATTGTCTTATTTCGTTAAGAGACGTTCATTTGGAAATCATACTTCACTGAATTATTTTGGTAATCCTTACAGTATTTTCCCTTCCTTTACAACACATGGTTGTCGAAATAAAACGAGAGGAATAAAATTGACCACTAGATATACAAATCTTTTTACATTTTATTTATTTTATTCCATTTCATTTTATATCTTAGTTAGTAGTCACCCATTCAGACTGGTTTTAATATTAAAGATGATAGAATAGAAACATTACTAGAATAAATAGCCCGACATATCATCTAGTAAACCTTTTACGGCCACTAATAATTAATTCAGAATCTGTTATCTGTATATTTAGTATCACTCATCAATATTTATCACAAAATAAAAGTTAGGATTAATACCCATGTTCATTATAACATAATGATATGGTCAAGTAATGCTAGCCCTACTTCCTGACATCCACGTAGTACCCTACGTGAATAGTGTTTTATGTAGCGGATGTACGCTGTAAACACGTGACACTACGTCACGTATACCGGCAATGGCCGACTGCATTTAAAGCGTCGATTACGCTCCGCAATCGTATTCGACTGCCATCCATCATTAGGCGACACGCTGACACTTCACCCAGGAGGGGACGATAACAATAAGAAATATCCATATCGAGGTAAGCGTTATTAGTGATGCCGCCTGCTTTAACTATTTGAGCACAATACACATTAGGAGACCGCTGGCCATTTAGTTACTACATTAGAAAGCCCTCAGACAATATTGTTAGCTGTTTACTTTACTCGGAATATCAATGAGCCATGTTGTATAAAATCCAAGTACAGGTGGGCTCTCTCTCTTAATTAGGATATTTAGGCATTTTGTTCATGCATGTTTCTATCGGCTGCCACTAGTGAACCCCACATTTGCGCTCGACTAGAAAACCACAAAAGCATCTGGAAATTCCTGGTACTTCACCCTCGTGGCCCTTCTATGCACAATAAGATCATGCTTGCTGGATTTATTCGACTGGTACCTATAAAATTACATGCATAAATAGAGAAACAAACCCCAATTCTTCCCCCTACCCCACCCGCTTTTCCCAGTTTATTGTAAAAAGATAAATTTACATACAAATATCATCATTTATCTAAATGAGCTTAAGCTATCAAGCATTATAACAAGTATTCGCAATCATGTCTAACCCTATGATACAACCCACATTTATAGAGAATTATTCTCATTATGTGTAATGAGGAGAAAAGTCTATATATATTTTATCTTTTACTTTTTGACTATCAGGAAAAGGTACGCTGATTGTATGTCCGTCATCTATGCGAGACATCTCTTCTGTATTCCTGAGTGCGTAATCTATCCATTAAATGTAGGTATTATAGAGTACTAGGTGACTATATTAAATAATATATCGGTTTAGTATAGATATTAGGCTTAAGATAACATGCCTCTCTTTGTCATCAGATTTTCTCCTGTGTAACGCAAAGCGACGATAACATCCTCTAAGGAACAGTAATTGATTATGAGTAATGGTTGACATCCCCATATCATGGGTGGACCTTTTAATATAAGAAACAAGGTAGACACACTAATTTAAAAATTAAGTCCACTTTATCCGACATTTGACGTTCCTTAATACCAATATCATCCTTGTGTTCTTGCATATCATCAGATTTCTGCCATCTGATTGCTGTTAACACATCAACATTTGGCATTCATCTATAGCCATAAACCAAAGTGAGAACTTCTCTTTTTAATCTGAAACTCATCGCCTTGGATAAAATAGAGATCACTCTGGGTTGCCTGGAATCTATCTCCTCACTTTTCCTCTTCATTTTCCACACTGAAGATTAGCACATCCCTTCCACATTTGAGTTTTCTTTCTTGAAAATACCTCAAATTGTACTGTTTGTAATGAACTGTATATTTTTAACTTAGATAGAAATTATGAAGGTATACTTAAAAATTGTTCTGAAGATATAGCTCTCTGTATGTGTCAGTCAGACCTATGTCACACAACATGAAATGTTAATGTAAGTTAAAAATGATTATATGTTAACTTTGGCTTAGAAATGTCTTTTATTGATTTTAGGAATTGTGGCTTTTTTCCTGACGAAGGCGTTCTTTACGCCAAAACGCGTGTCGAAAAGTAAACAATTTCGCCACAGAATTGTCTTCATTTTTATTAGTATACTTTTACTGATATTAATTTTTTTTGAACTGAAAAAAATTCTTGTATGTTTGTATGGAATAATAGTGTTTTTAACTTTGCATAACCTGTGAATAAAAATCTAATAAAACAAGACAGGCCACCATGTATCACACCTATACAAACTCCTCCGCCCAGCAGCCTCCTACTGGGAAACACATATAGGCTCAAAACTCACAGAACAAGAAATAGATACCATGTGGTCATCCCCTAAACGTAACGTGATATCACCAGTACTAGCTCAAACAAAATTCTGGCTGCTGCACCAAACGTACTGGACTCCGGTTCGACTAGCGAAACTAGGCCTAGGAGAGAACAGCCACTGCTAGAACTGTAACAACGAAACAGGAGACCTAGCCCACCTAATCTTCTACTGTAGCAAGGTCAAAACATTTTGGGATAAGGTGTTCCACTTTACTAACAAGACCCTAGGCTGCACCCTGAAACAAGAGTTCGGCACTTTAACCACAGCACACTTCAACACCGACGTTACCTCACAGCAAGACAGAAACCTTCTCGACTTCCTCTTGACTAGTGCAACAAAGACAGTACTAGCCAAGTGGAAAGACACCACTAAGGCCACTTTCAAGGGGTGGCTAAATTGGGTAACTTTCTTAAGAGGAGCCGACAGCACTGCATTAAGACATACACCTTGGAGAAAACCTAACAGAGACATGTGGTCATCATTAGATAGCTTCCTTGACCCGTTCAAACCACCCTAGACAGCTATATAGCGATAACCATCCACAGTGCTAGACTGACCGATCCTCAACCAGCCGCCAAACAATTATATGTTATATGTATATGTTATATGTTTAAAACTAGGCACAGGGCGAAGATAAGGAGTCCCATGCAACCAAGCCATAAGGACGACTAGCCTAGCGGGACATTTAATCAGCCATCCAATAGCCATATACAAAATGCTTCTATGCAATTTATGTATTCCAACTGGACCAGCGAATTGCTCTAATTGCCTTAAAAGTTACATGTTTTATTTGTATTCTGTCAAGAAAAAAACCAATAAAAATATTAAATAAAAAAAAGATATGTACTTTATATATTGTAGTAATTAATTGTTGTGGTTACTTTTGGTTACAGTGGCTTGACATATATTTCAATATATGTTCTCCATCTTTATAATTGTAAAGGAAGATATTCTTCATTGCAGACACACAAAAGACACAGACAGTCTGCCCATCCCCACATCCTATATCCCGTGCTGATTGAGGAGCAAAAGCAGCACAATAACAGACTGTGACTGCCCACAGTTTGCTGACTCCAAATTACAAAATATAGTGGGCATGATGGCACATCTGCTGTCCCCAAGGAAACCAGACCAGCAGTGCATGTTTAGTAGCATGTATAACTGCTCAACAACTACAAGAAGCTGCACTTTTAAATAAATGTTTTCTCCAAAACATTGGGGACAACTTTACATTTTAGTAGTCATTTTGCTTTGGATAAATTGGCACTATTTCTGAATATAAGCTGATGAGTGACCTCGTTATTCATTGTTCCATTTTGACGAGTAATAGTCAGTACACCTGTGCAGAGAAAGACTGACACCAGAGGCAGGAAATGTTGACAGTATCTACTGGAGGATTTGAAAATGTATTCCAGGACTGCGGGAAACATTTTTTGCTGCTGTAACCTAAAAAAGAGGAGGAAATAGACTGCCTTGCATGTAGATAAACTGTTGTTTTCAGGCTTGACCTTAAGTGCCCTTGGCCAATGGGTTACCTTGAGGAGGTTAATTTGTCAAAGGCCTGTGAACGTGACCACATGAGCAAGAGTGCACCCCCTGAGTGTCAGTGCTGAGAGGAGCGGGTAAAAACACCATTGTGGGAGACCACGAGAGAAGCATGTATTCCCACAGGCCATATTTCCCTGAGGAGTTAACATCAATATCAATTATTGTGTGAGGGTCTTTGGGCCTCTATATCAGCTGCCACCCATCATTGCACCTGCTCGTGGTGCTGACATATGCTGGAATTCCCGTGATTATCCATACCAACTTCTAACTCATTGTTTCTCCCCATACAGAGAACCTTTCAGACTACAACGGACTCCCATACTTGCTTTCCTAACTGTTCTCGATCCACCGACTAATCCAATTTATAGGCACACTTTTTCATCACGCCCAACAACGGCTCACATATTTCCTTTACTGATACTTTTAAATTAATCTATCCTTATTCAAAACACATGAGTAAATGCACAAGATCTATCTAGATAGCACAAATGTAACACAACTAATTCTACAAGTAAAAGGAAGAACATATTACTAATCTACTACCTACATACCTTTAACCTTCCGGGTTAGCAGCATGCTACTTGCCGCAAAGAGCTTTAATGCCTCATCAGGGGTAGGAAGCGCTATATAAATACAATATATAATTAAAAGTTAAAACCAGAAAGACCAAAGGCAGCAGACCAGGTCAAGCACTACGGTTCATTTGGTTCTTAAGTTAAGGTGGTGCAACCCCTTCCAACATCCGCTGCCGTGGGATGTGTAAATTATTGAAATACAAAAAGTTATTTATAAATACTATTTCTATTGACTTCATTTGAGTGCACCTTCCTTTTTGTTTTTTGTATTTCTATAATTAAAAGTTACAATTATAATTTTATCAGGGGTGGGAAAGGACATCCTGCCATGTAAGGCCACAAGTTGGCAAGAAGAACCACTACTAAAGACGGTCAGTGGTGGGCAAAGGAAGTCATGATGTGGATTTCTGAAAGTTGCCAAAAATTTAAACCAAAATGCAAGGTTCATAATTTTATCAAGGGTGGACAATGGGCATCATCTTATGGTCTCAGGAATACCCACAGGTATCAGGGTTGGGCAGTGAACATCATCTCTTCGATGCCAAAAAGTTGCCAAGACTTATCACTTGTATGCAATGTTCAGCAGTTTACTACTGACGGGCAGTGAGCATCATCATATGAATGTCTAGAAGCTGTCAGGAAATACCACTATTTCAGCAGGGTGAGCATTTTACCCGGGTGTGCAATCAGCATCATCCTCTGGATGTCTTCTGGATGTCACAACCTGCCAGGAAATATCAACATGGTGCCAGGAGCAGCAGTTTACCATGGTGGGCACAATGTACACACATGCTCAGATATGACATGGGCAAATGCAGTCACACATGCAAACACATACAGCATTAAGACTTTTTATAAAACGTACCTCTTTCTAAGGAGCGGCAATCTTGACTTCCACTACTACTCCAGGCTGTTGCTCCTGTCCCTCACGGATGTATGTCAGTACAACGCACACTTTTACAACGCATACCTTTACAACACATTTTTTACAACGCAACATCCATTACAACGCATTCCATTACAACGCATGCCATTGCAACGAAAATTAAAAAACTACATTTACAACGCATTCCATTACAACGCATAATACCTTTACAAAGCATACCATTACAACGCATAACATTACATTGCATGTTTAGGTAAGTATTGGATAGTGTAGGGGTAAAATGTACTATTCTAACTCCAGGGGGTGTAACAGTAGGGTAAGTGTTGGATAGTGTAGGGATAAAAATTACTATTCTAACTCCAGGGGGTGCAACAGTAGGGTAAGTGTTGGATAGTGTAGGGGTAAAAATTACTATTCTAACTCCAGGGGGTGCAACAGTAGGGTAAGTGTTGAATGGTAATGTTATGCGTTGTAATGGTATGCTTTGTAATGACTGCGTTGTAAAGACATGCGTTGTAGTGGTGTGCGTTGTAGTGTCATGCGTTGTAATGGTTGCATTGTAATGGCATGCGTGGTAATGGATGTTGCGTTGTAAAAGTTTTGTTGTAATGGTAGTGCGTTGTAAAAGTTGCGTTGTAAAGGTTGTTTCCCGTCCCTCACATGTCTGGCTGCTGCTTCCATTTGGTGTTGCCTGGAGGAGTGAATGGGAGTGCCACAGCAATGAGTAGGGTCAGAGTGGAAGGGCCGGTGGTGAGGGAAAACAGGAGCGTCTGGGCAGGACAAGAGGAAATGCCTCATGGGAGGACCCATAGAAATTGAAGTTCTTTTGGAGTATGGAGAATGGTCTGGGCTAGCTGGAAGGCCTCTGGGGAAAAGGAGTGGATCTAGACAAGGGGCAGTTCCTTTGAGGTGTAAAGGCCCAGTACCTTGGCGGAGGAGGGGCAAAGGGTGCAATTAGTCTCTAATGGATGATCTCAGGAAAGGGGCCATTAGTTGCCACTAGTGGCTTCTGCATGTAGACAGATGCCACCAAGTGACTTTATAGGGAGAGGACCTTTCAAAACTCCTCTGTAGGGAAGGAGAGTGTGACTCTGAATCTGGAGTAGGCACTGACTCTGCCTGGCACTGAACTTGACCAACTGCCCGAACGAGGTCAAAAAGCTTTTTCTGTCCAACTTGTTGACCACCTTTTTTGACCTGGACCTATGTGGACACTGCTCGTGCCTTTTTCTAAGGTCAGGCCTCAAAGCCTATGGTGAAGCTCTGATGGTCTGCTTTTTTGTTGATATTGTCTCTGTGAAAACTGCTTGCCAGTCAACGGAGTACAGAGGCGCCAACACAGCACTAAAAGACCTCCGTACCCTTCTGACTGCTATCCACCACCCTGACAGTCTGTTCTGTACCACTGGCCCAGTATTCATCTCTATATGCTGAAATGAACAAACGTCACAACAGGTTCCTTCAAGGTACAAACATTTTGTGCACGATTGTCATCGATTTTGATGGCTGTCCACCAATCTTTTAAAAAAATGTGTTTTTCTAAAACAAAAATTCAAAGACCTACACACCTTGGACGTTTTCCAGCATGGAGTGGGGATCATTATTTTTTACTGTCCGTCACTGTGAGGTTTTTCCTAGTGATAAAGTACAGGAAAAAAACACCAGACTGTCCACTCTAAATAGAATGGGTGGTGTGATGCCTTTACTCTGATGGCCCCATCCCTGTTGGGCCGTTGAAGGTAGCTTTCTATCAATTGAGCCAATGAGAGATCTGCCGACAGAAAGCTGCTGATCTGCCCATCTCTGAATGAGACGGGTGGACCATGAGTTTAGCATTCCAGGCACTCGATCGCATTTGTGAAGGAGTACCCTGTCCGCCCAACTGTAAATCAACCCCTATGGTCCCAAAAAGTAAATATTACCAATTGTAAACAAAACCATTTTGGTGAGAGGATTAAGAATCCTTCCTATTGTAATCTACAGATTGCATTCAGCTTGCTATTCCTATCATTTTTGTTTGTGAGCATTGTTCAAACTTTTCAACACTTGTGGAACTAAGTTGTTTTGGGATTGATCTTTTCATTGTAGGATTATGTAGACAATATATCACTAAATGATCATAAGCATGGTATGTTGTTTTTAAAGTATTGTTTCGTTGTGTATGGCCTGTCGTATATTGAGCTGTGTACATGCTATGTTGAACGTTCCTATTTAGACTGTAAAAGTATTTATATATTGTTGTTGCACCTGGCCCTTTCTGCAGGGCCAACCCAAATTTTTTACTTTCTTTGCTGAACTTGCTTTTGTTGACTTTTGGGACTAGGTGCACTTTCCCCAGCTTATTTGTCTCTCCCTAAAACATGGTAAAATTGTCCTACACCTGAATGGTTCATTACATTTAATTATAAGTCCATAGTACATAGCACTGTATGTAATAAGGTCCTGTAAATAAATGTTACTAGTAGGATGCAGCACTCATTGTGCCATCGAATAAAGTAGTCTTTGTCTCAGGCACTTTAGTCATAGTCATAGTCATAGGATTTTGTTGAGCGCACATATCACCCGAGGGTCTCAAAGCGCTTGCCTAAACCCTAACAATGTAAAGGAAAGAGAGACCGAAGAGGGCCAGTAAGGGAGAAAAAAAGGTTAGAACTGCCAGATTTTTAGAGTTTTGCGAAATTGTCTATGATTTGTTTCCCTACGTGACTGTAATGAAAGTGAGTTCCACAGGACGGGGGCAAGATATGCGAAAGATCTGCTGCCATTCCTGGCGGTATAAATCTTAAACGGAGTGAGCAGATATTTGGTTCAGGACCTAAGAGTTCTGGTAGGTTGATACCAGATGAGTTTTTTGGCAATATAGCACGGTCCGCTCCCATAGATGGTCTTATGGACCAGACAAATGAACTTACAATGGATGCATTTCCTAATAGGAAGCCTATAGAGAGCTCTTAGACTTGCTGCAGACGGAGACCGCGAGGGTAGATTTAATACAAACCTGGCGGCTCTGTTTTATAGCACCTGAAGTTTGGTAAGCA
Source organism: Lissotriton helveticus (assembly GCF_964261635.1). Lineage (NCBI taxonomy): Eukaryota > Metazoa > Chordata > Amphibia > Caudata > Salamandridae > Lissotriton > Lissotriton helveticus. The sequence continues at coordinate 1,418,557,157 of NC_136068.1, read as the reverse complement.
GCTCTGCATTTATAGAGGCCATCAGGGCATTTCCATAATCAAGCCGACTGACGATTAGTCCCTGGACCAGTGGAATCCTAGATGCAACTGGGATCAATTGCAAGATCTTACGGAGACTATGCATCAGCCCATAGCAACTTGATTAACATGGTCTACCATGGACAGGTCGTTATCAATCAACACCCCTAGGTTACGAACTACCGATTTGGGAGATAGACAAGGGCCGAGGTTGGGGGGCCACCAATCATTAGACAACAGAATTCGGGCTTTCCCAAAGAGATTGATCTCTGTTTTACTGGCATTAAGTTGTAAATGATTGGCTTGCATCCAGATGTTGATGTCGATCATGCAATTCATGAATTGGAGTTTGATATTAGTTGGATCAGGGCCAAGAGTAATCAGTATTTGTGTGTCGTCTGCATACGACAAGGTGTCAAAACCATACGATCTAATCACTCTAGCTAGGGGTGCCACATATAGATTGAAAAGCGTGGGGCTCAGAATGGAACACTGGGAAACTCCCTTGTCTATCACTTGACAGCGAGAGACAAAGGAACCCATATATATCCTTGAGGACTAATCATCTAGGTAGCTACTAAGCCAGTTCAAGGCCATACCCATGACTCCCATCTCCCACAGATGGTTCACAAGCATCTTGTGCATGATGGTGTTGAAGGCAGCCGATAGATAGAGTAGGACCAGCATGGCTGACTGGCCGGAGTCCAAGGAAAGTCTGATATTGTCAACTACCTCTATCAATGTTGTTTCCGTGCTGTGAGCCGCCCGAAACCCAGTTTGAGAAGTTCGAGAACAGTTTATTAGTTTCTAGGAAAGTTGAGAGTTGTTTGTTAAATAGTGACTCCAAGACTTTCCCGAAAAAAGGAAGGAGGGAGATGGGCCGATAGCTATTCAGTTTTTTGGGGTCCAAAGTGGGCTTTTTTAAAGTAGGTCTGACCATAGCCACTTTACATTTTATGGGAACCATTGAATGACATAAGGATAAATTGAAGAGATCAGTAAGGCCTGTAAGAAGAGCTGGTCCAATAATGGACAGAATGTGAGGTGAGACTGGGTCAGCAGGGGAACCTGATTTGATCTTAGAGAGGGCAGTACTTACTTCCTCTTGTGTAAATTCAGTGAATTTCATTAAAATATTGAGGAGGATGTGTGATCACAATCGGACCAACAGTGCAAATTTTCTCATTGCTGGTTTGGAAAAAGGATGTAGATGGTATTGTTTTTTTCCTTAAAGAAAGTGGACAGAGTATCCACCCAATCCTGTGAGGCAGGGTGTTCAAATTGACAGGATATGGGACTAATATATTCTTTTAACATTTTATAAAGTTCCTTGTGAGAGTTGGAGGCCTTATTTATTCTGTCGCCTACATAAGCTTTTTTTGCTCTTAAGATATGATCAAGATAATGCCTATGAATACCTTCATAGGCTTGCCTGTCCACAGTACTTTTAGAGCTTCTCCATTTACGTTCAGCTTTCCTACTTGCTAGCTTATCAGTTTTTAAGGCAGCAGTCAACCAAGGTGACATTTTAAGATTACGTTTGACTTTAGTCAATGGGGCAATAATGTCCAGGGCATAGGAAATTGCCTTTTCGAATGTTTCGACTGCGGAATTTAAATTGTGTGTGTTAGTCCGGAGTGGAGTGCTGAAATAACGAGAGAACGTGGCCATGCTGACTTTCTTCCCTGGCCTGTTCCACATCTGTTCTTTGCAAGGGTTGCTATGAGTAAAGAGAACTTTAATAAATGATGATCTGACCAAAGGACTGGGTTGGGAGGGTCCACTTTGATTAGACGGGTATTGGTAAACAGAAGGTCAAGGGTATTACCTGCTGGATGGGTCGGTCCCGCTACCAACTGGTGAAGACCCAAAGTACCTAGGCTAGAGATCAGACTGTATTGCAGTTTTAAACTACCATTTTGATCTTGCAAAATAAACTTTTTCCAGGCTTAATACTTCCTTTTTAGTACTCAGTATTCACTCCTAAGGTAAGTCCTAAATACTCATAGGGCAGTGTACATGGAATGTAAAAATTAAGACATGTAGGTTTAGGCTTTAAATGTCCTGACAGTAAAAAACTCCTAAAGTCCGTTTTCACTGTTGGAAAGCCTGTTACTCTCATCAACTAACACTGGGTTACTGTATATCACTCAATAAGTGGTAACATGAGTTTAGGACCAGTTGGTTATATGCTATTTAGACTCAAATGAATTGCAATTTAAAACTGTCTTTAATGGTGAAGTTGAATTTTTAGTAACTTTTCTGAAAATGCCAAGTTAGTTACAGTTACCAAAAAGGGTAAACGCAAAAGCATCACTGGGACCTGGGTAATAGATAGTACATGTATAGGATGGGTCCCAGTCAGGGATTGTTTAAAAGCAGCAAAACATAAAAGAAACAGAAAACATAGTAAACCAACACGTTAATATTACGGAGTCCAATGTTATTTAATCGCACTGAGCTCAATTTTGACCATTTTGTAAAGGATTGTTGAAAACAAATACAATAGACAAGTGCCCCTTGAGAAGGGGGAAAGGAAGGGGTGTGTAATGTAGAGGATTTAGTGATCTAAGTGAGGGTCAAGGTGTAAATAGAAAAGGCAGTCGGACATTCAGAAATGGTAGGACGCAAATACTTCCCTTGCTATGACATGACAAAATAAAACTGATTGGGTAATTGTAATGTGTCTCCAAAGCGGAATTAATCTTCAGATTCTTGGGGCACAATGACCGGCTGCTCGGTTGATAATCGCTAATCCGAGAAACAGAAGAGAGGATGTTTCTATTTCTTTTATGTTTTGCTGCTTTTAAACAATCCCCAACTGGGATCCATCCTATACATGTACTACTTTTACAAAGTTGGCATGTTCCTACCTAACCTGGTTTCTGAGGCGCTTCTTCCAAATTCAAAACTTTATTAAATGTGTGTGGAACACTGTTATTTACTAATTTCATACACTCCTCTTTTCTCTTTCTTATGCGATAGTCACACCACGTTTATACGCCTTTCTTTCAAAACATAATTTTTTGGAACAGACAGTCCTCTCAACGTAGAGCACTAAGATCCTTTCAACATTAACTTAGTGCAGGCCAAAGGCACAAATATGTGAATCAATGTATAGATAAAAAGTTGAAAATAATGTGCAAAAGACAAAATGACCCATCACGTGCGCACCACCAACGGGATAACTGGTTGGTACTCACCAGTCGTGCCCACTTTTATCATCATCGGTGGTCATTTTGTCTGAAACAGAAAAGTGTCCAAAGAAAAGAATAGAATTGTGTGCAGTGAAGTGAAAGAGATCACATCATACGGTGTGACCAACTGTGATTAAAATTGAGAAAAAGACACTCACAAGCAATCTCTTTATTATTTACTGAATGTCTTTTAATCAGGTTAAAATGGATAGGTTGCTATTCATGCATACCGCTTCCAATGCCAACATGTTTCTTTGCCGCACTACTTTAGGCAAATTCTTCAGAGCCAAAACACTTTGTCAAAGCACCAATATGGGACACAGCGTTATGGAAGACTGTCAAATGCAAAAAGAGAAAACACTGCGTCACTCTCCCTTCTACCAATTAAAAAGTGATTACTTGCATATTTCACTATACTAATTCAACACTAATCCTTTATGGGTTTCTAAGTATCGTGCTGCTAGCCGAAAAAAGCACTTCGACATCTTGTCAGGGGCAGTAAGCGCTAAATAAATGCAATTACAATACAATACAATAAATAACATATACCTTCATCTAATCCGACATTCTGGGAGGCATTCCTTATCTCACTGTTTAAATACATCACGAAGCAATACACTATACCCGAGTCATGGAAAAGGGTAATTCTTCACCTACTCTTCAAAGGTGATTGCAAATCTAATCCTCTGAATTATTAGCTGATCACTTTACTTGACAACGAGGCAAACCGCTATGCCGTTTTTTTATTGCAAGATCTGTGCTCAATAGAGGGAATATGAGCAGGATATAATCCTGTTCAATCAGACTAATTTCCGTCCCGGAACGGGCACGTTAACAAACCTAACTGCTATAATGGCAAATAAGGCCTAAGAAACATAAACAATACTGCATGCCTGCTTTGTTGATCTTGGTAGGCTGCTGTTGTGGCAGAAGCTAGCCCATTGGGAGATACATTAAATACATTTGAAATTAATCTGTTAGATTTGGGGGTCTCTAGTTGGCAGAGGTAGGTACCTTTGACCAAATAGGGAACCTTGGGGCATATTAACAAGAACCTCCTTAAAATTATCGCAGTTTTAGCGGCAGGAAACTGCCGCTAAAACGGCGGTAATGAGCTTGCTAATATGCTTTATAGAATTCCAATAGAAGCCCAGGTTAGATGTGCACGACATCTAACCTGGGCTTCTATTGGAATTCTATAACGCATATTAGCAAGCCCATTATCGCCGTTTTAGTGGCAGTTTCCTGCCGCTAAAACGGCGATAATTTTGACGAGGTTCTTGCTAATATGCCGGCTTGTGTCTAATCAGGGTAAGGGGCTACACTCCTAAAATAACCCCTGCTCACCCCCTTGGTAGTTTTGGCACAAGCAGGCAGGCTTATCTCAAAGGCAGCGTGTAAAGCATTTGTGAACACATACAGTAATACAGTGACAACACTACAGATGGACACCACACAGTTTGTATTATAAAAATAAGTATTTTTATATAGACTTAACACAAGACTAAATGGCAAAAATCCACAGTACTGTACTCAAAAATAGACTTTAAAATTGTATAAAATAGCTCAGTTCTCTCAAGTAGTAAATGCAACAGTTTACTCTCACTGTACCTTGGATGCGTAACGCATAGAAAACAAAAGGGTCGCAGGGAAGGTGATGCATCGGTTCCTTACACTCAGGGGAGTGGATGCGTCGGCTCCTTACTGCTGCGCAGGGGAGTTGATGCTCGCTTCCTTACTGTGTGGGGAGGTGATGCGTCGGTTTCTTACTGCTCTCCGGTGTGATGAGACAAGATGGCACCTCGATGCGATACTCTTCTCCGGTGCGATGCGACAAAAATGGCGTCTTGCTCACGATGCGACAACATTGAGGCGATGCGTGCATGCCCGACGGCGACTCGATGATATTTGGATCCGCGACAGGCCCTGCGACGCACTTCTTCGGTGATGCGACGGTGACCTCTGCGGCAGCGGCACCCTTCTACGGTGATGCCCCGCGCTTTGGCGATGCGATGATAACAGCGGCAGTGGAGGCTCGCTTCTTTGGCGATGCGACGACAGCTGCTGCGGCGGTGACACGCTTCTCGTTGTTGCGCCGCACTTCCAGCTCCCAGCAACACGCAGTCTCTCAGAAGGCCCAGCACAACAGCAGGCACTTCAATTCCCAGCAAGGAAATTCAGAGGGCAGCTGGTTGGTGAAGTCTTGTATCCCTGAGACTTCAGGCAGGAGGCAAGCTCAAGTTCAAGCCCTTGGAGATTCTTCTACAAGTTGATGAAAAGCACACTCAGTACTCTTCTCCTTTCTTTGGCAATGAAGCAACCACTGCAGGCCAACCCCCAAACACACAGCACAGGGATAGTCTCCTCCTTCAGCTTCCTGGTTCTTCTTCTCAGCAAAGGGTTGTCTTCATTTCCAGAAGTGATCTAAAGTTATGTGGTCTGAGTCCCCTCTTTTATACATCAACATCCTTTGTCTCTGAAGTTAGAGAGTGTCTGTGCCTTGTCCAAACCAGTTCTGTGCAGTCCTGGAGCACTTTGTTTACAGGACTCCTTCTCTTCCTTTGACAGTGTAGGCCAGAGACATCAGATGCACCCCAGGAGGTGGAGCCAGCATTGTAGAAGGCCGGCACAGCCCTATTCAGGTGCCAGGTGCTCCCCTCTCACCACTCTACATGCAGATGGGGCTATTCAGCCCTGTGCTGACTCACCCTGTCTCCTGGAATCCCCCAGCCTCTGTCACTCACAAACCAGAAAAGGAATACACAACCTAGAAGAGGCAGGCTTGGACAGTTAGGCAAGAAAATACCTACTTTCTAAAAGTGGTATTTTTAAACACAGAATGTTAAAACCAACTTCACTAAAAGATGTATTTTATTATTCTGAGTTCAGGCATACTAAATTCGAATTTCTACCTAGTTCCCTGAGTCAGTTAGGATTATAAGATGTTATAATCAAACTGCCTATTCTGGCCTATGAGGAACAGGTAGCCTTGCAGTAGTGAAAAACGAAAATGGCTGTAATTCATTATCCGGACATGCCACACAAATCCAGGCATGTCCTACCTTTTACTCACAATGCACCCTGCCCTTGGGCCTACCTTAGAGGTGACTAATATGAAAAAAGGGAAGGTTTCGGGACTGGCAAGTGGGTGCACTCGCCAAGTCAACTTGACAGTACCAGACTGCACACAGGCCCTGCAATGGCAGACCTGAGACACACTTTACAAGCTGCTCCGGTGGGTGGCACAATCAGTGCTGCAAGCCCACCAGCAGCATTTGATTTACAAAATATATGTTATATGTCTTTTTTTATACTGATTTTCTCCAGTTTTTTAACTGTTTATTTTTACATAGAGACATATACAGTCTCAGGCTCAGGGTTATATGTCTCAGGGTGTCTTCATTTTTATTAGTATACTTTTACTGATATTAATTTTTTGTGAACTGAAAAATGGAGTAATAGCTAAATTGGGTTACTTTCTTAAGAGGAGCCAACAGCACTGCCTTAAGACACACACCTTGGAGAAAACCTAACAGAGAGATGTGGTCATCATTAGATAGCTTCCTTGACCCATACAAACCACCCTAGACAGCTATATAGCGATATCCATCCACAGTGCAATGGCAGACCTGAGACACACTTTACAAGCTGCTCCGGTGGGTGGCACAATCAGTGCTGCAAGCCCACCAGCAGCATTTGATTTACAAGCCCTGAGCACACGCAGTGCACTGTAATAGGGTCTGACAAGTAAACCAAACAAGCCAATCATGGAGTCACTAATCCATACATCAATTTACCATAGGAAGCACTTGCACTGTGGCACTGAATAGCAGTGGCACAGTGCCCAAAAGCAAAAACATAAGAGGCAACAGCAAAAAATGGAAGGGAGACCCACGCAAATGGTGCCAGGCCTAACACAATCTAACAGCTTGGTACAGATACATGGATTAGGATTAAGTTAGGTGACAGAAAAAGCATATGTCAGAAGGTACCTAAGAATATTAGCTCAAAACAGGGTAGTGTGCTTTTTCTAGCTTTATTTATTTATTTTTTTAAATTTTATTGTAGCATAGAATGCATATTTACAAGAAACAAAAACCATAAGCTTCCATTTGCAGCATACAGGCACATATTGCAATTTCCATCAGTCGACATATTAGTGATCATATATTGACAACAAAACCGTTCCCCTCCCCACTGTACAGGTGGATTTGTCCAGAGAGAATTGACTAGATACATCCAGTAATCTCTGAGTTTATATCCCGTTGGCAGTTTTTCTTCATATGTCTTGAGAGTATCTTTACAGTAAACCATATCTTTAATCCATAACTTAACCTTTGGAATAACCGTGCTACACCAACACAATGATATCCTACGCTTGGCCAGAAGGAGTGCGATGCTACAGAATTTACGCTTTGTGGATTTAACAGTAGGGACTAAGCCTAGTAGACATGTGCAAATTGAACAATCAATAGACACTTCCAGCATAACTTTCAAGATTTGTATAACCATGTCCCAATATACCCTAATGGAATGGCAGGCCCATGCAAGGTGAATAAAATCAGCATCTTCTACACCACATCTCTTGGTGTAGGTATTTATAATGGAGAATTCTCAGATTACCATTTGGCATTAACAAACTAGTTATGTTGCAACATATTGCCTATTCGTCCTCCGTAAGAGGCGTATCCAGCACAGCATTCCATCTAGCCAAAGCCTTGTGTGTAGTGTCGTCTATATCTGCTTGAATGTGCGTATATAACTGTGTCACCATATGGAGCTACTGGACGTCGTAATAAGTATTTGTAATGTATTCAGTGACTTTGGCTTGCTTGGGTAGTCTGGATATAGTTTCTTGGTGGCGCCCTGCAATCTATGATAGGTGAAACGAAAAAGTCGAGTTTGGTTACTAATATACATTAGCCCTTGAGGCTTCACAAAGGTACCGTTAGCATAGAGGTCTCCCATCTTATCAATACCCGCCCAATGTAGCAAATCCGTTCCCATCGCTTCCTGCGTAAGTGATAAATCTGGGTGATACAATAGTGGCATTGCCGGCGCATATAAGGGCCGCTTTTTTGCTCATTTACCCATCTTGTGCCAGGCCGCATTTTTGGTATCAATTGTATTAATTGCGCGGGCATGTACGCGGGCTCGCCGATGAGGAAGGATAGCTTTCAGTGGGATAGGATGGGCATCTCTATCTTCTATACCGACATGAGGCATATATGGGATGGGATGGTACCAGAAGTGCTCATATTGCACCTGAGCGCATAAATAATAAAGAAGGAAATCTGGAGCCTTAAATCCTCCTTTAGCAAACTGCAGTGTTAAAGCACTCAATTCAATGCGAGCTTGTTTGCCTGCCCATATCAGACGATTTACAACCTCAGTCAGTCTTTGGAAAACTGTTGTAGGCGGGGTGATGGGAATGTTATTAAAAAGATACAAGAACTTAGGAAGTACGACCATCTTTACAATGGCCAGTCGATCCGCCAAGGATAGGGGTAGAGGTATCCATCGATCTAGTCTTTCTTCTAAACTGCTAATTGCCGTACCATAGTTTGTCCGAATAACCGTTTCAGGATTGCGATGAAACCACACTCCAAGGTACTTTACTGTATCTGATCGCCATTCAAGAGGGTATTTTCCTTGATGGGGAACAGTAGAGTCCGTTAAAGAAACAATGAGAGATTTAGACCAGTTGATTTGCAGACCGGAGTGGTGTCCAAATGTAATATATTCTTGAAGCAGTGGGGACAGAGTAGTAATGGGATTTTTAACATATAACACCATATCGTCCGCGTATAGTGAAATATTTAATGGCCCTTGTAAAAATTGAATAGCAGCACATTTATGACCCTGCAATATTTTACAGGCCAGGGGTTCTAAGGCTATGGCAAAAAGTAAAGGGGATAGGGGGCAGCCCTGCTGCGTGCCTCTTTCAATGTTGATGGGGTCCGATACATATTTATTAACATGTATACGCGTTGTGGGTTTTGGGTATCATATTTGGATTTACTGTAAGAAAATAGGAGGGAATCATCCTATATAGTATAGTATGGAGATACGACCATTCAATGGAATCGAACGCTTTTGCGGCATCCAACAAAACAGCAATCGCGGGGATGTTCGGGGCCAAATAGTGAGATAGCGCGAAGTGCGTCCGAGTATTGTGGGCGGTGGACCGACCAGGAATAAAGCTGGACTGATCCGGTAGGACAAGGTTTGGTAATAATGGTTGCAGTCTTTGCGCAAGTAACTTAGCTAATATTTTAGTGTCCGTGAATATGAGGGATAACGGCCTATATGATTTGCACTTCCCAGGGTCTTTATTAGGCTTTAATAGAGCAATAATCATGGCCACTCGTAACGTGGGAGGGAGAATTGTATTACTGTGGGTGTCTCCATACATTTGGACATGGTGAGGTGCAAGTATGTCGATGTATGCCGTATAAAATTCTCTTGTAAAGCCGTCCGACCCTGGCGCCTTACCATTGGGCAGAGACTTTACGATGTCCGTGACTTCTTCGACAGTGACCAGTTGCGCCAGATACTCCCTCTGGGCATCAGATAGCCAGGCTAGCTCTATATCTTCCAAGTATGTCATATCCTCAGCTGATGAGGCCGTGTCACATGATTTATAAAGAGCACCACATGTGTTCATGAACGCGGCGAGTATGCTTTGTGTATCATAATGAGATTCACCATCCTAATCTTTTATAGAAAGTACAGTTTGTGCCTTGTGTCCCGAGCAGATTTTTTTAGCCAAAATGTGCCCCTGTCTACCTCCCTCAACATATGCTCTTGCCTCATGATGTTGGGAGATATATCTAAGTTCATCCTCAGCAAAATCCTGGTACTCTGATAGGAGTGACTTAATATCACCGAATACGCTCATATTATTTGTCTGTTCATATTCCCGCTCAAAAGCACTTAACCTTCGTTCTCATTGTGTTAGTTGAGCGCAAATATCCCTGAGAATTCCTGCGTTCAGACTAATGCAGACCCCCCGAATTGTAGCTTTAAATGCCTCCCACAACAAACTAGGATCTTCTGTAGAAGTCTGATTGAAAGTAAAGTTTTCGGTGCTCGCCTGCGCTATAGCCTCAGAATACAGGGGTCCAGTAATGCTTTGGCGTAAAATCTCCACACATATGGTGGTGGCGCGTAATGAGGAATAACAATGCTTAGCATGACTGGCTTGTGGTCAGAGATCATTTTAGGCAAACGCTTAATTTGCTTTGTCCAATCTAATAGTCTATTTGAGATCAACTATATTTGGCAATCGAGAGATACGTGGCTTCTCTATGGTGTGGGTACCGTGCTCTCCAAATGTCTACCAATTTGGTTTTCAACATAATAGCCTGCATCATAGTTACCGTTTGCCTATGTGGCTCTCTAGAGGATTCTGATCTATCTAGGTGGTCATTTAATGACAAATTGAAATCCCCGCCCCACAGTAATATTATGTCAGGGAAATCCTCCAGTTTGTTCCACAAAGATTTATAAAACCCAGGGTCATCAACATTAGGGCCGTACGTGTTAATTATACCTATGCAATGTCCACAAAGGAGCCCCACGACAATAATATATCGGCCCATGATATCAGTCACAGTATGTTCTACATGAAAGTGTGTACCCTTTTTTACTAAAATCAAAACGCCCCTGGAGTAGGAAGAGTATGAGGCTGTCAAAGTCATCTCCGCCCATCTGCGCCCTATTACGCTATTAGCAGAGGAGACTAAGTGCGACTCCTGTATTAGAGCTATATGTATGTGCAATCTGTCCAGGAACGCGAAGATCGAGCGTATCTTTCTGGGGTTATTCAATCACCAGACATTCTAGGACAGTAGATTCAGTTGTGAGGGAAACAAGCTATCCATCTGTGGTATTGCTAGCTATTCCCGAGGTATGATCACCAGAACCAGGGAGGCTCAGGGTGTACCCTATGACTGTAAGTTGTACATTGTCAAAGAATCAGAACCAGTAAGTGTGGGACTATGTAGTGCCCTGCATTGTAGGAAGCCAGTGAAACATCAAACATTCCCCACCCTCCCCACCCCCACCCACTTTGGCATCCCAATCATACCAAAGCCATACCCATACCAACATTAATAAAAAAGAACAAGAGCTGTGTTGGGGAGCACCCACATGGGGGAGATCCGCAGAGGACACGCATCAACATCCACCGTGGCTGATGTGGTCAGGTATTGCGTTAACTAGTTGGGTGCATCTAATCGTGTGAAAATAGTGTCAAATAACAAAGAAACATTATCTACTTGTGTGTCATCATCTCAGACTGTAAGGAACCTTTCATCTTGTGGCCGGCACATAGTGGCACCAGAAACAACACCCATAAATCACTACGCCCTGCAGCAGGGCATCGAAGTCTAACAACAGTGACTAATCCACAGGCAGATACTTCAGTTCTGTAAGTCATTGGAAAAGTCTACCCAGTAACCGGGTTAAAATCCTGCCAGGTGTGCAACATACTCAGATTTGTCCCCCACACATGCATGTGATGACTTACCGCCAACAGGTGTTTGTTCAGATCTATTACCAGGGCACTCCTGAACCTTAGTAAATGTCAGGCTGCCGGATACTTACACAGGAGCTGTTCAACAACCGGGCGCCAGGGATCTGTCGTGAGTCCATCAGAAATTATCCATCAGGGTCGTCCTGTGTCAATACAGCCATCATACAGTACAGCTTGCATACCTTACAGAGTCAAGTAGTCTCTCAACCTTGATCCCCCTCCCAATTGAGCCAAAGCTTGAGGATACTTGTGCTGTGTTAGCAGGTCGAAGATGATCTAATCAGAGTCCTGATCCGTTTCCTTGCCGCCTTGTCTCTTTCTTCTGGTGAGTGTTTTTTTGATGAAGTTCTGTGCAGCATTTGGTGATTGCAGAATGGATACCAGTCCCTCGCAGGTCACCCGCAATCTGAGCGGGTACAGCATCACGTACTCAATGCCCATCTCCCATAATTTCTTTTTGGCAGAGGTAAACTCCCGTCGAGCTGTTTGTACCGCCATGGTGAAGTCCGGATAGAACGCCATATTGTTACCTTGGTAGTTGATTTGTTGCTTTTCCCAAGCAAGTCGCAGAATGGTGTCCCGGTCCCTATCGTTTAAAATCTTGGCAATTATTGGCCGCGGTGGGGCACCCAGTGGAGGCTTGGGCGCCAACGATCTGTGCGCACGTTCGAAGATCAGTACTGGAGAGAGGTTGTAAGCTCCAAATATGTCACGTAGCATATTTTCCACATAGGTTTTCAACCTTCCCGTATTCGTGCTTTCAGGAATACCTGCTATGCGGACGTTACTGCGGCGCGATCTTTCCTCCAAAACTTCTGTCTTTTTTTGGAGCACTTCTAGGATCTTCTCCATGCTAGCACACTTGTGCGTTGTGCTATGGGCCTCATCCTCCACCGCAGATATACGTTCCTCCGCTGCATCAATCCGCTCACCTTGCTTGTCCAATTTACTCGATATGCTTCGCTGGGTGAGTGAATCCAGTTTCCCATTAATGGCCTGAGGACTTTGCTGGATGGCCTGAAGGGCTGTCTCCATAACTGTGGTGGTAGTCTGCTCCGCATCCAGTTCCGTATCTGAATGCGCAGTTGCCCCCTTTGAATTATGCCTGGTGTCAAAGGACTCAGAAAAGGGGGGTGGTGATGAACAGAGTGTCCGAATCAAGCAGACCACTCTTACCCAGTCCAAAGATCAGGGCTTGATCCATCACCGTTATTTAGCTCACTGCCCCATCCCAGCTCAGAACCTGGCTATATGCAAATTAGTCTGTCCCTGGCCCAGTGCATCATGGGAACAGGGCAGACCAAACTACCAAGCCAATTCTTCACCAGAAAGGAGACAAGCTTCCGGGGACCGGTTTCTGCCATTTCAGGCGTCGTCGGCCCGGCTTGCTTGAATCCTGATGGAGCAGTGAGCAAGGGACTCATGTCTGAGTATACCCTTCCACGCTTATGGTGGACAAAATGATTCAGAAAAGGGGGTGGTGATGAACAGAGTGTCCGAATCAAGCAGACCACTCTTACCCAGTCCAAAGATCAGGGCTTGATCCATCACCGTTATTTAGCTCACTGCCCCATCCCAGCTCAGAACCTGGCTCTATGCAAATTAGTCTGTCCCTGGTCCAGTGCATCATGGGAACAGGGCAGACCAAACTACCAAGCCAATTCTTCACCAGAAAGGAGACAAGCTTCCGGGGACCGGTTTCTGCCATTTCAGGCGTCGTCGGCCCGGCTTGCTTGAATCCTGATGGAGCAGTGAGCAAGGGACTCATGTCTGAGTATACCCTTCCACGCTTATGGTGGACAAAATGATTCAGAAAAGGGGGTGGTGATGAACAGAGTGTCCGAATCAAGCAGACCACTCTTACCCAGTCCAAAGATCAGGGCTTGATCCATCACCGTTATTTAGCTCACTGCCCCATCCCAGCTCAGAACCTGGCTATATGCAAATTAGTCTGTCCCTGGTCCAGTGCATCATGGGAACAGGGCAGACCAAACTACCAAGCCAATTCTTCACCAGAAAGGAGACAAGCTTCCGGGGATCGGTTTCTGCCATTTCAGGCATCGTCGGCCCGGCTTGCTTGAATCCTGATGGAGCAGTGAGCTAGGGACTCATGTCTGAGTATACCCTTCCACGCTTATGGTGGACAAAATGATTCAGAAAAGGGGGTGGTGATGAACAGAGTGTCCGAATCAAGCAGACCACTCTTACCCAGTCCAAAGATCAGGGCTTGATCCATCACCGTTATTTAGCTCACTGCCCCATCCCAGCTCAGAACCTGGCTATATGCAAATTAGTCTGTCCCTGGCCCAGTGCATCATGGGAACAGGGCAGACCAAACTACCAAGCCAATTCTTCACCAGAAAGGAGACAAGCTTCCGGGGACCGGTTTCTGCCATTTCAGGCGTCGTCGGCCCGGCTTGCTTGAATCCTGATGGAGCAGTGAGCAAGGGACTCATGTCTGAGTATACCCTTCCACGCTTATGGTGGACAAAATGATTCAGAAAAGGGGGTGGTGATGAACAGAGTGTCCGAATCAAGCAGACCACTCTTACCCAGTCCAAAGGTCAGGGCTTGATCCATCACCGTTATTTAGCTCACTGCCCCATCCCAGCTCAGAACCTGGCTATATGCAAATTCGTCTGTCCCTGGCCCAGTACATCATGGGAACAGGGCAGACCAAACTACCAAGCCAATTCTTCACCAGAAAGGAGACAAGCTTCCGGGGACCGGTTTCTGCCATTTCAGGCGTCGTCGGCCCGGCTTGCTTGAATCCTGATGGAGCAGTGAGCAAGGGACTCATGTCTGAGTATACCCTTCCACGCTTATGGTGGACAAAATGATTCAGAAAAGGGGGTGGTGATGAACAGAGTGTCCGAATCAAGCAGACCACTCTTACCCAGTCCAAAGATCAGGGCTTGATCCATCACCGTTATTTAGCTCACTGCCCCATCCCAGCTCAGAACCTGGCTATATGCAAATTAGTCTGTCCCTGGCCCAGTGCATCATGGGAACAGGGCAGACCAAACTACCAAGCCAATTCTTCACCAGAAAGGAGACAAGCTTCCGGGGACCGGTTTCTGCCATTTCAGGCGTCGTCGGCCCGCTTGCTTGAATCCTGATGGAGCAGTGAGCAAGGGACTCATGTCTGAGTATACCCTTCCACGCTCATGGTGGACAAAATGATTCAGAAAAGGGGGTGGTGATGAACAGAGTGTCCGAATCAAGCAGACCACTCTTACCCAGTCCAAAGATCAGGGCTTGATCCATCACCGTTATTTAGCTCACTGCCCCATCCCAGCTCAGAACCTGGCTATATGCAAATTAGTCTGTCCCTGGCCCAGTGCATCATGGGAACAGGGCAGACCAAACTACCAAGCCAATTCTTCACCAGAAAGGAGACAAGCTTCCGGGGACCGGTTTCTGCCATTTCAGGCGTCGTCGGCCCGGCTTGCTTGAATCCTGATGGAGCAGTGAGCAAGGGACTCATGTCTGAGTATACCCTTCCACGCTTATGGTGGACAAAATGATTCAGAAAAGGGGGTGGTGATGAACAGAGTTTCCGAATCAAGCAGACCACTCTTACCCAGTCCAAAGATCAGGGCTTGATCCATCACCGTTATTTAGCTCACTGCCCCATCCCAGCTCAGAACCTGGCTATATGCAAATTAGTCTGTCCCTGGCCCAGGGCATCATGGGAACAGGGCAGACCAAACTACTAAGCCAATTCTTCACCAGAAAGGAGACAAGCTTCCGGGAACCGGTTTCTGCCATTTCAGGCGTCGTCGGCCCGGCTTGCTTGAATCCTGATGGAGCAGTGAGCAAGGGACTCATGTCTGAGTATACCCTTCCACGCTTATGGTGGACAAAATGATTCAGAAAAGGGGGTGTCAAAGGACAGCTTTGATGGTTGTTTGTCCAATTTACCCATGGCGATGGAATGAAAGAATTGTATTGCCAGACCCTGCTCTGCTGAAATGCCGTGCCACCGAATGACCCAGCATATGTGACCCCAGATCTCACACCATCAGCCACCACAGTGGCTATGCTCCGCCGTGAATACAGTTACTAGAGTCCAGTATCTGTGCGCTAATATTGAACGTGGTACAATTATGAACAGAGTTTCTGATAGTGCTGACAAGATAAAAGCCTCTTCCGTATATGCGCCGTCGTGTACAAAGTGTAATATCAGGCGATATGTACTGTAGCTGCGCCCACAATTAGCTGCCGGTGCTGCTGGTGTTTGCAATGATTGGGTGTCCATTCATTTTGGAAATGAGGGCCTCGGTCTGACTCAATCGTCAACGGGAACCAGAAACGTGGTATTATCTCACGTAAAAACAGTTTAGCAACAGTCAACCCATCGTTTCTTCTCATGGGGAAAGCTTCCACCCATCGGGAGAACAAACAGATTATTACAAGAATGTATCTGAGTCTGTTGCATGGAGGCAGCTCAACAAAATCCATCTGAACCCTTGTAAATGGACCACCCTCCCGTCCTATGGTTCCCAAACTTACAACAGTTCTTCTGTTTGGATTAAATTGCTGGCATACCAAACATCTTTGGCACAAGCTTTCGGCAATCATTCTGAACTTAGGATTACACCAAGTCTGTCTAAAGAGACAAATCATAGCATCTCTACCAATGTGGGCCTGACCATGGTACATTCGGGCCATGTCTGAGATCATGCTATCGGGCATTACTGGTCTTTCATCTTTGTATACCCAAATTTCATCTTCCTCTCTTTATCTGCATCCTGATTTTAACCAAATATATTTTTCTTCTGCTTCTGCCTCTTCCTGTATCTGTTTCACTTCCTGCCAGGTCTCGACTACAGTTGTTAGCATTAAAGGAATCGGAACATGTTCTTTCAATTTTATTCGATTGATTGAAATTTGATTTTTAGCGCAATGCTTTGCAATTGCATCAGCATAATTATTTGCACGTGTAATGTAATCCTCACTCTTTTTATGGGCTGAACATTTTACGTCTGCTATTTTCTCTGGCAGATGGATCACATCTATTAGTGTTTTCACAAATTCAGCATTTCGAATAGGTGTTGCTGCAGAGGTCAAATAACCTCTTTGGGACCAGAGCTGTCCTTAACTATGTACAACTCCGTAACCATATTGACTGTCAGTTACTATAGTTACTTTCACCTCTTTTCCCAATTCACATGCTCGTATCAAAGCAATAAACTCCGCTACTTGAGCAGAATGAATTCCTTTCAGACAAGATGCTTCCAACACTTCTGCCACAGTACAAATAGCATATGCAGCACTTAGAACACCACTCTCTGTTCTCAGGCGTGATCCATCCACAAACATCACAAAAGCTGATTCAGTTAGTGGTTCATCTCTAATATCTGGTCGGGACTTTGTACAGTATTCCAGAACATCCAAACATTTGTGATCAAGCTCACCTTTTACTTCTGCTTCAATGGTATCAGGTAACAATGTAGAAGGATTGACATTTACACATCTAGTAACTGTCACATTCTCAGCTCCCAAAATTATTTTCTCATATCGGGTCATTCTGCTGTTGGTCATGTACTGTATGTTTGCTCTAGTGAGAAGAATCTCCACAGAATGAGGTACATATACCCTCACAGGAAATCCCATCACTATTCCTTCACTTTGCTCCAGACTTACACTAGTTGCTGATACTGCTTTCAGACAACCTGGCAAAGCTTTTGCAACAGGGTCCAAAACAGCTGAGAAATACGCAATTGGTTTTCTCAATTTTCCATGTCTCTGAACCAATACTGACAATGCACATCCTTCTCGCTCACTGCAGTACAGTTCTAATTCTTTCTCATAATCAGGCATTCCTAAAGCTGGTGCTTCACATAGTTTAGTTTTCAGCTGTTCAAATGCTTCCATCTCTGTTTTGGTCAGAACAATGGGATCTCTGATGTCTGCTTTTGTCAATCTCTGTAATGGTTTTGCAATCAATGAAAATCCACTAATCCACTGTCTGCAATACTCTACCATTCCCAAAAACATTCTCACCTGTCTTTGAGTTTTAGGTGGCTGCATTCCTTGTATCATTTTAATTCTTTCTATTGTAACTTGTCTGATTCCTTTAGCAATCTTGTGACCTAAATATTGTACTTCATTTTGACAAAACTGTAATTTTGATGGAGACACTTTATGTCCCTCTTCAGCCAAATGATTCAACAATGCTATGGTGTCAGTTACACACGCATCCTTTGTTTTTGATGCAACCAAAAGATCATCAATGTACTGAACTAACACAGAATCTCCAGGCATACTCAAGTTTTCTAATGATTTCTTTAGCAGCTGATTAAAAATCGATGGACTCTCAGTGTACCCTTGTGGAATTCTACACCATGCTAGGACACGATTTTGGAATCGGAACGCAAAAATTGGTTGGCTCTCTGGATGCAATGGAACAATAAAGAACGCATTGCACAAATCAATCACAGTGTACCATTCTGCATCACGGGGAATATGATATAGTAACACTGCTGGATTCAAAACAATCGGACAACATGGGACAATAATTTTATTAACCTTTCTCAGGTCTTGCACAATTCTAAAGGTTCCGTTTGGCTTTTTCAATCCCATAATTGGTGAATTGCAAGGACTGCTTTCTATTTCTCTCAGAATTCCCTGCTCAATCATTTTGTCAATCACTGGAGTTATTCCTTCAATTACTTCTGTATTCATCTTATACTGAGGTATATTTGGGTAACTCACACCTTCTTTTACTTTAACTTTTACAGGATCAACACCTTTCATTAAACCTATATCTTTTCTAAGCATGGGCGAAATCTGCGAAATCGCGGTCCGCGAAATCGTGCAATTTTGGGTTGTTTGCGTGTTCGCGGAGCTTTTTGCGTGTTCGCGAGGATTTGTGCATGTTCGCGAGCCGCTAGCACGGCGAAGTTACCGATGCGGTCGTGTATGGGCACAGCACCCTCTGGTTCACCACTGCCACCCTCTGATTCAGCAATGTCCCCCTCTGGTTCATCACTGCCACCCTCTGGTTCATCACAGCACCCTCTGGTTCATCACTGCCACCCTCTGGTTCATCACTGCCATCCTCTGGTTCACCACTGCCACCTTCTGGTTCATCACTGCTACCCTCTGGTTCATCACAGCACCCTCTGGTTCACCACTGACAACCTCTGGTTCACCCCTGCCACCCTCAGGTTCAGCACTCACCACTGCCACCCTCTGGTTCATCACAGCACCCTCTGGTTCACCCCTGCTGCCACCCTCTGGTTCAGCACTCACCACTGCCACCCTCTGGTTCATCACAGCACCCTCTGGTTCACCACTGTCACCCTCTGGTTCACCACTACCACCCTCTTGTTCACCACTGCCACCCTCTGGTTCATCACTGCCACCCTCTGGTTCATTACTGCCACCCTCTGGTTCGCCACTGCCACCCTCAGGATCATCACTGCTACCCTCTAGTTCATCACTGCCACCCTCTGGTTTGTCCCTGCCACCCTCTGGATCATCACTGTCCCCCTCTGGTTCATCACTGCCACCCTCTGGTTCATCACAGCACCCTCTGGTTCACCAGTGCCACCCTCTGGGTCATCACTGTCCCCCTCCGGTTCATCACTGCCACCCTCTGGTTCATCACAGCACCCTCTGGTTCACCCGTGCCACCCTCTGGTTCATCACTGCCACCCTCTGGTTCACCACTGCCACCCTCTGGTTCACCACTGCCACCCTCTGGTTCATCACTGCCACCCTCTGGTTCATCACAGCACTCTCTGGTTCACCACTGACACCCTGTGGTTCACCCCTGCCACCCTCAGGTTCAGCACTCACCACTGCCACCCTCTGGTTCATCACAGCACCCTCTGGTTCACCACTGTCCCCATCGGGTTCATCACTGCCACCCTCTGGTTCATCACAGCACCCTCTGGTTCACCACTGCCACCCTCTGATTCAGCAATGTCCCCCTCTGGTTCATCACTGCCACCCTCTGGTTCATCACAGCACCCTCTGGTTCACCAGTGCCACCCTCTGGTTCATCACTGCCACCCTCTGGTTCATCACTGCCACCCTCTGGTTCACCACTGCCACCTTCTGGTTCATCACTGCCACCCTCTGGTTCATCACAGCACCCTCTGGTTCACCACTGACAACCTCTGGTTCACCCCTGCCACCCTCAGGTTCAGCACTCACCACTGCCACCCTCTGGTTCATCACAGCACCCTCTGGTTCACCCCTGCTGCCACCTTCTGGTTCAGCACTCACCACTGCCACCCTCTGGTTCATCACAGCACCCTCTGGTTCACCACTGTCACACTCTGGTTCACCACTACCACCCTCTTGTTCACCACTGCCACCCTCTGGTTCATCACTGCCACCCTCTGGTTCATTACTGCCACCCTCTGGTTCGCCACTGCCACCCTCAGGATCATCACTGCTACCCTCTAGTTCATCACTGCCACCCTCTGGTTTGTCCCTGCCACCCTCTGGATCATCACTGTCCCCCTCTGGTTCATCACTGCCACCCTCTGGTTCATCACAGCACCCTCTGGTTCACCAGTGCCACCCTCTGGGTCATCACTGTCCCCCTCCGGTTCATCACTGCCACCCTCTGGTTCATCACAGCACCCTCTGGTTCACCCGTGCCACCCTCTGGTTCATCACTGCCACCCTCTGGTTCACCACTGCCACCATCGGGTTCACCACTGCCACCCTCTGGTTCATCACTGCCACCCTCTGGTTCATCACAGCACTCTCTGGTTCACCACTGACACCCTGTGGTTCACCACTGACACCCTGTGGTTCACCCCTGCCACCCTCAGGTTCAGCACTCACCACTGCCACCCTCTGGTTCATCACAGCACCCTCTGGTTCACCCCTGCCTCCCTCAGGTTCAGCACTCACCACTGCCACCCTCTGGTTC
Source organism: Lissotriton helveticus (assembly GCF_964261635.1). NCBI lineage: Eukaryota > Metazoa > Chordata > Amphibia > Caudata > Salamandridae > Lissotriton > Lissotriton helveticus. The sequence goes on along the minus strand of NC_136068.1, from coordinate 1,418,536,504 downwards.
ATCACAGCCAGTCAAGTCAAGTCAAGTCATGGATATTTATATGGCGCGCAAATCACTTCCAGGAAGTCTCATGGCACCTGCAGCAGACTCTGACATCAGAAAATGGCACTAATTTGCAAACAACCAGCACCCTCTGGTTCACCCCTGCTGCCACCCTCTGGTTCAGCACTCATCACTGCCACCCTCTGGTTCATCACAGCACCCTCTGGTTCACCACTGTCACCCTCTGGCTCATCACTGCCACCCTCTGGTTCATCACAGCACCCTCTGGTTCACCAGTGCCACCCTCTGGATCATCACTGTCCCCCTCCGGTTCATCACTGCCACCCTCTGGTTCATCACAGCACCCTCTGGTTCACCCGTGCCACCCTCTGGTTCATCACTGCCACCCTCTGGTTTGCCACTGCCACCCTCTGGATCATCACTGTCCCCCTCTGGTTCATCACGGCCACCCTCTGGTTCATCACAGCACCCTCTGGTTCACCAGTGCCACCGTCTGGATCATCACTGTCCCCCTCTGGTTCATCACTGCCACCCTCTGGTTCATCACAGCACCCTCTGGTTCACCAGTGCCACCCTCTGGTTCATCACTGCCACCCTCTGGTTCATCACTGCCACCCTCTGGTTCATCACTGCCACCCTCTGGTTCATCACAGCACCCTCTGGTTCACCACTGACACCCTCTGGTTCACCGCTGCCACCCTCAGGTTCAGCACTCACCACTGGCACCCTCTGGTTCATCACAGCACCCTCTGGTTCACCCCTGCTGCCACCCTCTGGTTCAGCACTCACCACTGCCAACCTCTGGTTCATCACAGCACCCTCTGGTTCATCACAGCACCCTCTGGTTCACCACTGTCACCCTCTGGATCACCACTGACACCCTCTGGTACACCCCTGCCACCCTCTGGTGCATCACAGCACCCTCTGGTTCACCACTGTCACCCTCTGGTTCACCACTACCACCCTCTTGTTCACCACTGTAGATTATGGTGGGGAAAGCACACCTTCCCAGCCTCAACTGAGATGAATTAATTTGGGGCTGGTTAATGTGTCACTGAATTTGAGCTTCAAGTCTGGCACCTGCTTCCTTAGCTGTAAGTGCTTCCTGTTGCAGTTAAATTTTTTTTACAGGAGCATTGTGCCATAATTGTAACTATTCTCTGACCCTGCTTTGAGGGTCAGAGCGGGGTCAGAAAATAGTTGCAAGTAGGCAACTGAACTCTGGGGGGGCCCCTCAGGAAGCACTACAGGGAATGGTTACAAATTAGCTTGAACTTTTGCACCTGCTAAGTGCTTTCAGTTTTCCAAAATTCGTTTTTCTGCCATTTTGTGAGATTCGCGGTGTGTGAATTTGTGCGAAATCGAACTTGCAATCCACAAATTTGTGCGAATTTGCGGATTTCTTTTTTTTTGCGTGTTCGCGTGGTTTTTTGCTTATTCGCGGACCGCTTTCAGCGCACCGACCCCGAGGTTGCCCATGCGGTCGTGTATGGGCATGGCCATCTTGTTTGCGTGACGTGTTTCCGTTTCCGGGCGCTAGTTGCATGCTCGCGTCGTATGCGGCGCGTGATTACGTTTCGCGGGCGTTTTCGCGTGCTCGCAATGGAAATATCGTGCAAACTTACCCACGCGGTCCTCAATGGGTGCGGCCATCTTGTTTTCATTCGTTGCTATGGTTCTGTGCATGCTTTCTAATCCTCCTTTCATCTGTGCAATCCTTTGTTTCTTTGGACTTTTTTTATCTTTTCTACTCTATATCTATCCCTCTTTTTTTCTAGATCTATATTTTGTGGTTTTTTTGCAACTTTTCGTTACTTTTAAAGCTACTTTAAAAAAAAAATTGACTTTACTTTTTCCCTATTCTTTTTCCCTATTCTTTCCTATTTTTTTCTTTCTGCTGTACAGGACCATGGCAAAGGGAGCCGGGAAGGAGAAGGGGAAGGGTTCCGCACCCCGTACCCGGTTCCCATGCGGGCGATTGCGCGGCGAGAACGTCACAGTCCGGGAGATCTTTAGCGCGGAGGAGATGGCCGCACTGATTTTTTATGTCCAGCGCCGCCTCCCCAAGACCATCATGGCAGGCGGCAAGATCGCTGGCGGGTACAGGCTCCGGGAGCATCGGAAGCTGTGGGAGAAGATGTGCCGGGCCATGTACAAACACTCTCGGGTCCGGCGCACCTACAACCAGGCCACGCACCGGTGGTCCGACCTCCTGGACCTTGAACGCGACCTGCTCGACCTGCTAGGCGTCGAGATCCCCAGGCTTGGTGAGTAGTAGTAGCTATTTAATCACTACTCTGTTTTCTCCTGCTCTATGTGTTATCATATTGCAATTTTTTTTTGTTTCCGAAGAGCAATAATGCTGCCGATTACATTGTAGGTAAATTATGTTTCAAAATGTTCTGTGATTGCATTTCAGATGCACTGCTCTCCTGCTCAGTGGCGGTGCTACTATGATTATTTGTTTTTGATTTTTTGTGTTTATTTCATTGGCCTGTGTAATTATGTATGAGTGTACTTTACAGAACTGCGTAATGCTAGACACCAAGGGGCAGATTTACAATTACTGGCGCATCCCTGCAAATTAGCAGGGATGCGCCAGTAATTGTGCGCCACGCCTCCACCACCCATGGTGCGCCACATTTACAATGCGGCGCACCATGGGGCAAAAACGACATAGAAGCGGCACGCATCTGTGCCCTAAAGTCAGCGCATTGCTGGAGTTGCGTCGCAACCACGACACAGCTCCAGCAATGCTCTTGGGTGCCCTATCTCCCCAATGCTGCGTCAAGGCGTACGTCTGCTTCAAGCAGCCGCAGGGTTTAGAGTGACGCAGCATTGGCCTAAAAGTGACTGAGTGAAATCTTGTAGATTTCACTCAGCCACTTTTAGGATGCGTTCCTGCTTAGGAATGCCCTCCCTTGCGCCGGAACGCCCCCTGATGGCGCAGGGCTTTACAACGTGATGCATCTCCCAGATGCGTCAGGTTGTTAATATACCCCGCACCATGGCGCGTCTTTTGCGCTGCCGCTGCGTCACAAAAGTCACGCTACGATGGAGCAAAAGAGCCGCAAGGGACTTGTAAATCTGCCCCTAGAGACTCAAGTCCAGTCCTTCCTTTGTACACCTGCCACTAATAAGAGTGGTGGTGGATTGATAGTTTGAGTCTTTTAGTGACTGGTTATGTAGTAGGAAACTTACTTTTTAGTGTTCTCACTGGTCTGCAATCACGATGTACTTTGTCTGTCACTTTGCGTGCTGCGGAGTGCTGCCTGCCAGTCCTAGTCGAACCTTTTTGTAGTTGGTTTAGTGAGTTACATAACTTTCCAAGTCGATGGTCCGCGAATCCAGCAATACTAATATCCTAGTAGACCACACCAGATAGGTCAATAAATGTAGTGCAATTGTTGTCTATTTGCTATTTCCCCGAAATAATTTGTTATTGTTCTTTTGAAATGTTTGATTTGGTTGACAACAATCATCCATGTTTGGGTCTTTCTTTCATGTTGTACATCAGCTCCCCCCAGGGGCAAGAGGACAGAGGAGGAGGAGGTAGCGGCGCCGGCGGACGAGGACCAGGAAGGCCAGGATCGGTCCGGAGAGGGCTCCTCTGCTGGCCCCAGTAAGTTTTCATGTTAATATTAATAATTATACTTACCTACAAATTAGAGTACCTATTTTTTACTAACGTTCCTCATTCGATTTTTTCTACATCGTCTTTGATCTTCTTGTAGACTGTTTCTAAATTCTTATCCTGCCTCTACTATGACTCCCTGTGGTACTACTAGGTTATTATTATTAGTCTGTCTCTGTAGCTAACTAAGCTTGCACAGTTGGCAAAAGGTGTTAAACGAAACTCCCATTCTATTCATCAATAGCTCTATGCACTGAGTGCAGTCCTCTGGGTTGTCCATAATGTCTTATGAAGTCTTCTAAATGTTTATGCTTTGACAATTCCCAACAAGAAACTGTCAATGACCACCAAGAAATAATAAGATACTAGTTTACTTTTTGATTGGATAGGAGGACAAGCCATACTATTATTGTTGCAGGGACAATTCTGCACAAACAGAACTATGGACACTAAATAGTGCATTGTTTATCAATTATAATAGGCGCAGGTAGACTTTCCACATACCTTAGTCATAACAGAATTTGAACCCCCCCATCTCCTTACTGACTAGCTAGTGTGACAGAGTCATTTAGCTCCCTAATTCATCGATGATTGATCCCCAATGATGATTATCCAACCCAGGACATAAGACTACGGAGTCAGAGTCCAGAACTGTCAGAGCCACGGACTCATGCTTGCAAATTGCAAACCCTTTCGCTCACTCACTCATGCCTAAAAACCACAGAGTCTATGTAAGTTTTAAAGCTTTATTAAAAGTAAAAACATTTATTAAAATCAAGTTCATCATACAACATAAACGGTGGATTGAAAATGGAAAAGTGCTTAGTGATTTCACACATTAATTGTGGGCGAGCCCTCGCCTTTTTCGGTACTTCAAATCTTCTTTGTGGTGCTGAATCGTTGCTGACTCCGTCCCAGTGATGATGATCTGATGTTGCTCTTGTTCTTAGAAGGGAAGCTTCTGTCTGTTATGAGAAAAACGGTGCATGTTAAAAAGCAAGCATTCATCAGTTGTGCCAAAAACTGTAGCAAGACAAGCAACACCCTTCCCTGAAAAAAAGTGCAATTTTTAGTTTTGACTAGACAGTCATAAATTATTACATTTGTTTGTGTAGTCGTAGTGACATTTTTTCATTCCTAGACAAAATACTAGGGAGTGGTGTATATGGCATCTAAGAATCTGAAATGTATTTTCTAGGCGGAACATCGGCACAACCATCCACCGGTGCCGGGGCCAGCGCTGAGGTGGGCACTCTTGGGGCAGAGGCGGTGCAACAGACAGCGGAAGCTGCTCTGGGGGATGCCATGGTAGTGGCGGACAGTGGTAAGCTATTATATTCCTTACTTATTGAGATAGCAGACTGCAGAGTGTGCTCTCTGCACAGGTGTATATGTTGTACAGTACAAGTATACTATACTGTTAAGAAGACTTACAAATTTAGAATTAAGTTTTTATTAACCAGGTAGTAGCCTCCACTAAATTGACTTCAACTCAGCTGTGAAAGTTTTTTCGAGAATCCAAGTCAGATCAGAGATAAACTTAATGGATGGGATGAACGAAAAGGGAAAGAAGGGTGTAAGTAAGTGTGGAAGGACGAGCGAGTTAAAAGTAATGAAGACTGGCAAAGAATGATACGTGTTTTTCAATGCTGCCCGAGGTGGCTGGGAATATAATGCATGGCCGGTTGAAGGATGAAGCAAGGATGGGTGGAAGGAGAAAGGAAAGAGGACTGCCTGGGTGGGTGAAACAGAAACTGTATGTGTGCGCAATATATCCTTTGGTTGAAATTCAAATGCAAGTCCAGCACGGATGCATGGCTTGCGGTTTCCAAAATAAAATGAAAATGTTGCTTTCCCGTGAGAAAAAGTAAGGTTTGTCACCTTGAGACATTAAGAAGAATGATTGTCATTTACTTTGAATGGATGGATGCCTGGATCATGGTACTATCTGACTCATAGATAGCATATGTGTATGTAGAGAGAGTAGACGGTCACTGGATGAACTAAGTGTTACTTTGAAGAGCATGTAACACCGCACCCGCACGTCCGTTGAAGTGTAGGAAAGGCAAGGAAAAGAAGTTGTAATTTTTCCGAATACTACCATGAACAGTGGCAGTACTTTGTATTGCAAGCACACCATATATTCGGCGATTACGGGGGCCACTCACTACCTCTGTTAATAATTTTAGTACAACTCTGTCATTCATGTGTGGCCTATCAGTGTTCACTCAATAAAAAACAAAGCACCTAAAGTCATCCCATATGTAATCAAATACATATCCTGTGAAGGGATAGATAATCATATTATTTATCTTCTTCATTTTCCTTTTCTAGTAGTCATTGGCACTGTAGGGTGAAAGTTAAATTAATTAAGCAGTAGCCCTTGTAACAGAGTATTCTCAGTGCCACCCATAATAGAAAAGTAAGAGCTTCACCACCTGCATGTACTGGACTGGTACAGTAACGCAAGCCTGTGTCATCATGGCGTGCGTCTGTTTTTCTTGGGTGCAAGTTGACTGCGCTGGCATTATGCCGGCTTCCAGAAGTTTACGTACCAATTTCGCTAAACAAGAGAGAAGAAGAAGAATAAGACTGGTGTACTGTCATAGTCGACTCTAATGTAGTGTGTCCATAGTGCTCATAGAATTGATTCCTGAAACTCCCACTAATGTTAGAGCAAGGCTGAAGAAGTGGGAGGTTAGATAGATACAGGCCACAAATGTTATGTACTGTGCTTGCAAGTTGCTAGTTCTACTGTGACACAACTTTCTGCTGAATTATTTTGTTGTAATCTTAAAGAGAATTGGTAACAGATTATGGGCCCGATTCACAGAACTAACTTAAGACAAATTCCTAAACTTACTACTTTTTGTATTCACAGAAGTTAGGATTTTGTCTTAAGACAGACTTAAGATAGAATCCTAACTTAAGTCTGTCTTAAGTCTGTCTTAAGACAAAATCCTAACTTCTGTGAATACCAAAAGTAGTAAGTTTAGGATTTTGTCTTAAATTAGTTCTGTGAATCGGGCCCTATGTTTTTCTTTCTTCATATAGATGCTCCTTCCAAACTGTCACGGAAGGAGCTGGCTAGACGGGCCTGGCAACGGAAACTGGAGGCGACTGTCGCCGAATATCGGCGGCTGGTGGCCCAGGAGGAGGAGGAAACGCAGTCGCAGACCACCATAACATCCACAGGGACAGCTGCATCCTCCTCCGCGCTCCCTGGGTCAGCCAGTCAGCGCAGGCCTCCAGCGGTATGGAGCTGTGGTACCGCAGCCACCCGCCACCGCCAAGCAGCCAAGAAATCAGCTGCCCCCCACAGCAGGTGCAAGGCACGCGTGCACCGCCTAACACTCAGGGTGTCCTACCTTGAGCTGGAGCAGAAGAAACTGAGAATCCTGCACAAGAACCTCCGCAAGGAGCATGACCACCTGGCCCAAACAGTACGCCGCCGGCGGCATTAGAGAAGGAGAGACTGTCCCTTGCCCCTTTTTTAAAGACTTTTGGGGGGTGGGAATTGGGAGTTGGGTTTTTTGGACTTTGGGGACTTTTTATTTCACGGACTTTTTTTGGGGTTAGGGAGGGGGGTGGGTCGGGTCTTGCGGGATAGTTTATTTTTGTTAGGGATATAAATAATTATTACTTTCAACTTAAACATAGCATATGTGTTTTTACTGCAGTTGAGGCTGTAGGGGGGGGGTTAACTGTAAGTTTGTTTTCCTGAAACTTAAGTGGCTTCTTGATTCAAATTGTGTAAGTAATTGCCCAAATGTTTACAAAAGTAAGTGCCTTTCACAGAGTTAGTGAATTCAATTGTCCTAGGATTTTACTAGTACTACCGCCAGTCTCTCGTCTCGCATACTACTCCATTATTCTTCCTCCCCAAAACGCTTATCTTACCTGTAATTCGTGTTTGAAATTAGGGCTAGGCACAGGGCTGGCTGCATGGCAAATGGCGATTAAGGTTGGCAATCCTTGGCGGTTGAAATGGCATCATTGCGGTGGTACTAGTGGTGGTACACAGTGGCAGTTGCAGCATATGAAAAAAAAGAAATTGAAACCTTGATTGGCCTTAGAGGAGCATTAGAACGGTACGATAGATACTATAGCACGTGACAGTACACTAGAACAGTGCCAAAATGTAGCCTTACAAATGCTAAAGTATTGAAAGTATAACTACTACTTGCGTGGAATTTGACATTGGCTACTACTACAAGAAATAGTACTGAAGGTGAAGGACACAGCAGCCTAATCATTTGCCACGTGTAGGAGGAGGATGTTCCTCATGATCAATCCATTTCATGGCGCCCATGAAAATCTGCTTTGATTTGCCAATAGTCATGGGTCTGTGTCAAGCTGAGTAAGAATATATCCTTCGATTCCTTCACCAGCCTTGAAATGTAATTCATTTTCAGTTGCTATGACCTTATCCTCCCCAGCAAGTGTGTGGAATTATTGCTGTCATTTACTCACACATCAATGAAAACCACACAGCACGGGGGAAGAGGGTTAGGGTTTGGAAATTGGATGGGAATGGGTTTTTTTGGGAAAGTTTTTTTGAGAGAGGAAAAAAACCACAGCATGGACAAACAACAAATGAAGATAAACAAATCTTTGGATATGAAGATATCCATAAATATTTTAAGGGGCATAAAGGAAGTGCATGCACTTCTGCAGGCATGAAGTTGATTGCTAAATGGATGGTTAAGTTACTTTAACTAAGTAGTACTTTCTAATGAATGAAAGAATGTGACAGTACAGGGCTGCAGTAATTATGCATTTTCACTTGCCTATCTCTGCACTCGGAGAAACACTTTAAATTAGTTTGAAAAATAGCAAAGTAAAACTATACAATGGCTGGAGGCATGAATTTAGAAGCAGAGAGCAAAGAAATGCAGAGTCACACTCATAGTAGTTCACAGCAATAACATTACTTAAAAGATAAGTAGAAATGAATTGATACTGTTACTGTATGTTGTTGTACTTGTCCTTTTGAATTTGGGAAGTTGCATGCATCAAGCCATTCCTCTTATTTGCGGTACTCCTCCATTCCATCTGACGCTCCGTCGATCAATGTTGGTGACCAGAAGACACCCTGTCCACTGCCTGCCTGGCGGATGCTGAATTGTGGGTCGCTAATGTGAAGCCTGACTTCATCATTTGTTCCATTGCACAGGGTGAAAGCCGCCCTGTAAATGTTGATGGAAAAACAGGAAGTGATATTAAAACACCACCGAGAAAAAAATATAAGGTATGTATGCTGTGTAGAGCAAAAAGTCACACTTTCAGTTTCAGAACCGACAGTACAATAGTTTCGAAAGGGCATACTCTGAGTCCCATTTTGAAGGATAAATAAGTATGGGCGAATTTTGCGGATCTTTCCCCTCAAGCTAGGTGTAGTGTAAACTACGATTTTAGAACAAAATTAGACCTTTCCCAGCAGTGCTCCCAGACCCTTAAACACAGACGCTAAAATGTAGAATACCCCCAATCAGACCCCAAAAATGTGCGATACTGCTACGTGTCTGAGGCCTAGTGGAAAACGGTGACAAAACGTACTTTGAAAGTAAAGTAGGCCCAAATCCCCCCTTTCCCTCCATGGATGCTCTTCAAACCACTTGCAACCAAAATTAGACATTTCTCGACAAGTGCTCCAAGAGTAGACCCCAGAACCTAGTTGCCAAAATCTCGAACACCCCCAAACACATGCAATACTGCTAACCCTAACGAGCCCTAAGTTAAAAATAGTGTCAAACGCTTTCTTCAGCTAGGCCCTAACTCCCCTTTGCCACCATGGATTTTCTCCAAACCACTTGCAATCAAAAGTATCCATACCCAGCGTTGCTCCAAGACCCCCCAAACACCAGGAAAACCCCAAGCAGGCCCCCGAAAACACGAAAGTGAGCGAAAACCTTGAAAAGTTAAAAACATTTTCACCATGGATTTTTTCCAAATCACTTTTATCCGGTATTAGACCTTCCTAGCAATGCCCCCAGACCCGTCAACCCAGGCGGAAACAAGTTTAACACCCCCAAACAGCCAAAAAGCAAAACCTTAAAAAGTGAGACTTAGCAAATTTCGGGCCTACCTGGAATTCAGTCCAAATGCACTGTGCAGCTAGGCCCTAACTCCCCTTTTCCACCATGGATTTCCTGAGAAACAAATGCAATCAAAATTAGACTGTGCCAGCAGTGCTCCCAGACCCCAAAACCCACACCCAAACACCAGGAACCCCCCAAACAGCACCCCAAAAACAGGCAAGTGAGCAAATACGGAAAAACTTTTTCACCATGGATTTAGTCCAAACCACTTTTAACCGGTATTAGACTTTCCTAGCAATGCCCCCAGGCCCGTCAACACAGATGGAAACAAGTTTAACACCCCAAACAGCCAAAAAGCAAAACCGCAAAAGGTGAGACTTAGAATTATTTAGCCCTCAATCCCAAATCACTCCGTGCGCGCTCTGCAGCTAGGCCCTAACTCCCCTTTGCCATCATGGATTTTCTTCAAACCACTTGCAATCAAAACTACCCATACCCAGTGTTGCTCCAAGACCCCCCAAACACTAGGAACCCCCCCAAGCAGGCCCCCGAAAACACGAAAGTGAGCAAAAACTCTGAAAAGTGAAAAACTTTTTCACCATGTATTTTATCCAAAACACTTATATCCGGTATTAGACCTTCCCAGCAATGCCCCCAGACCCATCAACCCAGGCAAAAAAAAGTAGAAGACCCCCAGACAGGCAAAAAGCAAAACCGGAAAAACTCACACTTAAAAATATTTAGGCCTCATTCCACAATCACTCCAAGCGCGCTCTGCAGCTAGGCCATAACTCCCCTTTTCCACCATGGATTTCCTGAAAAACAAATGCAATCAAAATTAGACTGTGCCAGCAGTGCTCCCAGACCCCAAAACCCACTCTCAAACACCAGGAACACCCCCAAGCAGGCCCCCGAAAACATGAAAGTGAGCAAAAACTTTGAAAAGTTGAAAACTTTTTCACCATGGATTTTATCCAAAACACTTTTATCCGGTATTAGACCTTCTTAGCAAGGCCCCCAGACCCGTCAACCCAGGCGAAAACAAGTTTAACCCCCCCAAACAGCCAAAAAGCAAAAATGGAAATATGGGCACTTTGACAAATTTCTGCATAGTTCCCAGATCACTCCGTGCGCGCTCTGGCGCTCTGCAGCTAGGCCCAAACTCCCCTTTGCCACCATGGATTTTCTTCAAACCTCTTGCAATCAAAAGTATCCATACCCAGCATTGCTCCAAGACCCCAAAACCCACCCACAAACACCAGGAGCCCCCCCAAACAGCCCCCCGAAAACGCTAAAGTGAGCGAAATGCCTGAAAATTGAAAAACGTTTTCACTTCCGATTTTCTCCAAACCACTTTTATCCGGTATTAGACCTTCCCAGCAATGCCCCCAGACCCGTCAACCCAGGCGGAAACAAGTTTAACAACCCCAAACAGCCAAAAAGCAAAACCACAAAAAGTGACACTTAGCAAATTTCGGGCCTACCTGGAATTAAGTCCAAATGCACTGTGCAGCTAGGCCCTAACTCCCCTTTTCCACCATGGATTTCCTGAAAAACAAATGCAATCAACATTAGACTGTGCCAGCAGTGCTCCCAGACCCCAAAACCGACCCACAATAACCTAGAAGCCCCCCAAACAGCACCCCAAAGACAGGCAAGTGAGCAAAAACGCAAACACTTTTTCACCATGGATTTTATCCAAAACACTTTTATCCGATATTAGACCTTCCGAGCTATGCCCCCAGACCCCTGCAGCCACCCGCCAAAAAGTAGAACACCCCCAAACAGGCAAAAAGCAAAAATGGGCCTACCTTCAATGCAGTCCAAATATGCTCTGGAGCCTAGCCCTAACTCCCCTTTTCCACCATGGATTTCCTGAAAAACAAATGCAATCAACATTAGTGCCAGCAGTGCTCCCATACCCCAAAACCCACCCACAGAAACCTAGAAGCCCCCCAAACAGCCCCCCAAAAACATGCAAGACTGGTATATTCAAAACATGGCTGTTAGAAGCGGCTGTCTCTAGTTGGCAGAGGTATACACTTCTGACAAATAGGGACACACCTTCTCTATTCAGGGCAAGGGGATCACACACTTAGATAACCCCTGCTCACCCCCTTGGTAGCTTGGCAAAGCAGACAGGCTTATCTCAGAGGCAGTGCGTTAAGCATTTATGACCACATACAGTAATAAAGTGAATACACTACAAATGGACACGACACAGTAGTATTATAAAAATAAGGATTTTTATATAAGGCTTAGCACAAGACCAAATAACGAAAAAAATATACCACAATCTTAATAAATACTCTTGGAAGGAAAAATAACAGTTCAAGCACGGTTTCTTCTTAGCACAAAGTCTTTAGTATCAAAAGCAACTCTTCTTCTCTAAAACACAGTTCTTGGCAACAATGTAACCCACACGGGAGTCACACGGCGTCGAGGCAAAGTTAATCCAAAGGTTTGGCGTCGTCCGCGAGGAGCGCTACGTCGAGCCCGGAGTCGCACAGACCCCCACAACACAGTACCTTGGAAAAGTGAAGCACTCGATGATCAGCGGCGTCGAGATGTCCGGCGTCGCGTCTTCGGCGTCGATCGGGCCTCGGAGTCGGGGCGATCTGCAGCGGCGTCGACCGAAGTCAGGCAGGAGCAGCGCTCACGAGATGAAGCAGGATACGGCGTCGTCGATGTCGATGTTGCAAGAGTGAGCAGCGCTCACGGCGTCGAGAGGGCTCGAAGTCGATGCGATCAGCAGCGGTGCCGACACGAGGTCACTTGGAGCAGGAGCCGAACTCACTACTCACTGGCGTTGTTGCTGGCGTCGATCGGGCCCGGCGGCCGGCGTCGAGGAAGCGGGACACTGGAGCCGTTACTCACGATGTCGAGCTGGATTCGGCGGCGTCCGTCGGCGTCGAGATTGCTGGATTCTTTCAGAGGTGCTGGAGTCACAAGTTCCAGCAAACAGCACTTTAAGCAGATGAAGTCCTTTAGCCCTGTGACTTCAACAGGAGACTGGCACTCTTCCAGCCCTTGGAGATTTTCTTAGCAAAGATTGAGAGTACACACACAGTTCCTCTCTCCTGGTTCCTTGGCAAAAATAAAGAAGCAATGCAGGATTCCCCCAACAAACAGCACTCTGGCAGAAGGGGTAGGCAGTCCTTAGATCAGCAGGCTTCTTGTCCTTGGTTCAGGTTTCCTTGTCAGAAGTGATCTAAATTCTTGGTTCAGGGGTCCTTCTCTTATACCCCTTTTTGGCTTTGATCCCTTTGTCCATGCAGGGGAATTTCCCCCCATCTTGGGTTTGTTGTGGGTGTTGCCAGGCCGAAGCACCTGGCCTATTCACTGTGCAGGGCAGAGTCTTCAGCCGCCCAGCAGGAGCGGAGCCAGCATTGTCACTGGCAGGGGCAGGGCCATCAGTCGCCCGGCAGGAGGTGGGCCAGGAAAGTCCCAGGCAGGCACAGAGTCATCAGTCGCCTGGCAGGGGGGCGGAGCCATCATTGTGTCAGGCAGGGCAGGCTATCAGGAGCTACTCTTCCCCTACTCTCAATGCAAATGCCCCACTCACCCCACACTGACTCATTCAGACCTCTGGAGCCACCCAGCTCCTGTCACACGCACACCAGAACCAGCAGAGACCGGTAGACAGTTAGACAAGAAAATAGCTACTTTCTAAAAGTGCTATTTTCAAACACAGAGTCCAAAAACCATCCACACAAACTGATGCGTTATTAAACCCTGAGTTCAGGGATACCAAACTCGACATTGCACCATGCTCCCCGAGCCCGCTAGGATTATAGCATTAATAATCCTGGCAGCCCATTCTAACTGATGGAGAGCAGGTTACCTTACACTAGTGAAAAACGAATATGGCTGTAATTCACTATTAGGACATGCCAACCTTGTCAGGCTTGTCCTACCTTATGCTTATAATGCACCCTGCCCGTGGGCCTAGCATAGGGGTGACTAACATGAAGTTAAGGGAAGGTTTAGGGACTGGCAAGTAGGTGTACTTGCGCAGTCTGCGTGACAGTACCAGACTGCACGTGGTCTAGCAATGGTAGACCTTCAGACATACTTTTACTAGGCTGCTCTTGTGGGTGGCACAACATGTGCTGCAGGCCCACTAGCAGCATTTGTATTTACAAGCCCTGGCACTCCTGGTGCACTCTACTAGGGACTGACAGTAAACCAAATAATCCAAACATGGAATTCAATCAATACAGCAATTTCACATAGGGAGCACTTGCACTGTGGCACTGATCAGCAGTGGCACAGTGCCCAAAGCATTTACCAGCAAAAACATCGTAACCAGAGGAGGCAAACAGAAAAAATGGAGGAGAGACTCATGCCAATGATGCCAGGTCTAACACGTGTCCCCTCCAGCTGAAATGTGGGGAGAACTACCCTTACCCTAGGGAGTCCTCATCACTAAGGCGGAAAAATCTGGACAGACCATCAGCATTGGCGTGATCTGTGCCAGGGCGGTGTTCCACCGTGAAGTCCATCCCCTGTAGGGAAATGGACCACCTCAACAGCTTTGGATTCTCACCCCTCATCTGCATCAACCATCTGAGGGGCCTGTGGTCTGTCTGAACCCGGAAGTGAGTCCCAAACAGGTAGGGTCTTAGCTTCTTCAGCGCCCAGACCACAGCAAATGCTTCTCTCTCTATCGCACTCTACCTCTGTTCCCTGGGAAGTAACCTCCTACTGATGAAGGCTACAGGTAAGTCTCGGCCCTCTTCATTCACCTGAGCTAGAACAGCCCCCACGCCATGCTCTGAAGCGTCCGTCTGGACAACAAATTCTTTAGAAAAGTCGGGGGCCTGGAGTATGGGTGCTGTGCACATTGCAGTTTTCAGGGTGTCAAAGGCCGTCTGACAGGCGTCAGTCCAGATCACAAGTCGTGGCTGCTTCCTGGAAGTCAGCGAAGTCAAGGGGTGCACAATGTTACCATAATCCTTGACGAACCTCCTGTAATAACCCGTGAGACCCAAGAAGGCTCTCACCTGAGTCTGGGTTTTGGGCGGTGCCCATGCCAGGATGGTATCAATCTTGGGTTGCAGGGGGGCCACCTTGCCGCTCCCTACTTGGTGCCCCAAGTACACCACTGAACCCTGCCCAATCTGGCACTTACTGGCTTTGATTGTGAGGCCTGCTCTGCGCAGGGCCAACAACACTTCTTGGAGGTGGCGCAAGTGTTCCTCCCAGCTGGCGCTGAACACTGCGATGTCGTCCAGGTAGGCGGCACTGAAATCCTCCAGTCCAGCCAAGACCTGGTTGACCAACCTCTGGAAGGTGGCAGGGGCATTCTTCATCCCAAAGGGCATAACCCGGAACTGGTAGTGCCCATCTTGTGTGGAGAATGCTGACCTCTCTTTTGCCCCATCAGTCAAGGCGATCTGCCAGTACCCAGACGTTAGATCAAACGTACTAAGGTACCGGGCAGCCCCTAACCGATCGATGAGCTCATCAGCTCTGGGGATGGGGTGCGCGTCAGTCTTGGTGACTGAATTGAGTCCTCGGTAATCCACACAGAACCGAAGTTCCGGTGAAGCACCAGGCGCTGCAGCCTTTGGGACCAAGACCACTGGGCTGGCCCAAGGACTGCTAGAGGACTCAACCACCCCTAAGGCAAACATTTTGGAGACCTCCTCCTTGATGTATGCTCTGACCTTGTCAGTCACTCTGTAAGCCTTGTGCTTCACAGGAGTGCTGTCCCCGGTGTCCACATCATGGACACACCACTGAGTGACACCAGGAATCAAGGAAAACAGATCAGGGAATTGTCCCAACAATTGGCGACAATCCTGCTGCTGTTCAGGGGTCAGTGTGTCAGAGAGGACAACACCATCCACTGACCCATCTTGCTCTTTTGCAGACAGGAGGTCAGGAAGAGGCTCACTCTCCTCCTCCATTCCAGCATCTGTAGCTAGGAGCATGCCCACTTCGGACCTTTCTAAGTGGGGCTTTAAACGGTTGACATGCAGGACCCGCAAGGGGTTCCTGGGAGATTCCAAGTCCACCATGTAGGTGACATCGCTCTTTTTCTCCACAACCTTAAATGTTCCAGTCCATCTGTCCTTGAGCGCACAAGGTTCCACAGGGGACATGACCCAAACTTTTTGTCCAGGCTGAAGCTCTACCAGAGTGGCCTTCTGGTCGTACCACCGCTTCATCTCCTCCTGGCTGGCCTCCAGATTTGCCTGAGCAAGATCTCTGAAGCGCCTAGTCTGGTTCCTAAAGGCCAGCATGTAACTGTATACATCCTGGGGAGGTTTCCTGGGAGATTGCTCCCAGCCTTCTTTGACCGGACTCAAAGGTCCTCTTACCGGGTGACCATACAAAAGCTCAAAGGGGCTGAACCCTAGAGACTTTTGTGGCACCTCACGGTAAGCAAACAACAGGCATGGCAAGAGGACGTCCCATTTACGCCTCATTGGTTCTTCAAGACCCATAATCATGCCTTTAAGGGTACGGTTGAATCTTTTAACCAACCCATTACCTTGAGGGTGGTAAGGAGTGGTGAACTTGTAAGTTACCCCACACTCCTTCCACAAAGACTTCATATAGTTGGAAATGAAGTTGGTGCCCCGGTCTGACACCACCTCTCTGGGGAACCCCATTCGGGAAAAAACACCCATCAGTGCCCGTCCCACCACGGGGGCCGTCACTGTTCTGAGAGGGATGGCTTCCGGGTACCGTGTGGCATGATCCACCAAGACCAGGATGAACCTGTTGCCCATGGCTGTCTTGGGGTCCAGGGGCCCAACAATGTCAATCCCCACCCGGTCAAAGGGGGTACTGACCACGGGAAAAGGTTGGAGGGGAGCCTTCTGCTTCCGCCCGCTTTTCCCACTTGCCTGGCAAGTTTGACAGGTCTTGCAATGGATATCTGTATCCCTTCTCATCTGAGGCCAATAAAAATGGGTGACAAGCCTGTCATAGGTCTTGTCCTGCCCCAGATGTCCAGCTAACGGAACGTCATGAGCCAAACCCAGTAGGAAGGCTCTGAAGCGCTGGGGTACCACCAGCACACGGGCTGACCCAGGCTCAGCAGCCTTAGGCTCGCTATACAGGAGGTCGTTCTCCCAGTAAACAAAATGTGACCCTGACTGATCACCTGAGGTTTGGGCTGAGGCCTGCTGCCTCATACCCACAAGAGAAGGGCACACTTTCTGTTCTGCACAGAATTCCTACCTGGAGGGACCACCATCCTGCTGCCAGTGGGTCAGCTCAGGCAGGTCTCCCAGTTCAGCAACTTGTTCACCTGTGGGTTCCAGGGCATACCCCTCAAGGTCCTCCTGGACCACGGGAACTACGGGGGACGGTTTCCCGCGCCCCCTGCCTCTTCTCTTCACAGCTGGGTCCTGGGCCATTCTTTCAGGCTCCAGAACCCCATCAACACCCTTACTTGCTGTCATGGATCGAGTGGTTGCACACACCCACTCTGGCACACCCAACATTTTCAAATGTGTCTCCCTCTCCACCTTAGCCCAAGGGGAGTCTTCTAAATCATTGCCCAGGAGACAATCAACAGGCATGGCGGGCCTTACAGCAACTTGAAGAGTACCTGAAACTCCCCCCCATTCAAAGGAAACTTGAGCTACCTCACACTCTCTCTGGGAGTTGTCAGCAGCTATCACAGGGTAGAATGCGTGGGGAACAACCTGCTCTCTGGACACCAAGTGACACTTGACAGCTGTCACACTCGCTCCGGTGTCTCTGAGAGCTTCCACTCTATGGCCATTAATGGTCACCCACTGCCTATATTTCTTAGTGTTACTAGGCAGAGGGGGTGGAGGGACCAATTCCATGTCTCCTAGAGAGACCAGGGACATCTCTGCGGGACCCTCCCCTCCATGGGCAACCATCTCCTCCCCTCCCAGGGCTACACTCGCCAACTGACGGGGAGCTGCACGTGGTGGTGCAGTAGAGTTCTTCAAGGGACACTGAGGATCATAAAAACGGTGTCCCACCTGCTTACAAGCGAAGCAGGTCATGGGGCCCCTACGAACAGGTTTACCTGTCGGGGCCTCTGATTTCTTATCTGGGGGAGGCTGGGAACCCTTCCCTTGGTTCCCTTGGGGATTACTTTGGGGCCCTTTCTGGAACTCCCTCTGTTTACCCTTGTCCCCCCCACTCTTCTGCTGGGGACCCTGCCCACCTTTGGCTGAGTCTCCCACTGGACCCTTGTGGTCCCTGGTACTGACCCAGCGGTCCGCCTCCTCAGCAAGTTTTCTAGGGTTAGATATCTTGCTATCAATAAGGTGCTGGCGCAGCTCTGGAAAACAGTTATTAGACAAGTGCTCCCAAGCAAACAAATCATAAAGAGCATCATAACTTTCCACTTTGCTGCCCTTTACCCAACCATCCATGGCTCTGCAAAAATATGATACATATTCCACCCACGTCGTACCAGGCAATTTCTTACATTCTCTAAAGCCTGTCTGTACTTTTCTGGGGTTAGGCCATACCTTAACATTAAAGCATCCTTCATATGAGTATAAGACATCCTATCCTCAACAGGCATGCCTAACAGGGTATCTCTTCCCTCATTCACAAAGCGACCCCACAACCCCGCTCCCCAATCCTTCTCAGGGACCCGGTGGGCCAACAATGCTAACTCATATGCTTTAAACCATTGACCAATATCCTCATTCTTCTGAAAATCTTTGATAACATCTTTGGGAAAATAAAACCTACTTTCTGCAGGCACAGATGGGATGCTGCCACCAGAGGGATTCAATTCTAACTCTTTAGCTTTGAGCTCCAACTCCCTCATCCTGGTATCACGCTCAAAAGCTAACTTCTCTCTTTCAAACTCTAACCTTTTGATCTCCATATCAGCTTCTCTCCTGCCTCTTGCATTCTCTATTTCCAACTGCCCATTTATCTTAAGTTTTGCCATTTCCATGTTGTAAGCTCGCTCTTTCTCCCTTTCTTCTCTTTCTTCAGGAGAAAGACCTTTGGAGGAAACACTGCTGCCAGGAGGGGATGTGGGCCCATTCACTGGCACCTCCTCCTCCCCTTCCCCTTCCTCTGTCGGTACCACCACCGGATCAGAGGGATCTCTGGCCTCTAACCAGGCCTCCAACGCTTTGAGATATTCTGCTTTCTTGGAGAGGCCTGGAGTAGGGACTTTCAATTGCTTGCAAAAGTGTTTCAGCTGCTGTACTTTGTAATCCTTTATCTTACTCCTATCAAACTCCTCCACAACAACAGGGGCAGTGACTCCGGCATCACTCATGGTCAAAACTGGCAGTTTCAAAAATCAAGTTTCAGGAAATTTGGTGAACAAAAATAGAATATCCAACCAAAACAGATTGTGGCTGCGCTATGGTCTGCTTTCACTATGTAGCGTACACTAATCACTGCACATGGGTCATAAATGCAAAGTTCAAATCCTAACCGCTGACCCACCAATGTTAGAAGCGGCTGTCTCTAGTTGGCAGAGGTATACACTTCTGACAAATAGGGACACACCTTCTCTAGTTAGGGCAAGGGGATCACACACTTAGATAACCCCTGCTCACCCCCTTGGTAGCTTTGCAAAGCAGACAGGCTTATCTCAGAGGCAGTGCGTTAAGCATTTATGACCACATACAGTAATAAAGTGAATACACTACAAATGGACACGACACAGTAGTATTATAAAAATAAGGATTTTTATATAAGGCTTAGCACAGGACCAAATAACGAAAAAAATATACCACAATCTTAATAAATACTCTTGGAAGGAAAAATAACAGTTCAAGCACGGTTTCTTCTTAGCACAAAGTCTTTAGTATCAAAAGCAACTCTTCTTCTCTAAAACACAGTTCTTGGCAACAATGTAACCCACACGGGAGTCACACGACGTCGAGGCAAAGTTAATCCAAAGGTTCGGCGTCGACCGCGAGAAGCGCTACATCGAGCCAGGAGTCGCACAGACCCCCACAACACAGTACCTTGGAAAAGTGAAGCACTCGATGATCAGCGGCGTCGAGATGTCCGGCGTCGCATCTTCGGCGTCGATCGGGCCTCGGAGTCGGGGCGATCTGCAGCGGCATCGACCGAAGTCAGGCAGGAGCAGCGCTCACGAGATGAAGCAGGATACGGCGTCGTCGATGTCGATGTTGCAAGAGTGAGCAGCGCTCACGGCGTCGAGAGGGCTCGAAGTCGATGCGATCAGCAGCGGTGCCGACACGAGGTCACTTGGAGCTGGAGCCGAACTCACTACTCACTGGCGTTGTTGCTGGCGTCGATCGGGCCCGGAGGCCGGCGTCGAGGAAGCGGGACACTGGAGCCGTTACTCACGATGTCGAGCTGGATTCGGCGGCGTCCGTCGGCGTCGAGATTGCTGGATTCTTTCAGAGGTGCTGGAGTCACAAGTTCCAGCAAACAGCACTTTAAGCAGATGAAGTCCTTTAGCCCTGTGACTTCAACAGGAGACTGGCACTCTTCCAGCCCTTGGAGATTTTCTTAGCAAAGATTGAGAGTACACACACAGTTCCTCTCTCCTGGTTCCTTGGCAAAAATAAAGAAGCAATGCAGGATTCCCCCAACAAACAGCACTCTGGCAGAAGGGGTAGGCAGTCCTTAGATCAGCAGGCTTCTTGTCCTTGGTTCAGGTTTCCTTGTCAGAAGTGATCTAAATTCTTGGTTCAGGGGTCCTTCTCTTATACCCCTTTTTGGCTTTGATCCCTTTGTCCATGCAGGGGAATTTCCCCCCATCTTGGGTTTGTTGTGGGTGTTGCCAGGCCGAAGCACCTGGCCTATTCACTGTGCAGGGCAGAGTCTTCAGCCGCCCAGCAGGAGCGGAGCCAGCATTGTCACTGGCAGGGGCAGGGCCATCAGTCGCCCGGCAGGAGGTGGGCCAGGAAAGTCCCAGGCAGGCACAGAGTCATCAGTCGCCTGGCAGGGGGGCGGAGCCATCATTGTATCAGGCAGGGCAGGCTATCAGGAGCTACTCTTCCCCTACTCTCAATGCAAATGCCCCACTCACCCCACACTGACTCATTCAGACCTCTGGAGCCACCCAGCTCCTGTCACACGCACACCAGAACCAGCAGAGACCGGTAGGCAGTTAGACAAGAAAATAGCTACTTTCTAAAAGTGCTATTTTCAAACACAGAGTCCAAAAACCATCCACACAAACTGATGCGTTATTAAACCCTGAGTTCAGGGATACCAAACTCGACATTGCACCATGCTCCCCGAGCCCGCTAGGATTATAGCATTAATAATCCTGGCAGCCCATTCTAACTGATGGAGAGCAGGTTACCTTACACTAGTGAAAAACGAATATGGCTGTAATTCACTATTAGGACATGCCAACCTTGTCAGGCTTGTCCTACCTTATGCTTACAATGCACCCTGCCCGTGGGCCTAGCATAGGGGTGACTAACATGAAGTTAAGGGAAGGTTTAGGGACTGGCAAGTAGGTGTACTTGCGCAGTCTGCGTGACAGTACCAGACTGCACGTGGTCTAGCAATGGTAGACCTTCAGACATACTTTTACTAGGCCGCTCTTGTGGGTGGCACAACACGTGCTGCAGGCCCACTAGCAGCATTTGTATTTACAAGCCCTGGCACTCCTGGTGCACTCTACTAGGGACTGACAGTAAACCAAATAATCCAAACATGGAATTCAATCAATACAGCAATTTCACATAGGGAGCACTTGCACTGTGGCACTGATCAGCAGTGGCACAGTGCCCAAAACATTTACCAGCAAAAACATCGTAACCAGAGGAGGCAAACAGAAAAAATGGAGGAGAGACTCATGCCAATGATGCCAGGTCTAACAATGGCAAATTGCGCTGTTCACAAAACATTGCTGTTTTCAGCACTTCCACAACTCACCTGGACAGTCACTTGTTCCAGCGATTCACAAGAATCTCAGCAAGGCAGAACAAAATCGAACCCCTGCGCTCTTTGAAGAAGAAGAAGAAGAAGGTCTATGACTAGTTTTCACTTAGTTTTCACCCAAACACACGTGCCCACAAAACACCCAAAAAGGCCAAAATTCTGCTACTTCTGGACCAAAGAACACCAACCCCCCCCCTAAAACATTGCCAACATCATTATGAACGAGTCAATGTTAGAAATGGGATCCCTGGCCAGCCAGGGCTTGCGCCAAAGTCAGTCAGAGACCACCACTTCCACGTCAGGGCAAGGGAGTTACGCACCAAGATAACCCCTGCTCACCCCCTTGGTAACGTAGCACGAGCAGTAAGGCTAAACTCGGAGGCAATGTGAGTTAAGTGTTTGCGCATGCACCCCCAGCAACAACACCCAAGGCCCACCACAAAGGAAACTCCACACAAGATTTTGTATAAAAATAGCCTTTGTATTACACCAAAACACATTAGATAAAAACACACACTTTACAATGTGCCAACAGGCACAGGCAGAATTTACTGGGGATATGTACAAGGCAGGGTCACCTGGACCACTGTCAGGAATCAGCACTTTTATAACTGGAAATACTGTTAGAATTAGCACTTAGAACATAGAGTATAAATCACTTCAGCACACAACCAGTAACTACTGGTAACCGGTAAGTACCACCTACGCAACCCTAACCACCTTAGGAGCATAACAGGCAGGGAACCAGGACCTTGCAGGGAACACCTGTACTAGGAGAAAACAACCAACTAAATATCACCGTACATTTTGGGGTATAGGCCTGGGAACAAAACACATGATGCATAAACATACATTCAGCGGTGTAAGAACAAGACACATGATGCATCAACACACATTCAGAGGTGCAGCACGGAGAACACATGATGCATACACAACACATTCAGAGGTGTAAGAACAATGCACATGATGCATCAAAACACATTCAGAGGTGCAGCACAGGAGAATTCGCAGAAATTACCTTAGCACAGAACTTACATCAAAGTCCAGGTTGCGCCACTGCACCAAAACCTAAACATAGCAGCTGCCCACTACTTGCTGGGCACCTGAGGACAGGGACAGAGCAGGGCCTAAACGCTGAGGGAAATGGATAGGGGGAGTCTGGAGGAGGAGTATAAAGGAGCATGATTGAGTTGTGAACTTGTGAACCTCAGGAATGCAGACTGAGGCACCTTCAAATCAATAAGGAATATAAGATGAAGACAGTGCTGCTGATGGACTTGTTGTGATGAGGTGATTAGAGTTTTGTTGTGGTAAAAGTTGCAAAACAAAGAAAGACACACAGGAATAAAAGTGAAAAGGATGAAAAAAAGGAAGTCATTTTCAGGGCTCGGTGTCGGGGAAGTAGAGCTCGTCCTCAAACTCCATGAATTGAGGCGGGAGTAGGTCAGGTAACAGAGAAGATCTTCCGTCACCTAAGTCGGTGTCCTCTTCTTCCTGCGTGCATTCACGTACTTTGTAATCGGTGGTATCAAGTGCTGATTCATCTTGATCAGTGTTAACCTCTCCACATTTTTGGCCGAGAGGCGGGTCCTTTTTGAAGTTACAATGGCACCAGCAGCACTGAAAACACATTCAGAAGACACGCTTGCGAGTGGGCAAGACAAATAATTTATAGCCAGGTTGGTGATCAGTGGCCATAGATCCATTTTCCTGTACCAATACAGCAATGGGTTCATATTAGCAAAGACCTGTGTTGGTTCATCCAGATAGGCCTGCACCATCAACTCAAGGTTCTCCATGGTTGCTCCACTTTGCGTACCATCTGTGGCCTTCTCAGCACTGGAACAAAGAAACCCTTTACGAGTTAGCCAATCCTCTTCCGACAATATTATGGCTGGGCCTGGTGCAGGTGAGGATGATGATACGGTTGCTGCTGGTGTCGTTACGGCTGTGAGGGAAAGTGACTCCCTTCGCCCACTGATTCAGAAGTGGAACTTGACGCTGGATGGCCTGCTGATTCAGTTGGACTTCTGACAGCTCCTTGAATTTTCTGCTGCTCTTTTTCAAACCGACTGGCTGACACAGCTAGCCAATATTTGTACTTTAAAACATCTGCTTCATCAAAAGGAATGAATGCTTTTCTGGCCACTGCCTTTTTGTACCGTGGATCCAGAATAGTGGCACAAATGTAACGTGGTTCAGTATGTATGTTTTTAAGCCTTTTATTGGCAGCTAGGCGGCTTAATAAGTGCTCCGCCAACCGTTATGCATCTTGCTTTCCAACATCATCTCTCAACGTTGAAGACACGTCCTTCAGTTGGTGCTCTAGCATGACCAACAATGGGATAGCTTTGCTCAAAGAACAGTCTTCCCTGCTGACTTCACGCGTGAAGACCTCAAAAGGACGAAGCATGTCTGTCAGACTTTTAACTAGCTTCCATTCCTCCAACTCTAGCCTCTTGTCATTATGATCAGAACCTAGTCGGAAGACATAGTCATTGATTATCATGCACTGCTCAGACAGACGCTCAAGCATGTAAAAGGTTGAGTTCCAACGTGTTGCCACCTCCTGGATGAGTCCTTTGACTGGCACTTTACGTTCATGTTGAATGCTCCTCAGCTCCTTCCGGGCCTTAAAAGAATGGCTGAAAGGTGTGCAGATTCTTCGGCAGGTGGTCAGAAACTTCTTGGCTGTGTTTTCAGTTTTCAAGAAATCTTGCACAACCAGGTTTATACAGTGCGCCAAACACGGTACTCTGAAATATTCACCTTGACGCATGGCCTTAATTATATTACTGCCATTATCCGTGGAAACATAACCAACTATGCAATTTCTTGGTTGCAGCTATTCAGAGACCTTACTGTTAAACTAATGTTGCATGTTTCCGAGTAGCTTGAAAAACGGTGTCCAGGTCAACAACTACACTTGACTTGTCTCTAACCCCTGCAAAAGACCCTGCAAAAGAGACCCAGTGTACAGTGATGCACATGTAATCAAGGGCTTGGCAACTGGTCCACATGTCTGTTGTCAAGTGGATTGTGTGAACAGCACTCTTCTGCAAAGCAGCCCCAATCACCTCCAGCACATCTTGATGTAGTGCTGGAACCGCAACTCTGGCAAAATAGGACCGGCTAGGAACCTTCCATTTAGGGCAAACTGTTGCCACTAATTCTAGAAACCCCACCCCTTCCATGAAAGAAAAAGGGAGAAAGTCCAGCGCTAGCATTTTAGCCAGCTTTGCGTTATACAGACGTACCGTTGGGTGGTTGCGTTCAAATGGCGCCTCCGACCACAACATTTGGCGAATGGTGGGCTGGATCATTTTACGTGATGATGATGATGATGACGTCTTCAAACCAGTTAGGCCCATTGATGTAGTTTTTCGCATAGGTGTCTCACCCACACTCTTAGTGTGCCTCATAGATGTTGCAGGGGTAGAGGGTGTGGGCGATACCACTGCAGTGCTGCTGCCAGCAGAACTGGGTGTACCAGAAAAAATGTCTGTCGCTTCTTCACTTCCCCCCTGCACGATCAGCCTCTCGTCCTCATCAGATGCAATATCAAGGGATACATTTGGATTTGTTTTTCTTTTGCCTTCCTCGATCTTCCTCATGTGTGCTTCCCAAATGATAGTGTGGTGTTGCTTGAGATGACCTCTCTGGCCTCCGGTACCATAGTTGGTACCAAGCTTACCCCGACTAACTAATACTTTACAAATCGAACAAACAACCATGTTTTCCAACCTTTGGCTAACAGTAAATAAGTCCCAAACTGGGGACTCGTGATGTCTGCTGAAGGTGGAGGTGCTATTTTGACTTTCAATGCCAGATGAAGTGGAGGATGGGCGTGGCTGAATTAATTTCTGTTGTTCACTTACAGCACCACTACTTGATGTCGAGCTGGATGGAGGTCCATGCCGGCCCTTCTGACTAAAAAAGATGGCAGCTGTAGGTCGTGTTGGTGTTGTAGTTAACGGTGGTGGTACCAGTGCCACGCCGCCCATATCGCTCTCAGCAGCCATTCGGGCTAGGGTGAAAATGTCTGTCTGCTGCATGCCTGCTGGGGCTGGAGTGATGACTGTGATGACTGGGACATCGTCAGACTGTTCATCAGCAGCAGAAGACACCACTTCTTGTTCGTGGTCATCACCCATAAGTGGAAGCTTTGCGGGAACCTTCCTTTTAGGCTTAGCTACCTTTGTCGGCTCATGGCGTGACTCACTCTCAGACTGCATGGCTGGGTTCCAATCATGATCAAGGTCATCAGAAGGAAGGAGGCTTGAAGAAGAACTTGTAGTAGTAGTAGTAGTAGTAGTAGTAGTATCCCTCCTTGACCTTTTTCTTGCTGGGGATCTGGAAGACAATGGATAATCATCATCAGGATGACTGGCTTCCTCGGATGATACCTCCTCTTGAATATCAATTTCCTGATGTGCCCCTACTTCTGGAGGAACAAGCGTTGTAGGCAGTTTTGCCGCTCCATGAACCTCTAGTTGCACCTCTCCATGCACCTGTCCTTGCGCCTCTCCTTGCGCCTCTACTTGCGGCTCTACTTGCACCTCTCCTTGCGCCTCTCCTTGCGGCTCTACTTGCGCCTCTCCTTGCGGCTCTACTTCCACCTCTCCTTGCCCATGTACTTGCGCTTGTACTAGTTGCACGTGTGGTTGTCGTTGCGGCTGTGGTTGTTGAACACTCGTCAGCTGAGTTATACCTGGCGTTGATTGGATGGTACTTTCTTGTGATGAGCCAACATCACTGGTTGATGGTGATTGAACAACCAAAGTTGCTGCCGCAGCAGCACTCATGGTCTTGGACCTAAGTTTGCGTGGTGGCACTGAGCCCAATGAAGCGGAGGTGCTGCTTCCAGCTTGGTCCCCGGCAGACACCGCTGCTGCTGCAGGCTAATTTTTTTTTCTTCAAAAAATTGTGTCGGTGAGCACACCAGTCTCCTTGGTAGGTGGTGCCACTTGCTTCTTCTGCTCCTTCTTACTGGCAGTGGCACTGGAAACTTTTTTCGCTGAGGCGCTACGGCCAACTTTCTTTGGGGCCATCTTCTTGAGATGTCAGAACAGCAGGCCGCAGTTGCACAAGTTGCAGAGTTGCCTTGTCTGTGGCCACACGTGACGTCACGTGACGTTGTGCTGCACACACCGCTGCAGGACTTCTTCCTGGCACTGGTGGTTCTCTCGTGCACCTAAAAGCAATGGAAGCCAGAGGAACATCAGTAATACACCCCAAAAAGTCAAAAAACACTCACAAATCACCACAATCCCATGCCATCCATGCCCTCAATGATGTTTAAATTCAAGACACCCCACAGAAAGACTAGGCCCATGCACCACTGAGTACCCCTGGGCATAATGGTTGAAAGCAAGGCAAACTGGGTGCAGGCCTGAGCACACTGCCTGCCTTCAAAATGGCCCCTTGACCCCCACCACATGGCCAGGCCCTGCCTGTACCAGCCTTCAAAATGGCCCCCACCCACATGGCCATGCCCCAACAACACCCCAAAAAAATAGAAAACACATAAACATCACCACAATCCAATGCCATAATTGCCCTCTATGATGTTTACATTCAAGATACCCCACAGAAAGACTTGGTCCATGCACCACTCACTACCCCTGGGCATAATGGATGAAAGCAAGGCAAAATGGGTGCAGGCCTGAGCACACTGCCTGCCTTCAAAATGGCCCCTTGACCCCCACCACATGGCCAGGCCCTGCCTGTACCAGCCCTCAAAATGGCCCCCACCCACATGGCCATGCCCCAACAACACCCCAAAAAAATCGAAAAACACATAAAAATCACCACAATCCAATGCCATCCATGCCCTCAATGATGTTTACATTCAAGACACCCCACAGAAAGACTTGGTCCATGCACCACTCACTACCCCTGGGCATAATGGATGAAAGCAAGGCAAAAAGGGTGCAGGCCTGAGCACACTGCCTGTCTTCAAAATGGCCCCTTGACCCCCACCACATGGCCAGGCCCTGCCTGTACCAGCCCTCAAAATGGCCCCCACCCACATGGCCATGCCCCAACAACACCTCAAAAAATCGAAAAACGCATAGAAATCACCACAACCCAATGCCATCCATGCCCTCAATGATGTTTACATTCAAGACACCCCACAGAAAGACTTGGTCCATGCACCACTCACTACCCCTGGGCCTACTGGCTAGTAAGGCATTACAGGCACCCCAAAAATAAAAAAACAACAACATATAACAGTGAGCTAAAATTCCATGACATAAATGAGAATTAAGTTAAAAAAAATCACAGAAACAGTTGTATCATGCACCCATGACTAACCCTGGGCCTACTGGATACTGTGGCTAGCTACCCACCACAATATATTTTTTGTTGTGAAAAAAGTTTTAGAACTTGAGTTGCCTCAACTGCAATGCCCCAAACAAACAACACCAACTTACTTGTAAAATCTCAAGTCCAAAAGTGATCCAAACTCCAAAGTCCGAAAAGTCCTCAAATACAAATATCCAGCAGCAGCCACAAAAAGTAATCCTTCCAGCTCCACAGCCAAATCAAACGTGACCAGGATATGGACAAAGCACTGGGAGGAGCCTGCAGGATAGGAACAGGAAGTTGGAGACTCTGGGGCACTTCCTTCCTCCCACCCCACCCCAGAAAATGGACTCCTGCACCAAAAAGTGCAGCCAAATGTCAATCTGAGGAGTTATTCTGATCAAAATCATCATTTTCACAAGGTTTATGCTTCCTGCGGTGGATTTCTTGTACAGAATTGCAATTTTTGCAATTTCGGGAACGCGAGCTGTTCAAACCTCCTGCCGGAAGTCAGCTGCGGGCCGTCGCGGGCCTTTATGACGTACTCGCGTTGTCAAACTCTCGCCGTGCAAGATGGCAAGCCGCGATAACGTAATTGCGTTCGAAAAACTCTGGCGCGATCACGCAGCAAGATCGAAAATGGCGCAGCACACGCAAAAATCGGGAGAAAAACAACTCGGCGGACTCAGAATCACGGTAAGTCAGCGCCGCACGCGTGATATTGTATTTTTCAAGCACCACCAAGCAAAATAATTTGTAGCTTGCGAATTTGCGGATTATTGGGTAAATTCGCATGATTCGCGGATCGCAAAATCGTCAAAAATCCGCAAATTCGCCCGCGAAACGGATTTTACGCCCATTCTTAATCTTTTCCACAGTGAAATCCCACACTCTTTCTTTCACTGTCTCTTTCAATTCAACATGAATCTTTTCTTTGTCAAAAACAGGAAATAGCTTATCCTGCTCTGCTTCAATCATGAGCATTGTCATTTTATACAAACTATCTTCATCTGGAGTTTGCAATTCTATGCCATCCGGTGAACAGTATATGGCACAATTCATCTTGCACAGTATATCCCTACGTAACAGATTAACAGGACTGCTATCGCACACCACAAATAGATGCATAACTTTGAAAGTTCCAATTTCTATTTCAACTGGTTTTGTTAGGGGAGTTTTTATCTGTCTATTAGCTACATCTACAACTTGAATGGTCTCTCCCGAGAGAGGAAGATTTTGAACTTCCACTGATCTAACAGTAGAACGGGTAGCACCAGTGTCCACTAGGAAGGTTATTTCCACATCATTCACCTTTCCGCTCACAAATGGACCTGACTGATCTACCTCAAGAGTGGCTCCAAGTACACACTCTTCTTCCTCTCTCAGGCACTGTCAGAAACTTTCATCCGGCTCACTGCCAGCCTCCTCTTGTAACCAATACTGAGGACACGCATTCACTCTTTGTGGTCTTTTTACCTGTTCACCTCCGCTGAATCCTGTCTCTGCACTGTATCTCTGCTGGTTTACACTGTATGGCAGTGGCGGTTGCGGCACCTGACTTTGCTGATTTGCTATCTGCTGTTGCGATTGCTGTTGATTTACCTCACACTGCATCTGCGGATTCAATGACGTATTTTCTTCATTAAGTCTAGGCGGACATTTACACTCTCGCTTCCAATGCCCTAACTTGCCGCAATTGAAACATGGCAATTTATTTTTCAATTCATGAATATTCCCTACTAATTTGGGTTCACCCTTAAAACTGCCTTGATTCCCTGTATTTCTATTCTCCATTTGTGCTACTTGTTGTTCCGCTACCTTCACTTGTGCCCACATGGCTTTCTCCTTCAGCTTTTTCTGTTTCGCATCAATTTCCTCACTACAATATTTTGCCTGTCTCAATACTGAACTTGACTGCCATCCTATCATACTGTGTCTAATCATGTCTGAAATTTCTGGTCTCAAACCATATACGAATCTGTATAAAAAGTGGCTCATGTCCTTTTCATTCAGCTCCTCATAACCACTATACTGTTTAAAAACTAACAGCAATCTTTCATAGAATGAATATACCGTTTCTTTTGGCTCTTGTGTGGTCCTGTCTATTTTCACCCAATCAGTTTCCTTTGGTGGTATTTTATTTTTCAGCCACACTTTCACCTGTTCGTACTTTCTCATTACATCTGGTGATGGAGCTCCTGTTACTTTGTTTCTTCTGGGAAACTCTTCTCTTGGCCAATCTACAGATATTTAGCATTCTGTTCATAAGTCTGCTGGCAGCACTATATCAAATAGTCCATCCAAATCAATCCATAAAACTTTTGACACTTTCACAAATCTATCTACCTGTTTGTACCATTCCACTGGTTTCTCTCTCAGCCTAGGAAAATCATTTGTGAATGACAATATGTCTTGTCTGCTCCAACGAACATGTACACATCCTCCTCCAGGTATCTCTCTCATGGGGAATTCAGTTGCCACTGTCTCTTTTTCCCTGATTGGAAAAGCTAATGTTGATTTATCACTGATCTCTTCTTTCTTCTTTGCCCACTTAACCCTCCATTTACTTACATCTCCCCATTTTCGCACAGCACAATCAAATCTTTTATTTGTGCTAATCTCACAGCAGTATTCATGCTCTCAATATCCCTTTCTGCAAAATCTAAACGATAGGTTTTCTGCAATGATTTTATTTTTGAAAATTCTATGCCATTTTCACTTGCTGCTTCTTTCAACTGATCATACATTGTTTTAGCCTTCCATGTTATGTTTTTACATAAAAACATGAGCTCATCATCCTGATACGTTTTTAGTCTGTCTGTTCCAATAGTTGCAATGATTAATTCTTCCATATCTACTTTTAAATTAGCCACATCCAGCACTTTTGATTCCTGCTCTTTTATTTTTAAGGTTTTAATCCAATCACAATTCTTTATCTGATGGTCCTACAGGTGTTTGTGTTAAATCTATTTTATCTACACTTATCTCTGGAGTTGCAGTGTCAGATTCTGCTCCTGTTGGGTATCTGCATGGCAAACTTTGATCACAAGTCAATTCTGGTGGATTTACATTTACATTCCGCCTTATTTCTGACAAATCAGGATAAATATTCTCTTTTACTTTCTGCAGACTCTGTTGTAATGGAATTGTTAAACTCGGCTCTTTTATTCTCTGATTTTCAAATACTGGTATCACAGGTCCTATTGTTAATGGGACAGTTACTGCTTCCATATTTTTAGTAAGGTTTTGAATCAGTTCATGTGCAGAAAGTTCATAATCAGAAATATCTGGCTGCACATCATTTCGTCTTTCAGCACTTAGCCCAGTTTTGTGCGAGTTATTACTTTGTACAGGAGTACCTGTAATTCTAGCTTCTCCTATAGGTGTACTTGGGACATATCTTGTTTCTATTCTCTCAGGGAAATCTCGGAAATGTGATGGTTGTTTCAGAGTTTGACTAACTCTCTCATCTGCAATTGGAGCATTCGGGGTAGTCCATAAAGAACCTGGTTGATATGGTGGCGGTCTACTATTTAATATTTCTTCTAACACAGCATCCTCTGATTAACTTTCACCATAACTTTGGTTCCCTATCTCCACATTATTTTTCTTCTCTGTGCATTTCCGTCCCTCATATTCTTCCACTAATCTGACAGGATACATGCCATCACACATATTACCATTTCTCCATCCCCGCATTTTAGTCTCATGTGTTTCTCCCCATGAATCTCGACCTTTACCTCTTGGTCTAAGATGCCTACTTAACCTCTCGCTCTCCATTTGATGCATCTCATCTTCCCACTCAACCAGTGCTTCAAATTGAGTTGGTCTAGGTCTTGGTTCAAGTTTCATCATGTTGTCTCTCAAATTTCTCAAAATTGCCAAATCAAAAGATTCTCCTTCCGGAAAAGCTAATACACCATCATCCTTGGTATACCGTTCCCAATTCTCTAACCAAACACATGTATGGTAACCATATTTTGACATATAGGAAGCAGGCGTTGTTGGTGAAGGAAGTGGTTTTCCCTCCCTCGTAACTACCTCTTTATCTTTTACAAACATGTTTTTCAATTTTTTAAACCATGAAGGTTTCTTCTTGTCTTCGTCATAATAGTAGTACGACATTTTCAGTAAATTCTCCTGCTTTCAAAAGATTGCGTACTATTCTATTGCTGTTTCCGTAACACCAACCTATCACAGCGCGGTTCGCACTAATGTACCAATTAGAACACGATACGTCAATATAGTGCTTAACCAATAGCTTTTGCTGCTTTTCGTGATGCACCAATCAGCCTCTACTCTGTCTGGTCACGAGGACCAATCCCAGCGCGACACTTTTGACGTCACCAGCGCTCCGGCTACTGCAGCGCTAACTGACCCCTCCTTTACAGGGTTTTTTTCTTTCAAGAAGCCGTGTTTACAAGATATTTTACAAATTCAGTTAGTAACTTACAGAAAACAATACCATTTGCCTGTTTCGCTAATAAAGTGATAGATTTCTCAATCTTACAAGTATTCTGTAACCAGAGTAGACAACGCTTACCTCCTCAGAATTTTTAAACTCGTCGATAAAGTAGCACTACCCTACCTTACCTTTCTATCGGGCAATAACAAACTCGTTTCTCTAGGAAAGCACATACAGAGATCTTTTTCACCTCCTTAGAGACAATCCCAGAGTTTCACCATAACACGTATTGCAATTTTCATTTACACACATTCATACAGAAATCCCTATTCACATATACACGAACTCTGTATCACCAGTAGGCAGCGCTTACTTCTAGCCCACCACAGAATTCCTCTTTCGTTAGTAAAGTAGACGCCACTCCTTTACCCTTCTATCAAGCTCGGGTTAAGTTCTATTACTCTCCCAGCAGTAAGTTTCAATCAGGATACGCAATGATCCCTGTGCTTGAAGGCTGAGATTTTATAGACAGTCCTTACTATACATTTATCCTTTCACACCTAATGTCCCTAAACAGTGATATACGACAATACCACCGCAGTATACGACGATACTCTTTTTTCGAAACAGACCAATGCACTGTGTGACTTTACTTGCCACATTTTCTCTGCCTGCAGACAGAGACACTAGCTTCACGCAACACTTGGAAGCCTTTTCAGAACTACATATAACGTAATACGAACTCAACAGATGTTAGTCATAATTCTGTACGTCAAATTCAATATAGTACTTTATACATAACCCTAGCTAATTTCCTTAGCAACCACTACTCTGCTACCAAGAAATAACTGCTACAGCGGAACTCCAAAAATCATTTTATTTTCACTTACCATTTCCCTGAAACCTCTTAAAACACACTCATTCGTCAGTGGGGACCATAACACTGCACATTTTCTCTGTTCAACTAAAGCTTGGCATCAAGGAATTTGGTGAAACAATAAAGAGTAATGCTGTAACATTTGGTGGAGAGTGTCTAAACCTATTTAATCAGTTATTATTTACACCAACAGTTTTTATACACTTTACCAAACATGACTTTTATTCAGACGCACCACCATAGTGGCAATGTAATTGTAATTGTAATTGTAATTGTAATTGTAATTGTAAGTGGATTTATAGAGCGCGATTGATGCCCGGGGGCGTCCAAGCGCTAAAGGACCAACAGATGATTAGGCAGAGGCGGGGATAGTACCAGGAATTACTGTGGGGAGTTGAAAAGAAGAGTCTTGAGCTGTTTCCGGAATGAGGTAAGATTGGAGTTAGCCCTCAGATTAAGGGGAAGGGCGTTCCACAGCTTGGAGGCGTTATGGGCGAAGGTCCTACCACCTAATCTGGCTCTTTTTATTCTGGGTGTGGTGGCAATGAAGGTCTGGGTTGACCGTAGGTTTCTACTTGGATGGTAGTGAGAGATTAGGTCACGGGTGATAATGGGGCCTGTGTCCCAGAAGGCCTGGTGGGCGATACACAATGCTTTGAAGTGGATTCTTTGGCGGACTGGCAACCAGTGTAGACTGGTCAGACCAGCTCTGATGGATTGTCGGCGTGGGAGCTGGAGCAGTGTCCGGGCTGCACAGTTCTGCACTGTTTGAAGTCTCCGCAGTGTGTAGTCTGGTGCCGCGAGATACAGGACGTTATTGAAGTCCAGGCGGGACTGGATCAGACCCTGGATGGCCACCTGTTTAGCCTCCATGGGTAAAAGATGAAGAATTTTTTTGAGCATTTTAAGCAGGCCAAAGCAGGTGGCCGAAAGTTTGGTAGCTTGTGTGTCGAATGACAGGGTTTTGTCGAGCCACACCCCAAGACTCCTGATGTTGTCCTTGGGTGTTGGAGGGGTACCCAAACAGGGTGGCCACAGGGAATTGAAGGAGCTTGGGTTCGCGGAACCTAGAAGCATCAGCTCCGTCTTGTCCCCGTTTAGCTTGAGTGATGAGGCAGACATCCAGCTCTTTACCTCCTCAAGGCACTTATAGAGTCCTCCGCTTATGGGAATGTTGGCCTCCTGCGCCAGTGAGACCACCAGCTGGGTGTCGTCCGCATAGGAGATGATCTTAACTCCATACGGACGAACAACCTCAGCCAGTGGCCTCATATAAATGTTGAATAGCGCCGGGCTTAAAGAGGAGCCTTGTGGGACCCCGCACCTTAAAGGTCTGCTGGTGGACACTGATTCCCCGTCGAATACCTGAAACGATCTGTCTTTCAGGAAGGACTCAAACCATAGCCAAGCCTTGTGCTTGACACCAACATTAGCTAGACGGTTCAGCAAGATGTCATGGCTGACCGTGTCAAAGGCCGCGCTAAGGTCAAGGAGGATCACTGCCACTGATCCTCCTTGGTCCAAGATTTTTCTGGATTCCTCGGTGACCATGAGGAGGGCGGTCTCGGTTCCGTGCTTGGGTCGGAAGCCTGTCTGGGTGGGATCTAGTAGTTGGTTGGTTTCTAGGAAGGTGACCAGATGGCTGTTGATGTATTTCTCCAAAACCTTGCTCAGCCAGGGAAGTAGGGAGATTGGCCGATAGGTGCTGAAGTCTAGTGGGTCCAAACTGGGTTTCTTCAGCAGCGCTTTAACCATGGCCCGTTTCCATCCAGGCGGGACCGTGCCGGAGGAGATGGAGGCATTCAAGAGGTCCATAATGATGGGCAGGGTGACCTGAGATGCCGACATTATAATGTCAGGTGGCGCTGGGTCATTGGGGGAGCCAGATTTGACTTTCCGGGCTACAGTTTCCAGAGATACCAGATCTAGGGGGGGGAAGTGATCTAGTGTGGAGGGAGTCTGTGGGGAAAGGTGTGCCAAGGCTGTGTTAGTCGAGGCTGTGACGGGTGCGGCCAAGGGGGGGAAGGAGGCGTAGATTTTGTCAACCTTTTGATGGAAGAAGGCTGCCACCTTGTTGCAGTGCTCTGAGGATGTGGTTTCAGGCAAACTGGGTGGTAGCTTGGTGAGATTTTTTACTATTTGGAAAATCTCCCTTGGTTTTGATTTGGCTAGAATGATTTTGTTAGCAAAATATGCCGCCTGAGTAACTTTGATTTCTTCTTTGTACTCTTTAAGTAGCGTTCGGTATTGGGTTTTTTCCATTGGAGAGAAGTCCAAACGCCATTTCCTTTCAGCTTTCCTGCATAGGCGTTTCTTTGCCCTAAGGGCCTCTGAGTACCAGGGTGCAGATTTGTGGGAACGTGGATCTGCTAGAAAGAAAATTAGGCGTAGGAAAATCACAAGACCAGCTTTAATATTCCATTTTCCCAATTTTATTAAAAGCAAAACTTTAATATGTCTGACATTTAGGCATTGATTAATTCTTTATTAATTAAAATCTTAAACTTTATTTCAAAATGATCATTTTATTTAGAGCTCAGAAAACAGTTGTTTATTTAAAGTCAGTTAAAAGTTTAGCAAAGAATAAATAGTTCCAAATTCATTCTCTCCTAACATCCCTAACTAACGCCCTCATCTTATCCTTTTATCCTGAAAGTCAAACAAGGAAAAAGTTAAGATCTCTTACATCCAGGAAACGATCTGCAATCCGACAGAACTTTGAGAGGAAATCGAAAGAGCGACACCCTCTAAGCAAAATCAGGGTTTTTTATACACTAATGTCCTAACTTAATCTATCTAAAAAGTATCTAACTTCACCAATTCGGGTTCTGATTGGACAATTTTGGGTGGGTGAGCATCTCCTCACCATTACAACATCAAATTCACGGTGAATCAGCAGAATCATAATGGTTCTTTGTTTAAAACAGTCTCTGGCCTGGTCACTTCCTTGACTCGCAACGTGGGCCTGTTTTCTCACGTTTAGAACACTCGAATGTCCATATTTTGGCAATCATCCTAGCTTCAGGGCAAAGCAGCCTTGAACCTCCCATCCGAGTACAGGAAGCTCACTCTCGCTGGCAGGCTTTAGGCACGCATGCGCAGTCCAGCACTTGCTCACAGTTAGCCAGAGTGACCATTTTCTTTAGGCCTCAGAGGCCTCTTTTGGAACTATCATAGAAACAAACACAAATTCATGTTAAATATGGAACTAAAGCCCTTCTGTTTACCTCCCACCATACTACTGTTTCACTATTAGTTATTACCTAGCAGGTAAGCCTATGTGTTTCATACTTACATATCCGACGACTTTTAGAACAATAACGTGTACCATAAGCACATTCATATTGCGTTTACTAATCTTTAAGCTGTGCATTAGTTCACAACACAATAACAATACAAATTAGTTAATTATTTTGCTTCATGCATGCAAAATTAGTATTCCCCAAATGTTCATGTATTGTGCATCTTTTTTCTTCTATGGTTGGTTATTTTACCACAACACACCATTAGTAAATATTACGTTATGGAACATTGATTTCACAAGGGGTACACAAAATTTTGTTTTGCCACCTTGCTCCATCAATTTCATCGAAAGAGAAGGGTAATAATAAAGTTTATTCAATGAGAAGCCAAAGAGGAGTGAAAGGGGATAGTTCTGATGTAAGCCATCCAGAGGCCTGGCGCAATGAGAAAGATTTATGATAAAGGCGAAAGTCTGGAAACTGAACACCACCATTAGATTTGGGTTTCCGAAGAATAGCTAAAGAAATTCTAGATTTTTTATTTCTCCAGAGAAATTTCGAAAGGCATGAGTCAATGCGCTTAAAATAAATTACAGGAATGTGAACGGGTAACATGGAAAAGATACAAATTAATATTGGGGAAATCATCATCTTGATTGAGTCCAGACGACCCCACCAAAAAAGAAAAAGAGGATTCCAAGTGGTAAATAATTTTTCAATTCGGGACAAAACAGCAGACATATTCAACTTTATTGTAGATGCAATTGAGTTAGAGAACCAAATACCTAAATATTAAATTTTTGAACTATTCCAAGCAAACCCAGTAGAGGAGAAAAGATGAGGAAGACAAGTATTCGTTAGAGGAAGAATTTCAGTCTTTTCTGAGTTAATCTTGTATCCTGAAACCTGTGAAAAAAAGTCACATTCAGATAATAAAGGGGGAAGAGATGTTTCTGGATTAGAAATAAATAAGAGAATATCATCTGCATATGCAGAGAGTTTCAACTGGTTGTCACCGTAAGAAAAACCAGAAATGCAACTGTTGTTACGGATGGAGGATAAAAATGGCTCAAGAGCTAGAACAAAAAGAAGTGGGGATAAGGGACATCCCTGATGAACACCATGTTGGAGAGTGAAATATGAGGAAACCTGACCGTTCACAAGGACCGAGGCTTTAGGAGCAAAATATAACAGGGAAATAAAGGATATAAATTTGGGACCAAAGCCATGCCAACGTAATGAAGCAAACAAGAACGACCAATCAACTCTGTCAAAAGCTTTCTCCGCACCAACAGAAATAGTGGCTAAAGGAGTGGAAAGAGAGGAAGCTTTATTCAAAACATTAAGGAATAAATGAGAATTATCTGAGGTAAGTCTTCCTTTGACAAAACCACATTGCTCCTTACCGATGAGATGTGGCATAAAGGAATCTAGATGTAACGCAAGTAATTTAGCAAATAATTTATAGTCCACATTGACTAACGAAATTGGACGGTAATTTTTACAAAATTGGGGGTTGCGACCATCTTTAGGGATAAGGCAGATAGTAGCATCTTGAAAAGTGCCTTCCGATTTACCTACGGAATAAAATGATTGGAAAAGCAATAGCAGTTTGAGAAGTAAAAGATCGGAAAAATGAAAGTAAAATTCAACTGGGAAACCATCTGGACCAGGTTAATTTCCCTTAGTAAGGGTATTCAAGGCTGCGGAGAGCTCGTGTAATGGAAGGTCAGCTTCAAGGTCAGGAAAATTAAGATGAGAAGTAGAGGGTTTAGGGAGTTTCTCAAGGTAGGCCTGAATAATGTAAGAAGTTGGTGAAGATTCTGGAGTGTAGAGATGTTGATAAAATGATCGAAATTGGTCAAGTATCTCTTTATCTTTATGAAGAAGAGTGTTATCAGAGGAATAAATAGAGTCTATAAGAGTACGTTCCTTACGTGCTTTAAGATAGTTAGCTAAAAGCTTCCCTGACTTATTACGGCCACCATAATAACGAGCACTACTGTCAAGAAGTATTGAAGAGGCATTATCGGTAGTAAATTTATTGAACTCTAATTTAGCTTGTAAAATATCGGGTGAGATAAATCTATCAGAGGAGGTATAAAATGTATGTTCCAGTAATTTGATATGCGCTAGTGAGGACTTCCGTTTCTGTAGATATCGTTTCTTTTTCTTAGAGACAAAGTCAATAATGAACCCTCTTGCAGTAGCCTTAAAGGAATCCCAAAGCATATGGGGAGAGGTATTATGGTCAGAATTGATCAAAAAGAAATCATTAGTAAAGGTACGAAAAGAAGAAGAGAAAATAGGATCAGTAAGAAGAGAAGTATTAAAGCGCCAGCAGGACGACTTAGGATGTCCTAGGACGCTCCCGCGCCGCACGGCCACCAGCTGCTGCGTGCGCTTCCCCCTCCGCTCTGCCTTGCTGCCCGACTGCCGCCTGTGCCCCTGGTGTTGTCATTGTCTGAATTGGTCTACTCACGCTGTACTTTTCCTCATCGTTTTTTCCCACGCTGTATTTTCCCTAACTGTATTATTCCTAACTGCTTTTCTCCCCCTGTCTTAATTGGTCTCCTCACGCTGTATTTGACCTCATTGTGTTTTCCCACGCTGTATTTCTCCTAACTGCTTTTCTCCCCCTGGATTTGCCCTAATTGTTTATCTCACGCTGTATCTGTCCTTACTGGGGCTTCCCCCGCTGTATTTGTATTTCTGTGGTTGATTTTCCCGCTGTTTGACTAGTTTTCCGCCCTCCGTCGTCCCTCCCCGCTCCCCGCTTCCCGCCACCACCGCTGACCCCGCCCATTTCTTCCTTCTGTTCCCTCCCCGCTCCCGCCTCCCAGCTGCTCCGCCCACCCGCGCACTTGGCCATATATGGCGACCGTGCGAACGCGCAGCGTTGACGCGCAGCGGGCGCGCCGATTGTGCGCCGAAGGCGCGCCAAAGGTAAGCCCGTCTGCGCCCGTCCGCGACCGGATCGCGACCAGCGCCAGGACCCCTGGTTCCCACCGACGGAAGCCGACCCGACGAACCTACAGCGCCGCCGACCTCATCGCACTCAACACCGGCCACATCCCAGGATGTCACCGAGCCGCCCCGAAGCACACCCACGGACCCTTCAGCTGCCACGCCTGCAAGTTCACCTGCATCCGGACCTTCCCTGCACCCGCCAAGCCGAACTCCAGCAGCACCCACCTCAAGTGTATCCTGCTCAACACCCGCTCCGTCCACAGACACGCCGTAGAACTCTGGAACCTCCTCGACACCACCGCCCCTGACGTTGCCTTCCTCACCGAGACCTGGATGAACGCCTCCTCAGCCCCAGACATCGCCATCGCCATCCCAGAGGGCTACAAGATCGTCCGGAGGGACCGCGACAACCAGACCGGAGGAGGCATCGCCATCATCCACAGAGACACCATCCGCATCACTACCAACACCGATGACACCCTCACCACCGCTGAACACCTGCACTTCCAGATCCACACCAACCCGAAGACCACCCTCAGAGGCACCCTGATCTACCGACCCCCGGGACCACGCACACGATTCAGCGAGGACATCGCCGACTTCATCAGCCCGCACGCTCTCCCCTCCGCCGACTACATCCTCCTGGGGGACCTCAACTTCCACCTGGAGAACAACAACGACCGCAACACCATTACCCTGCTCGACAACCTCGACAACCTCGGACTCAAGCAACTGGTGACCACCCCCACCCACCTCGCCGGACACACACTCGACGCCGTCTTCTCATCCAGCAAAGACGTCACCGTCAGCCACGCAACAGGACTCCACTGGACGGACCACAGCTGCGTCCACTTCACCTTCAGAAGAACGACGATCCACCACCTCCAGCAACAGGTTGCTCGAAGAAGCTGGAACAAGATCACAGCCGACCAGCTCGCCGCCTCCCTGAGCCAGCACCCTCCCGCCAACTCAGCGAACCCCAGCCAGGCCGCCGACAACCTCACGAAATGGATCAACGACTGCGCGGACGAACTCGCCCCTCTGAGAACCCCACCCAGCAGATCCGGCAGCAGAAAAACACCATGGTTCACCGACGAACTCAAGAGCTCCAAGAAGAACTGTCGAGCCCTCGAGAAAGCCTGGAGAAGGGAACCAACGACGGACAACATGACCACCCTCAAGCTCGCCACCCGGAAACACCACCAACTGATCCGCGCCACCAAGAAAAATGCATACAAGGACCGGCTGGACAACAACGCACACAACTGCAAGGAACTCTTCAACATCGTGAAAGAGCTCTCCAACCCCAACGCCGGAAACAACGACATCACCCCATTGCAAGACCTCTGCAACTCCCTCGCGTCCTACTTCCACAACAAGATCACGGACATACACAACAGCTTCAACAACCAACCAACGCAAGCCACAACCGCAACGACACCACCCACCACCACCCTCCGCACCTGGACCCCGATCAGCACCGAAGACACCATCCGCACCATGAACTCCATCCATTCCGGATCTCCGACTGACCCCTGCCCTCACCACGTCTTCAACAAAGCCGACGCGGTCCTCGCACCCCACCTGCGGGACATCATCAACACCTCCTTCGACTCCGCCACCTTCCCTGAGAGCTGGAAACACGCCGAACTCAGCGCTCTCCTCAAGAAACCTACAGCAGACCCCACCGACCTCAAGAACTA
This sequence comes from Lissotriton helveticus, assembly GCF_964261635.1. Lineage (NCBI taxonomy): Eukaryota > Metazoa > Chordata > Amphibia > Caudata > Salamandridae > Lissotriton > Lissotriton helveticus. The sequence continues at coordinate 1,418,495,470 of NC_136068.1, read as the reverse complement.
CCGTCCCATCTCGCTCCTCCCGTTCCCGGCCAAAGTCATCGAGAAGACCGTCAACAAACAGCTGGCCGCCTTCCTCGAGACGAATGGATCCCTCGACCCCTCACAGTCCGGCTTCCGAGCGAACCACAGCACCGAGACCGCCCTCATCGCCGCCACCGACGACCTTCGAACTCTGATGGACAACGGAGAAACAGCGGCCCTCATCCTCCTAGACCTCTCCGCGGCTTTCGACACTGTCTGCCACCGCACCCTAGTACAGCGCCTCAGCAACATCGGAATCCAGGAGAAGGCACTGGAATGGATCACCTCCTTCCTCGACGGAAGAACACAAAGAGTCCGCCTACCACCGTACAAGTCAGAGGCCACCAAAGTCATCTGCGGCGTCCCTCAAGGATCCTCACTGAGCCCCACCCTCTTCAACGTCTACATGAGCCCCCTCGCGACCATCGCACGCCAACACAACCTCAACATCATCTCCTACGCTGACGACACCCAGCTGATCCTCTCCCTGACCAACGACCCCGCCACCGCCAGAGCCAACCTGCACGAAGGGATGAGAGACGTAGCCGAATGGATGACGACCAGCCGCCTGAAACTGAACTCAGACAAGACGGAGGTCCTCATCCTGGGCTCCACGCCCTCCGCCTGGGACGACTCCTGGTGGCCCCCCGCCCTGGGCACCGCACCCAAACCGACGGACCACGCACGCAACCTGGGCTTCATCCTGGACTCCTCCCTCTCCATGACCAGACAAGTCAACGCCGTCTCCTCGTCATGCTTCAACATCCTGCGCATGCTACGTAAGATCTTCCGGTGGATCCCCACCGAGACGAGGAAGACGGTCACCCAAGCCCTCGTCACCAGCCGACTGGACTACGGCAACGCCCTCTACGCCGGAACCACTGCCAAACTCCAGAAGAGACTCCAGCGGATCCAGAACGCCTCGGCGAGACTCATCCTCGACATCCCCCGACGCAGCCACATCTCCGGACACCTGAGAGATCTGCACTGGCTCCCGGTCAACAAGAGAATCACCTTCCGGCTCCTCACCCACGCACACAAAGCCCTACACGACCAAGGCCCGAGCTACCTCAACAACCGGATCACCTTCTACACCCCCAAGCGCCTCCTCAGATCAACCAACCACGCCCTCGCCGCCGTCCCCCGCATCCGAAGAGCGACAACAGGAGGAAGATCCTTCTCCTACCTGGCCGCCAAGACCTGGAACTCACTTCCGACCAATCTGCGCCTGACCCAAGACCACCTCTCCTTCAGGAAGAAGCTCAAGACCTGGCTGTTCGAGCAGTAGCGGCACCCCCCCCCCCTCCCAGCGCCTTGAGACCCTACGGGTGAGTAGTGCGCTCTACAAATGACCTGATTGATTGATTGATTGATGTGGTGGGAGTAAATCAAGGTCTGTTACAATGGGGGCATGGTCTGAGATCCCTATGGGTTCAATAGAAGAAGACAACACATTTTGAGATAAAGATGGAGAAAGAAAAATGTAGTTGAGACGTGAGAAAGATGCATGAGGAGGAGAGAAAAAGGAATAATCCAGAGTGTCAAGATGAGAGAGTCTCCAAGAATCAATAAAATGTGACTGCACAATAGTATCGAGAAATTATTTGTGAGAATTGTGAGGTATGAAGCGAACTGTGGATTTACGATCAAGGAACGGATCTACAATCTGGTTACAATCACCATCTAAAATAAATAAGTCATCTTTATATTGAATACATTTGTTCGTGATTGAAGGCCAGAAAGAAGAATCAGGTTGTGTAGTACCATATATATTAAAAACAGTTAAGGGTACAGAGTTGATTAGTAATTTAGCAAGTATCCACCTGCCATTGGCATCATTTTCTTGAGACATTTCAATTTTTTCATGACATAAAATGGCAACGCCATTCTTCTTATTGGTGGAAGGTGAGAACAAGACCATACCCACCCAGTTCCTTTTTAATTTAAGAGATTCAGCCTCTGTAAGATGGGTCTCTTGCAAAAGAGCTATATCAGGATTATAAGAGGCTAGATGAGAAAGGACTCTCTGCCGTTTAATAGGACTAATAAAACCTTTTACATTCCAGGAGATAACTTACAAACAACAACAAAAAATCAACCACAATAGCACATAAAGGTAAGATGTTGCCCAAAAATAACAGAAGAAAGAAGAAATAAGAAGACTAGAGATCATCAGAGAAAGTGCCAAAGTAAAGTAAAGCAGAGGAGAAGAAGCTTATGCAAATATAGGCGTTAAAGAAGGGAAAAAGCAGGGGGAAAATTAGCTTAATCAATGAATAAGAAGAAGAGAGAAGGGAGAAAGGGAAAGGAAAAAGAGAAAAGAGAACAAGAAGAGACAGTACATATCCAAAAAGGATGACTGAGAAAAGCATACCTGAGGGGAACATAAGAGAGGACAACAGGGGGATGGTGACACTCAACAAAACGGACCATCCAGAATTTGGGAGCTCAACCGCACCGGAACGGAAGACGAAGGGAGTGAGCCATATGAAGTCAAGGAGAGACTCATCAATCAATGAATCTATATAAATAAATATAAGAAGTGGTTAACAACATGACATGAAAATACAGTAGGATACAAATAACAAACCAACAATATATATGGAACAGAGAAGAGGGGAGGCAAGACATAACATCCTCAAGTCAGAAGCCTTAAAACTAAATAAAATCGAGAAAACATTTTAATAAAACTAGTTAAGGAACATCAAAACAGAATCAAAACTTCAATAAACAGGTATATGCAGAACAGACAGCAAAAGTCCTGTAAGAAAGAAGAAGGTTAGACAATCAACCATTAGTAGAAGTATCCATGTGGCATTTGGTTTGAATATGAATAAAGTTCTTGAGTTCTGCAGGATCTTGAAAAGTCCATGTTTGATTATGGAAAGTAACTTTGAAAATGCATGGATGGAATAAACCAAATCTAGATCCCAGAGTGTGCAAAGGACCACGAAGATTCAAAAAATTCATTTTGTCGAGCCGCAGTGGCATTGGATACATCTTGAGATCAAAATACCTTCTGACCTAGCCAGGAAATTTGACGTTTAGATCTAGCAGCAGATAGAACTGAAAGGAGATCGGTAAATTTAAAAAAAAAGAATGATGACACTTTGTGGTTTAGTTGAAGAAGATAAACAAGGGCCAAGCCTGTGGGCTCTTTGAATGGTGAGGGAAGTTGACGCTGGCATTTCCAAGAGTTTTGGAAGAAAAGAGGTGAAGAAAGTTACAGGATCATCACCTTCCAAAGATACCGGTAGTCCCTAGATGCGAAGATTGTTCCTCCTATTCCTGCTTTCTAAGTCCTCAGTATGTTGTTGGAGAGTAAGAACCGATTATTTCAAAGAGGAAATGCATTGTGAATTAACTTGTTTTTCTGAAACTTGCTGCTCCATAGATGATACCCTATTATCCAAAGTAGACCACTTCTCCTCAAGAAACTGCATTTTACTGTTGGTTTCTTCTACAAACGGGCGCAAAGCGCGAATCTCCTCTAAAATGAGTTCCATAGATATAGGCGAGGATGGTTTGTCAGGAGATGGAGGATCCTGTTTTAGGCGTTTAGAAGACGTATTAGGTGGAGAAGATTTATTGGATGTGGGTTGCGTCGAGGATGAACGATTAGAGGATACACCCGCCATTTGATTAGTGTGAGATGAGGGGTCTGACGCTGAGGACAATGAAGATACTGCTGAAGAGATGCCTTTGGAAGGAGCAAAAACAAACTTCGGGTTGCGCAACTTGCTCATAGATATCAACCTTCAGTGCATATAGTGTGCAATATAAATATGATGGAGGCACCAATATAAGAAAGTCAATGAAAGAAGCAGTGAAAAGGTAACATCCAGAAGGCAAACAGACTTTGAAGCAAGGCAAAATATTTCAACATTTTTGATAAATGTTCACTTACAGTAAAACTAGCAGAAGATATAGAGTTGGAGAAAGAGTCACAGCATATGTTCATATATGAGCGTATTGCAATAAATAAAGCACAATTGAGAAGCTCAGCGAACTATTTGCAGTGTAGGTAGTGAGCTCTGCATTCCGTGAAAATTATAAGGAGAGGGACACCCAAAATGGCGTCTCAACTGCGGAGATCTGACCAGCAATGTTAACATAGCGGCATGAAAGACAAAAACCAACATGGAGCGCTCAACATGCCAAATTGAATTGCAGCAGCACAGGAACAATGGATTCAGCCTCCACAAAGCATTCCGCGAGGGTCCAGTGAAGACGCCAGGGCCTCGGGTGAAATTTGCGCTACCACAGACTCACAAAATGGCGGCCGCTATTGAAAGAACGTTGCAGCGGTAAAATTGTGCATAACTCCGTAAGCGCAGCGCCCTTAAATATCGAAGAGGTCTCATTAGGGGCTCCAATACTTCCGAGACATGATGCGGCCAGTTACAGATGAAAAGTCGGGAAGGAAACCATCCGCAAAACCAGGAAGCGTCCCGATGCGGTGGAGCTACCATCTAGGCGGCCATCTCGTCCGGCGCCTAAGCCACGCCCCCCGGATTGCTGCAAATCTAAATTCAGCAAAATTCAGTTCATGACGGTGCTGATGATGACCTAACCTAACCCTATAGGGGCCGAAATGCCATCAAAACAATCCAGTAGATTTACGGCTTTTGGTGCTTAGCATGATTCTGTAAAATTATTTACCCCAGCATTCATGTTTTGCACCATTTAAAGAAACATCCCCTCGCTGTTCTCTTCACTAGTGCTATGCGTGCAGATTATATCGATTACACATATTTAAGTAATTACAGTAGTGCTGTCTGAATTTATTCCCATCCTTGTTAATGAATACAGACCACTATAGTCACCTTGGTGTTTTGTCTTCCTTGTTTTTTTCATGTAATTAATTTACATTGTGCAAATCATTGGTATAATACTACCTGTTGAAACATTGTCGTATGCAATCACACTCACCCAGGTCTCAACTGGGTGTATGAGTTTTCTCCTGTTGTTATTTACTGTCCCAAAATTGAAAAGTAAAAGGAACTCGTGAGATGATGTCTGAAGAAAAAAGGTTGAATTTGAGTGATAAATTGTGCGATGTTGTCGAGACCTATTATTAATTTATTACCTTGGTACCAGGGGCATTGCAGCTATGGCTGTTATGTATTATCAATGTAGATGCATCCCACATTGATGCAGCCTTTTAGAAATACTGCTGCAATCCTCCATGATGTGCTGGCAAGAGGACAGATTGTCAAAAAGTTCTAGTTGTATCTGCTCTATATACAGAAATGACTGTTATGTTCAAGAAATACCATAAATCTAAAGGTCAAGAAAGCAACATATTACATTTCCTAAACCCATTTACAAAAAAAGAGAAAAATGAAATAATCAAAAAGATACCAACAATGGATAAAATTAAATCAGAAATAGGAACTTTTAAAGTTTTAAAACATAAAGCACCTTCAAAAAGTCAAGTGCTAATGAAAAATACACGGTTGACAGGGATCTAGGTGCAATATCAGGCCAACTGCGATGGAACTGAGGTCGGATACATCAATCTACCAAGTGGGTCAGCCCTGCCAAAGATTTGTTACCTTGGTACTTAGTTTACGTTATGGAAGTTATCATTTAGGGTGATAAGTGCCAGACAGAAATCTCCCTTTATAAAGGAAGTGAATATTATCCGTTATCTTGAGTGAGCCTGAGACCGTATGTGTCTCTATGTGAGCTTAGGGTCAAAACAGAATAGACCCTAACCCACATAGAGACCAATATGGTTTCACGCTCACTTAAGATAATGGATAATATTCACTTCCTTTTTTAAGGGAGATTTTTGTCTGGCACTTATCACCCTATGCGCACTTACTGGGTCCCTCCATCGAGATTAGGCTTATATACCTACTGTTTTTACAGAGGTTACTTTGTGTTTCTAATTCATGGTGTTTACATGTTGGTTTTCCCATCACTAGCATGATTTACACTTGATTGGTGTCTTTGCCTGTACTGATGAAGTATGGGTTGTATGTTGCCAATGGGATTGGTTTTCCCAATATATATACAATTTTTTTGTGTGTTTTTAAATCACACAGCCTTGAGAAAGTCACGGGATGACCTATCGGTAGCGACGAAACATGTGTGGGGTGAAGAGAAACTATCTGGGAAGAATTGCACACAGTAAAGTGACCAACAAGGAAGAAGGAAGGCTAATTTATTTGCGCAGAATTTATGTTTGAACTTGTGAAAACACGTTACATTCCTATGTTATGTTAATAGCAATACGTGTGCTAAGGAGTGTTGTTTGTTCAGGAAGGCGTATGCCCATCTTGAGGAGTGGGGTTGTTCTCCTCACCTTATAGCACCGTCTAATACAGGGTTCTTGAAAATAACTGGTGGGATAATTCTTTGTGTCGCCATTAACCTAAATCAAATACCACTATCTTGCTGTATCTATCTTAATATTGGAGGATGTAAAGATTTCCAGTGGTGTGGAGGCAGGTCTCCACACCGCTGGATACCTACTGAACCACATTCGTGGAGGCATAAAGCTCCAAGCAGGACAAGCCTAGTTTTCATTTCTGTCTAGGGTGCACACTTCTTGGGGTAGCTGCTGCATCTTGTCCCAGTCTTCCCAAAGTGGAAAAAAGTGACTATGTCCCTTTTCCCCAAATGCTGGGAAATTTCTTTCCAGTCATCCAAGTAGCCCCCAGGTCAAATAGGTGGATCCTCAGCTAGTGTTACTGCAGTGTGAAGTCCTCCATTTTTAGCTGTGACCTCTTGAAGGCAGTAGTCTTCCTGATTTCTAGTGTCTCTGGAGAAAGCAAACTGGAAGTCAACCATGTGACCCTTGGAGAACAGTTCCAGTCTCTGGGTACCAGCAGGAGTCAGACGTTTTTGAGTCATGTTCTTCAATCAGTGTTTTCTTTCTTCAGACGTCCTCCGAGGAGGGTCATGAGAAGATGATGGTGAAGTGTCAGGCTTATTCTGAGCACAAGTCAGTAACTGGGAAATTTCCACCACCCAACCCTATTTTTTTGCTAATTCCTCACCTACTTTTACAGCACTTCTTCTTTGGTTTACTGAAAAAATCCCAGGAAGCCTAAATGACAAATCCCCTCTTTCACCGGGAGCCCTTAGCCCTCCCCCTCTATTTACATGAGGTTCCCTCCCCTATGTCATAGTCAGAAAGTGACTTCCCCTCTTACTGTGGTTAGTTATAGATGGCCTGATTCAGAAAGGTAATCTTACACTTGTGTGTCAGTTTATGATTGTTTCTATTCACAAAGGTATTCAAGAGTAATATCTTTATGACTGCAGAGTCCTGCCTTTTTATATGTGGAGTTTACACCCCAAGTGAGGAGATTCCTCAGTTGTAAAGATACTACTGATAAACCTTTGTGAATAGGAAAAATTCATAAACTTAAACAAAAGTGTACTTTTACCTTTGAGAATGAGGCATTGACAGTCTAGAATGGCTCTATGAAAGAATGGGAGTAGTAGCTGCAGCCCCACGGTCCTCCATCAAGTCAAAGGAAGAAGTGCTAAGACTATCCTTTTTTCTGCCAACTATACCACTCCCTCTCACAAATGTCATTCTTGCAAATGGCTAACTCTTGTTATGTTGACAGGAGTTGACAGCACGCCTGCATTCCTGGGTGCAGAGGGCTAAACTGTTGTCCTCTGGGTGTCATTAACTCCCAACCAGGAATGTATATTGATCCTCGGGAGCAGTTGGGGGATTTCACTGGGAGTGCATACTACTTTCAATATTTAGTATGCCACACATGTAAATATTAAGGGGTATATTTACAAGAAAAGTGAGGGAGTGCTGCATTAGCCTTCTTGGCTTAACGCCACACTCCACCACTTTTGAAACACAGGGCTGCACAGTACTTACACCAATACAGTGAAGCCCTGCCTTTCCCCTGCGAGGGTGCTAATTACAGCTGCCTAGTGCCAATGCAGGCTCCCTTGCACCATAGTGCAAGGGTGCCTGCGTTGTGAGAATGATTGTTTATGTGCAGGAAGGTATTCCTTCCTGCACATAAACAATCTTAAATGGTGAGTTCAAACTTTTATATGTGCTGCTCTATGCAGCACGCATAGTTGCAAATCGTCATGTTTAACACTGACTTATAAATAAGGCGAAGCCGGTATCACCACAGGAGCTACTTTGCTAAAGCCACGCTTCTCCATTCTGAAAACGCAGGGATGTGCCATATTCACAAGAATGCGGTGCAGCCCTTTTGTTTCCCCTAGCGCTGGGGCTGAGTTCAGCTGCCTAGTGCCAACGAACCATGAACCACAGTGCAAGGGTGTCTGCCTTGGGGTGGGGATATTGTTTATGTTCAGGAAGGTCCCCGTTCCTGCACATAAACAATCTTTAAATGGTGTTTTGTAACTTCTATGTGTGCTGCTTAATGCAGCACACATAGAAGTTGCAATTTTTTTTTTTTAAATGATCGTTTAAATGATTCCTGCACATTAACAATCATAGGCAATTTACTGTTTCTATGTGTGCTGCACAAGGCAGCACACATGGAAACAGCAAAAAAGAGGAGAAATGAAGCATGTCTCCTCATTTCGCTTGTTTAAGACCAGGTAAATAGGGGGCAACGTCAAAATCAATGGGTGTTGCAGTGAAACGCCCACCACAACACCCATTGCCCTCCTCTTTCATGCTAAATACAGAATGAAAGGGTGCCTTATTTACAAGGCAGCGTTAAGCCACATTAAGTGCCACGTAAATAAGCTGAGGCCCCTATCACCATCACAATGTCACTGACTTGTAAATATAACCCCTGCATTTATACAGACCATGTAGAACCTTTTTTCTCCAATGGTCTATGACTCCTATAAATTCAGGCTTTCCCTCTTTTATGTACTGTTTACAACATTTAAGGGAGGCTTAGTGTTGCCCCTATTTAGCTTCACACTTCCCTTTGTTTTTCTACAAGTAAAAGGTCCACAATTTCTCTCTGGGAAACAAGCACTCCATTGTAGCGCTTGATTCTCTGAGGGTAGGGAAGCTGAGCAGTCCAAGGCCTACTCACGGTAGGTGGTGTAGGCTAGTAATCAACATTTGCTGAAAAGCTGGCATACAATATTAACACTCAATAAATAATTGTCCAGTCAGTTCTTTTTCTTTGGAAAAGGAAAAATACATTTATTAAGAAAACTGAGCATTAATCTAAAAATATATACATGAGGCAGATAGAAAATACCTTAGGTGACATTCTGCAATTTCATTTGACCCCCAAAATTACATACCCTAGAATGGCAAGTTTAGGGTGGGCCCACCAGGGAGGAATTCTGCAAAACATAGAGAGAGTACCCTTCTACAGAAGGTTTGCGGTGTCAAGCTGAGGCCCAGGCTGTAGGTGAAACCTTTGGAGAGCACCTGATCTTTTGGAATAATTACCTCATTTACAGTGAGCCTAGGATTCCTGCACCTGGGCAGCCCATGTGCTGGTGGTCCCCCAGTGTACCAAGACCCTCCTACTGGGGTTAGCTCATGATATTCCCCTGACAGGTCATCTGGGACAAGAGAAGAGCTTCACCAGGCTTAATGCCCACTTCGCTTGGCCTGGAATGAATGACCTCAGATGCATTCTGTATGTCATGTCCCACCTGCCAGGCCAGTGGGAAGTCAGGGAAAAAGTGAAATGCTCCCCTGTCCCTATTACCTGTCCTTGGCACACACCTTGAGAGGGTGGGCATCAACATTGTTTGTCCCTTGGACCACCAAGGCAGCTTTAAGCAACAAGTTTATCCTGTCTTGGTGAATCATGTCACCTGCTAGCCAGAAATCATCCCCCTGTTGTCAGTGACTGCACCTACGGTGGTTAGGGCCCTGATGGGGATTTTTCCCAGTCAGGGTTCCCCAAAGAGGTAGTGTTTGACAGAGGAACCAACTTCATGTCAGTGTACATGAAGTCCATGTGGGAGTGGAGTGGCGTACAATTTCCCCAAACCCTTTAGCCCCCAAACCAACTGGTTTGTGGAAAGATTCAGCAATCAAAGGCATGATAATAGGCCTACCTTAACTCATGAGGTGCAAGAGGGATGTCCTCCTGCCAGGCCTATTATTTGCCTGCAAGGAGGTGCCAAAGAAGAGTGTTGGGTTTAGCCCATTTGATCTCCTCTATGGACACACTGTAAGATGAACTCTTAGCATTATAAGAAATGGGTGGGATCAAGCTTCTAGCAAATCCACTTAGGATGTAGTCAGCCACATGCTGATATTCCACAGCCAGATGCAGAACTTCTGGAAAAAGGCTAAGGACAACCTGGAGGCCAGTCAAGGAGTGATGAAGCTCTGGTATGACCAGAAGCCCACTCTGGTAGATTTTCACCCTGGCCAGAAAGTATGGGTTATGAATGGAGGGAAGGCCAGATCTCTCCAGGATTGCTGGACAAACCTTTATGAGGTGAAGGAGCAGAAGTGGGAGTCTGCCTACCTGGTGGATCTCATTAACCCTTAAGGATGCTTCGCATAAACCGCTTCAAACCCCACTTTGACAGGTCTGAACTCAACATGATCCTGGAGATAAATGAAGTTGATGAAGAGGGGAGTGAGCCTCTCCCTGATCTCTTGTCTGCCCCAGAGCATGATGGGTCGATAGAGTGTGTCAATTTCTACCCTACTCTGACCCCAGAAATCAGACTGACTGTTGCTGGAGCAGTTTTCCTCTTTGTTTTCCACCACCCCTGGGTCTACACATTTGTGCAACCTTGACATGGATATTGAAGTCAGATAGCGTGAGGGCCAGTATCAAGGAGGAAGTCTCCAAGATGCTAGCGCTAGAGTGATTGACCTGTCCAACAGTCCCTGGCCCAGCTCTCTGGTGCTGGTACCCAAAGCTGTCCCACCGGGCACCACTCCAGAACTCAGGTTCTATGTAGACTACAAAGGACGCAATTCAGCCACGAAGACTGAGGCATACCCATCCCCTGAGACGATGAACTAACTCACAGGCTGGGCGCTGCCAAGTTTCTCAGTACCTTTGACCTGATCAAAGTACTGGCAGATTGATCTGACTGTGGGGCAAAAGAGAGGGCTGCATTCTCTACCCCCCCCCCCCCATGGCCAGTTCCAATTTAGGTTAATGGCCTTTTGCTCAAAGAAGGTTAATCAAAAGGGTCTTTGCTGGAAAGGAGACATTCTGTACTTCCTACCTGGATGACATAGCTGACTTCAGCTGAAAAGAACACCTGTACCACTTGCAGGAGGTGATTCATGCTCTTCAGCAGGCGGATTGACTGTCAATGCCAGTAAGTGGCAGATCAAGGAGGGATCTGTGGTATATCTAGGCCACATGGTGGACAGGAGGAAGGAACAGCAACCCCAGGACAATATTGAGACTTATTCTGGACTGGCAACCGCTTAAAACACAGACTGAGGTGAGAGACTTCCTGGTTCCACAGGATACTACAGGAGGTTTGTTAGGCGGTGTGGCACCATTGTTGCCCCCTTAACAGAGCTGACTTCTAAGAAGTAGCCCAGAAAAGTGATCTGGATAAAGGCCTGCCAGAAAGCCTTTCACACCCTCAAACAGGACACGTGTACAGCACCTTTATTAAAGACTCCTGACTTTTCGGAATAGTATATTGTGCAGACAGATGCTTCAGAGCATGACGTAGGGGGTGTCTTAGCACAGTTAAATGAGGAAGGCCTATACCAACCAGTAGCCTTCATTAGCAGGAGGTTGCTTCTCCAGTAACAGAGGCGGAGCGTAATTGAAAGGGAGGCCTTTTTTTTATGTCTGGGCACTAAAGAAGCTGAGACCATACCTGTTTGGGGCTCACTTCTGGGTTCAGACAGACCATAGGCCCCTCAGATGGCTCATGCAAATGAGGGGTAGAAAATCAAAGCTGTTGAGGTGGTCCATTGCCCTACATGGGAAGGACTTTACAGTGGAATACTGCCCTTCATCAGATCTCTTAGTGCTGATGAAAATTTACCAAGGTACTTCTGCCTAAGTGATGAGACCTTTCAAGAGGTTGGGTAGTTCTCCCCACTTCCAGCTGGGGGGACAGATTAGACCTGTCAGCCTTAGGGGTGATCTTCCCCCAAACATTTTGCCTTCAGTACACTTCTGGACCTGTGGAGACTCTGCAAGGAAGAAGAATGCTGTGCTGCTGAAAAGACTGCCACTCTGCTAGACCACTGCCCTGCTGGGCTGGCTACTGCCTTGCTGGACGGCTGCCTTGCTGGATTTCTGCCGTACTGCCCTCCTGCCTGAGCCAGAGGGATTTGGATCTGTACTTGAACCGAGGACTCCCAGAGTGACTCTAAGGGCTAGTCTGCTGGCCTCTTGTTCAGAGCGACAGGGACATAACAGGCTCCCAACCACCTGACCCATCATCCAGATCCAGCTAGAGAAAGCCCCTGACTCCTAGTGGTGCCCCTGAGGTCCTGGACCCTTGGTGTGGCTTCAGAGAGGCATAATTCAATTGTTGGAGCTCTTTGCAACTGCAAACAGGCCTGTTGTTGCAGCGAAACCTTGTCACTCGTACATCTGTCAATGCAAAGTTATGTTAGCCCGACCCTTTGAGCTACAGCATTGGCCGCTTGCAGGGAGCACCACTTTGAATCACCGGGACGACTCTTCATGATGACAACAAGATATTCACACTTAAGTGATGCTTGTCCTCGATCCCAGGCCTGCTCTTCTTGCTAAATCGACGACCGTCCGCGATGCTTTCCTGCTCCTCGCTGCCCCCTCCACTGCAAACAGAAATCTTTGTGCTGAACTGGGATGCTAACTTTTCAGAGGGACTAACCTGGTCCCTGCACTGGATCCGTGCTCCGTCATAGTTGTCCTAAACCTGTGAATTTCTCCCAGGCTCATACAACTGGATTGCTGTGAGTGGCGCTTTGGTCTTTTTGCTGCTATTCTCAATAACATCTTTAAAAGTGCACATCTCCGGTTCTACTGATTGAATTTTTGTTGTTTCGGTCTTGTTTTGTTCATTAAAAGCTACACTATTTTTCAGACTATTTTCTTATGTTGTGTTGTTACTTCATTGCTGCTTGAAGTGCTGCATAAATACTTTACCTATTGTCTCTAAATTAAGATTGACTGCTCTCTTCCAATCAACCGAAGGGTTGAGCACAGGTTTATTTGGGGTGTGCTTGTGATTGCACCCTGACAAGGCCTGTGGTTCCTTCTTGAGTAACCACAGGCTCCCCTCAACCAGTAGCCCCATTTCTTACAATTTGGCGCTTGACAATTGTGCCTCACAAACCAAATGTCTGGTTTATGTGATTAATAAGAATAGCATTGACGCACACTTCACCCAGTATTAATTAAACTTTATGTAGTGCAGTGCTGTGCAAAAAGTAGTGGTTCGCTGAACAAATTACTTTGTTTTGTATGGCGATTTTATAACAACACTCCCATAGAGACAAACAGTTAAAATTGGACAAACAATAGTGTTGTGCGACAACTTACCATGCACCATAAAGCATGAAAAAAACAAGAAAGCCATCTGTGTGTGAAGAAATCATCTGGACGTTCAAGAATGGATGGATGAATGAGGGAAACCAAGGTAGGAGGAAACCACATGAATCCTGGAAACCAAAGACACTAAAGGGGAGCGAGGGGGGAATAGGGAGAAACAAATGAAATTCAAGGGAAAGGATGTTCAAGTACTTATCAGTCGGATTACAAAACACCAGGATAATGATTTTATCTCCCCTATTTCCTGTCAAGAAAGCAGCCCTGCAGAATGAAAATTCTGGGAAACATCAATGTGGATAAACCCACATGGAGGACTTTGGAATATCACTGACATGATACACAATAGCTCACGGAAAGCTGCTGCAAACGGCAATGCAGCACTTGGTTAAAGCTGGTGGATCTGGGCCAGCTGATGGTCCTAAGCACGTGTGGCCATTCATTGGCACGTAAAGCAGGTGGCAACTGTAAGTACCCCAGAGTTGACACGCAGGCTCCAAGGGCAGGACCCCACAGACCTTGATGATGAGACACCCACAGGTAAGCTCTGCGTTATGCGACAATCTGCAAATATGAAACCCTATGATCATATGTATAAATGTGATATCCTCTACAAGTACATTTGCATACCCTTCCACATGCAGGGCCCATTTACTAAATACAAAATACCCCGCCACTACACTTGATCCACGTACCATAGTGAAATGGAGAGGAGACACCCAGGGCTCACCCAGAACACTAATGGCCATTTTCATTTGAAATGTGGCCTATTATGTGAAAGGAAAGTATCACATAGGTTTGATGTATTTTCACAAGGTACACATAAGCAATGCACCTGTCTGTGCAGGCTGTGACACTCAGTTGCAGAATGTGTCACAATAAGAGACCTGTCATAGAACAGCAAAGCCCTATAAAGCAGCACCATAGAAATCAATACAATGCATGTGTCATGTCACACTCCAATATATAGCACTATGAAAAAATTCATCCCCTGCATTAACAAACTGTGCAATGCATCATGACCAGCACAAACATCAGCACACCAATGCCCTTCTGTGTGGAAACCACACAAGACGTTGTATAACTGTTGTATGTATGTATTGCGACTTATATAGCACACGTATCACCCGAAGGCATCAAGGCGCTTGCCTTGGGAACCCGTCCTGGCTTTTCCCTGTGAGATAACCCCTACTGGGTATCCCCAGGGTGAAAGCCAGGCATACCGCAGCGGGTGGGCCGCTGTAGTGGAGATTAAGCAACTATTGCCCAGAGTTGCAGCGTGGGACCCCATGATTAGAATAGGCACTGAGGCGAGAATTACCGAGTCTTTGGAAATTTTGGGCTCAGGACCCTGCCTCGTCGGGAATTGAACCCTGGTCCCGGGCCAGACCTCTGCATCAGAGGCAGCACATACACCAGGGGCAGCGGGAATAAAGTGCTTCCAATCCTACATGTCTGCTTATTAAAACGAAGATGCAGGAGGTCATGGTGTGACCTTATAAGAGCAGTGGTGGCTCCTGTGCTATGACGGAGGAGTGTTGCCCTCTCCGCCAGCCTCAAAACTTGAAAAACAAAATGATAATAAAACAGGTTTATTATCGTTTTATTTTTCAGATTCTGAGGGTGGGGTGAGTCTTGGGGGCAGGTCCAATGTGAGGACAGTGACGAAAGGGAGTGGTGGGCACTGCTATCAGTGCGCCTGTCAGTTTGGCCGGCCATCTCAGGACGGCTAAACTGACATGTGCACTGAGCTGTCTCCAACCCAGCTGCGTTGCTAGTCTGGAAACACCAAAACACAGGCTCCCAGTGTCTCCTAGAGTGCAAATTCATGGTACTCAGCCTAATCCTAATGCTGCTTTCAAGCATGAGAGCAGCGTCACAATTGGCCGCAGAAGGAGTTTGGGCACCTGTCCTGGTCATGGAACAGAAGAGCAGCGGCAGCAGGTAAGCTCCCTTTTCCCTATTATTTCTTCTTGTATTCTTCGTTGTCCATTTCTCCTCCCACCCCCCACCTCCCCGTCTTTCCCCCCTCCCCCGCTGCACCACTCCGACCGCATTCTGACTGCACACCACCCACTACTGGATAAGAGGGTGAAATTCTTAATTTTAATTGCCTTACCCTTGACTGCCAAAGCTATACTGCTATGGTTGTAGGAGAAGACACATCTAAATGAGTATGTGTGTGGGAAGTCTCCTGGCTAGGTCAATATTTGCATCAAAAAAGGAAGTCAATATGTAGACAAACGGGCAAGGCATACTGCAAAATAATACAATTCTGAGGAAGTCAGAGGCCTCTGAGTAGTAGTTTTGTTGGGTAATGTCTAGTGCAAGGAATTTGGCTTCAACTACACTCTAATTGTTAGAAGCTATTTTCAAAAAGGTGTTGACTATCAGGAGGAGTAGTCAGAGTTTCTTAGTCTTGCCTAGTATCTCAGATTTACATTGCACTCTCTCCCTACAATAGGTGGTACCCATAACCTCCATCTTTTCCAGGACCAGTGATGAGTAGACTTGCTGTTGTGCTTTTGGGGTTGCCAAATGTGCTGGTCATTGAAAAAGTAAACTTTTTGGACTGCTCTTTTGTCAAACTGTTTCACCAGAGTGGACTGAAGAAATACTGAAACTTAGCTGGACGGTTTTCCAGACGAGTGAGTGACCCAGAGGCTACGGTAAGAACTCTGGTAGACTGTTTGCCTGATGCTTCCAGATCCTGCATCTTTCTTAGCCTGCCTCTGCATTATCACGACATATGAAGGAGTCCACAGCTCAATATTAGAAATGGAAACATGCACCAGCTTAGAAGTTAACTGACTCTGCCACAAACCTTCCTGTGGAGGTACTGGTGACAACAAGTATAGGAAGCTTGGATTTAAGCCTTTTAAATTAAGGGAGACTGATACGGGGATAGAGATAGTCGATGTTCTTTATCAGATGTTCCCACCCTATGCAGCTTCATCCTTTTCTTTCTACTCTTAGGTATTGAGCAGATGGTCCACCGCCAATGGTACCACCTGAAATTGGGAGAGAGTTAGTCAAGTAAGTATTCATGGTAAAATAAAAAACAATTTGGTCTCTATTATTCTTCTGTCAAGGTTTTATCCGATCAGGGGGAAGCAACAGGGTCCCCCTGTTATTATAGGTCATGCACGAAGGTTTATTATTACGTCAGATACCGGAATTAACAACACTTAAACGCAAATAAAGCAAAATAAAAAAAAACTAAATGCACACTTCTTCTGGTCAGGGTCTGGTGTTAACCCTAGGTGGTTTAAGTGTATGATACTAAAACTTTTCTTCTCCCTCCCTCTCTTTCACGTTTCACAATAGACCTACTTGGCCTAAGACGGTATCCTCAATTAAAAATAATGTTAATAAAAAGATGTGTGTTCTTCTCTGGCCCGCCTGTGGTGGCCTCTATCCTTTCCCCCCGGGGCAAGGACTCACTGGACTAGCTACTATCCTCCTGGACAGTGGCAGGCAGGAGCACGACCATTGGCGATAGTGGAGCCCACCACTCTTTGATTCTATGTCGGGACCGAAGGCGAGGATTATGCATATCTTTCTTCACATCATTAACCAGTAGACTTCGAAGAACATCAGTAATAATATAAACAAATACAGCATTAAATACATATCCAATGAACCACCAGGAAATAAGTATCCAAAGCAACCATTGTCCAATCACATAACAGTCTGTTGTGCATATATATGATGTCCTTTTCTTCACTGTTCGTAAGTTGTCATTTCGGTTTTCTTATGCCCTAGCTCACTTATTGCTATTTATGGTGCTGATTGTGCCCTAGTTCAATTGCGGCTACCTGTAGTGCTCATTGTGCTGTTTTGTTGCTGTAATTTCTTGCAGCTACACACACCTGGTAGACTTTTCAGCACAAGCACATTTATTTTATACCGAGCAGGTCCCCTAGGTAAACAAGAGGATGAGTTGAGTGTCATCTGTGTAGGAAATTATGTTGAGGCCATGGGATCTGACGATGTCTGCGAAGGGGGTCATGTAGGTGCTGAATAAAGTGGGGCTGATGGATGATCATTGTGGTATGCCGCATATGATGTTCTTGGGTTTGAAGGTGAAGAGAGGCAGCCCTGCCCTGTTAGAAAGGAGGTGACCCACTGGAGGGTGTTATGCAGAATGCCGATGTTGCAGAATCCGTTGATGAGGGTGTGGAGGGATACAGTGTTGAACACAGCAGAGAAGTCGAGTGGGATCATGGCTACCGACTCCCTGTGGTCGAGGAGGGTTCTGATGTCTTCTGTGACTGCGATCAGTTTGTTCTCCAGGCTGTGGTTGGCCTGGAGTCCTGATTAGGAGGCGCCAAGCAGGGGGTTTTGTTCCAGGTATTTGGTGAGCTGTTGGTTAATGGCCTTCTCAAGTACTTTGGCAGGGTGGGGGAGCAAGGAGACTGTTCTATAATTTTTTAGTTCAATGGGGCCAGAGGAGGGTTTCTTCAGGAGGTGTATGACCTCTTTGTGCTTCTATCTGTCCGGTAAGGCTCCTCTGGTCAGTTCCATGATGATTTGGTTGGTTTTGAGCTTGAAAAGATGGTCGGGGCAAGGGTCGGTGGGTGACTTGGACTGGATGGATGACATGATGGCCGTGGTGGTGTGTGTGGTGAGTAGAGACCC
Organism: Lissotriton helveticus; assembly: GCF_964261635.1. NCBI lineage: Eukaryota > Metazoa > Chordata > Amphibia > Caudata > Salamandridae > Lissotriton > Lissotriton helveticus. Next base: position 1,418,477,384 of record NC_136068.1, on the reverse strand, counting down.
TGAGATACTTGTTTGGCTTGTGTGCGCTGGTTGGCTGATGTTGTGGAGGTTAGGAGCAGTGGGTTGGTGGTCGAAGTTGTAGATGGTGGCAAACTTGATGTGGAAGTAGTGCAAGAGGTTGTCATAGAGTTCCTGGGAGGGGTGGATAGTGTTCACTATGGCTGCTGAGTTGGAGAACTCCTTGACTATTTTGAACAGTTCTTTTTTGTGGTTGGCTGCTGTATTAATGCAGGTTGTGATTGCTGCTCTCTTGGCTTCCTTGATGAGGAGTGGCAGTTGTTGAGAGCTGCTTAGTGAGCGACTCTGTCAGTGGGGTACCTTGTGGATCGCCATTATTTCTCGAGTGGGTAGCAGTTGCGCTTGGTGGTTCTGAGCTCAGGGGTGTACCATCTGGTTATCAGAATCCACTTTTAAGCCATTTTATTTCAAACCTATTTTTTATGCTGAAACTTTGGTGATAAGTAAGCTTTCAGCATGCATAATCCTCATCTTCGGTTATGACATAGAATTAAAAATGTCTTAGCAAATGAGGAAAGTTTCACAGAGGCGATTCCATGCGGACATATCAGGAAGAGATCTCCTTGCCCCCCCAGGATACTTTGATTTAGAGCACGGGTACTCATAGTATGGCCCGCGAGCTGCCAGCAGCCCAGCAAGCCTTCCTGGGCGGCCCACGGACCTTGCAGACACCTGTGTTTAAAACAAAAAATGTAAATTGTGTTAGCAAATACCGCCACAGAAGCGCGGACTCAGAGACTCTGCTCTGTGGGAGGGGGTGGGGGGAATCCAGTGATTGTCAGAGGGGAGCTGCAATTCCAGGGATTGTCAGAGGGGAGCTGCAGGGGCGCTAAGAGGTGAAATACAACAAAGCCTCATTAGCATGCAAATGGTCTTTTAAAGTCCTGGGAAGTGCTCAAGTGCGGCTGTCACACACACACACACTGACAGAGGGTGAGGGAGAGGGAGAGAGAGAGAGGGAGAGGGAGGGCGACAGAGGGAGGGCGACAGAGGTAGGGAGGGAGAGGGAGGGAGAGGAAGGGAGACAGAGAGACAGAGAGAGAGAGGCAGAGAGAGTGAGACAGAGGGAGGGAGACAGGGAGCAAGACAGAGGGAGGGAGACAGGGAGAGAGACAGAGGGAGAGAGACGGAGGGATAGGGAGGGAGACAGAGAGAGGGAGAAAGACAGTGAGGGAGAGAGACAGAGGGAGGGAGGGGGTGGGAGGGAGACAGGGAGAGGGGGAGACAGAGGGAGGGAGAGGAAGGGAGACAGAGAGAGGGAGGCAGAGAGGGAGGGAGACAGAGGGAGAGGGAGACAGGGAGGGAGACAGAGGGAGGGAGACAGAGGGAGGGAGGGAGACAGGGAGGGAGACAGAGGGAGAGAGATGGAGGGATAGGGTGGGAGACAGAGGGAGGGTGAGAGACAGGGAGGGAGACAGAGGGAGGGAGACAGACAGAGGGAGGGAGACAGAGGGACAGAGGGAGAGAGAGAGATAGGGAGACAGAGAGGGAGGGAGACAGAGAGAGTGGGAGACAAAGTGGGAGACAGAGAGGGAGGGAGACAGAGAGGGAGGGAGACAGAGAGAGGGGGGAGACAGAGAGAGGGGGGGACAGAGAGAGTGGGAGACAGAGAGGGAGGGAGACAGAGAGGGAGGGAGACAGAGAGGGAGGGAGACAGAGGGAGGGAGACAGAGGGAGGGAGACAGAGAGAGGGAGACAGAGAGGGAGACAGAGGGAGGAGGGCGACAGAGGGAGACAGACAGAGGGAGGAGGGAGATAGAGGAACGGAGACAGAGGGAGTGAGGGAGAGAGAGTGGGAGACAGAGAGGGAGGGAGACAGGGAGGGAGACAGAGAGAGTGGGAGACAGAGTAGGAGACAGAGAGGGAGGGAGACAGAGAGGGGGAGACAGAGGGAGGGAGACAGAGGGAGAGAGACAGAGAGGGAGACAGAAAGGGAGGAAGACAGAGAGGGAGACAGAGAGGGAGACAGAGGGAGGGAGACAGAGGGAGGGAGCCAGAGGGAGGGAAACAGAGGGAGGGAGACAGAGGGAGGGTAGTCAGAGAGAGGGAGACAGAGAGGGAGACAGAGGGAGGAGGGCGACAGAGGGAGACTGACAGTGGGTGGATGGAGACATAGGGAGGGAGACAGAGGGACGGAGGCAGTGGGAGGTGAGAGAGAGTGGGAGACAGAGAGGGAGGGAGACAGAGAGATTGGGAGACAATGTAGGAGACAGAGAGGGAGGGAGACAGAGAAGGAGGGAGACAGAAAGGGAGGGAGACAGAGGGAGGGAGACAGAGGGAGGGGGACAGAGGGAGGGAGACAGAGGGAGGGAGAGGGAGGAGGGCGACAGAGGGAGACAGGCAGAGGGAGGAGGATGACAGAGGGAAGAGGGCGACAGAGGGAGGGCGACAGAGGGAGGGAGACAGAAGGAGGGAGACAGAAGGACGGAGATAGAGCGGTAGACAGAGAGGGAGATAGAGGGAGATAGAGGGAGAGAGAGGGAGGGCGACAGAGGGAGGGCAACAGACGGAGGGCGACAGAGGGAGACAGACAGAGGGAGACTGACAGACGGAGGGAGACAGATGGAGGGAGAAAGAGGGAGGGAGACAGAGGGAGGGAGGGAGAGGGAGGGAGACAGAGGGAGGGAGAGACAGGGAGGGAGAGAGAGAGAAAGAGATGTATGCATGCTGGGTCTGGTGGCTCAGTGGACGAAGGCGTCTGCTGCAGGGACCTGTGTTCAACCTCATGGTCACAGTTTTTTTTTGCTTTAGTCCCGCCCCCTCCCCCTATGATTCCGCCCCCACCGGTGCGGCCCTCGGCCACAAACCACACTGTAAATTTGGTCCCCAAGAGAAAGTTTGTGAGTACCCATGATTTAGAGTTAGTAAAATATAATGGATGGTTTCATTTTACAGGGAAAAGTGTTTCAGCTTGGCCTAATATACTAATTGATTGTTGTTTGCGAGAAATGAAGACTGGATACAGTCATACAATCTTTTTTGCAATTTGGTATGAACTTTTAGGGTAAAGCTCTGGATAACGCCCTTTACCTTCTCTTCCTTAGGTAATGAGCAGAAACTGAATTAGAGAAGGCATTAAAGGGTAGCTCCCTCCAATGAAGAAGAGGAACATGAAGGGGTGTCATCCATATATATGCACAAAGGATTCTTATGTGATTGAACAAGGGTTACTATGGATAGCTATTTCCCAGTGTTCCATGGCAAATGTAGTAAATGTTTTTTTTTTAATTTTTATTTCTGTCCGGTTCTGCCCTATTTGTGGCTCTGCTGGTGGCTTCCCCTGGTGAGTTGGGGTCGTCTGGTGGTTGGTCGTGCTTTGCTTCTGTTTTTTCCTACCTGGACCTTCGGCCCTGCTGCCCTGTGCGGTCTGTTCTCCTCCGCTCTTGGCCGTTTGGCTGGGATTTGCCTGTTTGGTCCCTGGGTGGGTGGCTGCCTGGTGGTGCCTGGGTCCAGGGAGTGCACCCGTGGGGGTTTCTCCCTGGTCGTTTGCCCTTTCTGGCTCCTTTTCTCCATTGGTTTTGGCCCCTCTGGTTACTCCGTTGGGGGCTTGGCTCTGCGTGTCCGCTGGGTTGGGGGCGTGCTTGGTTGGGTTTCCCTTCCTGCGTTCCTCTCCTTCTTGTGGGCTCATTTTGCTCCCGTGGGGTGCCGTTTTTCGGTCTGGTGCCCTTGGCGTTGGTGGTGTTCCGGAAGGCCGGGTTCTCTGCTTTGGTATTCTCCATTTAGCAAGGAATGGGACAAGAACAGGAGGGACCTGGGGGAATGTCCTATTACTTACGGTAATCTTCATTACTCCCGGTCCCATTCCTTATGCCCCTCCCTCCCTCCCTGGCGGCCGGCCTTCCGGTTGTTGGCTTGGTGTTTTCAGGCTGCATGCTGGGCTGGTACCGCTTATGTTCTCCCAGTGGGAGGGAGTGGGTAGGGTATCCCAGCATGCTCCTTTTCTTTTTTTCTGTCGTGGAGATGGTCATCTCCAATTAGTAAGGAATGGGACGAGGACAGGAGGGGTAATGAAAGCCTCTCCTGGCCCCAATATAAACTAATAGGCTTTTGCTGCCACTTTTCAAGATTCAAATAACTCATCTCTTGTAAAATAGTAGTAGAAGTACAGGATACGCTATACTGTTGATTTATGGGAGATATATGGACACTGTGTTGAACAGAAGGGTTAGTTAGAAAAGCTAAACCTTATAATTAGATTATCTCAAAAGCATTACACTGCAGTTTGTTTATTGACTCCCTCACTGCTTCTTGCAGTGTTTATTTTATTTATATATGTATTTATTTATGTCATTTCCAAAGCGCATGAATCACCCCAACCGGGGTATCTCCGCGCTAAGAAGGCTGTAGACAGCTGAAACCCAATAATTTAGAACAGCAAGGTTTTCAATTGCTTTCTGAAAGATAAGTAGCAGGGGGAGAGACAAATGTGTATGGGAAGCTGATTCCAGGGAGAGGGTGCAACATAAGAAATGATGCACCCCCTGTCGGGTTTGTTTTATACGAGGTACACTGAGAAGCTCTTTTGCCCCAGAGCGAAGGGTCCTCGAGGGGTTGTACCAGGACAATTTATCTGCGATGTATTTGGGTCCTAATTTATTCAAGGCTTTGTATACCATGCAGCAGATCTTAAACTTGACCCGTTTCTGAATCAGTAACCAGTGAAGTTTTACGAAGTAGAGGGAGTGAGGGGGTTCTGGGGGGAGCATTGGTCACCAGTCGAGCCGCTGTGTTCTGGACCACTTGCAGTCTGTTAAGGGAGGATTCCTTGGCGGAAATCAGCAGAGCATTGCAGTAGTCCAAACGACTCGTGACCAAAGCTTGCGTCAAGGTTTTCCTAGTGGACATAGGGAGTAGGGGGAAAACTCTGCGAAGCAAACTGAGCACGTGGAAGCAGGACTTATCGGTTGTGGTGGCGTGTTCCTCGAGGTTAAGTTTCTGGTCAATTTTTACCCCTAGGTTCTTTACCACCGTTTTGGGGGAGGGAGTTGGGCCCAGGTCACCAGTTTGGAGACCAGCTTGTTACTGCATCTCTGAAGAGCATTATTTCAGTTTTCTCAGCATTCAGCTGGAGAAAATTATTGCTCATCCATTTGGTGATGGATGTCATTCCCTCTGAGAAGGTGTTCTGAATGTTGGTGCAGTTTTTATGAAATGAGAGTAGCAGTTGTGTGTCATCGGCGTAGGAAATCGGGATAAACCCTAGGTTTCTTATTAAATTAGCGAGTGGTGTGACATATATATATCCCTTGGTGACCATGGTAGTTTGTGATCTGAAGGGGCCTAGGTTAACTGTTTGTGTTCTTTCAGCTAGGAAGTTGGTCATCCAATCTAAGGCTATCCCCCCCACGCCTATGTTTCTGAGTCTGCCTAGCAAGATCTGGTGGGAAATGGTGTCGAATGCAGCAGACAAGTCAAGCAGTATAAGGAGTACTGCCTTACCCCTGTCTGCTAGCATTCTGATGTTATCAGTGACTGTCACTAGTGCGGATTCCGTACTGTGTCTGGGACGGAATCCTGACTGTGAGGGGTCGAGGCTGTTGGAGGATTCAAGGAAGTTGGTCATGTGTTTGTTTATGTGTTTCTCTAGTAGTTTACTTTGTAGCTGCAATAGAGAGATGGGTCAATAGTTAGTGACGTCTTTAGGGGGGAGTTTGGCATTTTTCCTGATGGGCAGTATCTGAGCTGCCTTCCATTCCTTCGGGAGTTTGCCTTCCCTAAGTGAGCTGTTAAGGATGGGGCAGATCGAGTCAGCCAGCTGGTCTGCAAGAAGGGCGGAGATTTTGGCACGGATCAGGTCTGCAGGAGAGCCAGATTTGGTAGTTTTTAGCAGGGTTTTTGTTTCTTCAGTGGAAAACAGCGGAAATTCCTCTAGTTTGTGCAGACAAGGCAAGGTGAGGGGAGGGTGGTTATCAATTACTGTACAGCCTTTGGTTCTCATGATTTTTTTGTAGATATTGTCAATTTTGGAAGTGAGATGGCATGCAGTGTTATCACATAGTGTCTGGGAGGGTTCTTCCTCCGTGTTGCATGCCTTTGGGTTGATGAATATGTTGAGGACCTGAAATAGTGTTTTAGAAGATTTGTCTGTTTGCTCAAGCAAATTGGTTATGTGCAGGTTCCTAGCTTGCTTTATGCTGTTATGATATTTGGCGAGGGCAGATTTGAATCTCTCTCTATCGCGATGGTCATGTGTGCGCTGCCAGTGTCGTTCTAATTTCTTGCATTTACTTTTTTCGGTCCGGAGGTTGGTAGTGTACCAGGGAGTATGTGGGCGTTTCGGGTTGCTTTCAAGATTTTCAGGGGTATTGGCATGTTTATAGTGGGTGTTATGGCTCCTTGAAATTTGCTAAGGCGGGATTCAACATTGTCTAAGTTGGTGTACTGTAGAGAGACATAATTTTCGTGGAATAGAGTGGGGGACAGTTTATGCCACTGTCTATTTACCTTTAGGTTATTACCCTTCCGGACGTTATGTTCTCTGGGCCCTGTGATGGAGAATTCAATTTTGGAGTGGTCAGACCATGTTAGGGGGTAGGTTGTTCCACAGAGGATGTTGGGAGAATCTGAGAGAATTAGGTCTAGTGTATGCCCTGCTGTGTGAGATGGTTCTTTATTAACTTTGGTCAGTTCAAGTATCTCGAGCTCTGCCAAAAAAGAGGAAGCATCTGGATCATTTGGGTTATCGCTATGTATGTTTAAGTCTCCAAGGAGCAAAAAGTCTTTAGATACTATGACATATGGAGAAATGAGGTTCATGAGTTTGGTGACGGAATCAAGGAGAGGCCCTGGAGGGCGATATACAAGGCGCCTTTCCAACTGAATTCTGAAGACCAGGGTTACTATGTTGTCATTACTTAGTTGGTCTAAGATAGTGACCTTAATGGGATCCTTATAGATAATCGCTACCCCTCCCCCTGTTTTTAATGGTCTATCGAGTTTTTGAATGTGGTATCCGTCGGGTAGGGCCATGGCTATCGCTGGATTGGAGGTTGGCTTTATCCATGTTCTGTCAGAAACCCTATGTCTGGGTGGGAGGAGGAAAGCAAGTCCCATATGTTAATGGCGTGTTTGGGAAGCGACCGCACGTTGGCCAGGAAGCATTCCCAGTTGCTTGTTCTTATGGTAGTATGTGCTAAGCATGATTGGCGATTGTTAGGTTCATGCGAGGTGTCATTTATAAGGTTGGGACCTGGGGGATTGCTTTTACGTAGTAATGGCAGCCCACACTGGTGACCGCATTTGATGCAGGAGAAAGGGCCTTCTGCTAAAATAGAGGAGGTACAGGGTTAGGTTGCTTGTAAATCCCTCCTATAACTATTATCCCATATTTGTTGTAGGTCGCAACTAGTGTACGTGTAGTGTTTGCCTGAACTGGCTACCTGCTTACTCACAGGACCTGCAGGGGTTCTGGCTACGGGCTATGACCAGGCGCGGACGGGCGCAGACGGGCTTGCCTTTGGCGCGTCGGCGGCGCGCCCACTGCGCGCCTGTCTGCCCATGTGTTTTATACTCCTGGCAGCTAGACTGCTGACCGAGGGCTGGGATCTACACGTCACTTCCGGTCTCCCTCCACTCAATCGGAACACTCCAGATGACGTGTGGGATGAGTGAGTAGGGCGAACTGTGGCGTTTTTAAAACGTAAATCTTTTAAAAACAGTGATGCACATAAACAGTTTTACAATATTTCCAAAGCTTTAAAAAAAAAAAAACAGTCGAAAGGCTTCCCTCGAGTGAAGTGAGATTAATACAGGCAGGTGCAGGCAAGCGCATCTGCTGACAATCACGGGGTATCAGGGAGGCCCTTGTCCAGGCACTCCTACCTTTAGCAAAATAATACACTTACTGAGAAATATTACAAGGTTGTACCTTCAAGCATTGAGCGTGGCCTAATTTCCAAAATCAAGGATAAGGAGTACTGCATGATAGACTTGTGCTCCCCTATGAGTGAATTGCTGGATTTGAGTGTTGCGGAAGCTTTTCTAGAACAAATTGAGTTTCTCTATTCTTTTACTTCTCGAACACAGGAACGTATTCGTATCATTTAAACATTTGGTTTTTGCATAGACGCCAAGTTGATTACACATACAGCTAAAAGTAGCATTGTAGAGAATGTAGGCCTCTATGTAAAGGCACATAAAATCCCTGCTGTTGAAAAAGGATATAGAATAGGTTAATTCTCACATTTATATTAACTGAACACACTTATGAATGCCAGAATAGAAAAATTATGTTCTGAAATATTATGGAAGCATATGTCATAGACAATGTATGTAATATTTCCTATAAAGTTTCAATTGTAAGGTAAGTGATGACAATAATGTAAATAAGAGTTCAATTTACCAGTACCCAAGATTCGAAGAGTCAGGTGCGGGGGCCGAACGTTCTCCTTTAATTCAGCAGCACTTTGGAACTCCCTCCCTCTCTACCTCCGATCAGAGCCCAACCTGCTATCCTTTCGTAAAAAGCTAAAAACCCTATTATTCAATAAATAAGCTCAGCCCCAACTTTCAATCACACACGCTAGTCCGCAGCGCTAGGACGCCTCAGGGTAGCTATCGCGCTATACAAAAACCACTTTCATTTCATTCATTCATTTCATTTAAATTTCTTATCATACTCTAATACATTTTTATTGTGGTTGAGGAAAGTCTGCATTTGGGAGACGTAATAAGATGAAATAGAAATTAGTAAATCAATATTAATATCAGAACCATTTAAAATGATATTGAAGATGGGTTAGAATGAAATCAGAAAAGTGGTGTAGATGTCTAATATATATAGTGGTCAAAGACCAGAAAGTCTATACTTGCTTCTACCATGCAAATGTGTGACAGTCCATAATGAAGATGCTAAGTAAAGTGGAAAGCTTCGTGTTGAGATGTTAACTCACTAAGAGTACCAGCCTTTCCCTAGTCACTCCAGAGGTATTGTGCACTCACCCAACTCAGTGGAAAAGGAGGGGGTACATCGGGATGGGGAAGAGAAACACAGATGTACTTGCTGTTCATGAATGACATTGGTAAAATCCATACCGGACTGTTGTAGGCTTCTGGACTGGTATGTTATCTGCCATTAATGCTCGAAGATGGAGTAAATTTTGAATATGGATGGTAAGTATCTGAAAGTTGGGAACTAGGTAGGGGCAATATGTTATGAAGCCTTTTAGGAATAATGCAAAGAGAATTAGACAAACCAAACAATAATTGACAAGTATTAGAGGCAAATATACAAGCAAAAGTGCAAAGTCTGTACCAAAATGGAACCAGGAAGGAACAACACAATAAAAGTAAAGAGACCCAAGGATAAGTGGGTGAATTATGTAAGCTGTTGCTAGGCACAGGGCCCTGTTTACAGTCGTGTTAAATAGACTCTTCCCGTGATAACCTGAAAGTGACTCTCACAATAGGAAGTTCCCACCCCAGGGGTGGTTAGCAGTCTAGCTGTTATTAGGTTCCAAAGTCTCTTCTTCTTTACCATCCCATCTTTGCCATGTCTGAGTGGGTACTTCTGTAATTTCCTCGGGGAACACAAAGGGGCACTGTATAGCATAGACATTCTGACGTTCATAGGACCTCACATGTAAATCCATTAACCATTTATGTGTTGTATAGCATTAACTACTCATGATTGCTAAAAAACAATTTGATCGCCGGAGTAGACTACAGACCTTAATTGTAGTTGTGGCCGGCGTGGCTCGTGGTTGGGGATGTGGGGGGGTCGCACGGGGAGGGGGTCCCACGGGGGTTAATTTAATAATGATAAAAAATAAACTTCCATTTCCGCCGGCCGGGTGTCGCGTCTTCTCTGCTCCTGCTCTCCCGCTACCCAGGAACAGGAAACAGGCAGCCAGGATCCCTCCTCTAAGCCAATCACAAAGCTGCAAGCAGTGTTGTTATTGGTTGGGACGCCGCCTAGCCAGGGGCTTATGGAGAGGCCATGTTCTCCATGCAGGCTGCATTGCAGTCTGCAAAGAGAAGGGCAGAGTGTGCATGACTGGTTTGGGCGGCCACAGAGGGCTGGCTACACAGTCTTTGTGCACTCAGGAGTGAGCACACCAATCCTCCCTTGCCCTGCGCATAAAGCAGCCCCGCCCACCTGCCCGCCCACAACCAAACATAAAATGGTATTAACTTTAAGTTATTAGCATTTTATGTTTCTGCTTCTCCCACTGCGAGAAAGCAGTGGGGCGACACTCCTCTACCCTAGTGGAGGAACCGCCCCAGCTTAATCGATTACACTCAATCTGCAAGGACAGTAAACGGTGAGTCACCCTTTACAATCAATATCAGATGCACTGGCTTTAATGTTGTTAGCATTTTGTAACCATAGTTTTAAATTCTGTCTAATGTATAATGGTGGTTTCTAGAAGCATAAATGGGCTTTAAATGTCCAGTTAAGGGTTTCTATATTTATAAATATTATCAAGGTTGCTTTTAATGTATTAACCTTGCACCCCATGTGCTATGTTACAGAAATCATGTACTAGTGCAATAAATCAAAAACAGAAATCTTATTTTCACTAATGTGATGCTTTTATAATAGGAAATACAGCAGGTATTTGTTTTCTTTAGAACACATTGTTTAAAGATGTGTTGAACAAGGCCAAACTTATACACAGTTAACTTTGGTGTCATTGCTAAACATAAGAAATTTTCTTTCAAATATTTAACTTTAGCATGGAGTGTTGCAGAAAACCGTAGTCCAAGTGCTTAAATAGACTTTTTTGGCTAAAAAAAGCAAAAACGTTTTAGCACTATATTTTCTATTTGTTGAATAAAAGGTTAGACGCGTTTTTCAGCAAAACTAGTCCCACGCATTCACATTTGAAAATGTAATATATAGAACAAACATAGTCGGAACTTAGTTATCTTCATGCCTTCATGTTTTGCTTTTATAGAAAACCTCAGATGGAGTAAATAGTCTTTGTTCCATAACCTGGTACAAAAGAAACAACTCGATGTACATGCATGTGCACTGGTTTTCTGGCACCGAGACAGCGTTTCTTAAATGCAGTTTCAGAAGTGAAAGTAAATATTACTACTTCAACCACAATAAGTAGTGATACCTGCTAAACGTGTTGACCCAAGGAATTTTAGGTACCCTGTGATAAATAACAGAATCACATTTACATTAAATAGGAATAACAAACAACAAAATCGGAGTGAACTGATTTTTCAACGTTTCTTTATTTAAAATAGTGTTGCAAAATTCGTAGTAGTGGAAATAAAAGGGTTGCATAGTTAAATAGTTTATCTCTGGAGAATGAGTTTTCTTAAAAAGTGCACCTTTCCCCCAAACTGGAAGGAACATTTCTTCACAGACTTGTTACGTTTTCAAAACATTACATTTTACTTACAAGACAACAGGATTGGTAATTAAGAACACAACTTTCACCAGGGAAAGAGTCATTCAGTTTCAAGCTCCAGGTTAACATTGTTGGCACATTAGTAAAGCAAAAAAACATTTTGCTTTATTACCTCTCAACTCAAAATTAAATTTAAAGCACGTTTCACTTTACTTCCATTGGCACATTTCTAGTTCTGTGATGATACAAGCATTATGAACATAACACAACCCTTATTTGAGTCATCATTTAAATATGGTTGAGTATTATATTTGCAGTTTGTGCACAGTTGTGGTTAGTCTTGCATCACACAAGTGGTTCCTGGAATTCACAATTTCAAAGCATTGCATATTTTTTCTCTCGTTTTGACAAAACACTAATCTCGTTCTTCTTGTAATTAGATATGGTCAGCCTTAATTTGAAACCATTTGTAACTGGACATCATTGAAGATGCTCAGAGCTTATTGTGTTTTAAGAAGCCATTAATACTTTTGATTTCTTGTACGCAGTTGCAATAATTTCTTAGCTTTCAGAAGTCAAAGTTTCTTTCCAAGTAAGGACGGACATCAATAGGCCAGCTGCCAAACAAACACTGCATCACTTTAAGAACTGCATGTGATATAGAGCAATATAAAACTTGAAATGAGAGATTGAGCATATTTCAAACTGTTTACTTGTTTAAGTAACCGTGTGTCCAATTTTATACAATTTCATAAAGTGGAAGATTTTTATGTGGGTTTAAATATATTGTTTATCTTTGGCAAGGTAACCTTCTGTCCTAATTTAAGTCAGGAAAAGTCTACAAAAGTACCCAAAATGACTTGCTCAGACCAAAATAACTAAATAAAATTTGATCCTAGAATAAGAAAGCTAAAAAAGAAGTTCTAAAACAAAAAATGCAACAATTTTCAATACAAGGACTGTACTGTACATGTATTTGTCTGTCGCCAAATTGAATCAAGGAACTAACCAGGTAATAAGACCAGTTAAACTTTACATATACAATGTTTTATAAAATATCTCTAGACTATTGCAATGATAATTGGGAATTTGGATTTATTCAATAGGAGTCGATGAATAAACATTTTTCATATACGAAAACAAATTAACAAGCATTAAGTCTTTTTCTGTCAATACTGGTTTTGTATACTAGGTAATGCAAACATTACATAGAGGAAAACAGGGTGAAACTTGTTACATCTAGATGTTTGCAACTATAGTATTGAATTTAAATACTTTTGGGGATTTATAGTCTAGTTCATTTTCAGAGTAATTTAATGTCAATTGTAAAATAATTAAAGGTCATTTTTAACCAGTTCTTTTATTGACTATAGCATGTGACCCCAGCTGGAAAGAGAAGAGGAAGAACTGGATCTAGGCAGAAAAATAAGAGAGAGAATGGGGGAGATATCTACTTTGACTAACCAAGCAATTCATGGAAGGGAGATTTAGAACACTGAAGACAATTTCACTGGTGGTTACAACAGAGAATCTCTTGAAACAGTGGCAAAGTATGAAGTAATTTATTAGCTGGAACATGCCTCTGTTTTCACTGATATCACTGGGTATGCAGTATTAAATAGAAAAATTATCTTCTGTAACAGTTGTTAAGACATTCATTTTGTAGCCGGACATTCTTTGCTCTAAATTCTGACCATACTAAAAATGTGTTTAAAGGTGTGCGAGTCATAACGTCCCTGGCATCAGTTTGGCTATAACCCATTCAAACTCCTTAAGTGACTGCAAAAGCCATTACATGCAAATCTAATAAAGTGTGCACACAGATTGTATGTGAAAAGAATACTTGGTCCCATGGATGTAACCCATTTAAAAATGTCCCGCGCCTTTGCCATTTGTTTATAAATTGAGGAAAACAAATCACATAAAAATGGCTTCGGGTTTACTAATTCCTAATGTCATTTCTTTTCCAGTCAGTATTTTATTGCTTGGTTAAGACTGTGATCAGAATGTGTAGCTTTCTGTGCCAATTTCTGGTGTTCCACTAGTTCACACTGGCGGTGAGTTGGTGGACCTGCAACCAGCTGGAACAACATCCAGCACCTCTTACTAGTAAATGGTGAGATGAGTTAATACATTGGTGTGACAGTAATGTCTTTGTTCAGAAATGGCATAGGGGGTATCAGTGGTCCGGCATTTATCAATCAAGTGGGATACCATGCTGTGGAAGGAAAGGTGGGCTTTCCTGAGGTCACTGGCTTAGAAATATTTTAGTGTTAATTTCAGCTCTATTGCTAAAACGTATAAGAATATTGACATTTGATCCACTCAGGAACAGCGCCTCAATTGTTTAATTGAATATTGGTTCTAATTTAGTCTGCAAACACAATTTAAACATCATATATTATTATTAGCAGAATTTTGCCAATGCAAGGGCAGCGCTTTGACCATTTTTAATTCAAGTGCTACCAAACATATGTATGGAATGCCTTCAAAAGTATCAATTTACAAAATACAAAAAGCAAAAATCATATTGTGTTAGAAGATTCTACTCTAAAAGTGCACTGTGAACATATGTACAATATAAAAATGGTGAATGTAATACTTACTGTAAAAAGCTACATCTATATTGTTCAGAAAACTTGCAAAAACATAACTTTCATAAAGTGTGAACAACATTTTTAGAATAGACTACATTAATACAATTCCGAATAATCCTCCAGCAACTACCAAAGGTTTTATACATATATACAGCAATGTGCATACACAAACAAAACAAATATAATATAACTTAGGATGTTACTGCTTCCAAAAGGCTTGCATCTCATATGGTCATGGCATGCAACTTCGCTTTCCTTCCAGTAACTCATATATTAAATACAGTATTCTGCAATTTCTTAGCAACAAATATTTCCTTTGTCAAAAATATGTTTTACGAGAATCACGTGTTCGTATGTGAAGAACTTGATAAAATTTGCTCCTGTAACTCAAATGGGCATGATGGAGTTTATCAAAGATGTTCTCTTTGAAGAGGTTCTGCTGGTATCATCTTGAGATCTTCAATTTGAGCAACATGAGATTTACATCTTCCAGATATTGCATTTGGCTGGTGTTGTCAATATGGAAAATACAAGAAAGTCTTGCCTGGTTCTGATGTTGTTGTATAGTATTACCAACTTATAGTCTGTCTGAAAGCTTGTATTATTTTGGTTAGAATGCTTAAAAATGCTTTGTTGATTACTGGGAAGGAAACAATTACTCGTACTAAGATGATGCAGCTTCTCCATAAGGGATGTTGCAACCTTCCTTATTAAACAGTGTGTGAGGAGGGTCACATCCAGATGTAGGATATCATCCAGTATGCATTGACTTATAATCATTTTCACGATCCCTTCTTTATCTTGTATTATTGCGTTATTGCTCTGTTTCCTTTTCCAAGGCACTTATCATCATATTACAACAATAGGAAATGCACTTATGATTCCAACTAGCAGGCTCGGATTTAGAAGTGCAAAACTATTTTGATGAAAGATATGGCAATAACGTCCAACTGCCACTTGCCTGTTTTGTATTATGCTTTTTGAAAAAAATAAACCTTGATTCCTATAAAAATGAGACACATTTTGCTCAGTTAGCAAGATATATTTGAGATGGCTGGGAGTTATCTCCTCTACTGGGAAAAAGAAACAATTTCTCACCATTAATTGCGGGGGGTCTGGTATACCAAAAATAATCCAAATATTTTTACATTCAATAACTATAAAATGAAACAAAAAGCACATAATGTTTGTTGACCCACCAAAGAACCCTGTCATTTTTTTTGGTCGAAAGTGTTTTCCATTTTGGTACATGTAGAGATCTACAGGCAGGCATCAGCTTCAGTTTGTTGTTCATAGTCATCATTCTTTCCATAGGATTACATTCATAGAAGTATCAGCCTTTACCATTGCTCCAGGTGAAGATCCATAGCAGTGTTCAAATTGAGATCAGAGACGTCTAGAAAATCTGTGTTAAAAATGCTAGGGCCACTTGTGGTTAGCGAAACAAAGCCTGTTGCAGAACTTGGTGGGGTCAGATCAAGCCATTCCATACTTTCCCAAGGTGATTCAGTGAAACTTAAGTGTTGCAAAACAGTTCCTTCTGAAACTGTGGGTGACATCTGAGCTGGGATGGGTGGAAGAGATGTGTCTAAAATCTCACGTGAGCTAAGAACCTCCTCTGATGCTTTGCCTGAAAATCCATCAATCATGCCTTCAAAGTGAGAGTCTTCAGTACCAAGTTTAAGAATGGGGATAGCACTAGCCCTTCGGGTAGGGCTGTGTGTGTTGAGTAAGACTTCAAGGTGACTACCATTGTTGTTTGTACAGTGATCAAAAGGCAGAATGGCAGGTGAAATATGCTCAAATGGTGTAGCTGACTTTGGCAATGAGACTGTAGTGCTCCCAGACGAAGAAACAGTTATTTGAGGCACTTTCTGAACACAGGAACGTTCATCTTTGGCATTTGCTGGCATTTCTATTTGAAAAAAGAAAACATTTAAAATTAATTTAAAATTAAAGAATTATGAATATTTTATATGCAAAGTTAATACAGTGCTCAATATGCTTTAGCTTCATTTGGGGAAGTTACTTTTTGTGTATGTTTTGAAATAAACATTGAAATGTTACTGATGTGACACACATTTTATAATAATAATTATAACTTGCTTTCTATATACTGCTTTGTTTCTTACTATTACTCTATATAATCCTAGCTAGATTTAAGGTTTTGCGAGTATTCAAACCTGTGACCTTCAAATCACTGCAGAAGAAAGTGATAAGAGTTAAGTCACTGGAGCTATTTTACTGAAATTGAGTATTGTGAGAAGCTGGTTTGGCGATTGACTTGAGTGTGGGCCCTTCCTTGTCAGAGTGAAGCACAAGTCAACCCTAAATTAACCTGTGCTCAACCCTCTGGCAGCTTGGCACAAAGAATTCGGGCATAACTTAGAGGCAATGTGTAAAGTATTTGTGCAACACTTCAAATAGTAATAAAGTGAAAAGCACCACCAAAAAAGGATCCTTGAACAAGGGAGAAAAATAGAGTTGTTAGTAATAAATAACACAAAACAAAAACAAAAATCCAATCAGTAGAACCGAAGATATGTCATTTAAAAGATTTTAGTCAAAATAGCGCCAAGAAGCTCAAAGCGCCAACTGTGGATATCTGGGCGCACAATCGGGACAAAGTCAGAAGTTCAGGACAATTGTGATGGAGCGTGAGCCAGCTACAGGGATCCTGTTAGGCCCTCTGAACAATTGTACCTTAAATACTGGCTTGCACAGCATTGCAAGGTCCCAAATCGAGGATGCATCGCTCAGGCAGGATGCATCGGTTCTGAGGAGCGGTGAAGCTAAGATGTGAGGTCCTACATCGTTGTTGAGGATCCCATTGATGAGGGCTTGCGATGGGAAGTCCATCCTCGAGGATACGTCGTGTAGTTGGGACTATGCATCGGTTCTTAGGATCTAGGAGGCTGCGATATGAGAATCTGTTTTGTTTTCGGGGCTGCCGTCAAAGAGGGATGCAGAGGCGTGAATCTGGACAACTTTGAACAGGTGACAGTTCTGATGTGGCTGCAGGGTGGATGTGGAGTCCTTTGAGTCAAGAGTACCCTCACAGCGAAGGGGATGTGTCAGTTCTGCTCAGGTTTGAACTGCGTAGCAGGGGAGATGCATCGGTTTTGCTGGAACCACAGATGGGCTGGCAGAGCATCTTCAGGCCCACTTCCAAGGGTGCAAGACTGGGGTAGCATCACTTGGCAGAGTAGGACTCACAGATGGCAGAGCCCAGGTGCTGGATTTAAGATTGTTGGAGACTTCTGTCCCTGAGGCTCTAGTTAGGAGGCCAGCCAAATAGCCCTTGGAGTAACTCTGGGGTCTTGGGTTTAACAGATGCAGGTCCAGTCCTTCTCACCCAGACAAGAGGGCAGCAGGTAGCATTCCAGCATGGCAGCAGTCCAGCAAAGCAATAGTCCGGTAGGGCAACAGTCCAGCAGAGTGGCAGTCCTTCTTCCTGGCAGAGTATCCACAGCTCTAGAAGTGTACTGAAGAGGTAGTGTCGGAGGTCCAATATTTATACCTGGTGCCCTTCTTTTGGAAGGTGGGAGAAATTATAAGTTTTGAAAAGGAAGGTTTGGGTCTGACGAAAGGTTAATTTTGCAAGGCCGAAAATGCAGTTTAAAACTGCATATACATGTTGCAATGGCAGGCCTGAGACTATAGAGGTTCTTAAGTGGATGAGGCAACTAGTGCTGCAGGCCCACTAGTAGCTTTTACAGACCCTGATCACAGGTAGTTCCGCTTTACTAGAGACTAACAAGTAAATTTAAAGAATCAATTGAGTATAAGCCAATTCTACCATGTTTTAAGGAGAGAGCACACACACCTTGCACCGGCAAGCATTGATAAAGTGTGCAGAGATCTAAAGCCAATAAAAAGAAATTCAGCAAAAATAGGAGTGAAGGAAAAACGTTTGGGGTTGACCCTGCAGAGAGGGCCAAGTCCAACAAAAATGTATTATTATTTGAAGTGTAATAGCTTACATGAAAATCATTTCTAACTCTTACAGAAAGTATTCGTATTTTCAAGAGAAACTGACATTCTCCATTGACTATAATATCCCAGAGTTCCGAGTCATAACTCAGTAAGTAGACTAGTCTGCATGCTCTGCATCCCAGCCCTAAGTTGCTCCATTTGCTCTGTGCAGTGTCAGACCTTGAAGAGAATGGAACATACTACCTGCTAAAGGATTCTCTTTTGTTCAAGTAATCATTTGTGTCTTGGTGTCTGAGGAATACAAGGTTCCTCTTAAATAAAAATAATAATAATAATAATACATGTTTTTAAAAAAATTGCAATCCAACATACATAAAACAATAAAACATACCTGCATCATCCAGAAATTAAAATCCTAAGACATATATAAACAAGGTTCTATTGAGATTTTGACCCGATCTTAACCATGTTCCATATACTTATCTTATAAAGTGACAGTGCTATTGCATAGTTATTAGAATGTGCAGGTATACTTGGGGCAGGATGGGAGACTGTAGAAATGTTCAGTAAATACTGATAAAATCACATAGTATAAAACAGTACTATTGTGTGTATACAGAAAATATATAAAAAGACCCTTATACTCGATGCATAGTCAGAGGCGACATATAAATGAGTACTTTTCAGCCTTTCGTCTCATACAGTTTCAAAATATGGGAGCATACTGAAATGAACTTGATAAACCTGATATTCAACATTATATTTTATGGTCTCAGGGCTGCCATAACCACCTGTCTACAAGTCTACATGTTTAGAAGGACAAACTGCTGGCGGAGCAGCCGTCTGTGATGCTCGGGTAACATAGGGCACATGCATAAAATGTGCAGTTTCCTGCTCTTTGGTTACAAAGCCTGCATTGTGTGTCTGGCAGATGTATTTGCCCCTTCGGGTAATGGTCCTAAGTTGGAAAGGCTCCAAAATGGAATCAAAAGTCTCTTTTTTTTATATCTGTTTGATAATCTGCTCCCAGGTACGATTGCTCACCCAGATGGTTTTATATATATATATATATATATATATCCAGGCATGGTTATATATATATACATATACATAAGATCATCCAGGCATGAGATCGCAGAGATAGGGTATCTTTGTCGGGCTTTGTGCCTTTAGACCCAGGTACTCGCATTCCCCACTTTCCTGAACTCATTCGGAGTCATTCCCAAACTCCATACCTCACGGAGGCAAAGGTCATCCAGACATGCATCCATGTATTGAGCATGAGAAGCTTTATCTCTGGTATTCTTTAGCTCATTGCATATTTTACTGTTGAGTGTATCAGGTTGTGCTGACCTGATTTGATGGCACACCTTGATGAAGGCATTTTTCCTGGAATTGTTGGAGGAGGCCAAACTCTAAGCAAAGCTGGGCTGGGGATGTTGATTGTGGGAGGCGAGAAACACCTGTATACATTTTAATAATGAAAGTGCCAACAATTGTATATCTTTGCCCAGCATCATTTAACTCCCATAGGAAAGAACTTCGCCTTCATGACATGCAGTATCGGGACCATGCTAGGATCCCACAGCTTTTTCCTTAAAGTGGACAGGGCGGCCTGGAGGGCATGAGCCTTATTTTGTATTGAAGTCTTTTGCTTCATGACGGACCCGTTGCGTCTAGCCAAACCCTGAGGTATTTATATTCTGACACCTTTTCCATGTTAGCTCCCCCATTGTTAGCTCCGCCCATCTGTCACATGGCTAGTTTCTTTTAAATAATAACAGCGAGTTACTCTTTTGCCTGTTTATGCTTTTAACAATGACGGCCTGGTCAGGTATTATATGTTAACTAGTGCTCTGGAGACTAAAAAGAAATCATCCTGCATTTGGGGCCCCAGTTTCTATCAGTCAATAAAATGCAAATATTATATAGTGAATCTAACCAGTATACAAATGGGAAACACACAAATATAGAGGACACAAATGCATATCAATTCACCACAGAACAAATGTTATAGCAATTGGCAAGCAGAGAATACAGTCATGCCTGTTGAACATGCTCATGATAGTTGTTCAATGTTTGGACATTTATGACATAACCTTTGTATTTTATTATCGGGTGCTGTTATTTACTGACATAATTTTTAATTATGAATCAAGTAACAATCGTGAATTTTGGAAAATATCAAAGGCACCTTGTAAAAGAGAATTGTTTATTGTTTCATACCTCCGCTCTCAATAAGAACATCGAGTAGTTCATCCATTTGCTGACTTCTTGTAATCTGCTGTATTTAAAAACGATTAAGAAAGTTAAGTATTTTTTTTTAAATAGAGTGTGATCTATTTATAAACAGACAGAATGTACAAGTAAACACTCATGAAAGTATTTTTATGAGTCCCTCCCGAACATTTAAATCACCAACAGCCCATTTTCATTGAAAAGGCAGAAATATTGCTATTACTGTTTCATACCTCTGATTTGCGCAGGCTTCCAACACTATGGGAATTTACTAGAATATCCAGGTGCACGCACAGTATTGTAATTGTATTGTAATTGCATTTATATAGCGCTTACTACCCCTGACGAGGCGTCAAATCGCTTTTTCGGAGAGTAGCACCCTACTCCGGGACCCATAGATGATTAGTGTTGAATTAGTATAGTGAAACATGCAAGTACATTTTAAGTGGTGGATAGGTTAGTCAGGTATTTGAATTTGGAATGATAGCAGAAGGACAGAGGAGGACAAAGGTTTATATTTATATAGCGCTTGTTGACGCACGCTATTCAGGAAGCCTACAAAGGATTAGTGGTGAATTAATATGGTGAAATATGAAGTAATTTCAGTGGTGGATATTAGTCAGTTACTTGGAGTGAGAAGGATAGCGGAGGGATAAAAGGGGAATAAAGATTTCCATTCATATAGCACTTGTTACCCCTGATGGGTGTTGAAGCGCTTTTCTGGCGAGTAGCACGCCACTCCGGAACCCGGATTACTGTTGAAAATTAGTATAGTAAAAAATATAAAGTAAGTTGAGTAGTGGATATGTTATTCAGTTAATTGGGTAGTATATTAATATAGTTTAATATGGAATTTGAGAAGTGAACATGTGTGTCTGTTAATTTTGATTGAAAAGGATGGTGGAGGGATAAAAGAGTGAAGGATTTTTTTTAGGTCTTAGCAGTAGGAGGAGGCTATTGGATGAGTAAAAAGCAGTTTTGGTAGGGAGGACTCAGAGGGAAGAGTTTAGAAAGGTTTGTTTTAGGGGATCGGTATAGTAAAAGAGGTGTCAGATGATGCAAGGAGGGGTAGAGTAGGAGAGAGTCTAGAAAGGGTTATTTTGGCAATCATAGTAGTGGTATGGGGTTTGGGATAAATGAGAGAGTGGATGTAGAGTATATATTGATAGATGTATAGGATGAGAGATAGGGTAGTGCATTGGAAGGAGTAGTAGAAGACGTTTGAGATGAGTCAGAAGGTTGGGCTAGAAGATATATTGAGCGAAGTATAGGCCGAGAAATAGGGTAGTGCATTGGACATGCTAAATTAGAAGAGAGTGATAAATATAATGATTCATAATTACATTGAAAGTATATAGATACATAAAAGGGGTAAGTATATGTAGATTAAAGATATTGATAGAGGCACAGGATGAGAAATAGGGTAGTGCATTGGATATGCTTTTTCAGGATAAAAGTAACAGACACACATGGAAGGTACATAGATGCACAATGGAAGTATGTACATGTTGACCAAAAATGATTTTGATTTATTTGTTATTTTTTTATCTCAACAACATAATTATTTTACATGTTTATACAAAGTAATACACAAAGATAGGTACATATCTATAGTGAAAACAAATGCTGTATGCAGAGGGATATGCTGTAAATTTCTGTTTGCGTATGTTGTTTATGTGGGGATGAGCCAAATCTTGAGTAGTGTTCCGAAGATAAGGTTGTTGTCGGTGGACCGTATGTTGGGGGGTAAAGAGTTCAATAGTTTGGCTGCTTGAACAGAGAAGGATGTGCCACCCATGTTTTTTTCTTGTATGGTGGGATTTTGAGGGGAGATGCTCCTTTAGAGCGGAAGTTCCTATGTTGAATGTGTTTGGTGATTTTATTCCTGATGAAGAGTGGTCCCATTCCATGTATTGCTTTGTGGGTGATACAAAGCAGCTTGAACGGGGATCTTCTGGCAATCGGTAACCAATGCAGGGCTTTCAAGACAGGGGAGATGTGGTCTCGTGGTTTGATATGCAAGAGAAGTCTGGCAGCCGAGTTCTGAATCCGTTGTAGTCTTTTCTTGGTCGTTAAAGGTGATCCGTGGTAGAGGCTATTGGCGTAATCGAGTTTGGACAGAACAAGGGAGATGGTAGCTTGGTGCCTGTGTGGAAATCCCAAACGAGGGAGAATTAGTTGCAGCGTTTTTATAGTAGCCAAGCTTGATCTTGCTAGTTCATCCACTTGGGCATTCATCGACAGCTTGGAGTCCATGGTCATTCCGAGGTTTCTTACTTCCTTCGATACTTTAGGCAGTGATCCCAGTTCATCAGGCCATGCGGCTAGCAGGTTGCAATGTTTCCAGTTGCCACACTTGAGTATTTCAGTTTTTGAAGCATTCAATTTGAGATGGCTCCAGGTCATCCCCTGATCCACGGCTCTGAGACAGCTGAAAAATTGTGATTTTCCAATGTCCTTGGGGTATTTCAATTGAAGGAGTATTTGCATGTCATATGCATAGTTATAGCACGTGAGGTGACATTTATTGATCAGTACTGGTAATGACTTCATGTAGATGTTGAAATGCATGGGCGAGATGATAGAACCTTGAGGGACCCCTGCATTTTTGGAGTACGGTTTGGACGAGAAAGGTGGGGTATGGGTGACATTCGTTCTGATTCGAAGGTAGGACACGATCCAGTCTAGAGCAGTTCCCTCTATGCCGGCTTCATAGAGTCTTTGTTTCAGAGTGTCATGGTCAACCATGTCAAAGGCAGCTGAGAGGTCCAAGAGGAATAGCGCAGCAACCCTGTTGTGGTCAACTGTATTCTTTAGGTCATCCCAGATGGCAAGGAGGGCAGATTCAGTGCCTCTTCCCGGACGGAATCCTGTTTGGAAGTCTGAAAGTATGTCATTCTCTTCAATGAATTGTGACATCTGGGCAAACGCTGCTCTTTCTATCAGTTTGCCCACGAACGGTCCATTTGTAATGGGTCAGTAGTTGTCAAGGTTCAGCGGGTCCAAGTTTATTTTCTTCAGTAAAGTGCGTATGTATGACTTTTTGAGTTCTTCTGGAAATATTCCAGTAGTTAAGGAATTGTTGATGATTCTTCTTACTGGAGTGGCAGCAGAGGTTGTTAAAAGAATTGTCTTGAAAGTTTGCGGCGCACAGGGGTCAGAAGGGCTGCCGGCAGGCCTGCTTGCTTTGACCAGGTCCCTAAATTCATCGTGTGAGATGTGTTGGAAGGAACAGAGAGGCTTGATTAGAGCATTCTTGGATTGTTGTTTTGTACAAGGGTTAGTGCTGGTGCTTTGTCTCTGTTTTAAGTAAGATTCCAACGTGTCTGCTTTGTCCGTGTAATGATTTGCCAGTTTATCTGTGAAATCTCGAGTAACAGGATGAGTTCTTTCTAGGCAATTTAGTTTGCGAAATTCATTGAGTATTTTATAGAATTCTTTATTTGCACATTTAGCGTTTTGAATTCTGTCTGAATAGTACCTTTTCTTAGCTTTTTTGATAGCCGACTTGTATAATCTGTTAATTTTCTGTAGATGAAGTTTGTCTTGTTTGGCGTTTGTTTTGAGCCAGGTACATTGCAGCTTTCTAACTTGTTGTTTTATGTCTTTTATTTCTATGTTTCTCCAAGGCACAATCTATTTAAGTCATATATATCTATGCATATCCCTGCACCATGTAACTTACAGAGTGAAACATAAGCATGTGCGCAACCTTTTTTCTTTATTTTCCTCATGGAAAACATTTTCCCCATGGAGAACTCACCCCCTATGAACCCCAATGATGTATGGCTGAGTTCCCTTCCATATCCCAACCTAGAAATGCACTTACTCATGCCTTTCACAGGGGTACTTTAATTTGCCTTTCCAGGATGGGAATCACGGTGAAGAATGTTACTGAATACTCTTAAATATATAGGTTTATAGGTATTACATACATATTGCCCAGGCACCCCTGCTCCTCTCCCTTTCCTGTCCTCAGCATTTTGAAATCTTGACAAACTAGTACATTATATTTCAATTTTATCTAGGATTGTACATATCTGCATATCCTGGTTCTTTGTACGATGACAAAGACATTTCCATTGGCATTAGCCCCCTTTTGCACACCTTTGCTGGAATTAGGCAGACAAATAGTTTGTGAACCCATCTGATAGTTGTTTCTCAGGGAGGTTATATGGTCTAGTGCATGCAGGTCCATGAAGGTAGCTGCATCTGTTGAAACCATTTCACAGAAAGTAGATGTAGGTGTCTTACACACAATATTAATAAAGCACAAGCTTGGCACACAAGTTGTCATAGCATGGTAGAATTACATTGAAACAAAAGTGAATCATTGCAAATTAACATTAATTGCATTGAATCATATATATATTTTTTAATAATGTTATTGTAGGACTTGGCCCTTTTTGGCTAAAGTCCCTAAACTTTTTGCTTTCCCCCCTAGACCTTTTTCTGACATAGTGTTGCCAACTTAGATGCTTAGGACACTTTGCCACTGCTAAACAGTGTCAAAGTGTAAGTGTTCCTGTATAAAGTAATGGTAATTGGTTGTCCATGATTGCTATGTTTGCCTTACTAAGTGAAGTCCCTAGTAAAGTGCACTATGTGTGCCAAGCGAAGACTCTCGCTGGGTGAAGGTGACCTCCACCTCCACCCAGCGAGAGTCTTCGCTTAAGGGTACCGACGGATAGAGCGGGCCTCATGTACTGAAACTCAAGCGAGATCCGAGTGAGGTGAGTCCTGGACCAGAACAAGTAGTGAATCCATCAATCATCACACTTGTTTCAAGGATTAGATACAAGAGATATATTGTATGTATTTATTCTTTACTTAATGTTGCAGTGACATTACATTTTTCGAGGTCCTGACGAAAGCCAGGGAGCTCAATCCTCAAGGCTGAAACATGTTGACCACATAGACAGTGATTAATTCCTAACTGTCTCTTTTCACCTGCACTTTTGATTTTAATTTGGAAAACTCTGCTGAATATACACCGAATGAATGGTTGCATTGTATCTCAGGAGTTTCTCCTATTTTAACTCACAGTTTTACACTTTTACACTGATTTTGGAAATAATATCCGCTGTTTGCACTTCTTTCTTGTGAGATTCCACAAGAGGATACAACTTTTTTATTGTTTCTTCCTAATGCTTAAGGTAGAACCTGATAAAGTTGTTTGGTAAAATCCCAGATGATGACACTGGGCACACACTTATGTGCAATGATGGATAACAATTATCCTACAGTGGCTTTGCTTAATTTTTTTTAGTTTGTTTGCACTTTAATTATCTGCATCAGTGTGCCTCTTTTTCACTCCCTTGACACACAGCGGGAGAGTGAGAATAAGAATACATATCTATAGACTGTATTTCGAAAACACGCATATTATTAGACCACCTGTTTGTTTATTGTTATTGTCATTTGTAAGGAGTAGGGAGACTTAGAATTTGGTTGGTCTCTAAATATTTTTCTCTCTGGCCCTCCCTTTGTAGTATTTGGTCTAACAACCAGCCAGGAGAAATATTACACAACCTCATATGTTGGTTTTATATTGTGTGGTCTTATCGTATAAATTTTTACATAAAGTTGATACTCATTTTATAAAACATGTGTGGAGTCTATTTGTGGTGTCATCAGTGGATTATTGTGAGCGTGGTTGTGAATACTTTGCACATTTGCTTTGAAGCTAAGCCTGGCTGCTTGTGCCAAGCTACCAAGGGGGTGAGCAGGGCTATCTATGAAGGTGACCTTCCTTTCCCTGGCGTTCGAACGCGGGTCCCTACTTGGCCTAAGGTACCTACCTCAGCCAACGAGGGATCCCGGGTCTAACAGTTATAAATCAGATAATAACAAAACAAAAGAGCATATTACACTCAACATACTAATAACGAGTACTGCACTGCAAATTGAAGCTCGTCAATCCTACTACAAGTCTCCTTTTTACGAGACAGTTCGATCTTTCCAATGCAGACATGTCCAGGGAGTGTTTCAGACACACTAATATCTGCATTGTTTGTTTATAATGGTTTTCTATTGACCTTAGTAACATTTTATTTTTAAATCTCAGAATTTCATTGTTTAATTAAGTACCTGTTTTACATTGAATTTCCCATCTAGCTCTCCTTCCTTTTACCAATCACTCGTTATCCGTTATCTTTTATACGCTCCGACGGGCTTCTTGAGCCTGTCGGAGTCGTCAATCGGT
The DNA here is from genome assembly GCF_964261635.1 of Lissotriton helveticus. NCBI lineage: Eukaryota > Metazoa > Chordata > Amphibia > Caudata > Salamandridae > Lissotriton > Lissotriton helveticus. The sequence continues at coordinate 1,418,451,084 of NC_136068.1, read as the reverse complement.
CCCTCCACTGGCTGCGATGGTCGGACTACTATGCTGGATGTTGGTGGGCCCGCCACCAACGGCCTATCAGTGACGGGCCCACCAACATCGGAATGAGGCCCTTAGTACTCCTGAGTGATGGTGCAAATCTGAACTTGCATCCATTTGTTTTAATTAACTGACCCAATCCTGTATGTTTGTACATTTATTTGTGAAAGGCTACCTTACTCTACCTACTTTCATATGTTTTTTAAACTTATCCTCTGCATTTATAACACTTTCATTTGGCTAGCCTCAAAGTCTCACTTATTTTTGAATCCACTCACTGTTATTGTTTTCCTAAGTTAAATACCAGAAGAAATGTGTTTCCCGAGCTAATTGACCCAGATGAACACATCACCATTCACGCTTGGCATTTGCATCGCCTCTGCTTTACAATCTTTGGTTTGTTGAGCAACGACATGTTGTTGGTTTGGAGGACACATACATGCTATAGTAGTGACTTTCAGAGCAGTCATTTTACCAACAATGTAATATTGGTCTTAAAGTGTTTTTTTTCTATTGCTTATAATCTTTTTATTAAAAATTAATCAATTGATTACAACAAGGTACGACATGGCCACCAGAGACCAACATAATAAGTCAGTAGATCAGTTGGCACGTACATATAGTGCGGGACCAGTAGAAAATTCCAAGGAAGTAAGGGGTTTATATAGTCATTGGGCAGGTGCACCTAATGCCGTCCACAGCATGGCATGTCTCAAAGCAAAAAGAAAGTACAGTGAAACAATAAAATAAAACAATTCCTGATCGAGGCATTTTTGATAGAGTTCGAATGATCCGGGTATTGTCACACATTAGTGCATAGGTGGTAATTATTATTAGTGAGTGAGGGAGAGGAAGGCCAGTCACTAGGTGTAAGCTTTGGGGAAAGACGAGTCAAAAGCTGTAAATCTCGTAACCTCGGAGGATTGAAGCATGTAAACTCCAAGCGAGTCAGATAGTGGATCAGTGGGAACAAAGCAAATTGAAATTTGTCCTTGGTGTGTGTTAAATTGTGGGAAAATCGTTCCATCGCCAGCATGTGCCAGATACTATTGAGCGATAGAAGGGGCAGTAGTCTTTTTCCACGTCAATGCGACAAGTTGCCACCCAGCATGGAGCATGTGGCTAATATGCTTCCAGTCAACATGTATACTCGCTTCTAATGTAAGGGGCCATACACCAAAGATAACCATAAGGTAGGAAGCATGAAGTGGATATCCTAGTATGGCTTTAATGTGTACCAGGATTTCTTTCCAGAAGGTAGTGATGAGGCTACAGGACCACCATATGTAACAAAAATCTCACACTACCAAGCCACTTGCCAGCATAGGGAAGATGTGGAGGGGTAAATGGTGGAGAAGTGGGCGGGTGCATAATACCATTGGAACATGAACTTGTACACCGTCTCCCTAAGAGAGAAGCTTCTATAGGTTTTGGGTATGTCCCGCCAGTGGGTGACCCATTGCTTGTGTGAGATGACCTCTGTAGTGGTAGTCTGGCAGCCCCATTGGTAGGGGTAGGTGCGAAGGAATGTGGAATGCTGAAGTGCACGATGTGTATTCGATATAAGTCCTCTGGATCCATCGTGCACTCTTACCAGTTTTTCAAAGTTGAGGATAGGGCCTATCGTACCAGGAAAGTTGGAGGGATGTAACGTCCGATGCCGTAAATGACAATACTGCAGTCTAGCCATTTCAGGAAGTTTTAAATTAGTTTTGCACTGATCAAAGGACTTGATGGAGAGGCCTACAAAGAGGTGGCATAGAGTCCAAAACTCTCCGTACCCCAGCTGGGAAAGGACTAGGGAAGCAGCGCAGGGGTAAAAAACAGGATTCCGAGCAATTGATGTGTTGGGGGAGGGGAAAGTAGTGAGCCCGCTCCTAGTCACCAACTTGTGCCAACTTGTCCCATATGTTGAGCACTGTGTTGGTAGGGTTAGCTAAGTAAGCGCTGTGTGGTCTTGCTTGTTATCAGGCTAAATCTTACAGGGCCACCACCCAATCCATGTGAAGCCGATGCTTATCACGCACCACCCATTCTGAGATGTATCATAGGTGGGTGGCCAAGTGATATTCAAGAAGGTTAGGGCAGGCCAGTCCACCCCTGTCCTGTGGTGGCATCAATAGGGAGTTAGAGATCCCTGGCCATTTCCCATTCCAAATAAAGGAATGGACGTCCCGCTTTAAGAGAAGGATATCCTCCTGGCTATTCGGAGTAGACAGTTTCTGGAAAAGGTACAAGGTATGTAACAGGACATTAATTTTTATGACATTAATGCACCCCAGCCAAAAAATTAGATGGGGCATTCACCACATGAGATCTGCCAGAATGGAACTCCGAAGTTGCGGCCAATTGTCCTGCTCCCAGCAAGACAATTTAGAAGTCAGGTTAAGACCCAGATACCTAATTGCGCCGTGGACCACTGAAATGGTGCTAGGCCTGGCAGAGCAGGGAGTTCCTGCTAAGGTATATTCTGATTAGCATGCAGGACTTAGACATATTAATGTTTAAGTCTGCCACTGCCTCGAATGCAGCAAGGCTGGCAACAATTGCTGGTAAAGAGGAAACGGAAAGTGCGTCAGAGAGCATGAGGTCATCTGCAAATAGGCTAATCTTATGGTCCCAGCCTTCAAAAGGGATGCCCACCCTGGCAACAGTGCAGTGGACAGTTATGGCTTGTTGCTCCAATACCAGAGCGAACAAAAGGGGTGACAATGGGCACCCCTGGCATCTGCCCCTAAAGATGTTAATAGGGGATGTGTGGTGCCAATTGACCCTGATGGTAGCTGCTGGGGTAGCATATGAATCCAAAGCCACTTTGCCCAAAACCGCATGGAAGGACAATGTCACCCTATCAAAAGCCTTCTCGCATCAAGTGATAGGAGGCATCCCGATGTTGTGGTGGTGGGACTTCTCTACTAAGTGCACTATTCAGCGCACATTATCAGCCCCCTGTCAATAGCGAATATACCCCATCTCAGGGTCAATGAGGCCTGGAAGATAGCACTCCAACCGGTAGCCAAAATGTTGATGAAGATTTTCACATCATGTTGAGAAGCGCTAAAGGGCTATAGGAAGAGCAGTGGGTATATACTTTCTATTGTTTGTGTATAAGGGAGATCTCTGCTGCCACCTTCATGAAGGAGTTAAACAGCTTTAGCGAATGTTCTTCCGGATTAGAAAAAAACAGCCTGTAGAAGACGACAGGAAACCCATCGAGGCCCAGAGTTTTACCAAGAGGAAGGGCCTGAACTGCTTTACGAAGTTATGCAAGAGTGATTCGGTGCAAAAACTCTCCATGGGGTGAATGGATTCCCAATCACAGGCACTCAGGTACTACTCTATCAATTCAGGAGGCACATCATCACATGTGTAAAGGGTTTGATAGTAATCATAAAAAGCCTGCTGCGTGTCCTGCTCAGAGATTGCCTAGCCCTTGTCCCCAACCTGAAGTCTAGCAATGTGCTCTTAACGGAGCCATTGAGCTAGCATAGAGCCCACCTTGTTCTCCCCGTCATAATATTTCTGCTTTAGAGCCAGAAGGGAAAGTTCAGCCCTATTAGTTCTATGATCCCTCACTTGACCATGCTACATAGTGAATTGTTGCTTGCTGAATCGAGTCATAGCGGTCTTATCTTGCTTTTCCAGGACTTTAATCTCTGCCGCCAAGGTAGACTCCATAATGCGCGCCTCTCTCCCTCTGGCAATGGCTATGGTGGCTGTCACTCCCCTGAATGTAGCCTTAAAGTCATCCCAAAGTGTATGCAACAAGGTGTCAGGCAGGATGTTCAGTACAAAGTATTCAACGATTCCTTTACGGATCTCAGCCACATCAACCGGATCAGAGGTAAACATGATCATATCGGGCCCCTGCGAGATGGGGGTAGTGGTGGACCAAACCAGTTTTACATGGGCGTGATCACAGATGGAAATGTCTGAGAAAGCTGTGGCTTTAAAATCGTGCAAGAGGGAGGGAGTTAAGAAACATGATCAATGCATGAGTATGATGCGTCAACATGAGATTAGAATGAGTAGTCCAGAGCATCTGGGTGTTTATAATGCCAAGCGTCTACTAGTCTCAGTTCCAGGATGTCCCTCTTCAGTTGGGCGGACATACCTACAATGCCCTGGTTTGTGACTGTGCTGTCGTCTAGGCCTGCAACCCACACTAGGTTAAAATAGCCATCGACAATGATGTCACCTTCCACCCCCGGCCAGTTGCTCACACAATATGCACCTTAGATATAGGTCCAGTGCATGACGGGGGCATAGACAGTGAGAAGAGCGAGGGGAGCTTTGTCTCGATGCATGTGCAACAACAGGAAGTAACCCTTCATATCCCTCCTCATCTTAGAGAGAGTGGAGTGGAAGCCTGCTTTGAAGAGAACACCCACCCCCAATGTTTTAGTAGACGTGTGGGCCCAGTATCGAAATGGAAACTTTGGGTGTGCCATCCAATGGGTGTTCACCCCCAGAAGATGAGTCTCCAGGAGAAGGACAATGCCTGGTTTGCATTGCAATATGTAGCTGTAGTATTGTGTAATTACCTATGTTTTACATTGGCACAGTTCTGTATTCATCTTGTGTATGCTTGAAGCTGCACCATGGTGATAGTGGGGAAGTGGTGATGCTGTTGAATACTGTCAGTTGCCTCTGATGCTGGCTACTGGATGGATGGGATCTTTTTACTACATTAAACTTAATCTACATACAAGGTATCGCATCCCTCCCCATACAGACCGGAGTCACCGCACCAGGCCCGCTACATCCAGCGGGGCTGTCGCATCGCCTCCTCAGGGTCTCAGGAGTGACGCATCACTTGTTTTCCACCGCACCAGTTTCTGTTTTGGAACTTTGTCGCATTTAAAGGCACTGTTGGCTAAACGTGACCCAACTGTGAACTTTTCAAGCAACTGTGGACTATTTTATCGCAACCTTAAGAACACTTTTGAAACCATATTCTTGAACTGTGTATGTTGGATTTTTGTCGTTTTGGTCTTGTGTAGTTTAGATTAAATACCTTTATTTTTCTAAACTGTTGTGGAGTCAGTTTGTGGTGTTTTCACTGTGTTACTGTGAGTGTTGGTACAAATACTTTACACATTGCCTTTGATAAGCCTTGACTGCTCGTGTGTAGCTACCAAGGGGGTGAACAGGGGTTATCTAAAGAGTGTATCCTCCTTACCCTGACTAGAAGCAAGGGTCCCTATTTGGACAGTGGTACCTACCTCTGCCAACTAGAGACCCCCAGTTCTAACAACTGGTATCAGCGGCATCTGTGTTTCAGAGAGCTCTAGAAAAAGTCTTGGAAGGTGTTGTGGGGATGAAAATTTACCAGATTGATGTTCTTGTCTTTGGAAAGAATGAAGTTGAACATGATGTCATACTCAGAGAGGTTTTTAAGAGATTTCAAGATTTCAATTTGACAGTAAGAATAGACAAATGCAAGTTCAAAAAGTCATCCATAGATTATCTAGGACACACCATCTCAGGTCAAGGTGTTCAGCCCAAGGCTGAACTGGTTGGTACTATTCAAAATCTTGCGTCTCCCACCAACAAAGAGAGCTAATGAAATTTCTTGGAATGTCAGAATATTGCAGTAAATTTCTGAAAAATTTTGCTCGAATGTGCTTGAATATGCGTATATTGTTATGTAAAGGTGCGGAGTTCATTTGGTCGGAGGATTGTGAAAAGGAGTTCAACACGATCAAAGCAATGCTTAAGAAAACTCCTAAGCTAAAAAGTTTTGATCCCACTAAAAGAGCAGTTCTTGTTACTGATGCCAGTATGAAGGGCCTGTGAGTGGTTTTACAACAGAGAGATGGGAACACTGAGAATGTTATTTTGTTCTTGTCACGTAGCTTAAGAAGTGCAGCATTGCATTACTCTGTTTTTGAAAGAGAGGCCTTAGCTGTTCACTGGGCTGTGAAGAAACTTAAGAATCTTCTGTGGAAATTGAAATTTGAGGTTCGCACTGATCACAAGCTACTATGTCAAATTTTCAACAAGAAAGGAATTGATACCATGTCTGGAAGAATTTCCAAGTGGGTAGTCGATCTGCAGGGATACAATTTTAAGGTCGAACATTTACCTGGTGCTAAGAACAATGTTGCTGATACGCTTTCTAGGCTGGTGGTCCAAAATGAGGATACCACTTATTCAGAAGAGCATGATTTGAAAGAATGGGTTTGTGCCATTGAGAGTAGTGGGATGAAAGAAAGCAGATGGTGAAGAGAGTGCTGTTGATAAAGAATTCATTGAGTTAACCGCATTGCTTAAGAAAGGATGAAACAATACAGTGAAAGGTGTGTGTGAAAAGTTTTGGTTGGTTAAGGATGAATTGTCTGAGAGTGATGGTCTTATCTTTAGAGGCACCAGGTTAGTTCTCTATGGTGCCCTTCGTCAAGAAGTTCTTGAGATAGCCCATGAAGGACATCAAGGAATGTCTAAAACTAAAGAGAGGCTCAGATTTTCTTACTGGCGGCCAGGCATGGACTTGCAAGTGGAACGCATTGTAAGAAATTGCATACCGTGAGGCATAAGTGAGAGATGTCAGAAGCTCAGATTTCAGCCCATGGTCTTTAGAGAACATCCCAAAAAGCCATGGGAAGAGTTAGCTTTTGACATACTGGGGCCTATTTGTGGGAATGGTTGTGAAAATGATGTCTTTGTGTTGGTCGATTTATATTCCAGATGGCCAGAAATTAAAATCACAAGAGGCATAGATACAAAACAAGTCATAGGGTTTCTTGGGGAGGACTTTGGTAGAGAAGGAGCCATATTAACTGATAATGGAATGCAATTCGTTTCTAATGAAATGGAGGAATTTTTATTGAGGTGGTCAATCAAACATAAGAAGTGCGCACTGTATCACCCAGAAAGTATTGGTATGGTGGAACCCTTCAACTGTGTTTTGAAGGAAACAATTAATTTGGCCAACCAGAATTGCTTTGATTGGAAGGAAGAAATTGTCAGAAAGGTTTAAATATACAGAATATCCCCTCATACCGCTCCTGTTACTGTTGTTTCTAAATTATTGCTTTTGATTCTTGAATAGGCTTTGTAGTCCCTCCTTAGTTCCCCCTTGTCTGCATTTGTAACCTCCCATTAGTACTGGACTTTTTACTTGTTTTATTACAAGCTCTGTTTTATCTACAGTCTGTGAGCACCATTTTCTTTAATGATTTTCCCCTATTTCAGGCACAAAGTGCTTTCCTGCAAGGGTGCCCTCTTTGCCTCCAGGCACAGCGCTACAGTTTCAGCACAGCACCCCCTATAAAATTTATATTGGGCCAAATTCACAAACAAACTTTTTTTGTAAGAGTGCCCCATACCGCAATTTCACTTTAATGCCTGCCACACACTTGAGCCATGTCTAAAGAAAGGGGCGCGTCCGCCATTACATTGAAAGCACGGGTGCTTTTACAAGAATTTGCAATGCAATAGGTATCCCATTGGCGAGAGTTTAAGCTGGTGGCATTTTGTAAATAACAATGCTTTTTATTTATGTATTGTCTTTTTAAAACATAAATAAAAGGCATTGTCATTTACAATGCCAATAGCTTAAACCCTCACAAATAAGAGACCTTTTGCATTACAAATGATTGTCAATATCTTCCTATTGCTCTGTCCTTCTCCCTTGTTCTCGTGCTAAATCATGTGATTTGTAACATGCAATGATCTGTAAACAGTATATTTTTTTAACCCAAACTTTTCAAATTCAGTGTGCTCTCTCTTCTACAGTGTTAGCCGTGCCTCCTTCTGTGTACTTCAATGCCTCATGCATCCTATGTAAAACTCAGTTCATGTAAAGTGCTTTGACACCCTATGCAAGGGTTTGTGAAGCTATTTATTACGAGGTTCGTGCCAGGAAATAATAGTAACATCTCATATGAGTGAGAATATTGATTTAAAATGTCCATGAAACGTGAAACTAATATATTCATAGCCTTACCTAAAGTAAACTCAAAACGCGCCTGCACATAACACAATTAAGAGTTCTTGGAAAGTGTAGCAATGGAAACCACATTTTGAGCTTCACTGTGAGAGAACCTAACGCTTCAAACTTTGAGAAACATTGGCTAATGGGATAGATAAAATGGTACATTTACCTGCTTAACTGCATCCTCGTAAGAGGGAGGCTGCTTTGTCTTGGCAACGACTGTGTTTGAATTACAAAAAGTTGGCGAGGGAAACTTCTGATTCGCCTGAGCAGACGTGGTTGCCACAGCCATCTGCATCGAAATATGAGTAAAAGTAAGATATTTATACAAGATCTGTTTCATGGCCCATTTTGTTTAAATTACTATGTACATTTTGATGATAAGCTAAGAATCGTTACTTTTTTTACAAACACCCCATCCAATACAAAACAAACTTCAAACTAAACGGAGAATGTGGTAAGATCTTCTGCGAGTGGTAACCGTAACTGGAGTTTGGAGTGTTGTGCCAGTAGTTGGTTTGTAATCTTTGTGCTTTCAATCAAAAGAGCGATTCACAAAAAGACATTTGTGAGCGCAAAGGGGTTTTTTCGTAAGCATTATATCAATTTTGCAAGTCAGAAAAGCATTACTGACTTGCAAAAATGGGTTTAAGGACCTGTACGAAATCACAATGAGGAAGGGGAATTACCTCATGACTATTATTTGGTATGGTATGTTTCAATAGTTTGCACCCATCAAATGTGGTTGCAAAGCTTGTATTAGTTGCCGACACCTCAAAAGAGGAGGTAACTGATTTGCAAAACGAAAGGGGATGGCAGCCTTGTGAGGATCGGGTAGTGTTTTTTTCTAAGCAGTTCCTTTAAAGAATATTAGCGGCTTTAAAACAAATTGTTTTTGGCAATGCATTCACAAGTATGGTGGTCAGCTGTTCCTTGCAGGCCACCATCCTTGCATTTGTAGCCAACTGCAGGTGGTTGCAAATAGCAACCTGTCTGAATAATAATAATTATACGTATCATTCTCTGCCTGTGATTGGAGATTTTAAGATGTGACCTATTAGTATATAAGTCTCACCTCAAACTGAAAGCCCACTCACAAAAATGTAGTGTGCAATTTGCAAACACTTTTTGCGATCATTCTGTTAGTAAATGTGTTCCTGCATTCGTTGGCAGTGGGAGGGGACATATTATCTAGTTGATTTCGATGCAACTCTCATTTCAGCCTACTACTGGCATTGGATGAGACTCTGGCGATGAAGCTTTACCGGAAGCACCCACTCCCCCACATTAAGAAGCCTTTTTTTCAGTTCAATGAGTGTTGAACCACAGCCTTTTTGCTCCCGCCCTGCCTTAGCCAAGGCAGTAAAGTAAAAATACACACATATGAACTTAATCAAAAGTATTCTTAAAGTACACATAACAAATCTCCATCATATAAATGGAGGCTGTTCTTCATTAAGAGTGCATTCTGTGTTATTCCGGGTTAAATATTGTTATGACATTTTGTGATTATGGTGTCAAATATAGCCACTTACCCTTCACTGTTATGGTTTGTTAGTCACAAGAGATAGCATGTGATTTAAAAAATGTAAATATCAGTTAGGGACATTATCATTAAGACACTGATAATTATGAAAGAGGTAGATTAAATGGCAGGTGTAACCACAGGTCACACATTGATGACAGCAATAAGGCAAACATACACATATAACATGAGGTGATCTTACTTCCTATGATTGCAGTGCCTCAACATATGTCCCATTTGAATGTTCGCCAAGGAACGTCATGATATCTTTACTCTATCATGACATTATAAGGGCATGGGCCATTTAAAACATAGATGAAACATTAATAAGAAATATCTAAAGCATTCCACATGTAGCAGCGCCATTGTTTTTTTCTCCTATATTCGGTCACTTTCCTTCCGGGCTGTCAATCATCTGGCAATACTGCAGGTAGGGCATTAATCAGTAGGGTCAGTGTGGTCAAAATGTTTAGCTTGACACTGCTTTATGCACGATCTTCAGATGTTGGGGGCAAATCCTGGCTATACTCACCCTGAAGAAAACTCAAATCTACAATGAAATCTAGGAACACCTTTACCAATTAAACAAACAACCACAAAGGAAGGAGGTGTAGCGCAGCGGTCAGAACGGCTGACTCCAGAGCACGGTTTGAATCCCGGCACCTGCATCAGCTCAGCTCAGCATCATGTAACTCTGGGCAGTAGCTCACTTAATCTCCCCAATGGCCCCTTGCACCTTGAAACCCGTAAGGGTACGCTTTACAAATAGGAATTGCTAATGTAATTCTTTAAAAAACACAAATTGTTATCTAAAAATGATTGGGTACTACATCACGCAGCATAATAAAATATAATTACGTATGTTGCAAAACTAGAAATATCAAAGCTAGTGAACAACCCGCTCTCCGTAAGTAACCATGTTACAAATTACACACCAGAATGTATGACTGTTAGTTTCCTAATCAGAATATGGTTACTCTGTTAAACGTGTTAAACGTGTTGTTGTTTTTGAGAGTGCAATTTATATTTCGTATCAAAGCAGGCAGGAAAACTACATTGCTATAGGGTTGGTGGTAAATTGAAATCAGTCACTTTTTAACCTTACCTTGTTATTTAAGCTTGGGCTTTTTGGTGATGAACAGTCCGGATTCACTTGTTTGTTTTCGCTCTGGTTGCCCATAAACGTGGGCTGCACGTTGGAAGGGTTCTGCGAGAAACAGTTAGGACTTCCAGTTTGTGAAATTGTATTCTGTTAAATAGAAAACAAAATATGCATACTGAATTACACGAAACCAGTGCATGCCCTACCAGACAATTCTAAATGTCTAACGCATGCGCTAGAAGACAATTTAAAAAGTCCACGTAAAATAATGATTTTTAAAAAAAGTGATCCATTTTTAAATCCCATATATTTATTTACCTCATTTTAATTGGCTATGAAAGCGAAATTCGAAAATGATTTGATTGAAACCTCAGCTGCACCTCATTACCTCCTCGTCCGTCTTCCTCGCCACAGTATTCACATATGAGCCTCCGGCTCCACACAGAACTCCATGTTTAAAAAAAAAAAGAAACAGCGCTCTAGTCTCCCCTCCCTCCTCCAAGATGGCCCCCAGTGGCTCCATCCAATCCCATAAAGGGATACATAGACAGCAACACGACCTGTTCTTTTTTTCTGCACTTCTCCGAGTGCTGTGTTCCCTGCTGGTCAGGTGAGTGAGGCTGGGGTCTTGCTTTAGCACCCCCTTATGGCCTCGGGTATTTAGTTGGGGGGGAAGTTAGTTTGTATTGTAATTTGTTTGTTTCCCCTTTCTTTTGCCTGGCACCGTGTCCTGCTTAGCGGACTTTTGGTGCCCTTTTCTGCGGGTTCGCATGGTGTTCCCGCTTCGGATGGCCGCGCCTCCGCTTCCTGCTTGGCGGGAGGTTCATTGTCCGGTGCGTGCCCCCTTTCCGACCGCGCGTCCTGCTTCTGGGACTCTGCGCGGTCGGCTGTTTTATTTATTGCCGGCGCTTGCTGCCTAGCGGCGAGTTTTGCCGGTGAAACGCCACTTTCCGCCGCGCGTCCTGCTTCTAGGACTCTGCGCGGTCGGCTGTTTGTTTGTTGCCTAGCGGCGATTTTTGCCGGTGTCACGCCCCTTTCCGACCGCGCGTCCTGATTCTGGGCTCTGCGCGGTCGGGTGTTTGTTTTCCTTGACGATTTTTACTCTCTTACCTGGGATCTTGGCGGGCGGTGTGTGGAGTTTTCCTGGGTGTCTTCTTTTCCTCAGGAGCCTCTTTAGCGGTGGCTCGCGTTTCTTTGTGCTATTTGTACTTGGTTAGGGGGCGTGCCATTGGGTGTGTCTATGTTTGCTTGGCGACCTACAGACTATTTAAGGGTTCAGGTGTTTTCTATCCCTTGCTATTAGTTATTTTGCTCGTGGCTGGTGTGATGGACGGAGGTTCTTCGAATATGTCTGTTCCTGACTCCTTGGAGGCTTCTGGTTCTGGGATGTCTGTTCCTTCTATGGATTTGCTGCAACAGATGATCAATTCTGCGGTGGCAGCAGCCTTGCAGGACAGGGTTCCTGTTCCTCCTGACAAGAAAGCACATGTTGATGGCGTTCCGACTGTTGACTCTGACGCATCGGAGGAGTTTGATGTCAAGGGTCGTTTTGTACAGGGTGCCGACCTTAAGGCGGTGCTGTGTCACATTCGCAAAAACTTGGTTTTTCCTGACTCTGTTATGCCTCTGGAGGATAATTTGTTTTCTCAGTATCAGCGTCCTGTACCTGATTCATTGCCCCTTCATTCTTCGGTGGTGAAGGTGTTGGAGACTGAATGGAAGGATGTGGAAAGGCTCTTTTCCTCGTTTCCTGAATAAACGGTATCCTCTGCAAGATTTTTTGGAAAAATTTCCTTCCTCGGTCAAGGTGGATTACTTGATGGCCAGTATGTCGTCTCGTGGTACTGTGGTCTCTGAGGATTCCTCTCCTGCTGACCCTGTAGATCGGAAAGTGGATGGTGCTGTCATACGCACTTTTGCGGCTGCTAACTTTTCCGTTAGGGCGGCGGCCTATTCCTCTTACACGATCCAGTCCTTACTTAAGGATTTTCAGTCTCTGTTGGAATTGTTGGACCAGGGGGAGGATGTCTCTTCTACCCTGGCGATGATGGAGCAGCAGGTTCGCCTGCTTTCGGATGTCTCCTTTGATTCTTTAGGGGCGGCGGCTTCTGCGGCTGGGTCTTCTGTGGCTGTGAGACGTCAGCTTTGGCTTCGCTCCTGGAAGGCTGATGCTGCGCAGAAAGGTCTCCTGATGAAGATCCCCTTTGCTGGGGTTAAGCTTTTTGGTTCCCCTTCGGAAGACATGGTGAAGAAGACGGCGGAGGACCGTAAACTCCTTGCTCCTGAACGGGCTGGTCGCTTCCGTTCCTTTGGTTCTCAGAGGGCTTTTGGTCCTTCTCGTAGGGGACGTGCTGGTCAGCCCTTTCGTGGAAGGGGGCGTGGCTGGGGTGCCCCTTCCTTTGATAAGTCCCGGTTCTCTGGTGCTTCTGCCTCCTCCACTCCCGCTTCCAAGTCCTGACTGGATCGCTCCTGGTGTGGGTCCAGTTGGGGGTCGCTTTACTTGCTTCTTCCTCTGCCCGTGTTCCGTTCCCTGGGTCTGCAGGCCTGGCTCTTGAGAGGGATTCTCTAGTACGTGAGGGTTGTTCTGTGACTGTGGCTGGGGTCATTCAACAGTCCCGGAGGCCTTCTACGCTTAAATCCTACGCCAAGCATTGGGATAATTTTGCTTCTTGGTGTGTTGGTCGTGGGCTGTCGTTGGATTCTTTTGATCCGGCTCGCATTCTGGATTTTCTGAATGATGGATTTGTGTTGGGCTTGGCCATTTCGACTCTTCGGGCTCAATGGGCCGCCATTCGGGCATTTCATGTCCTCCCTTTGGTTTCAATTTCTCCATTGGTTGCTAGACTTTTTAAGTCTCTTTCTTTCCAACGCCCCTGTCCTATCATGTGTCCTCCTCCTTGGGACCTTCCTTTGGTTGTGCATTCCTTGCAGTTGGCTCTTTTCGAGTTGTTGGAGTCAGTGGACTTGAAGTTTTTAACGCTCAAGGTGGTGTTTCTTGTGGCGATTGCTTCTGCCAGGCGTATGGGTGAGTTGGGTGCTTTCCTTTGTTCTGCCCCATTTTTGTCAAGTCATGTCAAGTCATAACATTATTATTTGTCAAATATCCACGTTTTAAGCTGCTTTCTGAACGCTAGGTGATTTTGGGTGAGGCGAAGGTAAGTGGGGAGTGAGTTCCATGTTTTGGCGGCCAGGTATGAAAAGGATCTGCCTCCCATGGTGGTCTTGTTGATGCGAGGTACAGTGGCGAAGGCTTGGCTGGAGGAGCGAAGTTGGCGGGAGGGGGTGTAGAAGGACAGTCGAGAGTTGAGGCAATCTGGTCCGATGTCGTAGAGTGATTTGTGTGCGTGGGTAAGCAGTCGGAAAGTGATCCTCTTATTGACGGGTAGCCAGTGGAGGTCTTTAAGGTGACCAGAGATGTGTTCGTTGCGTGGGATGTCTAATATGAGCCTGGCTGAGGCGTTTTGGATTCGTTGTAGTTTCTTCTGGAGTTTAGCGGTGGTACCTGCGTAGAGGGTGTTTCCGTAGTCCAGTCGGCTCGTGACTAGGGCGTGGGTGACTGTTTTCCTTGTTTCGGAGGGGATCCAGCGAAATGTTTTTCTGAGCATGCGAAGAATGTTAAAGCAGGAAGAGGATACGGCGCTGACTTGTCTGTTCATTGAGAGTGAAGAGTCCAGGATGACGCCAAGGTTCCGTGCGTGGTCTGTCGGGATGGGTGCTTTTCCGAGGGCTTCCGGCCACCAGGAGTCGTCCCATGCAGATGGGGATGTACCTAAGATGAGGACTTCTGTTTTGTCTGAGTTCAGTTTCAGACGGCTTTGTTTCATCCAATCGGCGACTTCTTTCATTCCTTCGTGTAGGTTAGTTTTGGCGGTGTTGGGGTCCTTGGTGAGAGAAAGGATCAGTTGAGTGTCATCCGCGTAAGAGATGATGTTGAGGTTGTGATGGCGTGCGATGGCCGCGAGGGGGCTCATATATACGTTGAAGAGGGTGGGACTGAGTGAGGATCCTTGAGGTACGCCGCAGATGATTTCAGAGGCCTCGGACTTGAATGGTGGGAGGCGGACCCTCTGGGTTCTTCCGGTGAGGAACGAGGTGATCCATTCCAGTGCTTTTCCTTGGATTCCGATGTTTCTGAGGCGTTGTAAAAGGGTGCTGTGGCAGACTGTGTCGAAGGCTGCCGAGAGGTCGAGGAGGATGAGGGCGACTGTGTCTCCATTGTCCAGTAGAGTTCGAATGTCGTCTGTTGCTGCGATGAGGGCGGTCTCAGTGCTGTGTTTGGCTCGGAAGCCGGACTGTGAGGAGTCGAGTGATTTGTTGGCTTCGAGGAAGGCGGCGAGCTGGTTGTTGACAGCTTTCTCGATGACTTTGGCCGGGAATGGAAGAAGCGAGATGGGGCGGTAGTTTTTGAGTTCGGTGGGGTCTGCTGTTGGTTTTTTCAGAAGGGCGGTGAGTTCAGCGTGTTTCCAGTCTTCAGGGAAGGTAGCGGAGTTGAAGGAGCAGTTGATGACGTCTCGGAGGTGCGGTGCTATGACGGAGTCTGCTTTGTTGAATATGCGGTGAGGACATGGGTCTGTGGGGGATCCAGAGTGGATGGAATTCATCAGGCGGATGGTGTCCTCAGTGGAGATTGGGTTCCAGGCGTTAAGGGTGTTTACGGGGGGAAGATGGTCAGCAGATGGTAGGGTGGGTTGGCTTCTGGGTTGGTTGTCAAAGCTGTTGTGGATGTCAGCAATCTTGTTGTGGAAAAAAGAGGCTAGGGAGTCGCAGAGGGTTTGAGAGGGGGTGATGTCGTTGGAGTTGGCCGAGGGGTTGGAAAATTCCTTGACGATGTTGAAAAGTTCCTTGCTGTTGTGGACGTTGTTGTCAAGTCGATCCTTGAATGCTGTTTTCTTGGCTTTTCTGATCAGTTGGTGGTGAGTACGGGTGGCGCTTTTGAAGGCGTCCTTGGTGCTGGTGGTTGGGTCTTTTTTCCAGGCCTTTTGAAGGGAGCGGCATAGTTTCTTGGACTTCTTGAGATCATCGTTGAACCATGAGGCCTTCTTGTTGCCAAGTTTGTGTTGACGTTTTTTCAGTGGTGCTAGGGTGTCGGCGGTGTTGGATAGCCAAAGGGTGAGGTTGGAGGCGGCTTCGTTGGCGTTAGAAGAGAGGGCTGGGGAGGTTCGAAGGAGCGATGTGGAGATCTGATCCGTGGTGATTTTGTTCCAGTTTCTTTGTAGAGTTGGTTGGAGGTGGATGATGGGTTTCGGCTTGTTGTAGGTGAAGTGAACGCAGCTGTGGTCAGTCCAGAGGAGATCCGTAGTGTGGCTGAAGGAGACATGGTTGCTGGAGGTGAAGATGGGGTCGAGAGTGTGACCTGCGATGTGGGTGGGGGAGGTGACCAGTTGTTTAAGTCCGAGGTTGGCGAGGTTGTCCAAGAGGGTGGCGGTGTTGCGGTCGTTGATCTTTTCAAGGTGGAAGTTGAGGTCTCCCAGAAGGATGTAGTCTTTGGAGGGGAGCGCGTGTGGGGTGATGAAGTCCGTGATGTCTTCACTGAATTTTGCGCGGGGTCCTGGTGGTCTGTAGAGGAGGGTGCCTCTAATAGTAGTCTTGGGGTCGGTGTGGATCTGGAAGTGAAGGTGTTCGGAGTTAGCGAGGTTGGCGTCGGAGCTGGTTGAGATGCGGATGGATTTCTTATGGACGATAGCGATTCCTCCTCCTGTATGGTCGGTGCGGTCCTTGCGTGTGATCTTCTAGTCATCAGGGATAGCGATGGCGATGTCAGGGGCGGAGGAAGCGTTCATCCATGTTTCCGTTAGGAAGGCGACGTCCGGAGAGATGGCGTCTAGTAGGTTCCAAAGGTCAATGGCGTGCCTGTGGACCGAGCGGGTGTTGAGAAGGATGCATTGTAGGTGGTTGGGGTCGGGAATCTGTGGTGTGGTCGTAGCGGAGATGTTGACGGTGCCGCTAAATTTGCAGGAGTAGCAGGAGAACGGTCCATGGGTGCGACCAGGAGCGGCTTGGACGCAGTTGGGGGCGCGACCGGGGTTAAGGGCTAGGAGGGTGGCGGCATCGTAGGTGACGCGGGGGGGCTGGGTAGCGCGAGGGGCAGGGGGTCTGGCGCTGGGCGCGGACGGGCGTAGACGGGCTTACCTTTGGCGCACCTTCGGCGCGGATTGGGCGCGGTCGCTGCGCGTGAACGCTGCGCGCGGGAACTCCTGTCATATAAGGATGGTGGAGGGGGAGGGGCGAGGGCGTCTCAGCTGGGAGGCGGGGCGGGTCACGAAGGAGGACAACAACAGCTAAAATGGCTGCGTAGGGGACAGCGGAGCGGAGCGCTTGGGGCGAAATGCGCTGGTGCAATGGAAATGCTTCCAAACAGTGACAAATGCGCGCTACAAGAGAAACGTTACAAAGCGGCAATCAGGCGCCTCACAAATGAAGTTTCTACAAAGCGGAAGCGAGCGCCCTACAAGTAAAATGTTCACAAAGCGGCAAGCAGGCGTGTTACCAAATAAATTCTAACAAAGCGGCAAGCAGGCGCGATATCAGTGAAATCTTAGCAAAAGCGGCAGGCAGGGCACGCTGCAGGTCTTCAATAAGGGTAAGAGCACACAACGATACCGCACTTCGCCAGGGAGGCAAGGGAGCGACCACTCTGCTGGGGAGCGAAGCGAGTCACAGCGCGTGGAGGGCACGGAGCGCTGTATTAAGGTAGTGGGAGGGCGTCTCAGCTGGGAGGCGGGGCGGGTCACGAAGGAGGACAACAACAGCTAAAATGGCTGCGTAGGGGACAGCGGAGCGGAGCGCTTGGGGCGAAATGCGCTGGTGCAATGGAAATGCTTCCAAACAGTGACAAATGCGCGCTACAAGAGAAACGTTACAAAGCGGCAATCAGGCGCCTCACAAAGGAAGTTTCTACAAAGCGGAAGCGAGCGCCCTACAAGTAAAATGTTCACAAAGCGGCAAGCAGGCGTGTTACCAAATAAATTCTAACAAAGCGGCAAGCAGGCGCGATATCAGTGAAATCTTAGCAAAAGCGGCAGGCAGGGCACGCTGCAGGTCTTCAATAAGGGTAAGAGCACACAACGATACCGCACTTCGCCAGGGAGGCAAGGGAGCGACCACTCTGCTGGGGAGCAAAGCGAGTCACAGCGCGTGGAGGGCACGGAGCGCTGTATTAAGGTAGTGGGAGGGCGTCTCAGCTGGGAGGCGGGGCGGGTCACGAAGGAGGACAACAACAGCTAAAATGGCTGCGTAGGGGACAGCGGAGCGGAGCGCTTGGGGCGAAATGCGCTGGTGCAATGGAAATGCTTCCAAACAGTGACAAATGCGCGCTACAAGAGAAACGTTACAAAGCGGCAATCAGGCGCCTCACAAATGAAGTTTCTACAAAGCGGAAGCGAGCGCCCTACAAGTAAAATGTTCACAAAGCGGCAAGCAGGCGTGTTACCAAATAAATTCTAACAAAGCGGCAAGCAGGCGCGATATCAGTGAAATCTTAGCAAAAGCGGCAGGCAGGGCACGCTGCAGGTCTTCAATAAGGGTAAGAGCACACAACGATACCGCACTTCGCCAGGGAGGCAAGGGAGCGACCACTCTGCTGGGGAGTTGGTTTTGTCAGACCGTGTGGTCTTGCGCCCTCATCCTACGTTTGTTCCTAAAGTGGATTCTTATTTTCACCGGTCTGCTGAGGTGGTTCTTCCGGTTCTTTGTCCTGATCCTGCCTCGGATGAGGATTCCCTTTTGCACCTCTTGGATGTTCGTCGTGCCTTGCTGATTTATTTGTCACGCACGTCTTCCTTTTGTAAAGTGGACAACTTGTTTGTCAATTTTGGTTTGTCGCGTCAGGGCCTGAAACCCTCCCTCTCCACGATCAGTCGTTGGATTACGGAGGCCATTATGTTGGCTTATGCTTCGGTTTCTGAGGTCCCCTCCCTTCCTGTTCAGGGTCGTTCCACCCGATCTGTTCCTGTGTCCTGGGCTTCTTTCAAAGGGGTGTCTATGGAGGATGTTTGTAGGGCTGCTACGTGGTCTTCCCCCATACTTTCATGTCCCATTACCGCCTCCAGATTGGGGGTGGGGGTTCTGTTTCTTTTGCCTCTTCGGTTCTTTCTGCAGGAGTTCCTTGAGGGGTTGTCTCTTTGGTTCATGTGCCTCTGTATATTAAACTTCTGTTTTTTCACTGCACTGATGGTGTGGTCTATTTTCCTTACATAAAGCTGATTGCTTTGGTATCGGCTCATATGTGAATACTGTGGCGAGGAAGACGGACGAGGAGGTAATGCCCCGGTTACTTACCGGTAATCTTCATTACTCCGAGTCCTTGTCTTCCTCGCCACAGTATAGTTTCCCTTCCCTCCCGGCCCTGGTGGTGGCTTCATGTCTGCGGCTTGGTTTTCAGGTCGTGTTGCTGTCAATGTATCCCTTTATGGGATTGGATGGAGCCACTGGGGGCCATCTTGGAGGAGGGAGGGGAGACTAGAGTGCTGTTTCTTTTTTTTTTTTTAAACTTGGAGTTCTGTGTGGAGCCGGAGGCTCATATGTGAATACTGAGGTGAGGAAGACAAGGACTCGGAGTAATGAAGATTACCGGTAAGTAACCGGGGCATTAATGGCAAGTTCACTGATCGACGAGTGTGGTTTGTGGAAGGTAAACAGGTGTGCTTTAATCCAAGTCCAATTTTGGATTGCTCAAATATCAGCCTGTCATAGTTCTCATAAAACTTCTCAGGTGGAACATTAGTGAGCTGGGCCACTTTCACGTCATACCTGGCCCACATTCTCCCTGGTCCTGTTAAGTCTTGATAAAGACCTGAAAAGGTGTCACGCTCACAGTATAGAGATTGAAGCTGTGGAAGTCAGCCCCGCAGGCCTTGGAGCACACGCAGTACATTTTAGTAAGAGGAAGGTTACAAAAGACTGTCATGGTGGGTGAAGCAACACTCGCCAAGTGTAATTTCACCTTTTGGTTCAGAGTTATGGACCTTCACTGCAGCATAACACGACATCATGAGGTGACCTGTAAAATACCCTCAGCAGCAGAATCTTGGCCCTCAAATATGAGGAGGCATGGCAAATGTTGTACATCAACCAAGAATATACAAGCATTGGCATAGCCAATAGGTCTCGCCTTTGGGACCTTAGAAGTGTTTAGCCATGCAACAGTTGATGCTGTTGCACCAAGGATATTGTGCTGCATAACGAAATACTTATAAGGTCCCAAAAGCGAGACCTATTGGCTATGCCGATGCTTTTTTTAACATGGAACAGACAGAAAGGTTCGCTGTGTTTTTATAAATATGAAGCAGCTTTCGACAGATTTTTAACTACAACTTTTGTATTGCTGTCGCTATCTGGTGTCCAGTTTGGGTCTCACTTGCCTTTTGCCAAGAACTGCTTATGGGGGAAAGGTGACCTTTTGAGCATGAGTGAATTATTGTATTTATCCTGTGTTAGTGTGAGAACACCTGAAGTTTTATCACCTTAAAAGCGCAAAGGTGCTGTAAGGTATGTCAGATAGTGTGTGTGTGGGGAGGGAGGGAGGGAGATCCGGAGGCCTCCCGTTGCTAATCCACCTGACGGGATTAAGGGTAGAATAAAAGAGAGGTTTATAATAACAATGATTTTTTTTTCCAAATATAAACTGCTGTGCTTTTATGGTATGTTCAAAATTTAATAAACTCTAATTGGCAGAGGGCTAATAAAAATGTGATTTAATTATGACGCCTGATTGTTCCGGTCAGAGTTTGTATAGTTACAGGAGATGGGTGGGGGGATTCTCTCATCTACAACCTGATTGATTGGAATTTTGGGGATAGCGTTGTGCGAAGCTCCCATTTGTGCCTTACGAGTCGATATTACGTATTTCAGTTGTGAAGCTGGACACTGTAAACACTCCACATGTGTAACTCTTTTGACATCTCACTTGGGTATCTGTGCGTGGAACACAAGAGCTAACCAGTGAGACACTCTCTGCGCTGTTTGTTTGCATGATTTAAAAAAAATACACTTGTGTTCACAAAACACATTGGGCCGTATTTATGAAGGCCTTGCGCCGCCGGTGCGTCACTTTTAAAATGGGAAAAAGTGACGCACCGGCGGCGCAAGGCCTTAATAAATAAGGCCCATTGATTCCAGCAGAGACCAACTAGTTTCCCTGGAAGAGTTTCTTAAAAGGATGTGTAAGCACATTAATTGACAGTGAAAAAAATATAAATTCATAAAGTGAGAAGATATGCAACAGAAACCTTGGCCAGTTGAACATGTTTAACCAACAAAATAAAGTCACGCTACTGTCCACACTTAATAAAATCTCAAAGGATGCTTAATCCCCATAGTAGCTCAGAAAAATGTAAAATTATTCCTTCATGTCATGGTTCTTACATGCATTTAGGTAATTACAATGGTGTATATTATATCTGTATGATGTATTTTAGCAATTTTGGCAACATAAAGGCAATAAATGTTAACATTAATACAAATAAAAGTGTGAGTGATTAATATCAACGAGGGTGTGACTGCTGGATTGAAAACTTTAGAGCGGGGTGGGAGGGTAGCACAGAGGAAGAGAAATAGATTTGGTATTTTGCGGCTGTGCTGGGGGAGATCAAAAATACATGCAAAAGTGTTACTGTTTGGCTACTGTTTCAAATGTGCATCCGCATGCGCAGATGCGAAGGGGGAGATCATACCGAAGGGAAGATCAAAACGACGAACACCGGAATGCTAGCGCTGAAGGGGCTAAAGTCTCCGCTGGGCGCCGGAACCCTGAATCCATAGTCCATCATGTTCAGGACGGGCTTGTCCGATCCGTACATGGGGGCGGCCGGGGAAGCCGCGCAGCGGCTGGGGCTGAGGGAGCCTGTGCAGAGCGAGGCGCAGCGCGTGCAGCTGCTGCTGGCAGCCGGGGGCGGGGCGGTGCGTGCTCCTTCCTCTCGCGGAGCTGCCTCCGCCGCTCGGGGCAGGGCGAGCCCGAAGACTGGAACTCAAACAGCTGCTGCGCCACCGCACGCAGCCCGGGCTGAGCGTGAGAGGGCGGAGTGTGGCATCTGAAGTCCCGGGTCCCAGGAGGGGGCCCGGGTGAAGACCAGCGCTGGCCTGCAGAGGGAGATCGAGGATCGAGAATGCACTAAAAGAGCCCGGTGAGTTGGGGGGAGGGGGATGTGTGTGCGTGCGTCTGTCTGTGTGTGTGTGTGTGTTGTGTGTGCCTGCGTGTGTGCCTGCCTGTGCCTGCGTGGGTGCCTGCCTGTGTGTGTGTGTCCCTGCCTGTGCCTGCGTGTGCATGTGTGCATGTGTTGTGAACAGCCGGCCGGGATCGGAGCGCGTGACCTGATCCGATCCCGGCCGGCTGCGTGCTCGTGACAGTCTGTTGTCTCTGCCTAGTCCTTGAACGGGAAAATGGCTGAAATGATTGCAATAGATCGCTTTGCGACAGCAGGGGCTTTTGCCCCTGCAATCGCAGGCGCGACCTAATAAAAAGTATGTGAAATTCAGTGAACAGTAATTCATGTGAAAACTGAGCTAAACGAAACGCCATATCTTACATTCAAAAGTCACACAACATACCAGCAAAGCAACTCATTTGATTAGAACATTTGTACTACCAGAGTTCTTCGAGACATTTTCTGTTCAAAACGGTCTCTAACACAAAAATACTGTGCGAAATGTCACACCTTGACATTTGCAGAATAACCCTCAGTACAGCATAGACAATGGAGAAACTGGCAGGGCATAGAAGCGTCTCATGCCAGGGATCGAGTTCATCTTTTATGGACACACAAATCACCCATTAAATGAAGGCGGCTCAGCTTGTGGCAGTCTCACAACTGCTTGGAGTCAGAGATATGGAAGGGAATGTTAAGTGTCCCCAGCCATAGAAAGTACATAGCAAAGAGTGAGAAAGAGTGGAATTTACCAGTTTCTGATGGAAATGTGAATATGAATGTGCAGACATTTGCTATTACAAAGGTTTGCGTGCTAAAATGCTTGCCATATGCATCTGGCAGTAGACACATTCAACTGTTCTAAAGGCAATGATCATGGGAAGGTCATACGAAGGTCGATGTGAGTTTGAGTGTTTCAATAAGAACAACAGAAATGTTATGTCTCAGAGGAGTGGTTCACTCAGGGTAACTGTATATAAATGTACTGAACTTTTTTGAAAGATACAAATCCAAATTATATTCAAAGTTCGTGACATGATTATGCACCGTACCTGCCAAAAATCAGCTTAAATATTCAGGGCCTAAGGTAGTGGTGCAAGCATCGACATGCGCATGCGCCAGTCGAGTGCACTGGGTATGTGTCCAATGGCACTGGACGGCTGGGTTGAGCATCAGTCAACGAGATATTGGCGCCTGAGAACCAGCAAGAACTAGTAAAAACAATTTGCTTTAGCTGGTGCAGCGAGGACCGGAGGAGTTGTTGCACGGTTTTGTTTTCTGGTTCAGGCATCTGTGCAATTATTTCATGCGGTTCACGTCCTAAAAGAATGCATTTTGTTCAGCCTAATGAAAATATGTTTTTTGGAATGAGTTATGCGTGGATGCGCTGCATTTCGGCAAATATGTGAATTTATCTACAGGCTCGTTCCCTGCAAAGCTGAAGCACGAAATGTTTTCTGAAATGCCATAGCCTGCCCGATTTTGATGTTTAGATTTCACTTGTAATGTGGCACCAACAGCCAAAAAGCCATCTGTTCTCCAAATAATGAACTCATTACATATGCTCTTCGACCCGAGGTGCAAGATGACCTGCACTACGCCCTTCAATCCTGAACTTTTTTCACTTTACTGAGACAAACACTGACACTTACATCATAGGTATCTGCTGAATGGGTCTTGGGACAGATCATGATAAGTGTGCCAGTGCTGGCAATCTAAACTAAGGGTGGCATGGTGAGCAAAAGAATGATGGATTTAACCCAGATCTCTGGACAGGGGGTGAATGTTTTGATTTGTTCTGTGTTCCGTCCATCAATTGTGTGTCTAGTGCTAGCAATCTAGAACTAATGCCGCAAATGTTACCCGGGTATAGAGCACATTTACCACTGCCTTAGGCCTCAGTGAATGTGCAGTGATAGACATACAGAATATTATTTTTGAACTGGTGATCAATTTATATTTACTTATATGTACTTTGTTTCATCCAAACTAGACCCACGTGGGCAGAGCTATTCACCGAAGAATACAACAATTACAGCACACACAGTTACAAGAAAGTAAATCATAGAAATATCTGACAATAGCATTTATGAGTTGTTAAAAGGCATAATTGCAAGACATATTACCATGAGGGAGCAGAATGTCAAAAGAAAGCATATTACTAATATACATATTTACTATAAAGGGAGGAGTGGCAGAGTGACAGTGAGGACACAACTTCTCTCATTAAGCATATTTTGAGTTAGAAATCAATTCAGGAAATTAATTTCGAACAGAAGATGGTTCATTTCACTATTGAAGGGATGGTGGGATCAAGCTACATACCATGTGTGTGCTGCCAGACAAAGTTTGCAGTCTTTTTATTTATTGGCTATTTGAGCATGAGGGTGTCAGAGCTTGGCAGTTGAGGCTGTTCACCCAAGATAACTAATGTAGGTTCTAGGTAGTTCAATGTCCCGGTATGTCGAGTTTTATGTCCAGTGTGAGTGTACTTATAGTGTCAATTAGGAGCCACTTCATAAAGATCAGGATTGGTGATGTGGATGTGGTGGTATTACCTGGAGCCATGAACCAGCCTGGCCCCTGCGTGTAGAGGAGCCAGGCATAGCTTTAGGATGCCATTAAGTGAGGCGTCACCATAATCTAATCTTGATAGAACTAGAGATGAATCACTTATTTAAACTTTTCCCCTGTAAACAACTGTTTGACTCCTTACAGGAGTCTCATTTTACTAATTGAGTTGTGTGAGCCTGGAGGTTGAGATTTTTGTCCACTATGACGTCCAGGGATTTTTGAGCATTCGGTGATGAATGGAAGACTCTAATGTCTGTTCATTACATTTAACCAATTCTGCCATGGCATGGAACATTTTGATGGTGAGAGGAGTCAACATCCTGTATTTGAGGGGTCAATTTTGAAATGAAGTTATGGCACCCTGCACTGTATTCTTTTAGGAATCTGTGGCAAGACAATATAATCTGCGGATGCAACTTTCAAATGTTGCTGAACATCATCAGCTTAAAAGTGTATTAAGATGTTGGAATTATTTAGAAGAGAGTCAAGGGGCTCCATGTATAAACCGAAGTGCTGGGCAGAGTATTGACCCTTGAACCAGTCCTTGGTCTAGAGCGGAGGATTCAGAGATTTTTATGTGTCGGCTTTGGTTAGCAAGATATGAAGAGAATCATTTTAGTAGTGCTCCTTATTTCTATTATTTCACTAAGATTTCTTAGTAGAGAGGAATGGTTAACTGTGTCAACGGAAACAGACTTTACGATGCTGCTTCAAGCGCGCGTTCGGTTTAATCGCAAGCTCATATGCGTGGTTAAGGCAGTCGGCATTTCAGCTGCTGGCTGGCAGGGAGAGGAACCGGAGAGGAGGACATGCATGAAGGGCGGGGACGCGATGAGGTAAGTTGAACTGGGACTAGGGCTATTAGATTTTAAGGGAGGAGCCGGTTTTAGGGCTCAGGGCGGGGGAGCAGAGGGGGCTAGGTTTTAAGTAAGGGGGCGATTAGGGCTCGGAGCAGGGGGCTGGGGTAGGTTTTAAGGTAGGAGGCAGAGTTTTAGGGCTGAGGACAGGGGAGGCGGAAGGGACAGTTTCTAGGTCAGGAGAGGCGGTTTTTAGGGCTCAGGGCAAAGGGAAGTTTGGGGTAAGGATAAGTAGGGGGAAGGTTTTAGGGCTATGGGGAAGGGGCAGTTTTGAGAGCAAGGGGGCAGTTTTTAGGGCAGGGGGAGTCAGGTTAGTTTAAGGTTTAAGGGGTAGGGTCGTTTTTATAGCTGGGGGTAGGGTAATAGGGCAGGGGCCAGGATCTAGGAGACTGGGTGGAGGAAAAGGGCAGTGAACTTTACCACACATCCCTTCACCAAACATGCCTTTATCACAAAACTGCGTGGTAAAGGCATGCTTGGAAAGTCATGTGTGGTAAAGGAATGCTTTGTTGAGACGCATTCATGGTTCGGGCTGAGTGGTAGAGGGACGCGTTGTTCTACCATGCGTGCCCTTGTCATTCAACCCTGTGCCAAAGGCTGCAGACAGGTTCAGGATGGTGACAATGTATGAGTTACCTATAACTAAAACACAGAGTATATTGTCAATGATTTGTAATATTGCAGTCTCCACTCTGCTGCCAGATCTAAATGCTGACTGAAAAACTTCAAATAAGACATTTTCCACCATAATTTTTTGGAGCTGGTTTTCTACACATTTTTCCAGCTCTTTATCCAGGAAATGTTTTGTAAGAGGGAGTAATTTATCAAGTTTACCCAAAATGGCATTTGTCATCTTTTCTATATGTTGAGTGGTTAACCTGGTAATTCCTGTGATGCTTAGATCTCTTGCAGCATTGAAGAAACTGTATAAGTTAGGGTGTCTAGGTGAATGGCTATGTGGTCTTGAACCCATTTTTTGGTGAATGCAAAGCAACTGTTCATGCAAGCTTCACTGCAAAGTTTCTTGGCATCAGTGCAAAATTACCCATATCCAGTGCAAACATTTTCAACATCAGTGCAAGCTATGTGATATCTCCTTAGTGAACAAAATCAAAAGAAACCCAATATCATTATTATCCATTTGTGGCTATTTAAATCAAAGTCTCCACTGACTGACACATCTTAACAATAAGATCACATGGAGTTTGGGGAAAGAAGGTTCAGAAATGCATTTCTAGTTCTATTAGCTGATCCTTGAGCCAATAAGATTACCAAGAAGACACTTAATCATGTGCTACATTCTGATTTTATTTTTCAGCAAGAAAAGTGCTCAGTATGCCACCTGGCACAGATACTCGTGCAGCCTGTGTTTTATCTCCATGCTTAAAGCATTTGAGGCAACAACCTGAAACCCTGGATGCAGTACAAAACTCACCAAGGAGAGAGACAGCCTGTGCTTGCCCAAGCTTTAAATGTTGACAATGCCCCAAGGGATCAATTACTGGTAATTCATTTTTACAGGCCCAGTAGACACAAATCGGCTGAATACGGCCATGATTTTATTTGTGAATGGTGCTATGGTCACAGAGTGCTGATTAGCACAGCTCTCTCCAGCAATTCACAGCTAAAGGTTGAACATGCAAGGTTTTCTTTTAGTCGATATTAAAATACCAGAGGGCACACGTTGTACTATAGAGAATTTTACAAGTAAATGTTACCTATTTCCTTTTAATAGTGTAATGTTCTATGTGGTGTCGTGTGGTGGCATCCTGAGTTGCCAAGTTTATTTCTCCCTTCACTCAAAGTCAAGCTTCTTACCCCCTAAGACGACCTGAAATCTGCTACCTAGGCTCTTGTCATCTGAAGGCAAGACTTTGAAAACGCTGTGTTAGTAGGCATCAGACAAGTCTTCCTATCACTCTTCAAGGAATATTGCACTAATCAACTAAACTCAGCACTGAAACAAAAAAATTCAACCACATCACACCGATTCTCCAAGCCCTCCAGTGGCTCCCTTGTCCAGCAAGGATTACATTTAGAATGATATTTAATCCTCCAGCATCACCAATTAAGCCTTATATCTGTTGAAACTCACTTATTGGACCATGCTCCTCACTATCTAGGGTGGTCTCACAGATAAAAACGTTCTAAAGTTGGCAGGTCCTTGCTTCAAAACCTTCCACACACAGATACATTTCTTCTATGGAGGAACGACCTCTGGTTGGGATTTTCTACTGTGTGAGAATTTAGCTGAACCCAGTCTTCTTGCATTCAGGAGACAGTTGAAACCCCCAGTGGCGGCTCCTCCGCTATGGCGGAGGAGCGTCGCCCTACTGCTTTTAAGCAGTGCAAAGTACGAAACATAAAATGATAATAACTCTGAGTTATTATAATGTTATGCTTCATGATGCTTTGCGGGCGGGCGGGGCTGCTTTGCTCTCGGAGAAGGGCAGGGGAGAAGTGGTTTGCCCCCTCCTCAGTGCGCAATTACTGTTTGGTCTGCCCTCTCGCGCCGCCCAAACCAGCCATGGACACTTTCCCTGTTCTCCATGCAGGCTGCATTACAGCCTACTTGGAGAACATGCCCACCCTTCCAGCCCCTGGCTGAGGGCCGGGTCATGGCGCTCAGACCAATTACAATGCTGCATTGCAGCATTATGATTGGCCAAAGGAGCCTGGGTGCTTACCAATCACAACGCTGCGTTGCAGCATTGTGTTTGGTCAGTGGGGCCTGGCTGTGCTTTCTGTTCCAAGACGAGGAGAGTAGGAGCAGAGACTTGGGACCCAGCTGCAAGGTAAGTTTATTTTTTTTATAATGCACACCCCAATACCCCCAGCGCGACTCCCTCCCTGCCCCGCCACCCGCGAGCCATGCCGGCTGCCACTGGAAACCCCACCTGAACTGTGCCCTTATTCGCTTCAGTTTGACCATTGTTTATCTAGAAATTTGTATCATAAATTGTTTATTATTCTAATTCAAAAATGTTTTCTTTAAAGTGCTATGGTAAAAGTATGCTATATACACCTGTAAACTACATTAAAAGCAAGTTTTCACCAAAACACATTTTGTAACCTGCTTCTTACCAAAATATATGGCATAAGCAATCACTGATTTTAACAGCGCTATTTACATATATCCGACCCTGTTAACATGAAAGGTCCTGGAATGTCCTTGTGACGTCATAATAAAGGGCGATTCTTTGCAGCATATGGCGAAATAAAATCATTAACTTCAAATTCGAACATAAACGGATGCAGAAATTACTGAATGTGATTTTTCAGTTCAGTGTTGCTCTGTACACAATAATGATCAAGAGGCAGGGAAAGATAGTTCAATACTGTGGAAAGGAAAAAGGTTCTATTTGAATGTTTGGCCTTCAGTTTTGGGGTTGTCTGTTTGCAGACTCAGAGAGAAAACCACAGAGAGAAAACAATAGCTTTAAATGAGGGCGCTGAGCAGACAAAATAGAAGCTAGAGGTAGGAAAAACTAGTAGAACTAGGAAGCCAAATAAGAAAAACTGTGGAAAACATAAGCACATTTGAAATAGGGGAAAGTCAAATATCACCACATCATGTTTAATGTCGGTAGAGAAAGTCAACTTTTAGCAAACCTTTATCTGTCAAAAAGAGAGGAAGGGCAAGTGCCCAGGTGGAAACATGTATTTCACTTCCACAATGATACCTACACTGCCATTACTGGGGAACAATCACCTAAGGAAGCTGAAAATTGACAATTGACCTGATCAAACAGTAGAAAGACAGAAGCAGTGGTTGAGAGAATATGAATCAGTGCCCATTAAAATGCAAAGACAGCACAACAATCCCTTACCTGCACTCCTCGCAGTCTACTGCTGCCTTGCGGAGACACGCTGCGCCCGTCTGCCTGGGATACTGGCGACACTGGAAGTAGATAATGGCTGTTTGGGGACGGTGGAAGACTGATGTGCTGTGGGCTGTGCACAGTTCCAAGCGGAGAATGCTGGGGCGAACACTGCGGACTTAAAAATGTAGAAGATATGGCATTTTGCCCTGATGAGTCCATACAATGGCTGTTGAGAATGTGGGAGATTTGCTGTGAAGCACATGATCTCATATTGTCCGGGGAACTTCTCGGTTGTGTCTTTATAGACATCTGCTCTGATGCAAAAGGACAACTGGAAACAGGGTTTTCCTGCTTGATGGGCACTCCAAAGAAATGCTGGGACATTATGTGCTTTTCCGGGGAGGCACTGCTTTTTTTTCTCTTTTGAAGCTGCAATTTCAATTCTTCAACCTGCCTCTGCTCCTGTTGGAGTTTCCAAGTGAGTTCATTAATTACCTTTTGCTTCTCCACCAGCATTTTGTCCTTCTCTGCATCCATGACTTCCAGGTCACACTGGAAGCTACCTCCATTCATGCTACTCATGAGGCTTTCTTCTGCACTGAGATGCGCTGGAGAGGGCTGCAGGCCATACTGAGGGGACGACATTGGTCTGTCGCTGAAGGTATCTGGGAGAGACCCTCCAACTGAAAGCTCAGACGATGCTGGAGAAATTGGCGGGGTGGAGCTGGTGCTTCCAAACTGATAAAATCCACTTGACAAAACACTTGGAGATGGATGAGACTGGTAATTTGTCAGCGAGTTGTTGGGTGTTACTGGAAAGGTAACAGTAGTTATGTCATTAAATGTTGGCGCTGAGTTACCCCCACAGTCTTGGAAAGGTCTAAGGCGTTCCATAAGTGCGGTTTTTGTTCCAGACACTGGCAGGCCTCTTATTCGGAGCTGTTGCCTCAGCTCTGACACCTGAAAAAAATTGATAAATATCAGTTTTAAGGGTAAATTGTACCAGTTCTTGAATGAAAAAACTATTGTAAGAATGTCTTAACATGCACATGATGGTAAAGCAGCAATAAACATTATGCTAGCATTGCCCTTTCTATGATTGGCATCCTTGTGCCTGCTGAAGATTTAAGTTCTCCTTCATCTCTTGTTAGTGAAATCCCACACAAAAATGCTGCGCCATATTGCATTGCATTATGGAAGCCATCAACATTTTCTATTCACTTCAATAGAAGTACTGAAAGATAGACAAATTGCTTAAAGCTTAGGGCATTCAGCAATACGGTGCTGTGTGTGTGTTACAGGTAACTATTGGTTCCCACAGAACTTTGGGCCAGGAGCTGCCTTTTCTAACTCATTAGACAAACTTTATATTGGAATATCCCTTTCTACAATAAACACACTGAATCTATCTAAACTGACTTCAACCAGTTCACTCAAATACCAACTTCTAATGATCATTAATGTGACACTAAGTTAGATAACACAAAATTTAATTTGCTACTCTTTAGTTCATGTCTTTGCTTCTTTGCCACCATAATATCTGAATATTAGGTAATGGCTGTCGAGGTGCATTGCAGGGATCAAAATTGTCTACACAGTGTAACAAGCCTTGCAAATCCTGACATGTCTTGCTTATGAATGCACTGTCAAAACCGGCCTACAAACCCATGTATGTTAATGAATGTCCTCCTCACATCTATGCTGCTGCCACACAAAAATACCATCAATGATGTAGTTATCTCAGACACTTCAATAGCATTAACATGGCATGAGTGTGCCGATGTAAGTGAAAGCTCAGGCTACTGGATAAGAAAATGATCACAGCAGTGTAGAGTGCAAACACATTTTTGTGGAAGCACATACTCTATCCAATCAAAACAGGTACTTCATTACCGCCTTCAAACTGAAGCGTGTGGGCGGAGCCAGGTTCGCGATACTAGCTCCCAGCTACTGGAATTCCCTGCCCTCCGAAATTAGATCTTGCACATACCTTTTGAGCTTTAGGAAGCTCCTCAAGACTTGGCCGTTTAGACAAGTTTACATGTAAGTTTCCAGGAATCCGGCACCTCTTAGAGCAGTGCCGGTGTACGTGCGCTATACAAGAACTTGTTAACATAAGATAACATAACATAACTTCTGGTTTCCAACTTGTGTGTGGAGCCCAAAGCTCCTCTCCTGGCGAGTCTCATAAAATTGTCTGGCAGCAGCTCTGTTGTCAAACCAGATCATAAAAACGGACTCTCTATTAAGGAGGGACACACAGTAAAGCATGTTCCCTCAATGTCCCTTAGCTATCAGAACAGAATTCATTTCCAGATCTTTGGCATTGTTTTTCAACATAATTGAGCAGTTGTTCTAATGATAAATTAGTCTATTCCAGCATTGTTTTTCAGATGTTCATCCTCCATTTTTTCTCATTTGAAGCAGAGCCTAACAGGACAGAAGGCGAGAAGTTGATTGGCCTTGAATGGATAGCTTGAGGTCAAATTAAATATGCAAGACTTGAAGTACCTGTCAGCATATAGTGCCGCAGGACCTTTGGTTTTAGTACACAGAATACATGTTGTGTTATGTGACAAACTTAAATTCAATCTTGTGCAATATAATAAAATACAAAAAAGGGTCTTTATTAAATGCAGTAATGAAGAACATGATGTATTCTGGAAACTGAAACCGACATGAGAATTATTTTGGAAAGACTATTAGTACATAAAAGTTTTGCAAACTTACAGAATACAGTGCATCATGCATTAGTTAACGAATGTTAAAGTACAGGAGGTGAAGATGCTTCTTCTGCTGTTAAAAGGTAATTACGATCTGCAGATACAATGGAAATTATTTTAAGCTACTAGAACATGCTATTTAACCATGGTGAAGACAAATTTACCTTTAGGTCATCAAGGTTGGAAGGTAGGGGGCCTGGTTTAACAGAGGAGGCATTGGACTGCCCTGAGAATGTGGTTTTCACTGGAGACAGGGAGGGACTGCTGCCTGTAGAAGAGTTTGAGCTTCTTACCATGTGTTCACTTGGTTGCCTTAAAATACAAAATTACAACGTTAGTTAAAGACTGGTGCTTTCCCAAACTAAAGTGTATTGGACTTCTGTAAGCAGCGGTTGTTTGATGGTTTAGCTGTCTGGCATGCAGCAAGTCCAAGATCTGGTGCTCAACCATTTAACACTACTTAGAGTTAATACATGCCTTGAATATATAAATCGCTTGCACCAATGACGTGGTCATTCATACTATAAAGATAGATCAGCATATTTTGGCATTTTGCAGTCTGAGTTTTAATCCAGTTGTGGGGAAATCTATTGTTGTTACTATCTCTAAACTGAGATTTTCCTACCCCGTCCAAGAAAATCAAGATTTTATTAAAGACATGTAGCAGATATTATATGTTTTTTCTCCTTTCTTTTTGATTCTCAGATGCAAGATTGGGCATCGATCTTCCCAGTACAGGTTCACAGATGGGAACATGCACAGACCACAGGAGGATTCCCTCTAATTACATGGTCTAAGGAAAAATGCAAATGAGGAGGTGTCTCTTCAATAATGTGTCGCTCCTGAACCAGTGAAAGGTATTTTGTACACAGAAGAGAAGCAATATCATGCATGGCTCACCCATTAGTCTTCTGCACTTATGTAGTAGTTGAAAGCAGGGACTGAAGATTTTCAGGGCAATATGTAACATAAAATTATAGATGGGGAAAAAGTGAATTCCGGGGATGTTTTTCCTCTCTGGGCTTTTTGTTCTATTTGATGTCACTCAGAACTCCTCAGTGAAAAGCATCACCCGAATCCACCTTAATTCACAGTTATAGATCTAGATTTCTATATGTTGTGTATGGCTCTCATTGGGAGCCTCTATTGTTTATTTCAGGTTATGAATCTCTTAACCCACTGCTATGGTATAATAACAGTTAATAATAAAACTGGTTACCCACTGTTGGGATGTCATAAAGGCTTTCCAGATGAGTTCTGCTTATCTGCTTTGAATGAAAGCAGAAAGCACATCTCCAGGATGGGGAAGGAAGGCAAGGAAGGTGGTGGAGGTTGGTCAAGGATGGCAGGTAACTTTTTTTCTTAATCTTTGGGACAGGGATACATAACAGACGCCATATTATGTATGGGTCCCTCATTATCCCTCTGCCACTGCATAGCAGAGGGAAGCAGAGGCTGAGGATTTTGGGGGCCATGCATAACTTAAATTATAGATGGGTAAAAAGTAAATTATACGGATATTTCAGCGGCGGCTGCCACTAACAAAGGGTGGTGAGAGTGCTAGGGGTAGCGTGCGGGGGGCGTGTTCATAATAATTTTGACAAATTACCTGAAGCTAACGGCCACCTCCCAAGTCGCTCCTGCTGGCCTCTTGCTGGTCCCAACAGCACCTGGGACAGACTCCTATCCTATCCCAGTGCGGCAGAGCAGTGTGGGAATTGGCCTGAGCGGGCTGGAAAGACGTTCTACCCAGGTCATGGGGTCTGTGGGGTTTCTCCTGCCCGGCTGCTGAGTGCAGTGAGGCTGGAGAGAAACCTAAGTGTGTATGTGTGTTTTGGTCAGCCTGAGACAGCCAGCCAAACACATATTCGCATGTAAGGAGTGCACAAGCACTCCTCCTCCCACCTCTCATGCCCGCCCACCCTGCACAAGCTGGCTCAGAGCCGGCAAACGAAGAATAAAACTGATGCTAGAACAGCGTTTCATTTTTAAAACAGTGGGGCAACGTTCCTCCACCATTGAGGGGGAGCAACTTCTGGCTATTTTCCCCTTGGGTTCTGAGTGATATCTTAGACAAATTGAGGTTTGCTCTCGTTGTCTATTTAATATCTCTCAGAACCCCTCGGTGAAAAACATCACTGTAATTCACTGTTACCCATCTTTAATTCTATCGGTTTTGCATTGCCTCCATAGGAAGCCTCAGCTATTTACACATAATACTAGATCTGGTAACTCACTTCTATTATATAGCAACAGTTGATAACGAAACTCACTATCCACTGTTCTATGTCATAAAGGCCTTCCAGGCTAGGCTGACAGGACTATTTTAGGCCTTCCAGTGCAGCGGTGCTTGTCTGCTTAAACCGAAAGTGAAAGCACAGCTGCAGGATGGGGAAGGAAGCCAGGGAAGAGCGCATGCTAAATAAGGATGGCAGGTACATTTGTAAAAAAATTTACATTTTGGACAGAGATACATAATGGAGGCCATATTATGTATGGCTCCCTCATTCCTCCTCTGCCCCTGTGTAGCAGGGGAAAATGACTTTTGGGCCCAGACATTTCAGATGGGTTGAAAAGTCAATTACAGAGATGATGTCCACCCCGGGGTTCTGAGTGACATCATAGACAATGAGAGTGTTGCGCTCATTGTCTATTTGATGTCATTAAGAACTCCTTGGTGAAAAACATCCCATTAATTAACTGTTAACCATATATAATCCCATATATTATTAAAATTATTAGGTTTATTATTGTCAAACAATCTGATTGTAACTGGAAAGAAAAAGCCACGCTTTTCAAGCACTGAAAAAATGTGGCTGTTGAAACTTCCTGCTTATTATGAATGAATGTGCTTTCCTTCTAAAGTGCTGTACAAATGTGTATGTATATGATCAAATAAACGAATAGGGTGGTCATAATTCGTCATTCCTTCAAGGGAGATCTGTTTAACTGATAACCAAAAATGGAGAAACACGAACCCCACAGAAATATTTAGCAATGCATGGAAGTGAAGTGTGACCTATGAATTTTCTCGACAGTGAAAAGGCAGACATCGGGATACTTTCAGAAAGGCAAGGTAGGTACAGGGAGTTTTGCAAGCAAAATTGAAGAGTCATTTCGCCACTTCCCTTGGCCATCAGACGTAGTGCATCACTCGCACTACTTCTACAATGAATCTGATGCCCTCTTGCTCAGGGGCAGCTCCTGCGTGACAGAGGAGGAGAGTCGCCGGCCACCTAAATTGCCCCAAAAGCCCCAAACATTAAAAATGAAATAGTAATAAAGTTCATTTATTACCATTTTTTTTATTTCCACCCCATCCAGAACTGTGGGTCAGCACGGGGTGGGACTTGCTGAGTCAGCAGCAGGGGGGATGGTGGACTGCCTGGGCACATTTCAACGTGCGTATGTTCCTTTGCCTGGCCGTCATTCGATGGCTAGCCAGGCCTACGCACTTTGAAAGCTCTAACACAAGACAGCTGGGTTAGAGGAAGTGCAACGCTCATGTGTCCTCGGGAGAGACAAGAGAGGCCTTCCAATCCTGGCGCTGCTCTCATGCTGATGAGAGCAGCGCCAGGATTGATTAGGACAGTTGGCAGGGGTCCGCGTTGGAAGGCAGAAGCAGGAGGACGTATAGTGAGGAGGAGGCCGTGTTCAAGGTAAGTGTTGTTTATTTTTATTTATACCCACCACCCATTTGCCCGCCTCACCACTCCCCATAGATGCCAGCCGTGACTGCTGTTTATGCTCATACACATTTTTCTGTAAGCTTGCTTTGTGGCTCAGTCTGTCCAAGAGTCAAGATAGGCTCAGGGCAGTATGAATTGACCCACTCTGTGAACTCACTCACAGCTTTCATTAAGGATGCGACTTCTCTCCAACATAGCTTGCTATTTTCTTTCATTCAACACGGCTTCCGCTTTTCTTTCATTCATCATATCACTGAGGTTACTGGGTAAAAAACGCTGAACTGTGTCAGAAAGGGACAATATTCCCATCTAAACCCAATCACTTACTTGAGCTGGGACTGGTGAAGGCCTTGATAGTTGAAATGGTGCTGTTGCTGCTGGCTGAGTATCTGCAGCTGGAGGAAGAGCTGCTGCTGCTGGAGGAGCCTGGCGTAGGCAGAGTCCATGGGGGGTGGGGACTTCTCTGCCTTCTGGTCCGGCGGAATGTACTGATGATACTTCAACTTCTTTACCTTCGGCTTGGTGTCCTTGGGCTTCTTGTGGCGGTTCTTGTCACAGGGCAGCTTGGACTGCGCATCACAGGGAGGAAGATCACAAGTAATCAGATGACAATGCGAATGTGTGCATGCCCTTAATTAAAGAAAGATTCCTGTTAATTGGATGTGGGACTGGAACATGCCAAGTCACAGTTCAGTACGAGCAGGCGAGGGGATCTTGTACAGCGGAAGTTGTATTTAGTTGTCTACTATTAGCTTAGTAGCTGGGAGTACACACTCTAGAAAGCTAAGTGTAACCTGGAGATCACAGACTGACATCCTGGCAGGGCTGAGTCTGCCTTTCTGTCCTGTGAGAACGATAACATGACAGCCATTGAAAGGGGCAATAATAATGCATATTATTTAAGCAGCAAAAGCCGATTCAGTTTGTGATGTACATTAAAGGAAAGTCTAGAAATGAAGCCTTACTGTGCAGAGCCAGTCTATAATGATAGTTATTGGTCCTCAACCAAATTTTGGACTAGAGACGCATAAAGTACGCACAAAAAGAGTAATAGGCCATACTATTACTATTGACTTGACCCAAGTTCAAAGAATAAATGTGTCGCCGTGCCCATCTCACGTTCTTCCTCATTCAGGTACCGGCTGAAAGATAGTTTCAACTAAGAGTCTATATCAGTAATGATGTAAATTCAGAACAACCTGATTGGTCAGCTCACTCTCAACGTTCCAATGAATGGAACATCATAATGGTGCTAGGTTAAGGGCACACTGCAAAAGTCTGCACCATAGGGCTGACAAATAGCTATATAGCAGGTAGGACATTAACAACATTTAAGGTTGCATGATGATGGATGGTGACAGCCTGGCAGAAGTTACGTGGGACCTCATTTATGAAAACTGGCATATCGCTGCGACAAAACAGCGATGCAACAGTTTTCACTGCAGCCTCCTTACGACACGATGGATGCGCCGTATTTATTGTACGGCGCTCCATGTCACAAAGAATGACAAATATGTCAGGAATCCTGACGCATCTGTTGGTGTAAAAGTCACACATTGCTGGAGTTGTGACACAAGCATGACACAACTACAGAAATGCATGAGGCAGGCCTATACACACAGCATTGCGTCACCCTTACATCTGCTATGAGGCAGGCGTAAGGTTTTGACGCAGTGGCGTCCTTGAAGAGGCACAGTAAAATCTGATAGATTTCACTGCGCCACTCCTACAAGGCTTTGTTGCGTAGGAACGCCCACCGTACATACATTATACCTGATGCAGGTATAACGTAGCGCTGGGCTTTACAAGGTGACACAGCTCCCTCTATGCATCCCTTCTAAATATGGCGCAACGTGGTGCATTGTTTACACCACCGTGGCGTCAAGAAAAGTGACGCAACGGCGATGCAAAAGTGTCCCAAGGCCGTCATAAATAAGGCCCTTGGGCTTCTGATCACGAGCCATCTGTAAATCATGGTATTTTGCAATGGAAAGACATGATTTAGAGAATAGAATGCAAGTTTCTGCTCAGCATTAGCAGTGTCTGTCCTATCCTTCTGCGTCCGGCAGTTGGTTTTAATGGGCTGGAGTTGGAGTAGGTCCATTACTTTCACAAGTCCACTCGTTCTAATGTTTGGAAAGATTTTGCAGTGCTACAGTCACACACAGTGGGGGAGGGAGCTGCAGTTTGCTGCACAACTAAGCTGGCTCTGTGCTGTGGAAAATGTAAGCAGTCGTCTCTGGCGCGCTCCCAGGCACGCGCCGCCGAATGAGACTGTGCTGATGGGTTTGAAGAGTCTGCTCATCATGTTCTTCTCATAAATAACGGGAACACTAATGCCTTTTCCCTGACACACACACGGATCTTTGGGTGGCATTACACTTTTGGCATCTCCTTGTAGGTTTGCCTGTTTTGAAAGACTATATTAGCGGCAGACCCAAATGGCCTTCTGGGACAAAATCTGAGGATGGCTATGTCCCATAACTGCCCCCATCACCTCACCACACCACACATGAAACCTAGATTCTGGGCAACAATACAGAGCCTTCTAAAAGAAAATGCAAATGGAGTAGACGAGGATCGCAGTCCCTACTGGTGAAAAGTCCTCAACCTTAGAACGTCCTCATCAACACTTTGAGAGCCCAAGTGAACTATATAGTTTGGGTACAAAAACAACGCCGGTAAAAAATCAAAGCAAGTTGAGCAGTGACTGCTGAGATCTGAGCGTGATCTGCTAGTCGCAGATCCGAATCATGCCAAAGTCGACTCAGCCTTTCAGCTTTCCGAGGTCAGTAAAATACACAGAAATTTCAATCAGTTAATAGTAACTGCATATAAAACAATGTACTATGTAATGTGCGTTTCATACATGATAGATTTTTATTGTATTAATAGTATCTAGTAAGACAGCAGCTGATGCATCCCCCTAGAAACAGACATTCAGTCGGCTCTCTGCACTATTACCAAGGTAGTCGGTCAGCTACAGTACCCAGTGACCTAACCTGAGGGAGGCATGACTACCTCTCTTCTTAGCACTCTATCAGCATCCTATATGCGTCTACATCTCAGTCCAACACCCTTCACCGTCTTTCATGTGACCACCATGTCCTTATTGA
Organism: Lissotriton helveticus; assembly: GCF_964261635.1. Taxonomy (NCBI): domain Eukaryota; kingdom Metazoa; phylum Chordata; class Amphibia; order Caudata; family Salamandridae; genus Lissotriton; species Lissotriton helveticus. Next base: position 1,418,412,567 of record NC_136068.1, on the reverse strand, counting down.
CTCCTCCTGAACCCCAGATATTTGTACTTTCCCTACCATGACCATCTTTCCTCCTCCTGAACCCCAGACATTTTCCTTTCCCCACTTTTCCCTGTCTTTCTTCCTCATTTTTACTTTCCACTCTCTGGTCCCCTAGCCTCTTTTACCTTACTATCTATCTAAATGGTCCCTGCTGCATAAGTCCCTCTGGCAGCCATGCACCTGCGTGCCTTCCTCTCTATGGTCTGATCAAAGAGCTTCTCAGCTCCTTGGTACCTCTGAACCTGTGGGGGACACACAGTCCTCACTGAGATGAGTAGTCTCCTTCCTCACACTGACGACCTAGTTCGATGTGCTTTCCGAGTTGAGCCTCAATCCCCAAGCCATCATGATATTGAGTCCTTTGATCCCTCCATCTGCCAGGCACCTCCATCGTACTCTCTTGAAACTGCCAAATCCTAACCTGGTTCTTGCTCTAAACCATGCACCTGCTTAAATTTCTCTTTCAAGCTACTCCTGGTTCTTGTACAATGTTTCCTTATTCCCCCCTCCTCCTTCCTTTTAGTACCGTAACCTGACTTTCTGAGCATTAACACAGGCATCTGCTCCTTCCTCAAAATGATACAGATAAAGAGGCAGATTTACAAGCCCCTTGCGCCACAGGTGCGCCACTTTTTGTGACACACCGGCCGCGCATTTTAGTGCCCCATATTTACAAAGCCACCCTGTGTCTTTTCCTTTCGTTGTAAATACAGCCCCTTTACACGCATCACTTTGCATGAAAGGGTCTTTCCATGGGTGTTGCAGAGGGTGTTCCCACACAACATCCATGGCCTTAGACACATTTCCAGATTTATGAGAAATCATAAATCTGGAAATGCGTCTGATTGCTACGTGGATGCCCAACGAGGAGAAATGTACTAATTTCACCTAGTTTTTTTCCTCTTTCTAGGTGCCCTGCATTCTGCACCACACATAGAACGAGGGAATCACCTCTGGTGATTGTTTATGTACAGGAAGGTGTCCCTTCCTGCATGTAAACAATTAGTAAAACAATGAAGTTTTTCAAGTTTTATGTGTGCTAATGCAACACACATAGAAGTTGAAAAACACCATTTCTGATTGTTTATGTGCAGGAAGGGAACCCTTCCTGCACATGAACAATCTCCCCACCACACAGGCATCCTCCTGCACATGAACAATCTCCCCACCACACAGGCATCCTTGCACCATAGTGCAAGAGTGCCTGCACCGGCGTATGTAGCAGTTTGTGCACCAGCGCAGGAGGAAGCACAGAGATGCGACATATTGTTGTAAATATGTCGCATCCCTGTGCTTTGAAAGCCAAATGGCTTGTGGCATGCACTGAATCACTTTCCTTGTAAATGTGTCCCAAAGAATACTCACACTCTCCAAACGTTGGGCGTTTGGGCGATGGGAACTCCATTACAAACGTGACTTTTGTCCCATTCGTCTTAAGATATAATGCACTTGTAACAAGACAGGATGGTGCGCTACATATGTGATGGAGTAACTGTCTGCCAAACTCTAAATAAGGCCTTCTGAGCTCTACACCCCCGGGACCTTACTCTATCTGACCACAGCCTTGTGGCATGCCAGCCTCCAGCACCTTTCTCTCTTTGATTCGCTGCACTTGCATCTCCCCCATCTGACCGCTGCTTATGTCTTCCTCTCGTCCACCCTGCAGCATCTTTCTATTCCTGATTCATCGGTGACATGCACAATCTACTCTTGCTTCTTACACCTTCCTTCCTCTGCCCTCAATTGCTCTGCATATTCCCCTTTTTGATGCACCGCCCAAGTGCACTTCCCCTTCTCAGCCCCACGCCTCTACTCTCTACTACGGGAAGAGGAAGAGAGGACAAGGCGGGGATGGAATCGACAGAGGTGCTGCAAATGGTACACGGATCAACTCAACAGTGCAGCATGTAATAACGTGATAATAATACAGCGAGTGCTAACGCCGAAGTGGACTAACAGACAGACCAAACCATTCCCGGGGTCCGCGACTTTCTCGTCATGTTACTTACCCCCCGCCCCCCCACCCCCGGCCCTCAAGACCAAGTTACTTCTCCCTCCACCCCATTCTAATGGAATGTGCAACACGGGCCAAAAGATGAAAACCTTGCTCATTAGGCTGCACGTGACGTCTGGCAGTCGGAGCCCGGAAGTATGACCGTATTACCCCTATTTAGTTTCATTTTCATTGGCTCTCCTTCTGCTGTCAAATTCAGTTTAGGTTACTCTGCGCTGCTTTTAAGACACGTCTACTGTTCCGACCTCTAGTCCTATCCGAGACGCTGTTTTGTTCTTTGATTTACAGCTTTTCCCTGCTATATTAATTTGCCGTTGGTTTTTATCATGTTTTTTTAGTCATCGCTCATCTCTTTTTCCATTTATAATTGGATTATTATGTCTTCTATCTATTGTTTTTTCTTTACATTGCATATAGCCCAAACCGAGCACCGCGGGAATTGTGCACCAAAAAAGGCAATATATACAATTATACCACGTAATCCTCTATTACGAGTCCTTCATAGCTGCATTATTTATTGTACCTGATAAATAACAATATCCCATGGACCACTAGTTACCCCATTCAATAAGAAACGGGATAGTGGCGGCTTTTGGAGGGAGTGCTGCAGGCGGTGGGGCGTGGTGGGGAGGGTCACTGTGGGGGGTAGTAAACTCCGGCGTACGGCCGATCGGAGTTCGGTAAAGAAATTAATAAATAAAACTAATTAAATTGTGTACTGCAACACCAAATGCGTAGCAGCGCGTGCAATTTCATTAGTTTTATTTATTTCTTTCTTTACCTAACTCCGATCTGCCGTATGCCGGAGTTTACTACCTCCTACCCTCCCCCCACCTCGTCCCACCGCCCGCAGCACTCCCTCCAGGAGCCGCCACTGAACGGGGATTACAAGTTTTACAATGAAAATGGGGCAGAACCTGCAGAGTTTGATGCTTCCCGCACCACAGTGCACCTAGCTGATCATTTACCAGGCAATCCACGCCTAGTAGATTTCACCAGGTTTAACCTATTGAAATTTAACGGGTGAAAAATCATGCTGTTAGATTCTACAGATAAACTTTGAGTTCCAGCACCCATACTAGTTGTGGTTTGTGTGGGTAGCGGAATTTTACGAGGCACTAGTAATCGGGCACCATAACTAGCGCCTAAATTGTTAGATCACCCATCCTCAACACTATAGGACTGATGCAAAAAATGTGCATTGACAGTAACAACGTATGGAAAGAGGGGAACCTGCCCATACTTCTCATTCAGAGCTAGTAAAAAAAATTATGCTTCTTGAGCTGTGAAACCAAAGGGACTATTATACCAGAGCGTGGAGGAAAAGCAGATTTGCGACACAGGATTCCTTCCTCAGTAAGATGTCTCTAAACTTAGAAATGGGAAATATTTATGGAAGATGTGATAATTAACTACTGTGCTTTCCATTCTGCCTTGATTCATTCAATACACTTCAATAGAAGGTCTCGGAAGCTGATTTAATTACATTATCTACTGGGCAAAACTGGTACAGGTTTACTTTGCATCCTTATCTCCTCACTATGGAATAGAGCTGATTAATATTCCCATATGCTCCGTTCAACATGACATTGGGTAGGTCGACTGCCTAACAGTATAGGGCAGGGGACCCCACCGGTGACAAAATGTAGCCGAGGGAGTCAGCACTCCTTGACACTGCCTGGAATGAATGCCAACTTGTTGTTTAAGTTCCAGTGGTGGTAAGCAAGCAGTGGTAAGAACACCACATTTGTATTATAAATGTGGGCCCTATGGCAGTAGGCACAGGCGAGTTTACATGATACCGCCAGAGTATAAGGGAGGATCGAGGTGACCAACTAGGGGAGGGCGCCACGTGTCTCTCTTCGACAAACATTCCAGTAAATTGCTCAGAAGGAATGCTTGGATGGGTGGAAAATATCACCCATCCCACCTGTGTGGAGAGGTTATCTGATGTGATATCATTCCTCTCCACCTACACTAGCACAGGAAGTATGTACAAAAAATCAGGAGTGTATTACAAGATTAAAGGTGAACATTGTTGTAGTACGCTTCCAGATGCGCGTGTGTGTGGGAAAGAATCTGGCGTCCAGTGTAATTCGTGAGAGAGGCCAAAGATGGCCTCTTCCTAGAAGCCTTTTGTCCTGAGTGGAGACATTTCTCAAGGAATTCAGATGAACCACTGAGTGGAACTAGCAAATGGGCAAGAAGCCTGACTGATCACCAATATCTCGCCAAATGGATGCAGATAGATAACATAAAGAGACCCATCTGTGGTTGTTGATAACACACGTTGGCCACATATAGGTAATAATATCATGGACCATCACTGTTGGCTTTCACCACCCTTGTTTAGAAAGCAAGTAACTTAATGTGAATGTACTGTTTGCATATCTGTACTATTGTGAAATGTATGTGGTGTATACACCTAATTATGACCGCAGAAACCTTGTTAGAGAATACCTTACTGATTCAAGCATTCTGGACTTTTTAAGTTTCCAGAATGGATCCTAAATGCTAGAATAAAGTTCTCCCATATTTAGCAGTCGGTCATTATGTGGAAGAAAGGTCCATGGTTTGATTGCACATCATTGATAACCCTGCAGGTCATAGGTTAAAATGGTTGCTGGGCTGTCTCGTGCTTTCACCCTTCTGAGTCTGGACAATAGTAATACCACATATTGACGTGTGACTTTCGTTTCCCGTGAGCGCCATATAAATAATCACTCTTGCTAAAATGTGTGACATACAAGCTCACTCCCTACTCACCTTGACTGCAGCTGGGACCGGGATGGCAGGTGACATCTGTTCGCTGCAGTGGTTTGGGCTGTCCCCACTCTGCACGGACCCCGGGTCACAGACTCCATTTTCAGAGCCAGATGAAGGGTCCTGCAAGGTAAAAGGGAAACAATGACCACGGGGCTATTGACACGTTTCAAGCGCCACATAAGGAGTAAGTGGAGCTCGTGTGGTGTGGTCTTATGTCAACATGGGTATACAATTTAAGCATTCACTTCCATAGCTAGTATTAGGGAGATTCGTCATCATTTCCAAGGCAACCATTATTATCACAATATGAAGGTTACTAGCACCGTGTTTGTGCTCCGCATCTTCTTACTGCCGATTATGCTATTTCGACAAGGTGTCAGTAAAGCTGCCATTCACCTATGTCGACTTTACTCTACAAATGTTGCCAAACAGTAGTTCCGGAGCGCCGAGGAAGATTTGCCCAACGCCATCGAAGATCCAGACCAGGAGTGTGACACAAGAGGTGATGCAACATTGGCGCGACGCCCTTACATCCGGGTACTGGGAATAACCGGATGCCTATGTGGCTAGTCTCCATCTGTTTCATCAGTCGCACATTGGCCAAGGGGGGATTGGGGGGGGCAGCCGACCGCAGGGAGGTCTCCCCCCCGGGCGGTTTGGGAGGGCTGCGAGGGGGGGGTATGGGATTCGTGGCAGAACATTCGAGAAATCATGTTGGGCTGCTTTTTGGTAGGTTTTTGCAGCCCAACTTATAACCCCCCTTGTCTCTGCCTCCCAGCCACCATTTTAAGTTTGGTGACCTGGTGGCTGGGAGGTTAGCTGCGAATTTTTGTGGTAGCTTTTATATTTTGTTTATTTGGTAGCCGTTTATTGGGGACTTGATTTGGTGGTCGGCGGGGGGGGGCATTTGCGCCGGGCCTCCGCTGATGTTGTGGCTGCTTGTTCCCGAAGAGGAGGAGAGCGGTGGCGGTAAGTGAACGGGGCCGGTCCCGAACTCGGAAGCCGGCCCCCGCTGCTTTATTTGTGCGGTGGAGGGCGGGGAAGTTGTCGGCATGTTGCGCGGCCCTCCCCATGCGGCGTCTGCTGAGGGGGCCGCGCTGCTATTTCAGGCGGGGGAGCGGGCGGATTTGAAGGCCCGCTCCGAGGTGCGGCCTATATCAGAGGACGTTGCGGGGAAAGCGGGGGCCAAGCGGGGAGGACGGAAAGCGTTTATGAGGCGCTCCGCTTCCGCCGCTGCCTCAGAGCGTGTGCCTGTGTAGATTTATGCGCGGCCAGCGTTAGGCCGCGTATGGGTTCTCTTCAGCTGGGGGAGGGGCGTGGAGCTTTGTTAGCAGAAGCGGAGCGTGTGGGGGCCTGGGTGTCGCCGGGTGGGCAAGGTTTTTGGGCTCGTAATTTTCGAGGCTATAGAGTGGTACAGCCTGTAATTTCGGGAGGTTTAGAAGAGAGTGAGGCATTCCAGGGGCAACATGGTCTTAATTCTGAGCTGGTAATTCCAGGGGCTGAGCAGTTTGTTGAAAGGTAGTTTCCGGGCAGTCCTTTTCTTTTCTCTACGCCAGCCTCTGTTCAAGGTGCAGCCCTGTTATATGTGGGGAGTTTTAGAGGTGAAAGGGGACTGAGCTCAAGTCGGCGGAGGGGGTGCCAGTACTGGGTTTGTTCATGATGTGGGGGTTGCTCAGTCAGGGGCTGGGGGGTCAGTCGTAGATCTGCTCACGGAGACTGTTTTTCATGTTTTGGAAGTTGGTGTGGAAAATTTTGTACCCTGTACTTTTCCACGGTATGGTAGTGTTTGGGGCGAGCAGGAAGCTTTGGGGTTCTGCAGCCTGGCTGGGAGCGTGTTGGGAGTCTGTGTGTGGATCAGGGTGCGGTTCAGCGGAGGGGTGCGGAGCAGGGTGTGTTTGGGAGTTCTGTGGGGTAGGAGTTCTTCTACGGCGGTGGCAGCAGCAGTATTGGTTTTGGAAGTGATGAGGAGGATGTCGTGGGTAATTCTCCTGTGAGAGGGATGCCTTTTAGGAGTACAGATAGGTTTTTGTCGTTAGATAGGTTAGAAAGGGGGTCAGTTGGTCCAGTTGTTTTTGCAGCGGCAGGGCCTGTGTCAGGTGTTTTTATTGGGGATCCCGGCACACCAGTCCAAACCTTTTCTTTTCAGGGGGTGGCTCGGTGCGGCGGTCCGGACTCGGTACGGCGTGGTTCAGCCCAATTTCGCCGAGGTGAAGTGAGGAGGTAGCCTAGCGCGGCTCTTTCCGTACCACCGAGGGAGCCCGTCGCGGTCAGCGAACGAAGGTCTTGTGCGTCCTCGCTGGCCCCAACGAATAGCAGGTTTAGGTGGTCTACCTTACCGTCGGCTATGGAGCTGCAGAGTCAACGCATGGGAAGGTACAGGCGTGTACAGCCTGCTTCCCCTTCCAGGAGGACTTTCTACTCATTTTGAATCTAATATTGCTGATGACGGGTTGGGTAAGACCCGAGGTGTTGCCTTTCAGGCCAGAAGTGGAGCCGGTACTGTTGGACTATGATGAGGATAGTCCTGAAGGGGGTGAATTGTAAGCTGGTGAGGGGGGGGGAGCCCTCTCATGTGTCTCATAGTGTTTTGCAGGTTTCCACAGTAGCACGGCCATCAAGGGAGATTCGAGAGCGCGGCCCATCAGTCAGGGCTCCTCGAAGACGGAATAGGTTGGATGTGTCGGCGCCACGTGCGGAGTCTGTGAGGGCGCCTTCTTTGGAGCCAGGTGAGAGCCCAGTCACACAGGGCAGACCTAGAATGGTGTCTGTGGGGACAGCATGGAGGGGGTTGGCGGGTGGTTGAAGGGAGATTGCTCAAAAGAAAGTACGTTAAAGTTTCAAATGTTGGCACGGATGATGGCTGAGGCAGCGGGAAGTAAGGTTGAAAACGGTGCAACCACTGAGGCTGCGGGGAGTGTTACGGAGCCTCTTGCCAGTAAGAGTTGAAATAAAAAAAAGAAAAAAAAAGGAATATCTTCCGTATATGGGGGCCACTAGATGTTTGGGAGCTCATTTAATTTGGCAACTAAGGAACTGTTAGACCTGTCTGCTTCTGGAGAGACTCTAACCATTATTATTTATTTTTGTCCCCCTTAGCCTCCCAGAGTTTCTATTTTTATTTTTACATATGTCCATCAGGAATTTTTTAATGCTGTCAGGGGGCTAGGTGTTCCTTGGCGATGACGCCATTTTTCCCTCATAACCTGTGAGGCCTAGTCAGCCCCCTTGAAAATCTAGGGATCTCCAGAAACCTAAGATGGTGTCCACCAACTGCCATAACGGACACTACTGGAGGACAGGTCCATAGGATAACATTAGGGAACTTTCTAGAATTGACTAGAGACTTCTGCAGGTCTCAGGCCACCCTATATAAGGCCAGTGACCAGCAGCCATTTTGTGCTGACCCCAGAGTAGAGGAGTGAGGCAGTGGTGAGAGGAGGTGGACACACTGAGAGCAGCTAGTTTGTCACTGAGGCTGACAGTTACTTCAGAGGATTGTTCCCCCTTCAGCCTTTGACCGATCCCTCTATCAAGACAACAACTACTGACAAGGAAATCGAGTTACTGGAGGAAGAAGATCCTTTTATCTCAGAGCCCCAGTAAAACCACTCAGAACACCCTTAATTGGGGGTATTCCTGCTTGTCAATACCCAGCGCTGTGCTCACCGGTGTCGTGGAGTAGCTGTAGTGAAGGTGGGCGTCTGTGGCACCTTAGCACCCTGAAGAGCGAGGACGCCGTGTGTGCACATCCTTCCTGTGAAGCCGGAGTGAGAAGTGCCTGAGGAGAAGCAGTGGCGCTGCTCCGATCGGCGTCGGGACCCCGGGGGCACCGGCCGCGTCACACGAAGAGGTAGGCGCTTCCGCGCATGACCAGCGACTGAACGCTTTTGCGAGGCAGGAGGGGCCTAGGATCGAGCAGGCCCAGAAGAGACCGAGCAGCGTCCCTGTGGAGAACAGCGTCCTTCCTGGGAGCAGGTGCGCCGAGGCGGAAGAGGAACGAGCGCTTCCGCACATGCTCCGCCGAGTAGTGCCAGCGGAAGGAAAGTCATCGCGCCAGCTGAGGAGTGCCGCGTCGGAGCTCCAGGAGGTCGATCCCCTCAGAGGAGGCAGAAGCGCCACAACGGACGACTCGGTAGGGAGCCCTGAGCCGGGAAAGCCTTCCCTGCCTTCCCCCTTCAGCCCGTCGGTTACCGGGCTCCAGCGCGTGTAGAGGAAACACCCGCGACACGCCCCCATCCTCACAAGTAAGCCGGGTAGCGTGGGAACGGGAGGCGGCAGAGCCAGGTGAATGAAGCAGAACAGTGGGGCTACGACCCACGCGAGTGACTGACTTGTCAAGGGGAACCTGACTCGAGGAAAACGAGTTAGTGAACTGAATAACATAGAATAAAACTTATCCGATATCTGACTCAGAAAAGAAAGGTGGAAATGGTGCAGGGAACCACAGGGTTCCTGGGTAAAATCCCCTACAGATTAGTGATAAGTGAAGAAGTAGATTCTCTACCAGCTAGGTGTGCCTGTCAATCAGAGGGAGAGGAACCTTACTAATATTATTGTGTCTTTCCTTTTAGCACATAACTGGTGGGTCATACAGTGAAAATCTACATTCAGGTCTTGCTGTTGAGTTGGGCAGTGCTTAAGTGCTGTGGGGTAAAGTACCTATTAATGAACCTGTAAAAACGTATTGCACTAACAGTCTGCATCTTCTTTTCAGTAGATTTATTGGTGGAGTAATGTGTCATTGTATAATAATGTGAGGTAACCTTACAGAGTGTGAAGCTAATGAGATTCTCTTAACCAACCAAAGAGTTACCCTTATGCTTTACTGTACCATTGACAAAAGAATGTGGTTTATTGTCCTTTTTCCACAGCTGAGGAGTGAAAAGTAATTTCTTAAAGTAAAAGTGGAATGTTTTCTCCTGAAAGAAACTAATGTTGTATCTTGTATAACTTGAATCCAAAGAGACATATTATTTTTTATAAAAGGTAACGGTATTTTTCCAAACAGAGGTGTTGTGTCTTTATTTTAGTGGTTCATCACTGTGTTACTGTGGGTGAGACTTGTAAGTACTTAGCCAACGCCTTGAGTTAGCTGTAGACCACTACTGTGCCAAGCTACCATATGTAGGCTTGGGTAATCTAGGTCCAACATAATTGGTGTTTCAGCGGTGGGATCACGGATTTGTGCTTACACTCACTTAGTAGTAACGCAGTGCCAACCACGGGACCCCACCTGGAGTTTTCTCCCTGCGGCCCTCCTAATCTAATTTTTGTTTTTTCTAAATTTATTTCTGGAGGTGGGTGGAGGTTAACCTCAGGTCACTTCGTGGTTTTCTCCTGTGAGTAATTTTATACCATGGCAAAGCTGGAGGTGAATCTTAAAGAGCTGGAAGCCAATACTGTGGCCCAACTCAGGGATTGGTGTCAGCAGAACGGGGTATTTTTTAATAAAGGTGCCAAGAAAGGAGAGTTGCTGACAAGCATAAGGGCATGGTTAGAAGCTCGTCTAAGGGAGGAACCAGAAACGGAAGTGGGTGATGGGGACACTGTTACTGAGGCTGCATTGCTGAACCAAATGGGGAGAGGGAATCTTCTGACAGGTCCCAGGCTACCTTCAAGGGCAAGCAGCAGCGTTTCAGACAGGGGCTTAACCGAAGCCGAGCTGGAAGATAGGAGGGAGGAGAGGAGGTTGAAAATAGAACTAGCCAGGATGGACATGGAAAGGGAGGATAGGAGGTTGGCGCATGAGCGAACCATCAAAGAGATGGATTTACAAGCCCTAAACCGAGGATCCCCCAAATCAGAGAATGGTGGCAGCGATACCCAGACCAACATCAAAGAACCTAGACCGTACCTACCAAAAGATATTATGGTTTGTTATGTACCCAGTGACGACATTGCTAAGTGGCTAGCCGCCTACGAGGTCTCGCTAAGGGCCCATGGGATTCTGGAAGTCCACTGGGGAGGTGGGTTATACAAATACATGCCCCCCACTGGCAGGGATACTTTGTTGGCTCTTGACCAGAGTGAACAGACCTACTATCCGGCTATGAAATCAGCGCTGCTCAAGAAGTTTGGGTTGACCCCTGAGAAATATAGGCAAAAGTTCCGGGGCAGCTACAAGCTGGGCACGCAAAACTGGGTAGATTTCTTGGACTACTCCAGGAAGGCCCTGGAGGGTTGGGTAAGAGGCAGCGAAGTAGGAGACTATGAGGGACTATATGACCTCATACTCAAGGAACACCTACTCGAGAAGTGTCTTCCCGAACTAAGACAGCATCTGGTGGACAGCAAGCTGACCAGCCCCAGGAAGCTTGCTGAGGAGGCAGACATCTGGGTTAGTACTCGGGTGTCGACTAAGGGGACTGGAGGGAATTCCCAGAAGCAAGGACAGGGCGCCCCCCAGAGGAAAGAGGGAGGGGAAACTAAGAGGGAGTTCTCAAAAGGGCCACAAAATACTTCGCAAGGAAGGGGCAGAGGATTCATCCCCAAGAGTAACCCCCCTCGCAACCCTACCCCTGGCCAAAGCCAGCAGCCAAGGGTTGTTCATTGTTTTGAGTGTGGTGGTGTGGGACACTATAAAGGAGATGTGAGATGCCCAAAAAGACCACCCCCTCCCACTGGAGGAAAAGCCCCGGGAATCACTAGTGTAGTGCTCGGGGAGGAGATACCTTTGGTTAATGGAGGGGAGCGGGCGGGTGTCACCTTAGTGTCCCTGGGAGATAAGGAGATGGTTCCCAAGACCCAGCTGCCCTCTAATACTACTAAGTATGAGCAGTGGGTCACCATCAATGGCCGTAGAGGGGAGGCTCTGAGAGACACAGGAGCCAGCATGACTATGGTAAGGAGTCAGCTGGTGTCTCCAGAGCAGGTCATCCCAGATGTACTCCATCCCGCCGTAATGGCTGACGGCAGATTGGGCCACTACCCTGTGGCTGAGGTTCCCTTTGAGTGGGGAGGGGTTGCAGGTCCACTTCGAGTTGCCGTAAGCCCTGCCGTGCCTGTTGACTGCCTGTTAGGGAATGATATGGAGCACAATGCTTGGAGGAGGGTGGAGTACCAGACTCACTCTGAGATGCTGGGACCCCCTGACTGGACTTGTGTCAGCACAAGGTCCGCGACTGCCCGAAGGGGGAGTTCATTGACGCTGGAGCCTGGAACAATGGCCCAGCCGGCTGCCAGAGAGGAGAAGGACAGGAGGCCGGAGGACCCTGCCTCGACATCTCCACCTAGTGAGACAGCTGGACCACCTGCGGAGGTGGATCTGGAGTCCACCGGGGAGAATGTTGCTTCCCTGGAAAACCTACCCATCCCAACTGAATGGCATGTGGAGGGAGGTCCTTCCCGGGAAGAGTTCTGCAAAGCTCAGAAAGAGTGTCCTACTCTCGAGGGGCTGCGGCAACAGGCCAACGCCCAGGCAGCGGGAAACATTGAAGGGAGCTACCAGATTTACTGGGAGGATGGACTCCTCTACAGTGAGCCCAAGGCACCTGGCCACGGTTCAGCCAGAGCCTTGGTGGTCCCTCAATGCTTTAGAGCCTTTCTACTGGAACTGGCTCATGAGATACCATTGGCAGGACACCTAGGACAGGACAAGACCTTTGCCCGGCTTGTCCCCCATTTCTACTGGCCTCGAATGAAAGTGGCGTCGGATACATATTGTCGGACGTGTGTGTCTTGCCAAGCCAATGGGAAAACTGGGGTGAAGCTAAAAGCTCCCCTGGAACCACTACCTGTCGTTAGCACCCCCTTTGAGAGGGTGGGCATCGACATTGTAGGGCCATTGGATCCACCAACTTCAGCTGGACACCGGTTCATACTGGTTTTGGTGGATCATGCCACCCGGTACCCAGAGGCAATACCTCTGAGGACCATCACTGCACCTGCAGTGGCAAGGGCCCTGATGGGGATCTTCACCAGAGTGGGTTTCCCCAAGGAGGTCATTTCCGACAGGGGGACTAACTTCCTTTCAGCATACATGCGGGCCATGTGGAAGGAGTGTGGCGTTACCTATGGGTTTACCACTCCCTATCACCCACAAACCAATGGTCTTGTGGAAAGGTTTAACAAAACCTTGAAAGGTATGATACGGAGTCTACCTGAGAGCCTACGGAGGAAATGGGACATCCTCCTACCCTGTCTCTTGTTTTCCTACAGGGAAGTGCCACAGAAGGGAGTGGGCTTCAGCCCCTTCGAACTTTTGTACGGGCACCCTGTAAGGGGACCTCTCAGCCTGGTGAAAGACGGATGGGAACAGACTCCCAGGAAGCTTCCCCAGGACGTGGTGAGCTACATGCTGGCCTTCCGGAGCCAAATGGCTAAGTTGTGGAAGCAGGCTTCAGACAACTTGGAGGCCAGCCAAGCAGTTATGAAAGAGTGGTATGACCACAACGCTCACCCAGTGGAACTGGAGCCTGGACAGAAAGTGTGGGTAATGGAACCTGGAGAGCTAAAGGCCCTCCAGGACCGTTGGACAGGCCCCTTTGAGGTTTTGGAGAAAAAGGGGAAGTCCACCTATTTGGTGGATCTTAAGACCCCGAGGCAGCCCCTCAGGGTGCTGCATGCCAATCGTCTCAAGCCACATCATGAGAGGCCCGAGGTTGTCTTAATGCTGGTGACCGATGGAGCAGAGGAAGAAGAAAGTGAACCTCTCCCTGATCTTCTCTCGTACAAAGAAAAAGATGGATCAGTGGAGGGAGTGATTCTCTCGCCATCCCTGACTTCTGAACAGCAAAGTGATTGCCGCCAGATCCTGGAGCAATTTTCTCCCCTGTTCTCCCTTGTCCCAGGTAGGACCCACCTGTGTACCCATGACGTGGACACAGGAGACAGCCCACCTGTGAAATCTAAAATCTACCGGCTGTCGGACAAGGTGAAGGCCAACATCAAAAGTGAAGTCGCCAAGATGCTGGAGCTAGGGGTGATTGAACCTTCTGGTAGCCCTTGGTCTAGCCCGGTGGTTTTGGTACCAAAAGCTGCCCCACCAGGCACCACACCTGAATTGAGATTCTGTGTGGACTACCGAGGCTTGAACTCAGTGACTAAAACTGATGCACATCCTATCCCACGGGCGGATGAGCTTATTGACCGGCTGGGAGCTGCTCAATACTTAAGTACCTTTGACCTAACTTCAGGGTACTGGCAGATTTCCCTTACCGAGGAGGCGAAGGAAAGGTCATCCTTCTCTACACCTGAGGGACACTACCAATTTCGTGTGATGCCCTTTGGGCTCAAGAATGCCCCTGCCACTTTTCAGCGGCTGGTGAACAGGGTCCTTTCGGGTATGGAAGCTTTTTCTGCTGCATACCTGGACGACATTGCTGTCTTCAGTAGCAGCTGGGAGGACCATTTGCAGCACCTGCAAGCTGTTCTTCATGCCCTGCAACAGGCTGGCTTGACCATCAAGGCCAGCAAGTGTCAGATCGGACAGGGGTCGGTGGTGTACCTAGGTCACTTGGTGGGCAGAGGGACGGTGCAGCCCCTCCAGGCAAAGATTGAGGCTATCATCGCCTGGGAGCCCCCCAAGACTCAAACAGAGGTCCGAGCCTTCCTGGGCCTCACTGGATACTACCGTCGCTTCGTGAAGGGGTATGGCACTATCGTGGCCCCCCTCACTGAACTTACTTCCAAGAAGCAACCCCGACGGGTAGTCTGGACAGAGGCTTGCCAGCGAGCCTTCATGACCTTGAAACAAGCATTGTGTTCCGCTCCCATTCTCAAGGCCCCTAATTTTGCTAGAGAATTCATTGTCCAAACAGATGCGTCAGAACATGGCATTGGGGCAGTGTTATCGCAGCTAAATGATGAGGGCTTGGATCAACCCGTGGTCTTCCTGTCCAGAAGGCTACTCCCCAGGGAAAGGAGGTGGAGTACAATTGAGAGAGAAGCCTTTGCGGTGGTCTGGGCTCTGAAGAAGCTGCGACCATACCTGTTTGGTTCGCACTTCCTAGTTCAGACTGACCATCGCCCCCTTCGTTGGCTGATGCAAATGAAGGGGGAGAATCCCAAGTTGCTAAGGTGGTCCATCTCCCTACAGGGAATGGACTTTAGGGTGGAACACCGACCTGGGGCAGACCATGCCAACGCAGACGGTCTATCCAGGTATTTCCGCCTTAGTGATGAGGACTCCCAAGGGGTTGGGTAGTTCTCCCCACTTTCAGCTGGGGGGGACGCGTGTTAGACCTGTCTGCTTCTGGAGAGACTCTAACCATTATTATTTATTTTTGTCCCCCTTAGCCTCCCAGAGTTTCTATTTTTATTTTTACATATGTCCATCAGGAATTTTTTAATGCTGTCAGGGGGCTAGGTGTTCCTTGGCGATGACGCCATTTTTCCCTCATAACCTGTGAGGCCTAGTCAGCCCCCTTGAAAATCTAGGGATCTCCAGAAACCTAAGATGGTGTCCACCAACTGCCATAACGGACACTACTGGAGGACAGGTCCATAGGATAACATTAGGGAACTTTCTAGAATTGACTAGAGACTTCTGCAGGTCTCAGGCCACCCTATATAAGGCCAGTGACCAGCAGCCATTTTGTGCTGACCCCAGAGTAGAGGAGTGAGGCAGTGGTGAGAGGAGGTGGACACACTGAGAGCAGCTAGTTTGTCACTGAGGCTGACAGTTACTTCAGAGGATTGTTCCCCCTTCAGCCTTTGACCGATCCCTCTATCAAGACAACAACTACTGACAAGGAAATCGAGTTACTGGAGGAAGAAGATCCTTTTATCTCAGAGCCCCAGTAAAACCACTCAGAACACCCTTAATTGGGGGTATTCCTGCTTGTCAATACCCAGCGCTGTGCTCACCGGTGTCGTGGAGTAGCTGTAGTGAAGGTGGGCGTCTGTGGCACCTTAGCACCCTGAAGAGCGAGGACGCCGTGTGTGCACATCCTTCCTGTGAAGCCGGAGTGAGAAGTGCCTGAGGAGAAGCAGTGGCGCTGCTCCGATCGGCGTCGGGACCCCGGGGGCACCGGCCGCGTCACACGAAGAGGTAGGCGCTTCCGCGCATGACCAGCGACTGAACGCTTTTGCGAGGCAGGAGGGGCCTAGGATCGAGCAGGCCCAGAAGAGACCGAGCAGCGTCCCTGTGGAGAACAGCGTCCTTCCTGGGAGCAGGTGCGCCGAGGCGGAAGAGGAACGAGCGCTTCCGCGCATGCTCCGCCGAGTAGTGCCAGCGGAAGGAAAGTCATCGCGCCAGCTGAGGAGTGCCGCGTCGGAGCTCCAGGAGGTCGATCCCCTCAGAGGAGGCAGAAGCGCCACAACGGACGACTCGGTAGGGAGCCCTGAGCCGGGAAAGCCTTCCCTGCCTTCCCCCTTCAGCCCGTCGGTTACCGGGCTCCAGCGCGTGTAGAGGAAACACCCGCGACACGCCCCCATCCTCACAAGTAAGCCGGGTAGCGTGGGAACGGGAGGCGGCAGAGCCAGGTGAATGAAGCAGAACAGTGGGGCTACGACCCACGCGAGTGACTGACTTGTCAAGGGGAACCTGACTCGAGGAAAACGAGTTAGTGAACTGAATAACATAGAATAAAACTTATCCGATATCTGACTCAGAAAAGAAAGGTGGAAATGGTGCAGGGAACCACAGGGTTCCTGGGTAAAATCCCCTACAGATTAGTGATAAGTGAAGAAGTAGATTCTCTACCAGCTAGGTGTGCCTGTCAATCAGAGGGAGAGGAACCTTACTAATATTATTGTGTCTTTCCTTTTAGCACATAACTGGTGGGTCATACAGTGAAAATCTACATTCAGGTCTTGCTGTTGAGTTGGGCAGTGCTTAAGTGCTGTGGGGTAAAGTACCTATTAATGAACCTGTAAAAACGTATTGCACTAACAGTCTGCATCTTCTTTTCAGTAGATTTATTGGTGGAGTAATGTGTCATTGTATAATAATGTGAGGTAACCTTACAGAGTGTGAAGCTAATGAGATTCTCTTAACCAACCAAAGAGTTACCCTTATGCTTTACTGTACCATTGACAAAAGAATGTGGTTTATTGTCCTTTTTCCACAGCTGAGGAGTGAAAAGTAATTTCTTAAAGTAAAAGTGGAATGTTTTCTCCTGAAAGAAACTAATGTTGTATCTTGTATAACTTGAATCCAAAGAGACATATTATTTTTTATAAAAGGTAACGGTATTTTTCCAAACAGAGGTGTTGTGTCTTTATTTTAGTGGTTCATCACTGTGTTACTGTGGGTGAGACTTGTAAGTACTTAGCCAACGCCTTGAGTTAGCTGTAGACCACTACTGTGCCAAGCTACCATATGTAGGCTTGGGTAATCTAGGTCCAACAGGAACGCATTTAGAAGGATGGATATGTGAAAAGTTTGAAGCTCCTTCCCCATGAGGCACGGTCCAAAAAGTTTCTAAGGAGGAGAAGTATGAATTAGCGAAGCGCCCTAAGGTTCCATTGACTATAAAACATTGGACGGCAATATGCAAGTGTTTACTGTGAGTAATTCCCAGAGCGCAGCGTTTATATATTTTAATATATGGATGGATCAGGAAGGCGCAGCTTACGGGAGGGGGTGTATACTTGGGCTCCAGGTGATGAAAAATTTAGGGCTCGGATAGCATGGGATCCAGAGGTAAATGGGGGGAGTTGCATACTGATCTCTGGCAACATACATTGAGAGCAGCCTCAGGGTGGAAAGACTATTTTTGCAGCTAGCGGTTTGCATTTGATCTATCGGCCCTTTCAAGCTAAGCTCACCCGTGGCGAGGTGGGAAGTAGTTCAACTACACAGTCAAGAAATGGTCCTTGCTGGGACTTTACTAAGGGGTCGTGCGTTAGGGATTACTGTAGCTATCGGCATGAATGCTCAAGCTGCGATGGGCGACACCCGCTGTTTAAATGTTGGGGCACCAAACCGCCAGGTGGACAACAAGGGAGTCAGACAGGTTCAGGGTTTTTCAGGATCAGCTCAGCAGTTTCAAGGGGGTCGGGGAGGTAGAGGAGCGCACGTTTCTGGGCCTAAAGGCTCAATAATAGGTTAAGCTGCCACAGTTACAACGGGCCCTCTACGATTACGAGGGTGACGGTGTGAAACAAAAACTTTTGGAGGGTTTTTTCAATTTGGTTTTCGTTTTGAGCTATTTGGGGCCAAGGCAGAGGCGTTGTCCTGACAACTTGAAGTCTGCATTTGAACAGTGCAGTGGTGAGAGAGGAATTGAGCACAGAAGTGCGTGAAGGATGGATGGCAGGCCCTTTTCATGACTGGCCGATCCATGATCTGTTAACTTCACCTATTGGAGTGGTGCCTTAAAAAGAGGCTGCTTCAGTATCATATTCCTCGGTTGACGTGGCCCTGTCACTTGTTGTGACCGCGGGCGCAACTGCAGAGATGGCTAAGTGTGACATTAAGTAACATATTCTTTGGTTGACGTGGCCCTGTCACTTGTTGTGACCGCGGGCGCAACTGCAGAGATGGCTAAGTGTGACATTAAGTGTGACATTAAGTAACATATTCCTCGGTTGACGTGGCCCTGTCACTTGTTGTGACCACGGACGCAACTACAGAGATGGCTAAGTATGACATTAAGTCTGCTTTTTAGCTGCTTCCAGTCCATCCAGATGTTTGGAGTCTTCTGAACATCCATTTTGAAGGAAAATGGTACGTGGACGAGGCATTGCCAATGGGTTGCTCCATTTCATGTGCTCTATTTGAAGGTTTCAGCACTTTTTCGCAGTGGCATTTCACCCACCTTTCGGGTCATGTACTGGTAAAGCACTATTTGGATGATTTCTTTTTTGTAGGTTCCCCGGGCTCCGCGGAGTGACAGGCTGCTCTTGACAATTTACATAGGCTCCTGGAGGATTTGGGTGTGCCTTGGGCTCCTGAGAAACCAATGGGTCCTGCCACAGTATTGTCATTCTTGGGCATTGAAATTGATTCCGGGGCAATGCAGGCTAGCTTGCCGGAAGATAAGAGGTTGATGCTGCTGGCATTGTTGAGCGGCATGTTGTTAAAACAGTAAGTGAGGTGAAAGACATTCAAGTTTTACTGGGGCACCTTAATTTTGCGTTTCCTTTAATGGTGTTCCATTGGTCAGAGATGTGGTTTTGAGTGGGATGTACAGATGTTTTCTGATGCTGCAGGCAGTGCAGGTTTTGGCATGTACTGGAATGGGAGATGGTGCGCGGAACAATGGCCTGCAGATTGTTGGGATGTGTATCACATTTCTTGAGTTTTTTCCTATACTGGTGGCCTTGACACCTTGGGGGGGCGGCTCTGGCACACAAAAAAGTTCTTTTTCCGTGTTGTCAACATGGCAGTGGTTGAGATTGTTAATCGGCAGTTGGCCAGAGATGAGCAGGTACTGAAACTGATGAGAGTCTTTGTGTTTGGTTGGTTTGAAGCATGACATCACTTTTCGAGCCTTGCACATTCCCGGTGTGGTCAATGACATAGCGGCTGCTTTGTTTTGTTTGCCGTGGGGGAGATTCCGTGGACTGGCCAGGGAGGCGGACCGATCACCCACTCCAATGCCAAGATATATGTGGCACGTAGGTACCGTCGGGTATTACAACGGGTGGTAGGTTCTTTGTCTGTGTCCACATGTTCAGCTTTATTTTGGCATGGACAAAATTTTTGAATTCAGGCGCATGCAGGCGTGACGAGGTTTGACGCTTTTCCGGGGACGTCATTCTGTCCATTCTGGACCTCATGGTCAAGGGTCTTTCTAGAGTTACCATTGCAGGGGAGTTGGCAGGGATATCCTTTCTTTTTTATCTTAGCAGACACTGGCTCGTATATTGGCGATTCTGCCCTCAGTTTGTAGAGACGATTTTGAAGTATTGTTTGTTTTACATGCTGATGACATTCATGTTTTTGGGGTTTTTCACGTTTCGGAATTGTTGGGTTTCTACATCTTAGGGAGGATTTTGTTGGCGAGATGTTCTCTGTTCGGTGCAGGATGTGCATGTGTGGTTTTCCAGATCAAAGACTGATCAACGGCAGTTGGGTAAAGGGGTGCGTGTAGAGGTGCGTTCACCAACAATTACTCGTCCATTACTGCTGGCTCGCCGTTGGCGCATACTCTCTGGGGGTTGCGTTTGTGATCTGGTTTTTCAGCATATTAATAAAGCGCCTGTGACAGCATGTCAGTTTCACATGGTTTTGTGTAGGCTTTGCAGTATATCGGTTTGGAGGGGGGTCAATACGGAACACACTCTGGTCTCAAGGGGACATCATGAGGTTGGGGCGCGGGTCGTCTAACTGCTTTCAGCGCCATGTGCGGAGCACTGCGGCGGAGGCGCTTGCGTTATCTTCCTTTTCTTGAGTATTCATTGTTTTTTCTTTTACAGGATCAGTTGCTGGGCCCTGTTCTGAAGTGGTGACGTTTGGATAGTGGGGCATTCGTTCGTCAAGCGGGCACGGGTTTCAGGCGGCTCAAAGTTAATTTGGAGAAATGTTGGGGTTTTTTAATGGCAAATGTTCAACATTGTTGGGAAAGGAAAGGGTTGGATGCTTTGGAGGGATCTAGTTCCATGCCTTAATACAGGAATGGCTAGGGGTTTCTGTCCGGATATTTTAGTCATTACCTTGGGGGAGAATGTTCATTGGTGTAACTGAACGGAGTGGTTTTGTTGCGGGCAATTAAGAGCTTTCATTAGGAGTGTTGGGCTGGTTGCCATGTTTTTTGGACGGAATTGATTCCGCGTCGGATCTGGAGAGGAGCAGTGGATCCTATAGCGATTGATAGGGCCAGGAAGAAGGTGAATGCTTAGGTTTTTCAGATTCTGTCGTCAGCTGGGCTTTGGAAGAGTGTCTATAGAGAGACACGGTTGGAATCGACTGAATTCTTTTGAGATGATGGGGTTTCGCTTCTCTAGAGCAGGCATGGACCTTTATTTGTTGGCATTGAGGGAAGTATTGGCTAGGTCTGTTACAGTCCGGCATTGAGTACTTTTGGATTCCCTTCCTTTTTTCCTACTGGGGGGCAGAAAGGGGGGGTAGTGTTGCTCCCCCCCCTCCTTCCTGGGTGGCGGGGTCTAGTTATTTCGGGGCAGTTTGTGTCAGATTTTGGTGATTAATGGTCAGGTTGGTGTTATCGACAGGGAAAGAATAAGTTGGTCATTGGTTGACCGTTTATACGTTTTGGGGGTTTGACAGAGGTGAAGGGGCAGGCATGTGATTGGTTAATGGAGGGCCTGGTATTTATAAGTTATTGGGGTTGATATGATGACGTAATGTTATATTGATGATGTAATGTTTTATAATGTTTTATAATGTTGTTGTAATGTTTGAAATGTTGTGTATATGGGTGGGGGAGAGGCTATAAAATTTTAGGGGAGGGGGTGGGGGCGGGGTCAGGATTATTTAATTATTTAGGGGCAGATTTACATTAACTGGCGCATCCCCAGGGATGCGCCAGTTAATGTGCGCCACAGTGCGCCACAGCTCCGCCACCCATGGTGCGCCGCATTTACAATGCGGCGCACCATGGTGCAAGGCAGGGAAGATGCGTGACGCATCTTTCGGCGTACGGACGGCGCATTGCTGGAGTCATGTCGCAAGTGCGACATGACTCCTGCAATGCACAGGGGCCACCCCTACATTGCATGGTGCATCACCCATACGCCTGCTTCAAGCAGGCGTAAGGAATTGACGTAGAAAGTGACTGAGTGAAATCTTGTAGATTTCACTGAGTCACTTTCCAGGGGCGTTTCTGCGACGGAACGCCCCCCCCTGCACCGGAACGCCTACATGAAACCTGACGCAGGTTTCATGTGGCGCAGGGCCTTACACCGTGACGCATCTCCATAGATGCGTCACGTTGTAAATGCCTCGTAGGGATGCGCCACGTTTACGCCGCCTTGCGTGACGCAACAGCGGCGTAAACGTGGCGCAAGGGCCTCATAAATCTGCCCCAAAGTGAGGTTTATTTTTGGAAGGCTTTGCCAAAGTTTTATATAATTTGTGATGCGCACCTGTTCCAAATAAAGCGGCCTTTTCCACACTCAAATATTTGCTTGGTCTGCATATATTCCCCCCCCCTCGCCCTCCCTCCCAAGGGGGGCTTGGGGGGGGCAGCCGACCGCAGGGAGGTCTCCTCCCCCGGGCGGTTTGGGAGGGCTGCGAGGGGGGGGTATGGGATTCGTGGCAGAATGGGATTCGTGGCAGAACATTCGAGAAATCATGTTGGGCTGCTTTTTGGTAGGTTTTTGCAGCCCAACTTATAACCCCCCTTGTCTCTGCCTCCCAGCCACCATTTTAAGTTTGGTGACCTGGTGGCTGGGAGGTTAGCTGCGAATTTTTGTCCCTCCCTCCCTCCCTAATTGTTTTGAGCTTTTCCTCATTTGGGTGTTAACCCCTTTTGTCTCTCTCTCTTTTCTTTTTGGTTCTTTTTCTTGTTTCACCTGGCAGTTTTGTTTGGAGCAGTGGTGCAGGGATTTTTCTTTTGTACTTTGTCGCTTGGAGCAGGTGCAGTGCGGGGTCTAGTTGTTTCGGGGCAGTTTGTGTCAGATTTTGGTGATTAATGGTCAGGTTGGTGTTATCGACAGGGAAAGAATAAGTTGGTCATTGGTTGACCGTTTATACGTTTTGGGGGTTTGACAGAGGTGAAGGGGCAGGCATGTGATTGGTTAATGGAGGGCCTGGTATTTATAAGTTATTGGGGTTGATATGATGACGTAATGTTATATTGATGATGTAATGTTTTATAATGTTGTTGTAATGTTTGAAATGTTGTGTATATGGGTGGGGGAGGGGCTATGAAATTTTAGGGGAGGGGTGGGGGGCGGGGTCAGGATTATTTAATTATTTTGTGAGGTTTATTTTTGGAAGGCTTTGCCAAAGTTTTATATAATTTGTGATGCGCACCTGTTCCAAATAAAGCGGCCTTTTCCACACTCAAATATTTGCTTGGTCTGCATATATTCCCCCCCCCCCTCGCCCTCCCTCCCAATGCATGGCTTGCGGGCCTCCGGAAGGATGTAGATGCAGAACGCAGACAGCTGGGAGTGTGGAGCAATGCAGCAGCGAAGCAGACAGACCTCAGAGCCGCTGCAGCTCATACAACGCCGCTTCCATTACAGGCATGAACTGCACTCGAGTCTGACAGCGCCCGCAACTGCACAACCACATGAGCAGCATAAGAGGCCGCACGTGACGGGACCGGGGAGAACATACATTTGGTTCAAAACCACACCTGCATTTAATTGATTGATAAATGAAGTCTTAGGTGGTCCATGAAGTGTCTACATAAGAGAGGGGGCCACATTACTTTCAAGATAAAGTATAATGCAGAGAAGCAGAAATTGGGTCCAGTAACCACAGAAAGTATCAGTGAAACCAATCTGTGAAGAATAGAACCAACAATAGATCAAAACTGAGGCCCAGATGTGCTCCGACCTTTCAGCATTGCAAAGCTTTGCACTGCTTTGCATCCAGGGGTTAGTGGGGCAGAGGAGCACACGCAGCCATTGGGTTTCACTCAGAGACGATTCTACTAAGATAGCCAGGCAGAGCTTTGCATCAAAAGCCAATAGCTGCCTGAAACAGGAATCAAAAAGAGCGAAGGTTTCCAGGTCTCAAAAAGATGTATATTGCATGTGCGCTGCAGTGCACAGGACGCATCTAATACCCGGCATCCTTCTGAGTTTGTCTAGGCATAGGAATATGAACTCAATGGTGTGTTTTCAGTATAAATCCGATGCTAGATATTGCACTGTCACCTCTGCACCATAGTGCAAGGCTCTCCATTGCAGAAGGCAGCCTTGTCAGAGCACCAGCACAGCCGATGGCGGCAGCAGGCCAGTCTGAGCAGATGTGTTTTTCTCCGTGCTAACAAGTGCAGCAAATGAAACCGCTGCGCTGCGTGACATGAAAAGTTAGGAAATCTGGGCCTCGGAAAGGAAAAGGAAAAGAGGCAGAGAAGCCAAAAGCGAGAGAAGCGATGACGTGTTACATACTATGCTATCTCAAACCCTAATGTTGTTGTCATTTCTAGCTGTTTCAGGTTCCCCCTACCTGTTGTAAATGTACACACCGAATGCATATTTACACTGATATCATGTAAACAGATGCAGAGCGAAAGTATACATCATAGTGACAAAAAACATTACAAATACGTTTAACGCCACCAACACATATTTCATATATGCAAATGATAATAAAACATATACAGCTGAAGGCTCTTTAATACTAGGCATTTTTTATTGTTGCTTTGTTAGTACGACTATAGTTTTCTAAAATGCCAGAGTGAAAGTAGCTTCTAAGTTACTGTCACACACAGGCACAGTGGATTTGTGTCTCATTTTCTGACGACCCTTGGCTGCAACTACGGCTTCCTGGCAAGCAGGGACGGTGAACAGAGAGAACGTGTAAACTAAAAGTGTTTCCATTGCATGGAAAGTGATATTCAGTGTAAGAGAAAATATTCCACCCCCTCTCAAACTTCAGATCCTTGCTGCAGTTTGGTACTGTACAGGCCATGTGTTCATGCCAGTGGTGCGTGTAGCTAGGCCTTAGGCCGCCTGTATCGGCCCCTGCGTTTGCTGCCCGCGGCGGCCTGATCGAGGAGCGGGGGCGGCGATTGGTGCTGGCGAGTCATGCGGCTGCATGGGCCGCAGGTAAGAGCGGGGGAGGGGGTGCCGCCCCCAAAACTCGTGCCGCCAGGAGTGGTCCGCCCCCACCACCCCTCCACCCCCCAACTATGCCGCTGGTTCATGCATTAAAGTGGGGAATAAGCTATATGTGCTCCATTCGAATCTGTGCAAAGCAATGTATTTCTGCCCAGTCGATTGCATGTTTTGAGTATAGAAAACGTGCAGAACTGTCCCACCATCAGAGGGAGCTAGAAATCGTAGGTCACCATGAATGTGGACTGTAGGGTGTTTCACCATCATATCAGATTTAAACTATCGAGCTTCAGGTATCAACTGTGTACCTCCATATGTGATTACCTTGACAATGTCCTTAAGTATCCATATGTGATTACCTTGACAATGTCCTTAAGTATGTGATGGGGTAGATATTGTTAATGCGATATATGTACACAGGCACGTATGGGTCTCTCTCTCGCTCTCTCTCTCTCCTCTCTCGCTCCCCCTTCCCTCACCCCTTTTCAAAGCAGCCTGACTGCCCCCGGGATTCCTGCACTCACATGGTAGCATGGGTGCAGCTAAAAGTACTGTAAGTAATCTGTTGTGTACCCTCAGACTTACAAACACAATTCTGGGCTGTCACAACTGTGGACCATAAGGGGTAGTATGCTCTAGGCTTAGCACTTTCCATGGCCTCTCTTCTTAACCCCTCCCATGCTGATGACGAGCTCGTCATCAGCCACGGTGCTCGTGTGCTGATGACGAGCTGAGTTCGTCATGGCCGTTAGAACGCTCACACGCGGGGATAATTCCCCTGCTGTGCTGAGCGTTCTAAAGAACGGGCGTGGCCGTGAAGAGCCTAGCTCGTCATCAGCACACGAGCACTGTGGCTGAGCTCGTCATCAGAAGCGGGGCGCTGTGCGTGCCCCCCGCCCCCCAGCACAGCGGGAGAATTACCCCCGCAGAGAAGGGGTTAAACAGCATATATTTATTAGGGGTGGGTGAAGCTCGCAGTTTCTGCTGCTTTGTTGCTACTGCTCTAGTAGATTTTCTACTCGAGTGGCAGCTTTCTCACTGCGTACGGTCGTAAATGCCTGTGCTCACCCATGGTGAGAAAATCTGACTGAATGCCGTCTTAGTGCCCAAAAATCGTGCTAGGGGACACAAATTCTCACTCGCGCCTACCAACTTAACGTTGGCGACCACAGGTGAAAACATTTTTTTTGCCGAAACACCATGTTACAAGCATAAACCGGAGTAGGCAAAACTCCAGTAAGTTCAACCGCTGAGCAGAATTTTTCTGCCACCCCTATTATTTATAGATTTTTGTATGTAAATCTGCTGTTTTCATTGCGCGGCCAGACCACAAGATGGCGCCCTATGCAATGTTTCTCTTTCCCTGGAATATCTTTTTTATACTGAGAAAGAGATAACCATGAGGGACTATTTTAAATTTTAAAAAAGTACAGTAAATCTAAATGCATTCAATTCTCCATCTCATACTTGCATAGTGTACAGAAAGCCTTTTATTAACTGCAGCAAACAGCACATACAGACAGCAGCAGTGCAAGCTTCTTTTACACACAAACATATACAGCACCAGTATGGTATAGACAATAGCAGTGAAAGCCTCCCCCCCAAACACACACACACACTCCCTCCTCCACCCCAAAAAGCCGTGGAAGCACAAATCAGCAAATAACATTTCGCTTGGGACACTGAGAAACTTTACCCTTTCAGGATAAGTAGCATGTAGCATGGAAAAAGACAATGGATCTGGCTTTAATTTGCTAACACGTGCAAATTGCATTTTCAGCATGCTTGTGTTTGCATGTTTACTACCCCATCATAGCCAGAGTTAGTGGCTTTGCAAAAGCTTGTTTTGTGTGCTGTGGGCGAGAAGATCTTTCTTCCACGCAGTTCCACGGAGCGTCAGGCATATAGCCCCGAATCCAGCACTTCCCAAGGGGCTCAGGAAATTGTTGCACCAATACTTATTTTTTTCCACTTCATTATGACCATTCCTTCTCTTTTTCTTTTTCAAACAGTATCAGTTCAGGGCACCGGGAAGACCAAAAGTATTCTACTGTTTTGCTATTCCACACATTAATCATGGCCTGTTGGTTTATACAACCTGGGCACCTGGTCTAAACTAGAGGGAAAAGAAACAGTGCCAGTGTGGGAGCAGATTAGTCATCTGGAACGGTCCAAGAATAACAGAAGGGACATGAAACGAGGGATTTAAAATTAAGTTAAACCGAGTTTCTCTTCCTTGATCGATACATTCAAATATCTCAGTAAAGATGACCAAAGGTCTCTCCTGTAACTCTCATTCCAGCCCACCCTGTACAAAACCTGAACATTACTAATAGAAGCACTTCTAGTCCAAGAACCTTTCAAATAATGTCAACTCGGTCCAAATGGGAAATTACGAATACTAGCTACGGGGACTCAATTTATTCTTGCCATAACCCGGAAAGTTTGTTTTTAGTGTTTTACCAATCTATTGTGTACAAAACAAGCAGCAAAGAATAGGTTGTGCTTGTCTAGATGACGCAAACAGCAAAGTGCCTGCTAATTTGCTCTGTGTGTTGTTATACATGAGCATTACTTGTCATTTTGAGGATTGCAGGTTAATTGGCTGCTCTACTTCGTTTGAAGACAAAAAAAATCACGTCACCCAAAGCAATGCAGCATTAAGGATACTGAAGATAAAAATCAATATGCAATCAAGGGCGAAACTTTAATGACACTTTGGAAATTAGCATTAATTACACTACCTGCATGGATAACTGCAATTTACGTGTTCTCTCTCGAGAGATGCCATGTATCCCCATCCAAACCCGTGCTGCCTCATACAATTTACTGATGCTAAACATCGTTGTCATTGGGAGCATGGCAAAGCGGTAAAAATGAACACCATAATTGAGAAAACATAATAAACAAGCACTGGCAAAGCCAATTGGCTTGGGATTGGCAGCCGGCCTTTTGTTTTTTTCAATTCTTGCTTATTCATGGTTTTCGAAAAACCTTATTGTGAGGAGAGCAGCTGGCCCTCACCAATATAAAAAATGATTGAAATCAAAATATGCTTTTGGTCTAATCCCCCCCCCCCCCCAAATTACCAGTTTAGTCCTTAGTGCTCAAGAGAACTATTTTGTGTGTGTAATTTGTGAAAGAGCAGAAAGCCATCCTCAAAGTGAAGCTAGCCAATGGTTAGAGTGCACTGACCCATTGCTCCATGATGAATGTCATAGTGGGTGGAAGAAATATGTGATTGACACCACAATAGAACAATGGCTAAAAAGGGCTTGCAAAATTAAAACATCTTGGCTAACGCAAGAAGTAAATATACTCCGAGTATGAGGCGCGGAATATCAGTATCATAACACTTCATGCTTGAGATATTGATGTGACAGAAAGCCCAACAGAGCAAACAATGACTCTTTCTAAAGAAACTACCAGGATTGCCGTCAAAGACTTTCATTACAAGGGCCCTGTAAAAATCATGAATATGCATAGGGTGGGGAAATAATGATGATAACACTTTTTGGGAGAACAACAAGCGGGAGTTGCACATTACTGCATTTGTTCCCCTGGAGTTTCACAAAGAGATCTGAGCTGCTTTCAGCAAATGAAATCTCTGTTTGACAAACCAAAACTACCAGGCGCATTGGAATTCATGGCCCACTTGTAATTGAGGCCTCAGTTTGCTTTGGTTTGGATTGCAAAAACTGGACCTTTGGCAAGGTGGGACAAGAATGGGCACATTTTGCTGCATCATTTGTTTACCCCTGTTTCCTGTTGTTTAACTCTCCCTCATCTTATTTTTATTCTACGTTGGTTAAAGCTTTGTTGAGTAATTGAAGCATACAAGTTTATTCAAATATTTTTAATTAAAACGTATATTTTTATTTCTAGATTTGATTTTTTATCATTGAATTATATTTATTTATATTTATAACGATTTTAAACAAGCTAATTTAATTATTATTTCATATGGGGTTTTATTTTTTATCCTATCTCCATTATTTTCTATGTGAGGGTGTTATGGTATCCGTGTTTGGCCATGTGTGGTGCTAGAGTTCCTACTGTTTTATTTTTGGCACTAATAACTTACACGTGTAAAGTTGACTCCACCCAGTTTTTCAGGCAATGGAGACGTGTAAGTTTACACTTTTGAGTAAGTTTACAATCTGATTTTATGAACAGCAAAAAGTAGTAAAGTTACTCAAATGTGTACAGATATAAGTTAAAAGTGTAACTTACCTTTCAATCTATCCATCAGGGGAATTGTACGCACGTTACTCATCCGTGAGGGTCTCAAGGCGCTGGGGGGGGGGGTAATCAGCTCGGTTCAGTCGAAGAGACGGGTCTCTATGAGCGTCTTCCTGAAGGTGTTCAGGGAGGGGGCACGTCTGATGTTGAGCCGGAGCTTTTTCCAGGTCTTGGCTGCGATGTAGGAGAAGGTTATTCCACCTGTTCTGGCTCTGTGGATGCGTGGGATTTTGGAGAGGATGAAGTTAGCGGATCTGAGTTTTCTCTTGGGTACGTGGAGGCAGATTCTCTCGTTGAGGTATTGGGGTCCGGTGTTGTGGATGCATTTGTAGTCGTGGGTGAGTACCTTGAAAGTGACTCTCTTCTCAACGGGGAGCCAGTGGAGGTTACATAGGTGTTGGGTAGTGTGCTTGTGTCAAGGAATGTCGAGGACGAGTCTGGCTGCGGTGTTCTGTATGGTCTGGAGCTAGCGGAGCAGAGTATTGTAGATCCCGGCGTAGAGGGCGTTTACACAGTCCAGTCTGCTGGTTATGAGTGTGTGGGTGATGACCTTTCTTGATTCATGGGGGAATCCTCTTCAAGGTCTTTTGGAAGAATCGGAGGGTGTTGAAGCAGCTGAAGGCAACAGCGTTGACCTGTGTCGTTTAATTGAGAGGGAGGGGTTGAGTATGATGCCAAGGTTTCGGATGTGGTTCGTGGGTGTGGGGGCTGCAGAGAGTGGTAGGCCACCAGGTGTTGTCCCATGCTGAGGGGAAGGGTCTAAGGACAAGGACTTCTGTCTTCTTAGAGTTGAACTTAAGGCAGTTTCTGCTCATACATGATGCGAGGTCCTTCATTCCTTCCTGGAAGTTGAGTCTGGTAGTGATTGGGTCCTTGGTGAGGGAGAGGATGAGCTGGGTGTGGTCGGATACTATTCTGAATCCGTGCTGTCTAATGATGGCAGCACAGGGGCCCAGCTAGATATTGAAGAGCGTGGGGCTGAGCAATGATCCTTGAGGGACTCCACAGTTGATTTCTGTGGCTTCCGAGAGGAAAGGAGGTAGTCTGATTCTTGGGTTCTGCCAGTGAGGAACAAGAGGATCCAGTCGAGGGCAGTTCCTTGTATGCAGGCATAGTGGAGTTTGGCAGTGAGTGTGCGGTGAGAGATGGTGTCGAACACTGCAAAGAGGTCAAGTAGGATCAGAGCTGCAGTGTGTCTTTGGTCAAGGAGGGTGCAGATGTCGTCTGTGGCAGCAGGTAGGGCGGTTTCAGTGCTGTGGTTGCTGCAGAATCCGGATTAGGAGGGGTCGAGGATGGAGTTTTCTTTGATGAATTAGGTTAGGTGTGTATTGACGGTCTTCTCTGTGACTTTGGCTGCGAAGGGGAGGAGGGAGATGGGTCGGTAGTTCTTGAGGTTGGTGGGGCCTGCTGAGGGCTTCTTGAGCAGGGGTCTGACTTCTGTGCGTTTCCAGTCGTCGGGAAAGATGCCCGTTTTGAAGGTGGTGTTGATGGTGTGTCGTAGTTGGGAGCGATGGCGGCTCTGAGGAAAATATGCGAGGGCTGGGGTCCGTGGGGGCCCCTCAGTGGATGGCTTTCATGGTCGAGGTGGTGTCTTCAGTGGTGACAGGGATACAGAAGAAGACGGTGGGCTGGATGGCATTTCTGGAGCAGGAAGTGGTTTCGGAGTTGGGTGTCTAGTCGTTGAAATTGTCATAGAGTGCCTTGATTTTTAGATGGAAGTAGGGTCCAAGCTTGTCGCAGAGGTCCTGGGAAGGGGCGATGTCAGTGGTTTTGCTGGGGGGCTTGATGAATTCCTTGAGGACGCTGAAGAGTTGCTTGGAGTTGCCGGCGTTGGCGCGGATCTTGTTTTGGATGAAGGTCCTTTTGATGGAACTGATGCGTTGGTGGTATTCCTTCATGGCGTTTTTGTAGGTGGTGCGACCTTCTGGCATTCTGATGTCAACCTTTGTGATTAGTCAACTATTTTATCAGCACATGGAACTTAAATATTAAACAAACAATCAAACACAATTTTTCTAATTGGAAGGAATTCATTTCGCCACCTGAATACAATCTGATTTTCTTGAAACACACAGTAAAAGGAAATCTCATTACTCTTTTAAATTTGGCATTCCTAGCAATGTTAAGTCTGGGTAGTAGGTGATAAAAATCAAAAACTTGCAAAAATCAAGCATTATAAATTTAAAGTGAATGGAGGTGGTCCCTGGACATCTCCTAAGAGAGCCTATAGGATTTCAAGGCAGTAGTCAGAGCAGAGTCGTTTTAGCTTCTGATGCACGTGTCCTGCCATTGATAATGCAGGACCAAGAGTATTTTATATGTACCATACAATTAGGCCAGCAGAGGAGACAATTACTTGGCTGGCTGCCATAAGTGCTTGGAAAATAGAGGTGAGCAGCGCCAAGTACACTGTGTAACAAAGACACAGGAATGAAGTCGAGCTGACAAAGCCAAGCATCTGTCATTTTCAAGTTAACAATTGCTCAGGATCCTTCACAGGACACCATAATATTCTGCGTGGCCACTAGAGGCCGCTATAACTGCATATGTATTCAGGGTGCTGTGCGCGCTGCTCAGTTGAGGCGGCGGAGTTTAGGGAGGACCCTGCAGTCAGGGTTGACTGACGGCTGTTGGATTCATCTCTTCTTATTATAAATTTCAACAGGATGCTTTTGATTGCTATCTTACGTTAGCAGACGCATTTGGTATCATTAATTGGTTGGAGAACCCCAAATAGGTTAAAGAATTAAAGGGGGTGATGCACACATTGTGGACACTGGCAAAGGTCCGCAGAAGTCTGTCCTTAGAAAAGGCCGTCCTGCCTCCAATTGCCTGCATGCAGCCAGTCTAACCTTTCAACTACTCACGAGTGGGCCTCTCTTCAGAACAGGCATTCGTGTCATTTGCCATTACGCACACAGTAAGGCCGCCATCTTGTAGAAAACAGGAATTCACAACGCTTTTTCAGATTCATGCTCGCGACTGCTGCAGCCTTCCAGGCACCCTGCTGGAAAGATTTGTGAATGTCTGCAAGTCTTAAAACTGCATCCATGAGAGGTCGTAACCCTGTGAATGTAGATTTACAACTAATTTTAGATTCGGGACCAGAGGTTTTATGGCATCTTGTGCGGGTTTAATGCTCCACAAAAACAAAACAGGGACATCTTACGGATTTCGGGGGCCATCGGCCAATTGTAATTTGGGGGGGAGGGGGCCTGTTTGGAACAGATTTGGGTTCATGATCTAATTTCAGCTTTATCGTGCCCTCTATGGCCAGATCGCTGAAAGTTTACATTTAATACTCAAGGATAGTAAGTGACCTGTTTTCAATATTAGAATATACAGCAGCAGCGCACCAATATGATTTCCAATAATGTTTGCAACCCCCACCCATTTCTCGTTTGAGAGGTCCTGTTTTAATGTAAGAAACACTTTTTATATGGATGTTGCTAGTGTTGAAAAACATGAACATTTCTCTGAAAAATGTCTGTAATAGACTCTTCCACACACCACTCACATTCAAATTAAATTAAAGGAAAACGGTGTTTACAAAAATCTGTTTAAAGTGTTTCCAAGGTCATCAGGGCAACACTCTGCAGGACAAATGTGGCTGTATAAAGGAGGGGCCCACTGAAAGTCTTGGGCCCTGGGCCAGGGCCCTCTTTGCCCATGCCTTAGAATGTATCTGCAATAAACAGCACACCAGCTTTGCTTCTGTTCAGTGCTATGACAGCCTGCATGACAGGGCGCACTGTTAACGCTGCACCTGCTGGGGTTACACGTTTTTTCCACACCACATTGCGCTGGAACCTAAAATGTGATCCCTGCACACTGATGTCGGGCAGACTTTCCTGTCTGATCACAATATCATATTTTCGGTTCATACTGTTTCTTTTGGGACCGAGTAGGGTGATAAGCTGGTGGTATTTTTCCACATGTTAGCTCTGGAATACGAACGAGGTTTAGGAATTTCGGCACAGCAGCTTTTCTTTTTGTTTTGGGGTGGCTATCGCTGAAATCTAGTGTATTGTTTTCTGGTTTTCTGCAACCGCGAAATGGACCACCCAGAGCAGTGTAAAGGTTGGCCGTGTCAGCAAGCCCTGGATCGGTATCTCCTATTACTGACATTAAAAGTCGAGGTTTAGAGAACTCCATATGCACAACTGCACACAATTTTCCTACCTGATGAAATCTGTATTGGGAGCAATAGTAAAGCATTGGCGCCTACAGTGCTAAACTTTCTGCACAGCAGAATCGAGGGGACACAAGCGCCATACACAATCTTGAGGGTCCGGATTACATGTATTCCTATGATGACAGTGTCGTTTCCACCAGAAATGTAAACCAACCTAGCACTGCAAAATGTGAAATAAGCAAGGGTCAGATTGTGCACAAGTATTTTTGAACTTGTCAGATAGTACACAGTTAGGCAGCGCAGCACCAGTGCAATAAATCTGCAAAAATTGGTGCATATTTCACCGACATTAGTGTAATCTGCGTGACGTGTTCGGGCTTTAACCTACGAACATACTTGTGTGCCATCTATGCAGTGCACAAGTCGGGGGTACACGCGGGTGGACAGCGTCCATCCACTATTTTTACAAGGTGAACACCGTCCACCTTGCCTTTTGGGCCCCAATGAATAATGTGCTGAACTCGTCCCGGTGTAGGACACTTTCAAAAGCGCCTGCATGTTGTCTGCTTTCCATCTGCAACAAGTGCAGGTGGGACTGCTTTCTTGTTTCAGACTCCTGCTGGGCCCATAACAAAGGCCGAATTTGAGGGGTCATCAGACCTCCTTTTGTTGGAGTCTCTTGGCTGGGAGCAGTCAGGAGCCTCACACCTGATGCAAATGAAGCATAGGGAACAAAGGCTCACACCTTGTTAGCACTTCACACATACGTAAGAGAGGCAGCTTTTCACTTTGTTCAGTCCTTGTTTAGGAGATATTCATACACTGTAAGAATGTTAGATGTGTTGGTCTTTCCCAGTATTTACACAAAGCAAATTGCATTTATCTAGACCTTACTATTTTGTCTTGTATAGCCCTACTCATCCTAATGCAGGGTTTCAGAGCAGTTTACATCAACACGTGCATATTACATGTACAATAAATTATATAAGTTTCTAAATGAATGTATAGGATGTGTTACATGAAGCTGGGAGATTGCAAGGTGTAGAAGTCACATATCATCATTCATAGCTCACTGTGCTATTATTCCTCACTATGTGCTAAAACATACACATGAAAGGCCTGCTAAACGGATGTATGACGTTACTACGCATGCTTTTACCACGCATGCCTTTACAACGCAGGTTTTAGAACGCAAGTCGTTACAACGACTTGCGTTGGGGGGCGCTGGATAGTGAATAGTTTAATTTACTATTCCAACTCCAGTCCCCGTGGATAGTAGGGAAGGTGTTGGATAGTAAATTAAACTATTCCCTATCCTAGAGCGCCCCCCAGCGCAATGCGTTGTAATAACTTGCGTTGTAAAAGTTGCGTCGTAATGGTAGTGCGTGGTAAAAGTTGCATTGTAAAGGATGTTCCCCCTGCTAAACATATATGTGAGGGCTTTAGATCTGATGTCACTTCTTGTGATGCCACTTCCTGTAAAGTCGTGGCTTGTGATGCCACTTTCAATGATGTCAATTCCTGTGATGCAATGTGTGATGTCCTGAGCCGGGATGTCGTGCGTCGTGATGTCGCGCACCTTGATGTCTCGCGCCCCGTGATGTAACTTCATACTGCCTAACTAGGTTAGTCCCCCCACATCTTTTTTAAGGACTTGTGCCCTGCATCTATGCATAAGAAGGGGTGCTCTTACCTCCAAGGCTGCTGGGGTGCTGGAAGAAGCCGTCTCGGAGCTCTGTACCTCCGGGGGAGATCCCGCTGAAGACCCCTGGGAATCATCGCTTCTTGGCTGCTCAGGTGACAGACCGTCACTGCTGTCTTCGTCAAAGGCAAAAGCGTCTTCTGACTTCGAGAAGTTCACGTGGTTCCCTTTGCAAAAAAAGAAATGGACAGCGCTTTGGTAAAAAGGGGAGTCGTTCTCTCATTTTTCACATTAGGACCCTCTTCACTCCCAAACTAAAAAGACGGAAAGGGCAATACGGTGTTAAAATAATGATGATGTGTTTTCCAATTTGATCAGAACAGAAGTGCACAACATTCACCACAAACAAAATATGCCTAGTCAGCGATGTCAATTCATTGTATATTTAATGGTAACTTTCCAATGTTTTTGCTCTTTCCTGTAAATTTATGTTAGGGAAGCAGACACTGCATGTATACCAACCTCAATTCGATCATGCAAATGGAGGGGAATCTGGCCCAGTGTCCAGTGAGGAGAGGTGTTGGTGCAGTAGATCCATTGCATGTTTTATATTGTATGCTGTATGTACAGACACATTAGGGAAAGGGCAATTGAAGGTGAATAATACACCAATATGAATTCCTGGGCTACTTTTGCTGGTTCTAAAGAAAGCCTGGGAACCTTAGGACTGTTAAGTAGAGGCTGAAACATGTTGACAGTACAAAGGGTGTAGGGCCGTTCTACCTACCAGATACTCAACCTTTGTTTTTATTTATACTGTGGACATCCTCTATAAAAAGGGATACCTGGGTGTCCTTAGGTATTTTTAAAGTGCAATTTATCCGAGCTAAAAATCAATATCTCAAAGTGCACCCTGGAATATGGTTGAGCCTGTCCTGATTTTTGGATGGATGAGACTCCATGATGAAGCATGTCATTAACAGAGTGGGTAAGGACCCTTTACAAAACCTAAATAGTTTTTTTGTGGGTTGCATTTAATTTTCTCTTCCTTGATTCCTGTAAATAATCTTGTTCGACATAGGTTGTAGAATACCTTGTTGTGATAAACTGTCTTCATCAGCATTAAAATACCGGAACACAGTCTGGTTTTGTATTTGTTTTCAATCCCCTGCTCCATTGCCAGCAGAAAAGATTTTGCAGATCTAATTTTGAACCACACTGCAGAAGAACATTATTTTCAGCATAGACTAGTTGTGTGAGCCTTATAGGCTGATACTTCAATACATCTATCTGATATCCATTTAAAATCAAAAGAAAAATTAAAGATGCCAGGTGGATTATCACCCTTGGGCCCAGCATGCATTGTATAAAGCCATATAAATAAATTAAATTAATACGCAGATCATAGAATGCTATCGTACGTGGGTTGCAATTTTACCTTTATTTTGCATAGTTTCCTAGTGTTACAAACTGTTGGGGCTAGATTACATACATTCTGCACTGCTTTAAAAAGGGAGCAAACGCTGTCTTGCTTATTATCCAATAGGGAAAAGAGCAAAGAGATGTTTACTCCCCCATTATACATAATGCACCAGGATAAAGAATGGTGACAACAGATTACAACCAATTTCAGAATGTAACTGGGATCTTCTGGTAGTGTCTGTATGCTTTATAATATATAATTGAATCAATTAACGTGTCAATAGAGAGACTATGTATTCCTTCCCGTACCTCACTTTAATTGTCTGTGTCCTGATGATGACATTCATACGCTGGATGGCCGAAATGTGCATTGATTTATGAAGATACTTTAAAGAAAGCCTGTGCACCACTAGTTAGGTTGAGGCTGTAACACTACTTATTCAATAATTACCCTTGTTCATCTTTTCAATTACATAATTATATTGTTAGTATTGGCACAGTAAAGGGACCACCGTGTAGGATTAATTATATTTGGTCATCTTTTTGAATTTTCATATTAAAAAAAACGTGAATACAAATGTTTTCATCATTTTTATCCTTCTGGCTTAATTTTTAATTGTATTCCTCGTCCCAAACTCTATTTCACCCCTTTCCTTCTTCATGACAATTTAATATTCTAGATGTCCAGTACCTTTGTCATTTACCTACCCATGGTATTCTGCATGTAGCATCATTTTGTGAGGACAAAACTCAAGTCTCTTCTGGGACATACGTTTAACCTACTTTTTGCAATTGAATCCACTACACAAAACATTAAACACAAGGCAGCCAGGGCCAGGCTGGGAACCACAACCGGCCATGGCAAAGTGATCGTCAGCCCCCCTCCACACTCGGGGGGCTTGGGGGGTTTGGAACGGCCCTGTAACAAAACACCCCCCCCCCGGAGCCCAAAACCGGCCCCCACCCGTGCGGCGCACCGGGGGATTGCCCTGTGCCGCTATGGCCAGTCCGGCTCTGAAGGCAACCTTATGCCTATCTGCTATCAGCTGCTCTTTCTTTATATAATCAGCATGTTAGAGACATGTTTTGCTGTATTGCAGAACTTGCAATAGCTCCTGGCCCCTGGAATCTGCTGATTATCTAAGTGCTTTGAAAACAAACCTATTAGCCGAGTCAACTCATCAGGCTGACACCGCATTGGAGGAACGGCTACTGACATTCTAATCTTGACAGTCCCGCTTTGGCCATTCTCTGTCCAAATCACTACTTAGGATAATCGTAATGTGACCATTTCTATATGGTACACCACAAACTGAATTGTCCCTTGGTACTTAAAGTATTCATGTAAATAGGAGAGATTTAGATTAAATGTATGTCATTGACGTCCTAAGGATGGTGAGGGAAGCAGAGAGAGCTTGTGGTCTGCATGTTACACACAAATTGCAGCATTTTGCTATCCCACTAGTTAGGCCAGACATGTAAAACCGAGTTGGATGGATACAATACAACTAAATAATGAATTACATAAATGTTTATGGAATAAGGAAGGTAACAAACTAATTATCAATCACCAGTGTCCTTGATTATTTAAAAAATATAATTGTTTTAAGAGGTCATCTGAATTTTCTACAAAAAGTGGCCTACTGGCCTAGAAGATCAGCCTGGGTTAAAATTGACAGGTAGGTACAATATCACTAATGGTTCTATCTCTGGGCTCTCCCTTGGTGTGGGGTAGGTTCGCAACACTGATGCTGTGTTCTTAGCTGGCTCGGATTCAGCTTAGATAGGAGCTGACAGATGCACAACACCCATTGGGCTCAAAGGGCTTCAGCCCCGCCCGTCGTGTGGGTCAGCCCGGGCTGAGACAGCTTCCCGGCACACACACAGCCGCACCTGAGTACTTCACTGGTCCTTAAAAGACCATTTGCTTGTAAATGAGACTTTGTTGTTTTTTCACCCCTTCTTAGAGCCCCTGCATATCCACTTTGCCTATGGCTGGAAGAATTAGCCCCCCCCCAAAATATGAGCTCCCCCGCTCCCCGAAATTTTTGCTCTAGTTCGCACCTCTGGGAGCTGAGATCGGCTTTGGGTTGGGGGTGTGTACAAGGCCAGGCCGTGTCAGAGGCAAGTTGTATCAGCATCACAGAAGAAACCACTTAAAGCATGGCAATTTTTCGAAAATTACATTTAAAAATGAAAATCTAAAAAGAGAGGTCAGTGGCATGAGACTCTTCAAAGAGATCTGGAGGCCACACATTGAAATTGTCATGAGCCAAGTTCGTCTTACATGTGTCCGAAGTCCAAGTCACGTAATAAATAGTCTTGGTGTGCATAATAAAACACATTATTAAACAAGTAGAGATCATTTAATTTGTAATGTGCACACTATATCTTCACACTATATATTAATAAAAATATTATTTTTAATATTATTGCTGTTGTTAGTATTAAAATACACATCATTTCAGTTAATCATTATAGAGCTCCTTTTAATATTAGCATTACTTACTTTTGACAATATTGCCCAGCAACAGGCCTGTGCCTAATTCTGCTAGGTATAAAAAATTAAAAATAGTTTTTTTGTTTTATATGAAAATAATATTTTATTAATATATAATTATACACAACATTAACATGAAGAAAGCCATCAACATATTTAACCAATTAATAAACAACATGTAGCATGACCACTTGTCTCCAGAAGAGAGTCGAACCCAACACAGGACACTAAACAATATACACACACTGTGGGAAAAGGAGGCAAAAAGAATGCACTGCAACAAATTACAATATCTTTCTTGTGAAAAAACATTTCTCTAGATATTTTATTCATCATACTCACACCAACATTTTTCCTACGTTGTTTTTAACAAACATGAAAAGTGTGAAAACTCTGGTCATTCTTTACTTATGAGTAGATTAACAGAGAGCCCTGATCTACCTGCTTCCAGTTAGATGTGCTTCATCTTCTTCTTCTAAATAAGATTATCTGGAAGAAATGACAACTCCCTGGAGCCAACAGCCTCATCTTCCAGGGGCCTGTGCCTGTCTGGATTTCTACTAACTACTCAGTTGACCTGCCTATCTCTGTCTAGAAACACAACTTAAATTTGCAGTGACACGTACATGATGTCAAAGTGTATTCTTTGGGCCCGAGATTGGATTGATAGAATCAGGATCTGTGGACATTAAAACCTACAAATTGAACTTAGCACCATGGAAAAGCTGTCAATACTGAGGATGATTTGCAGTACTATGTTTAGGGGAAAGGTCAAGACTTCGGTATTCTCAGGATATCGTCGGGGAGGCAGTGGCAATGGAAAGGCTATTTCCAGCAGCAAAGTTGTAATTTGGTGGGTACTCACAACTATATCATATAGATTTTAGTCCCTATTGAATTTTATTCCAAGTAATTTTTGGGTAAAAGCGTAAGTCTAAGGGGCTGACTGTGACTTTGGCAGTTTGGAAGCCTACCGCCACGCCAGTGCCCTGCTCCCCCACCGCCAAAGTCAACCGCCAGCCACACGCCAGATTAGAACTTTTCTCCTGATCTGGCTGCTTTGACATTCCTCACTGGAGCTTTTGAAAAAGGCATCGCAATGGGAATGCCAAAGCAAGTTTCTGCACAGCATGGAAACTGAAATCCATGCCGTGAAGGAACTGGGTGTGCATGCACACGGGGGGCACACCATGTGCCCCAGGCATGCATCCGAGTGTACACGGGCAACAGGGGGCCCTGTTGGGCCTGCTTTGTTTCCCCACTAACAGCCTTTTTATGGCGGGCTCACCCCCCATGAAAAGCCTGGTGGTGGGGAAACTCAGAATATGATTAGTGTGGTGCCGCAGCTGCACCACCAAGCATATTGCTGCCCCAGACCGCCGCACCACTGCCAGGGAACATGGTTGCTTTGTGACTTCCTGCCAAAATTTTAGTACGAAGGTCGGACCACCCGTGCGGCGATGGTGGTACTGCCACTGCCGCGCCACCATGGATTTGGCAGTCGATGGACTGCAAAACTCATATTCAGCCCCTACGTAATTTTATTTATTTAACATTGTTTCCTCTGAGACAATATTTTAAGTCCCTGCCTAAATTATTTTCTGTGAGAGGGTGTTGCAATACCAGTGAGTAAATGTAAATCCAGTATTTGTAAAGCGCACAGCTATCCACATCCCGGCGCTGGGGGCCGTCAGGAATATTAAGCGAGCTATTGGCCAGAGTCACATGGTGCTGGGCAGACCCCTGCCGCCGGTGTCGGGGATCGAAGCGTGATCCCCAGCGTCCGGCATCAGTCGCCCTGGCCGCTGCGCCACACCTCTCCAAGTAGCACTTGACTTACTTCAATGTTGGGTTTGGGAGCATTTACTACTATTTTGACACTTTAAAGTAGTAGTATATTTATAAGAGCAGCTTTTGAATAGCAATAACTTACTCTTTTGTGGTTGGATGTTTGTAGCAACCTATCCCTCCCTTACTTCCTTCCCATTTTGTAGTACATATTCCCCATTTTGCAGCTGATCCCCCTTGTCCCTCTAGATGTTTTACTAAAATGTAGGTTAATGAGTTCGGAGCTCTCTGCTAGTACATAAGTGGTAATACTGTAGTACTACTTTATGTACTACAAAATGAAGTTTGTGAATAGGCATAAAATATACTTAATTGTTAATTAATTGTTACAAAATTAAAACTAATTTAAATAAAATCTGCACATAACTTTTCACAAATGCTAATGCATATTTAATACAAAATAAAATGTTAATTTGGGTTTTCTTTGTTAATTGTGCTTTTAGAAATATTATAAATATATTGTGATTAATTAAGCATTTAATACACAATTAATTTAATGTGTTGAGTATTAATAATTCATGGTTTACAAAAATATTGTACATTCTTTTACATTTATATTTTATATTAAAATACGTTTTTATTTTTTCATAGTACAATAAACTATTTTTTCCGTATACATTGCCAAAGGGAAATCTCCAACACAGTGGCAGAGATCACCACTTATGTGTGAAAAGTTATAAGTGGTAACTTTACACCCATCAGTCCTGCTGTAGGTGGCCCCCAAAAAGGGATGTGTCATGTAAGAATATACTTAGGTGTAAATCTGCACTTGGATGGGTGAATAGCAAAGAAATGTAGATTTACATCTATTTGCAGTAGTAAATTTACACATGAGTAAATCTACATATGTAAATGTACCTTTCTGAATTAGACCATATGTGTATTACCTGAAAACGCTGATATCCTGAAATCTAAGCTGATACCCTACCAACTATTATTTTGCTTAAAAAGTACGCATACTATGCTAAAGACAAAGGGGCACATTATCAAGCCCATTATAGCCGCTTTAGAGACCGTTTTCGGACAAAAAGCGGCAATAATATTATTGCAGTATTATGAAGGACACGCTAACAGGCTTTAGCGCGTTTATCCTTGTGCTAGCACCAGTTTGACTAACGCCTTGCATCGCATCACTAATGAGATGCAAAGTTGGGGTTCCTCACATAACTTAATGGGAATACATCTCTAACGCAGCTTCGCGATATTTACAACGATGCCCCGGACCCGGGTACCGACCAATAAAATCGCGATAAGCCCCCATTAAGGATGGAATCTAATGTCTGCAAAATTCCTGACTTAGTTATATTATCCCTATGGGAGGTGGATTGTCAGGCTAAGTGCACCATGTCCTATTATCAAGGATTTACCTATCGCTAAGTTTTTATCGCTGGATTTCATGTGATATTCCCGCATTTGCCCGCTATCGCTGGACTTATTATCGCCTTGGAGATAAGCGTTGATAATAACGTGCTATTTTGGCGATAAAATCCAGTGATGGCTGACGATAAGAAAAACCACGCTAACCGCGCTTAGCGATAATCATTGCTGTTTGTCGATAATATGCCCCATTGTGTGCTAACGGATGTATCGATTCCCAAATAAGCTGATACCCTGCCAGGTAATCTTCCATGCTGGCTGATATGCCACACATGCTTATCCACTTCAAACCATGTTCATTCTCTCAGCAGAGAATACAGCCTGACAGTTCATCTGCTATGAACCAAAAGGCTGCCACACTTTCAAGTAAAGTGATAACTTGCCAATGAAGCTCACGCCTGTCCAATTAGCTGAACTCTGCAACCCGTAACAGACATTGTTATTCCACCAAGAACATGTAAATTGCCATATATAGCTGATATCATCTCAGGTAGATAACAACCAATACTTTTAGGAGGAGTAGTACTATCGCTCTAAAATGTTGGCCTTTCTTTACAAGTAAATAATATTTTCGCACCTCAGTGTTTGTTTATTTGAAGTACCTCTATTGATTTATAATCAATCCTGAAAATAAACAATGCCTGTGAATTATAAATTTCGTCCCTGTCCTTTTCGTTGTCCGAGGTGTGATCAGTTACAGTGTCTATAAAGGTTTATGTCACATTTCAGAAAGAAAAAAAAAAGAAATCAGTATGAAGGCGATACGAAATAGTTTGGCCAAACTTTGAATGATTGTCAGTGCATGTAATGCATTGTGTTTAAAAGTGAGCAGTAGTGGGAAATGCATTGCCTACAGTTCCATTACAGTGGACAGATGTGATATAACAAAAGTTAGAAATGTGCTGTGTATAGCAACCGCTTGGAGACTTTGAAATCAAAAAATGTATGAAAATCGGTTTTCTAAATAAAACTCTCCAATATTGAGGTCACAAATGTATGCATCCAGTAGGATGCTGTTGGGGGTAGAGCAATGCCAGCCTCTCTGGCAGCTTCAATTATGTGGCTTCGGGACGCATTAAAAGGATGTTGAAAAATAACAGACTAGTCGATCAACAAGGTAGATCCAATACCCTTTCGAGATTACTAAACTGGTTAGCAATCCTGAACTTTAGTTTGCAGATGACTTACCTATCATGTCTAGCGAGCACAAGCATAACCAATGATGAAGATAACACGTTCAAAGTCACAGGTGATGCAATCCTTCATATAAGATTTAGGTATAGTTTAGTTGCCAGCCAGGTGACCATGCCTGTTTTTCCCCTCGGCACATCACCTGTTCCACATTAGTGAAGTAATACTGCTATTGACCTACACATAATTTAATGTCCCTTGGCACCAAGTTTTGGACAACATTAGCAATTCATTTTTTCTCATTATTTATTGTCAATTGTCAGGAGAATCCTACCGCAGCCCCTAGATACAGCCTGTCATTACTCATATTTCTGTACTCATTCTTGTGAGCAGGATATGATGCAAGAGAGTTTAGAAAGTATTCAAAAGAGGACTGGTACTATTCTTGTCAATAAGTGGGAAATAAAACACAAGCAATGGCTTTAAACAATTCAGAAAACTGCAAGAAAATAAAACAAGTCGGGGCATAACCAACATATACAAGAAAAAAACAAAAATAATTGAGACTAAAAAAGGACAATAACTAAGACTTTTAGTGTAAAATAACTCTTCCTCCAATGAGTTTGTATGACTGTCATGTATTCTTGCACGGAAAACTTTGAGGACTACTGTACTTACTATTTAGAAGTCAGATAAGGCTCTTAACATCCCAACTTTAGTGGGAGTACCCCCAAAAGTAAAGAAAGAAAATCCCAAATGAATATTGCCAGGGTGTAGCTACCTAAAGAATAGGTTCAAGCTAGGAAGCAATATCACCCTAGCAGCTG
Source organism: Lissotriton helveticus (assembly GCF_964261635.1). Taxonomy (NCBI): domain Eukaryota; kingdom Metazoa; phylum Chordata; class Amphibia; order Caudata; family Salamandridae; genus Lissotriton; species Lissotriton helveticus. Next base: position 1,418,369,058 of record NC_136068.1, on the reverse strand, counting down.
GGTTTGTTTTAGCTTGCTGTTTTCCACGCTGTCAGGAATTGTTCAATACCCAGTGAATGTTCCCATCCCCATAGCAATGCTCAACTCTATGGAATCACACAAGTGGCATTGTTGATAGAGAACTTGCACCACATCTCCCCCCCAATCCAAAATGGTGACATTTCTGGCGACTCCTAGCTGGCAAATATGCATTTTGGAGATATACAGTGCTGTGTGCAGAAAAAGTAAGGGTATTTAAAAAAAACTGATTGTGGGTAGATATGAATGGACACCTTCTTGATGCAGAAGCAAAGTCAGACAATTCACCAGTTTAGCTATTGGATTGCTAGAGTATCACACAGAACAGACAAACAGTTGTAGCAGGTTGTGTGTACCTTCACATGTCCTCCTTTTTAAAATGGAACCCAAGCATAATATGAGAACCTTCTATATACTTTCCCGCTGGTTTTTTCCCACTCTTTCTTACGGGTTGGGAGTGTAGAATTCACAATGTGGACTAGATGTATAAGTCAGGGCAATTAGCATAGAGGCCCTGTGACGGGCTAAGTATGATTCTTTACAGGGCCTACCATAGACAGAAGTGGGATTGTGCAATAAATTTTACCTAGCACTTTTATGATATTAGAAGATCGATCGATAAACTCCTGCAGCTTCTTGTATACAAAAGCATTTGCAGGATGCAGCCTGGGATGTAACAGCTGAATCCCACCCTAGCCTGACTATTACAAATTTGCCTCCACGGTGGTCACAGTTATAAAAATCTCAAATGTCATAAAGACAACATTGTTTTTTAGGTCTCACCTAGGCAGCGTGCTGCCTAATATTGACCTTTAGCCATCGGTCTGCTACGTTTCCCCACACTCGTGCTTGTGCTGGCATCCACCTTGCGGGAACGAGCAGGGGTGCGTGTGGTAATTGACAACATATGTGTCTCACGCCGCTGCTGCTCGCTCCCGCAAGGAGCATGGAAGCACAAGCATGAGTGCTTGTCCATCACGATTGTTTTCATGAACTTTCACGCGCGTGCTTGTTTCCCGCCGGCTTGGGCGTTTGGAAATAGCGGCACGCGCAGGGTCCATCTGTTTATACTTGTTGTTGCTTGTTATGTCTGAGTTTACCGTAACATGGCCATAAGTTTCAAAGTGATGCGCCATCGAGGATCCACAGCCATCACGCTGGAACCTCTATGACCGAGTGCGAGCATTTCTAGGGTTGATGCTGCGGGTACAATAGGATGAATTGCCCATTGAACAATTCACTTTCCCTTCTACCAAGACTGCAGTAAAAGCACACCTAAAAGCTTATTTTTTCTCGTTCACTTTTTTGGCACCATGTACTATTATTGAAGGTCAGTTTTAAGCGTGCAAATCATAGTTGAGTATTTAGAAGACCCCACCTCCCCCTCCTTTCCCTCTCTCCCCACCATGACCGAGTTCCAGCATTTCTAGGGTTGCAGCTGCGGGTACAATAGGATGAATTGCCCATTGATCAATTCACTTCCCCTTCACCCAAGACTACAGTAAAAACACACTAAAAAGAGTATTTTTTCTCATTCACTTTTTTGGCACCTTGTACTGTTATTGCAGGTCAGTTTTAAGTGTGCAAATCGAAGTTGAGTGTGTACAAGACCCACCCCCCTCCATTCCCTCTCTCCCCACCCAGCACCCATATCTGCAGGGACATGAACACTGTGGGACAGTGTGATAATGACCGTCAGCGGGACTGGCAAGATATGCAGAAGGTTGAAGTGGGCGCTCAAACGCCTGTTTACGAAACCTGAAGGAGTCGCATTTATTCTGTGTTACAAAGGTAGCCATCACTGTAATCCCTGCTACCGCCCCTTCTTAAAATGGTGGAGGGGCCGTGATTTCTACGCTCCGGACTTTCTGGCCGAACTAACTAAGGGGCTTTGTATTAGCCCCAGGATCGCTGTTCATTTCTACTTTCGAACAAACACCCAACCTGCTCACGGAGGGCGAGATGTCGTATTGACTGAGTGCTGCACATCAGACCTGCTGTTTCACAGACAGCAAGGAGACCACCCTTTTGGTGCTTGGCATTGGGGGCACCTAAGAGCGTTGCACCAGTGCTGTCACCCAATCATATATCCAAGTTTTCATTTTGCTTATGTGTGACATTTCAGCACCTTAAGTGCACTTAAAAGTGACGATTTTTTAGTGCTTTGCGTGTGATACTTTGAGTGACTCTATCACACGAAATAACAAGCACTGACATAGCCAATACATCTTGCCTTTGCGACCTTATAACTTAGTTAATGTTGTTGCACCGAGGATATTGTGCTGCATAACTAAATACTTATAAGGTCCTAAAGGCGAGACCTGTTGGCTATGCCAATGCTTGTGTTTAAATGATTGTGGCTCATTCATTAAAGCAAATGGATTGGAAGTCAAGTGATCCCTTCAGGGCTCTCTAATTTGTTGTCCAAGATGTCTAGAATTCAGACTTCAGCAAGCTCATTCTATTAAGTGTGTCACAGTCATAAAACATAACATACATTTGAAAGTGGATTTGTTAGAAAATCCATATTTTCATTTTTATGTATTGTTTTGCATCTACAAATTAAAAAAGCAAGAAAAATACAAAGAATGTTGTGCAAAATGATATTATAAAGCACAGGCTAGAAATGAGGGATACCAGTTGTAGGGTCTGGGCCCTAGGCCTGCATGTAGAGACAAGGATGACATGGACACATAAGTAGGGTACTCACAGCTGGCCCAGGCCATGTGCGCCCGGCCCATTTAATTGGCAGGCGCCATGTCACTAGTGACACCTGTGCTGGATGGGTGTGGGGTGAGTGGGAGGCCAGCCCTTGGGGAGTGGCTGAATACAGTGACGTGTCCTGCAGAACTCTACAACAGTGAGTGTGTGCTTTTGTGGGCTAGCACAAAGTGGAAAGAGTATGCACTGTTTCCACAGCATGAAAGGTTTGCACTTGAACAGGGCAGAGGCAAATCAACCAATGGTTGACAACTGTGTACACAATTAGAAAAAATAAAAAGTGCACTTGAGACCAGAAGAATATTTTTGCACATTGTGAAATCTCTTTATAATGCACCAAACCCAACTTGATGGGCAGTCAGGCTTTGGCCAATCACAATCAGTCCGTGGTTTCCCTGTGAAGGTGCCTGCTAGCTCTATTTATGGTGGTGCGTTATAGGAAAGGGCACGATGCCCATCTTTGAGCTTGGTCTGCCACCAGACTCATTCCAGAGAGGCCATTCAAAAACCACAGGTGGGTAATGAGCTTTGATAACCATCGGCGTACATTGGATGAAAAACTATGCCTGCAGGTAACAGACTGCACGGTTATTCCTTTCAATGCAAACCTGGCGCAGTGTTGGATTTGCAGGCATCATACAAGGTAGGTCGCTGTTCTGGTACTCCTTTGGTTATGACGTTGCCATTTTTAGACCCTCTCCCTTACAGTTGCAACAGTTGCTTGAATACATGAAATTAAAAGCCCGCAAAGCTGACACTATTAATGAAATCCACCCGGAACAATCCCTTCGCTGCTTCAGAAAAGAGCTCCAAATCTCCTCTAATTGGGCAGTGCACTCTACGGGTCACAGGAGACATTGGACGTTGCAAACTCAGACCCTTGGGCTGACCCAGCACCTCACATCCTACTGAAACTTCTCCTGTCCAGCATTGTATGCCCCACAGCCCTCGGTCATGCACACCTCCGTTACTCCCCCACAAGCAGCCATCACCCTCTCCGTTGACCCACATGCCTTCCTGCCCTCATTCAACACCCGGCATCTCCATCTACTGTACAGTGCTCGACTGCTTTGCAGTGGCGGCCGGCACAGGTAAATGCGGTGTGGTGGTGAGGCATGTGGGTCGGGGTGGGAGAAGGGGAAGTCAACAGACGACGGAATAGGTATAATTAAATAAATAAATAATATCTATTCTGTAGTCTGTCGGCTTCCCCCTTTGCTGTGCCCTGCCCCACCTTACCGCGTTTACCTGAGCCAGCTGCCACTTCTGGTTTTCCTCTAAGTCTGCGTCAGACAAACCCCTACACATAGACACAAACTGAATGCAGCCTCCTGTCAATGAGCCGTAACCTCAGAATTACAACACAGCTCATGAAGCCTGCATGAGAACACTACTGCTGGTTGCTCGGGATGTTTCAAGCACTTTAGCATAGTGCATGTGAATCAGACAGCTAAGGCGTATGTGATCTACAAGCACAGAAGATGCAGGCATGTGAAGCCAGGGTATGAGAACCCAGAGCCAGTGCTGCAACCCTCCCTCAAGAAGAAGGCAACAAGTATACCAATCGTTGTCTGCAATACTACTGCAGCAAAGGCCCACCCTTTGGGTATATCATTGCTACACCTCTGCACAGGAATTAGAACATTCCTACACAACAAGATCAGGTTGGCCATTTGCTGCCTAAAAAACATTTACACTCACCAAACAACTAATGGAACGTTTGCACAAACAGACCATCTAAAGTTTGGATTCACAATGGGTATTGTTTAAATGTCACTTTGCACAAGCCAGCTTGTAAAAGTTGCAGTGCAGAATTGCTCCAAAGTAGCGAAACTAATGTAATCGGGGAATTATTAGCGATGCATATTTTCAAACAACCATGCTTCTTATTGTTTGGCAAGGAAATACATGGATGTGTGGTGCAGCGTTATTCATGACTGCATTCATTCAATTATTCATTCATGAGCTCAGGTCTTAATGTCGAGGATGTCACAGTCCAAAAGCAAATGAGACTGGCCTGGTCCTAGTTTGTACTACATCGAAAACCCACAATGCATAACGTTTTGAAATAAAAGGAACTTTTAAGTCTAAACTCCCCGCATAGGAAGCAGAGCGAAAAAAAAACGAACACGCTGCTGCGTTTAAAGTTTAAACAGCTTCAGACGCTATCTCACGAGCGGTCTCGTGTTTCCTTGTTCATGCCAGCGACTTGCACACATTGCGCAGGCCATGCGGAATGCCATGTGTGCCTGTTATCTACCCTGCTGGCTTTAGTGTACCGGTGCCTGCCTCTTGCTTTATTTTAGGACGCCATGTCACCGCTGTAATCTCAAACACAACGGATCTTGCCTTGTGCTTTTTATAAAAGGCACTGTGTCCTGTCCCGTCAGAGGCAGTGCTCCGAGTGATGACAGGAACTTGGCAGCAAACCTTCTACTATCGAGCTTAGGCCGAGGCTAGTTGCAGCGCCCCAGCCCGCTCGAACCGTCTCCGGCGTAGAGAACGAAGCCTGGGTGCCCCATCCCACCTCCCGCCAGTATCCAACCGTCTCCTCCGGGATATAAACACATTTAAGGCTGAGGTTGTGCGGAGTCACTCCACTGGTATTATAAACAAAGTAACTACATGGCAAGGTAATGTCGGAGAACAGATTACCGGAAAAGAAATGTTAAAACGGACTTTTATCAAAGCAACTTGGCTAAAATTGGGAGTGCTTAGAAACAGGCTAACTCCATAACTTGCTGCTGTGCAGCTGTGAAAGTCCTGGTCTGTATGTAATATTGACAATGATAGCCCTTTCGGTGCACCAGTGCATAGTGGAGGAACTATGCCCCTAAGTACAGTTTTAAAACAAACCCTTGCCAGAATTCCCAAGCAAGACTCCGATGAACTTCCCACCATTTGTTGCTGCTGTTTTTTTATTTCACAAAGTCATTTCAACAGAGAATATGATCACTATACATGAGCATACACAACTATACCACTTATGTATGACTTTCACACATACATTGAGAAATATGAACGGGCGGCTCCTCCATTTGAGCGGGGGAGCGTCACCCCACAAGCTCCAGAGCTGAAAAATCAAATGGTAATAAAGTTTATTTATTACCGTCCTGAACTAAGTGTCAGGATGGGGCGTGGCCAGTGCTGCCGAGTGGCAGCAGCAGAAAACTATGCGCGTTAAAATGTGCATGTCTCTTTGGCTGCTCGTCTTGGGCAAGACAGTCAGACATGCACATTTTAAAGTTCTCTAACTTAGCTGTCCTAGACAGCTGGGTTACAGAAAGCACAGGCCTCCAGTGATTTGAGGAGCGCTGGGAGAGCCTGCTCTATCCAATCCTGCTGCTGCTTTGCTGCTGTGAAAGCAGCACCAGGATTGGGTAGCGTAGTTTCCTGCATCAGGAACTTCCTGGAAGACACCCGAGGGAGGAGGATGTCGTGCTGCACGAAGGTAAGTGAATTAATTTTTAAAAAAACCACATTTTTCGTGCCTTCCCACCTCCACCCTCAGTGCAAGCCTGCCGCCACTGAATATGAATACAGTCTAATGACATGAGCTGCTGAATTTCACTCTGGGGATCCATGTTCGAGTCTAAGCATTGGCTCAACATCCTTTGACTCTGAGCAAACTACTCAATCTTCTGCCCTTCAAATAAAATGAATCTGATCTTGTGTATTGTACTCTGGTGCTCATGTAAAGTGCTCTAATGCCCTATGTAGAGTCCAAAATGCATTAATGGGCCTCGTTTTAATACAAAAATTGATATGAGGCCTTATTCCATGCTTTGCTACAGAAGAGGTTTTTCAAATTTGCTAAAATCCCTAGTATCAACACCAACATTTTTCAGAAGCAGTGTGATTATAGTGAAAGGATGCCATAGGCCAGCACCCACTCTGACAAAGTATTCTAGCTCCAGAACTCCCCTAGAGTTCACCATCTATCAGTTTTATGGGCAGATGAATGTCTTGGACACAGTCCAATATTAAAGGGCACGGTCAAGGACCAGACATTTACAAGCAATTGCTGTTATTACATTTAAAAAAATCTGCCTGTCTCTTGTTCATTAAAGTTAGGTGAGTCACAAAAGTTTTATGTTTGAATATCAAGTGGTGGTTCTAAAAAGTTTGGGAAGCTCTGTTTTGTTGGATCTCTGTGGCGGTCATGCACCTGCGATGGGGACTAACAGGAAGTGTTTCTGACTCTATAGTTTACTTCTAGAGAGCCAGCAATGGGTTCAATTCTTTACACATATACTTTCAGATCATCAGTAACCTCAAGATTGCTCATGGTTATCCTTCTGTTAACTAAATCCTGGAATTTTTTCCCGCTGTTTGATGAGGGCCTTTTTGTTATATATTTTCAGTCAGCTCCACTTTTGCATTACAGTGAAACTTATTGCCTTTAAAACTCTAAAAAGATGCTGGATTTGTTGCAACAACATAAGGCATGGTGCCTGAGGTTTACTGAAATTGCAAACTGATTAAAAAATTGTGAGCAATACAATATGTCAGCTTCTTTACAAGCCTGCCTCAAATTGGCCACATTTTATGATGTTTGACTTAAACACATTTCCTGCTTGCCTTCCTTCTTTCAACTCTCTCATGTTCATTTTGGATAAGTTAGAATAGCTCGGAGTATCATATCTATAGAAAATGATTTGTAATTAACTTGGCTAGGCTCCCAGAAAAGTGAGTGCCATCTACAACAGCAAACTGAAGGCAATGTATTTTAATTTTTAGTGTAGCTTCCTCTGAACTCGGTAAAACCAAACATGTAGGACTTAATTCCATGGAATATTGCAACTTCTATATTTGTTATATTTCTGTGTGAATTTGAACTTCAGAGGATGTTTACATACCAAAGACTGACAACTAAAAGTAATGACACCGTGGAGCTGGCACTTACTCAACCATTGGCCCTTCCATTCCCTACTCCGCCTCTGCTTCTGCCTTGGACTGCTTTGGAACGCAGCCCTGTGGTGGCAGCCCTGCATGTTTTAGATTTAGTTGGCAGCTACTTGAAATTGTTTCTCAAAATGTTTTATTTTTTAAAAACTTAGCAGCCATAATAAGGGTTTGATTGGAAGAGTACTTTGCCACAAATTCTGCAAAACCCCAGTTGGCTTGCTCTATTTAGAGTTGGGCGAACCATCATGTTCCCCCCGATAGAGCCTCCACAGTCTCATCCATGGAAACCATAGACCGATGGCCCAACTAATATTGGGCCATCGGTCAAAGACCTCAGGCCATCTTCCTTATTTAGGACTGTTCCAGAAATTCCTTAAATTATACCATTATGCCACATACATGACAGTTGTGGTAACAATTTACAGCGAATGCTTAATTTGCTGTACATTTTTCTTAAATGCATGGGAACAACAGAACATGAGCACCTGTTGTTTGTTTTTCTGCACTATCATTTTAGAGTGAAATGAGACCTCACATCAAAAGTTGATGTGAGGATTGAATTTATGCTGAAATAGAATGCGAGATGACAGATTTGCATTTTGCATAATTGTCTTTATTTCATGTAATGTTGCCAACATTTTGTGCAATTATGCAAATGTTTCACACCCATAAAAAGCATATGTTGCAGAAATATATGCTCTAAAATACAGATTATCAAACTCTTGACCCTACTTAACATCTTTCTATACAAATGTTGACCTATATTTAATGCTTGACACACATCATTTTGAAAATCTAACTGGTTTTCAATGAGCTTGCTCAAGGCAAGCCCTTCCGCAAAATAGTATCCATTATCCAAGAATACATTAAAGCCTCTCATTACAAACATTTGACGGTCCACCATTTGTCCTTGAGGGTTGCAGTTGTGTCAGGCTCGAGCCATCCTGAATTCTTAGGATATATCTACACGAGCTACATTTGCATGCAAAAAAATCTCAATTGAACCCATTTACGCAGTTAGAGGTGTTCTTAAATTCCAGTATCATTCCCCCCTCTTGAGGACAATTGTAGGACACCTTTGCAGAGCATCCTTGAGATGTTTTACTCTTTCTGGATAAACTCTATAGACATAAGAAATTGATAAATTATCTAATTTATTTCTGTTAATACAACCTAGATATAATTTGCATATCCACGTCATACTGTTCATAGGTGGCTGCAGAAAATAAATAAGGAAATAGTGTTTGGTCTACCTTTCATCGCCTCTTTCACAGTTGAATCAACTGGAATGATATTCTTCTCCACCAGTTCCAGGGGACCTGGCCTGAGAGCTATCTTTTCATTCAGGTCATCTGCAAGGCGGGCTCTTTTCAGCTTCATCTGAGTAGCCTGAAGCGACCCATCTGCGCCTGAGTCTAGGAGGTCAAAACCAACAGGGTCAGCTCAGAAACTCGACAGTTTTAGTTTTACTATGAAATAAAGACAGACACTAGCTTTGATTTGCTTGCTTGTTAGAAAGAATTACACGGAGACTTATTATTGACAGGATGATGCAGTTAGTTAACACTCTGTTGACTTTCGCGTTAATATGAATGTTATTAGTTCAAATCTTGACAAGGCCTACTCTGGTTTTAATTCTCCCACAGTCAGTAAATGTAGGACCATAAAATGGTTATGATACCAGTTCTTTACAGTACTTAGTTGTGTATCAGAATGTCTCACAGAGAAATGTTGTCTGCCAGAAACATTACCTACAATGGTGAGATATTTTTGCAGATGGTATTGAGGAAATGTTATTTGTTGGACAATATTCTGACAGTGCTATTCTGATATCACAACCTCATCAGAGCTTTTCCAAACGTTTACCTACTTGGGATGTGGAAGTTGACTGTTTTCTATCTTGATGGGAAAGAATTACTCTTACAAACCTCTAATGAAGGCTACTATGTTCACCTGTCACTTCCAGGTATGAGGTTGGATCTCTGTGGATAACATTCGAGTTTGTTTTTCCATTTATTAACATAACATAAAATAACACTGGCTTGCTGGGCCTGAAAAAAACTACACTGACATGATTTCCCCATATATGGCACTTCAATCCTGGAAGTATCATCTACATAGAAATTATGCCTCTATCTCTATGATCCCTCCTTTTTAACAATATATGGACCATTGAAGGACTAGAGAGATGTTCTGGAGAGGTCATACAGGCAGGGAGCCTCCAGCTAAGCAGTTGGATGTCTTTATCAAGATGCTCATGTTGTTTTTTAAAATTTGTTTTGAACAGTAATGTTATGCGCCATTCAGTGGTCATTTAAGGCTACTTTTACACCATTGAGTCATTTAACAGGTTTAGTATATCTTTCTTTGTTATCTTGGTGACCCTTGCATAAGTGTATACATATGTCACAGGCATCAGATCCCAGAGCAGATTTCTTAAAAGTTTAACATTATTCTATAGCTTATCTGCATATGAGACTATTAATGACTTATACAGTATAAAAACACATTACGTGCAGTAGAGACCAATCAAGGGCAATAGCAACTTGGTAATAATTGTAAAAATGGAGCTGAAATCACATACATGTATTCAGAGAACGGTTTAGGGGGGTAGTTCTTAACCTTTTAACTTATGGGACCTCCACTTCAATATTACTGGAGCCTGGGGACCCCCTACTGAACCATTATTGGGATCTGGGTACCCTTACTGAGTCATTAATTTAACTGGGGACCTCAGCCTAAGCAATTTCAGTGATTAGAACCGCAAAACAATACACAAACATTCAGAAACAAGCATTCATCAAACAAATACACAAATGACTAAATATTTTATTTCATTTACAAACAAATATTTAAAAAAATCGAAACTGAAATTTTAATGGGAAGGTTGGAGATTTTCTAAATTCAATTGAATCCACCCATTAAACATACTATATTCTGTGTGACGCACTGCTCACATTAATCAATCTGAGGATACCAACATGGCGCCTAATAATAGAGTTTGGTGGATAGGGTGCTCCATCCAAAAAGTGACGAATATTCCAAGCACCATATTACAAGTGCCATTTAATATAATGCACTTATAATACGGTGGACAGGATATCCATCGCGTTTGTGGCGGAGTATCTTATCCTCTAAACTCTAAATTAGTCCCAGAATTTTTAGCTCCCAATGTCAAATTCCTACAATGTTGCTTCTTTATTTACATACACTTTATTAATCTGTTAATATTATTTAATTTCATATGGAATTGAGGACCCCCTGGGCTGGTGTTAGAGACCCCCAGGGGGTCCCAGGACCACAGGTTAAGAAACACTGGTTTAGTGGGTAAAGTCATTATATTGGGTGGGTTATGACTAAATCCATAAGGGTGAAGTAAAGTTCAGATAGGGCAAGCTATTTACGGACAAGAAGTGCCTGCAGTTCTTTCCTAGATACAAACAATAAAACTGAGCTCTTAAAAGATTGGGTAGAACGTTCTATAATTCATGGCAGTCCCTAAAAAGAATAGTCTAAAGCCTGAGGGGTTCTGAATTTCAGCTGTATCAAAGCCATCCTTATTTCTGTGCGAGGCCTTTTGGAACGCTGTTGTTTTTGAGGACCATTTCTATTATGCAGTTCTCTGGGACTGTCTCCCACAATGAGGGCTCCAGAACTGGATATATGGCTCTAGATGTGACCTCTAAAACTGGATTTGTGCCTCTATGTGGTGCCTTGCCAATGATACTTCGCACAAAACTCGTTTACAGACTTACAAATAGGCACAAGTGAATGGCGGCAAGCTTACTGAGTGATTATTGCTAGCCACACACACTGAAGAATCACTATGATGTTGAGACAAGAAAGAAAGTGAAAACATCTACAACACCTACACCGGCCTTAAAGAAAAGTGATTAGAAACTGAAGAACTAGAAAAGCTACATTTCTTGAAAGCTACTGTTTTCAAGACTCTTCGGAAACGGTTGTGGTAACTTCCCACAAAGCAAGCCATGGTCGAAAAAGACATGGACATTGATTCAACAAAGTCCTGGGGACCTTGTTTTAGCAGAATGACATCACACAGTCGAGGCTTTGCCTATCAATAGCCTTCTCTTGGTTGCTGAGGGTCTGGGGAAGAGAAATGTGTGGAAACCACAGAAAGTAAGCACAGCTATAAGGCCCAAAATACAGGAGATGTGGGATCAGTTCTTCGGAGTTGTGCAAACACGAGGCCATTACCCCCAGGTCCCTTCGTCCTCGACACCTTCATAATCACAAGTGGAGATGATCATCTCCCGACAGAAAAAAACAAGAGGAATGCTGGGATACTAATACTGCCCCTCCCCCCGGGAGTACATAAGCAGTACTTACCCAGCAGCCCTCCTGTTCTTTTTTCTGTATGTCGACAGATTGGATGGTGTGCTGGTGCTGCTCCTGCTGGGCTGGAGTGGCGTTGCTTCTCTCTTCCCCCGCCCGGCTGCCTGGCTGTGCGGGCGCGGGGTTCCCTGGACTGCCTCCTGGCCTGCCGGGCTTGCTGGGAGTTAGTCATTCTTGGAGACGGTGTTCTGCTGTGCACTTCGTGTGCCTACCGGTCCTTTGCGGCTGGGGCTGGAGTTCCCGAGATGTTGCTTCCGGGTCGTGGCTCGTCTTCCCGAGCTTGGCCGGGGGGTCGTGCCTAGTTGGATGTGCTCCTGCTGTTCCTGGCTGTGATGGCGGTGGAGTGGGGACCTGTTCCTGGGGTGGGCCCCCGCTCTGGGTGAGTCCCGCTTGAGGGGTTTTTCTTTCTAAGAACATGCATTTCAGTGAGACAATCAGCCGGCTTGATTGGGGTGCGGTGTTCGAGTCTCGGCGATGCCTCTGTTCATGTTAGTTTCTCCCCGTGCTTAGCATTTGATTCTGTGTGGCGCTCTGTTGCCACACACTGTGCTTGCTAATTGTTCAATGTCCTGTCAGCTCGGCTCTGTGCCTCTGCTTCCGGGCTGCCTCAGAACCGGGAACAACGAAGCAGTGTTGAAAAAGGGAGACCAAACCGATGGGGGAGCTGAACTGGTTGGCTTGTGGCTGTATTTGTCAGCTCCCCTCTGATGTACATGGAGACCGGATCTATGGGGGAGTTCTTCTAGTTGGAACACCGGCAGCTCCCCTACCTTAGCTGGGAGTCCTCTGACCCGTCCTGGGGCTCCGGTTTGCCCCTCTGTTTATGGCACGCCTGGGACTTGGGTTACATCGGCACTGTGGATGTAAAGTCCCGTTCTTGCAGGGGCTACAGATTTGGGGACCGGGCTTCAGGATCAGGAACTGTGGATGTTTTCGGGTTCCTGCCAGTCCACTCAGCCTCATCTCCTTCTCAGTTCGATGGAATGAATGCCATTGGATTGGGAGCTCCGTGATGCCCTTCATGGTGTTCATTTGCTTTACTACCTGTGCTGCTTTTCTGTGTGGATGTGTCCCGTGCAGTTCATTTCCTGTGGACCCTCCGCCCTCCGGGAAGGCCCCCAGCTCCTTCCTGGGCATGGTGGCTATGTTGGTGGGGGCTTCGGTGTTGGTTCTGCTGGACACACACGTGGCTGGAGCCCGCGCTGTACTTTCTTCTGGGGTCCCTGTGTGACTCGTCCATTTGGCCCTGGCCTTTCCGCGCTTGGCCGGTTGGGTTTCGTGGGGTGGCGTCCCTGGAATGCCTTTCTTTTTTGGCATGCTGCTGGGAGGACTTATAGCTGGTGGTCTCAGGCGCTGGGGTGCCGTGTTCCTTTCCCTGTCTCTCGCCTGACTGTCGGTGTCCTGGGTTCTCTATGGCTGCTCGAGCTTGGCTGTGGCTTCGCTTGCGCCCTTCTCTGGGTCTGTGATGTTTTTTCCCTGTGCCAGTGGGGGCCTTGTTGTGCTGTTGGCCCCTGCTCAGGCTGTTTCGCCCCCATTCTTCTTCTAGGTGTCTCTTGGGCTGGTCCTGGAAGTGGTGGCTGGCTGTCCTTCTGGATGTGCCGTGTTCTGGCGTCATTTTCTCCTGGGGTGCCGTGGTTTGTGCCGGGGCCTCCTACTTGGGGTGCATGTGTTCGCGCTGTGCTTCGTCCCCTCTTCTTTTTTGGGTTGTCCTGCTGCAGTCACAGGTGCCCGCGCTGCTTGCTTAATGTGGGTGCTCAGTGGCGGGTGCTTCTGTGTGCTTGTGGTGCTTGGACACACTGGTGTTCTCTGGTGCTTCCCCCCCCCCGCGGTTCGTGGGTGTCTGGTGGGTGCTGGTCGGTCGGGCGCTGTGGTTCCTGTGCTCCTCTTTTTGGTCTGCGGGGACACGTTTCTGTTCCTGGCCTGCTGCCTTGCAGCCTGCCCGCCCCAGCTCTTGTCTGTTCTCTGGGGGCGGGCGTGTCGTGGGGCTTCTCGCTTTGGTTCCCTTCTTCGGGTGGTTCCCCTGTTATTGGCCGCTCGAGCTTGGGGGTTTTTCCCTCCGGGGTTGGCGTGGGTTCCAGTCGCCTCTGTGGGGGCTGGTTTCTTTTTTTTTCGCTGGCTCTCTGCCTTTTTTGCTTGCTCCTAGGGTTTTCTCTGTGTTGTTGGGATCTCCCTGCCTGCTTGCTTGTACCTTGCCCTCAGCTACTCTTCTGTTTGGGTCGCTTCTCGCTTCTTCGGCGACCTTCTCCGTGGGTGGCCTTGCCTCCGCTGCGGGCTGGCTGTTGTGGCCTTGCTCCGGTTGTGTGCCCTGGTTCTTCACCTCCGCTTCCTGGCTTCTGAGGGTTGGTCGGCATTTGGGGCTCCTGGTTCCTGGCTCTGTTCCTCCAGTCCTTTGGGCTGCACCTGGTTCCTGTCCTTGGATGCTTGCCGGTGTCGTGCCGGGGGCTCTCTGGGGTGCTTTGTCCCCTCTGCCTGCGCTTGGGTGGCTTGTGCTGCCTTGGGTTCGACTGTTCTGTGCTGTTCCGCCCTGCCTGCCCCTGTTCTCATCTGTTCCCTGCGGTTTTGCTGGGTCTGGCCTGGATGGTGTCTGCTCCTGTGGTTTTGCTGGGTCTGGCCTGGATGGTGCCTGCTTGAGCGCCCGTCTGGGTCTTCCTGGTGCTGTGGGCTTCCCTTTGCTCCGGCCTGGGCCTTCTGGTGTTGTCCCGGGACCTTCTGTGGGCTTGGCCTGGATGCTTATGCTCTGGCTCTCCCCGTGCTTGCCTTTGGTTTGCTTCTGGTGTTTCCTGGCCGCCCCTCCTGTTTCTGCCGTGGTGCCTGCCTGGTTTGTTCCTGGCTGGGGCCTCCTGGCTGCTGCCGTGGCCTGTTGTGCCGCCTGTTCTCTGGTGTGGTGTGCTGTCCCCATGCTCCGCTGTCTGCTCGGTGGATGTGCATGGTCGGGCCGGGTTGGTGCCTGCCTGGCCTCCTGGGGCTGCTGGGTGCTGTTGGCTTCTTGGTCCTTCTGCTCGCGGGGGTGTTTGCTCACTGGGTTGTTCTGGTCTCGTCTGGTTCCCTTGGTGGGTGCCTGGCTGAGGTTTTGGCTGGGGCGTGCCGCTCCTGCATGTTGGGCTCCTTTTTGGGCTCTGCTTCCTGGCTGGTCTCCCTTTGGGTCCTGGCAGGGTGTTCTGCGTTGGGGCCGCTTCCTGGTGGTTCCTTCTGGGCCTTCTCCTGCTGTTGGTTCTCTTCCCGGGCTTGTTTTCCCAGTGTTGTGGGCCTGTTTGGGGTTCTGTGGCTCCGGTTCTACCGGCTTCCTACTGGTTGTGTGTGGCCTCGGTCTGTGCCTCCTGGGTTTTCGGGCTGTGCTGTCCCTTTTCGGCCTGCTCTGGGGGTTTGTTGCCGGCCGTTTCCGGGTTCTTTCCTGGTTCTGTGGGCCTGGCTCGCTCCTTCCTCCCTTGCTGTCCCGGGCTTTGTTCCCGGTGTGGGTCTGTTTGGGTGCACCTCCCTCTCTGTTTGAGGTGCTGTTCTGTGGTGCTCGTGCCTCTGCGGGTCCCTCCCTCCTGGCTGCGGGCTGTCTGTGGTTTCCTGCTGCTTGGTCCTCTGCTCTCCTTCTGGGGTCTGCTTGGGCCTGCTGTTCCTCCTGCGTGGTCGGGTTGCTTGGCTCTGTTACTGGCTTCCCGGTTCTGTTGGCGTTTGTTGGCCTCTTTTTTGCGGTTTGCTTGGCTCCTCTCCGCCTTGCTGGGTTGGGGCCTTGTGGTTCTGGTCTGGGTGCTGTGCTCCCTGGGCTTTCTTTTTCCCGCTGCTCCTGCCCTTGCTGCTTGCCTGGCCTGGGTGTGGGGTTCCTGGGCAGTCCTGTGTCATTTGGGCGCCTTCTTTGTGCTGCCCTCGGTGCCTCGTTGGGCGGCTGCTGGGGTTTCCCAGTTGCTCTGTGCTCCCCTCCTGCCTTGTGTTCCATCCCTTTGGGGTTGGGGTTTTCTGGGCTTGTGGTTGATTTCTCTGTTCCCGACCTGGTTGAGTTTTCTTTGTAGCTGGTTTCTGGTCTTGTTGGCCTCTCCTTGTTTGGTGGGCTTTCGGCTGGGTTCTGGGGTTCTTCCCCTTCCCTGTCTTTTGGGTCGGGTTCTCGATCCTGGTCGGCTCCTGGGTGCTTGTTGCTTCCTGGGCCTCCTCGGCCGGGTTTCTGGCCTGTGCTTCGCCTTCCTTTTTGGGCTGGGTGCTTGTGCCTGCACTCTGTTGGCCGTTTCTTTCTTTGGCTTTCTTACGGGTTGTCTCTTCCTGGTGGGTCTGCCTGGCCCTGTCTGCCTTCCGGCTGGTTCTGTCCTTGGTGGTCTTCTCTGGTGGGTTGTTTTGGCTGGTCTTGGTGTCCTGGTCCGGGTCCCGGTTGCCGGTTTCTCGGGTTGGCGGCCTCCTTTCTTTGGAGCCCTGGCCTTTTTTCTTTGTCTCCGGTCGTTGTCCCTGCTGTCCTGTTCTGGGCTGCGGTCTTCCTTTCCTCCTCGGTGCTCCCTTGGGTGGCTGCTTTTGTTGTGGTTTCCTGGATGTGCTTGTGCGTGCGGAAGGCCGGGTTTTCTGCTTTGGTATTCTCCACTTGTAATTATGAAGGTGTCGAGGACAAAGGGACCTGGGGGTAATGTCCTATTACTTACCGGTAATCTTCATTACTCCGGGTCCCGTAGTCCTCGACACCTTCATACGCCCCTCCCTCCCTCCCGGGCGGCCGGCCTTCCTGTCTGGGCTTGTTAGTACAGGAGGGCTGCTGGGTAAGTACTGCTTATGAACTCCCGGGGGGAGGGGCAGTATTAGTATCCCAGCATTCCTCTTGTTTTTTTCTGTCGGGAGATGATCATCTCCACTTGTAATTATGAAGGTGTCGAGGACTACGGGACCGGGAGTAATGAAGATTACCGGTAAGTAATAGGACATTACTAGATTGTCTCTTAGAGATGGGGAATGATGCACAGGGATCAGTGTTACAGGACTGATTCCCATATGTTATATCTCATTTGCGGTCCATTTTTTACCAGTAAAGCTCACCTGTTTTGAAGGAGACATTTCCGGTTAAAACACTTTGAAGTCGAAGTACTCTTGCAACATTTCTAATTATCTTTGTGGCTGGCAACTCCTCCTAGCGGGCACATGTGGAGCTACAGGAGTCGTGTAATGAAGGCCAGCCTTTACCTTCATGCCCCTTTGGCCAGAGGTAGCAAAAACAGTCCCCGGTGTGTCAAAGGGCAGGTAAGTGGGATCCACTGTTAACCTGTCTAAGGGATGCCCATGATAGACACCTGGGTTCATCTGTATATTCTTAGAAAGTTGTTTTCCCCAAATAAAAAGTGAGGTCTGAATCAACACATATCTTCATGAGTCTGCTCAGTTATAAATAGAGAACGTGGTCTTGAAAAACAATTTACTTATTAAAGACCTTTAATCCATGAAAAGCGAACAAGGAGCCATGCGGCTGGTCTGCTTTCTGTAGCTGAAGATAATAACAAGGCTACATGTCTGAACACGACAGCTTCAGTTCCTGACAGCCCATCTGCCTGAGCTATGACTTATTGAATGTTGTGATTTATTATTCATTATCTACTGTGATAAAGACTCCCCCTTTTCTCGCCGGTCCACACATCTGGCTTCAAGATACCGCTGTCTTCATCAGTCACCAATGCCAGAAGTGATCTATCACAAAGACTGATGTGCACTATTAATGCAATGCACCAACTGGGATTGCACCAGGCGTGCTCCATCAATGATGTGACTGATGCATTAAATCAAGCTTCGAAATCAGTCTAACTAGGAGTCTGATGCCATTTGGGAAGGTAAAACCTTGGCAAGAACTAAACATATCTCCCACTCTTCTCCGTGCAATCAAGCCACTCCTCTCTCTCTCTCTCTCTCTCTCTCTCTCTCTCCCTCTCACTCTCTCAATCTCTCTCTCTCTTTCTCTCTCTCTCTCTCTCTCTCTCTCTCTCTCCCTCTCACTCTCTCAATCTCTCTCTCTCTTTCTCTCTCTTTCTCCTCCCCCTCTCTCTCTCGCTCTTCTCTCTCTCCCAATACTCTCTCTTCTCTTTTTCTCTCCCCCTCAACCCCCCATCTCTCTCTCAAGTCACCTATGTTCATTCTCTCACCCTCTATTGAAGGCAGTCTGCCCATTTGGTAAAGTACATATTCACTCCTTGGGGCTTCTTGGTGCTGGATAGCAGATGTGTGTTGTTACCTAACTCAATAGCACTCATAGTATCCAACTTGGAGGGATGAAAGGCTGAGTGGCCTGTTGTGGTCCAGCCTGTGACCAAGAGGCAAACACTGATTCCCGGAGTGAGTGCATTAGTCCTCACTAGTCTTACTTTACGCTTATCTGCAGCCCAGGAAAAAACGCAGCACAGGGCACATTATGCGTGACATCACTGGACGCTGCGGCTTAACTCCAGAAAACATCAAATAAGCTCTAACGTTTCCCATTTGCAGTTGAGTTTGTGCATGCTCGCACTCGCGCTCCTTATGCGGATCCTTATATAGGGGCAAACACAGCCATTTGTCGGACCGACCAGTAATGTATGCAGCATACTTGATTTAATAGGCGAGGGGTCCACTGTAACCCCGGCGTGACTTACACGCACCCGCGTTTGTAAAACTAAGAACGAGGCTAAATATGAATTGTTTTTTAGATTTGTTTTTGTGTGAATCGTTATGATTGCGTTGTGTGATCGGTGCTTATTCTAAACTCGTGCTTCCTAAATAAGGTGGGTAGTGCAGTTCGTAGTACCACATACAAATTACGAAGGTGAAAATGAGGAGCGACGCACCCCTTCCAATGATTCAATATCATTTCACGCATAACTAGAAACAAAAGGAGGCAGCACTTCTTACCTTCTAAAATGTGCATATTGACCAAATCCGACCTTTCGGGTCTGTTTCTCATTTTGTGCTTTAAATATTCTTCAGTCTGTAAAACGAAAATACATACCAATGGTTTACATCCTGAAGTATGACACTTTGTATTTTACTTATTGGAATGATTTTCACATATTTCTATTGTTATGCCACACAGATTCCGGTATATAGCATAAAACGACTTTAAGCAATTTAATTTTCCAAATGGTCCAACCCATGTATATTAATTAATCCCTTCATTAATTCACTCTTCTACTGACACTCACACACATGCTATGCCACTGTGTCAGACATGACTAAGGGCACCGAGATACTAAACCACCAATCAGCCTCACAGCCACCAATCAGTGCTTACTTCTACAGATGGGGACTTATGGAGCTGCTATGGAATATGTAACTGCTCCATATGGTTATACTAGTCTTACCTGAAAAGGTTGTGTGTCAGAATATCAAAGACATAAAAGAAACCTGGCATAAATACTGTGTCCTAAATTTCACTTACAAAAATTCCACCCCATTGGGCAAAGATTTTCCAATATTAACTCCAATGGGCTGATATTTTTGGAAAAGATATTTAAGACACAATACTTCAGACAGTGTTATGACTGCAACATTCTGGTGTCTGAACCTAATAAAACCAGCATGCTTGCAATACATTTAGACACATGCAGCAATTTCTTTCATCCACATACATAAGACCATAGACATAGGCAGCCTCAGGTAGTGCTGAGCACAGAGTGATAGAGCAGGGCCTCTCTGATTGGCTCCAGAGCATGGACAACAACTGGTAGAGTCAAGAGCCCTGCTGGTCTCTTATTTTAACCAAGCTTCATAAAAAGCACTGCAGGTGCCCTCGAGATGCTCCTTCTCTGGCACTCTTATCTGCCGCCCCTAGTGGCTCAAACTAGCTGCACCTCAAAGTTACCCACAACGTACCAACTCCTCATAACGACCCACACCTAATGGAAATATGTAACATGTTATCTGAACACACAAACACACAACTGAATTAGAATTAGAATTAGATTGTTGAACACAATCCTAGTTTTATGTTTACTTTCAGACTATATGTAGGCTCAAAGGTCATTGTTCCGCCAAACCACAGTATAAATGTCAGCCTGTTCTCTTTAGGGAAAAAAAACTTCAATGAATGTTTTCCTGGCTCAGTTATTTGTTCCATTTGGGAACTGTCTGAATGATAGCTGTGTTTAAATTTCTCCCTTTATTTACGGTAGCTTGTGCCAGACTGAGTCCCTTGACACTTGGCAGCAGTATTATATATAGCGCGCGCCCATTCCAACAAGGATTTGCAATGCAATAGGTCTCTCATATATACGCAAGTTTGAGCTAGTGGCATTGTAAGTGACAATGCCTTTAATTTATGTTTTGATTCTTAAAACATAAATAAAAGGCATTGTCATTTGCAATGCTAATAGCTTAAACTCTCGCAAATGTTTGTATTCCAAATGCTTGCTTGCAAAAGCGCCCTATGTCGCACTTTCACTTTAATGGTGTCCATGACACTTTCTTTAGACGATTCGTGTCTAAAGAAAGGTGCGTGGCCATGATTAAAGTGAAAGCTCGTATGGGGTGCTTTTACAAAAAAAAGCAGTTGCTTAAGTTGTCAAACAAATGTTTTTTTTTGTAAAAGCGCCCCATACCGCACTTTGACTCTAATAGCGGCCACGCTTATTTCTTTAGACGCGGCTCGTGTAAAGAAAGTTGCTCAGCCGCCATTCAATTGAAAGCGTGGTATGGGGCACTTTTAAAAAAAAATTTTTTTGTCAAGTTAACAAATGTTTTTTTTTCTGTAAAAGCGCCCCATGCAGCACTTTAACTTTTAATGTCGGCCACACGACTATCTTTAAGATGCAGCTCATCTAAAGAAAGGTGCGGCCGCCATTAAACTAAAAGCTAGGTATGGGGCGCTTTTAAAAATCAAAAGCATTTGTTTAGTAGCATAGCGCGTGCAGAAGAGCCGCCCTGTGCAGGGAGCATTTTTAAAAGATAAAGTGCAGCGTCCATGATCGGGCGCCACGCTGTCATGAAAACAGGGTGGGTTAGAGAGAGCCTGTTGTGCCTGCAAAAACAGCTAGATTAAAGACATTAAAGAAAGTAGTGCTCACAGACTGTAGCTAAAACAGACTGTGTAACAACACAAGTAAAAAGTCCAGTCCTCATGAGAGGTTACAAATGCACACAAGGCGTTTCCAGCCGCGGTCCGTGCAGGTACCAGCGGTGGGGCTACCTGGGGGTGTGGGGGATTTCGAAGGACGATGCTAAGGGAAAATTAAATAAATAATTAATTTTCCCTCTACATGGCCCCTCGAAATCCCCCCAACACGGTCCCTCTGCCCCACCGCTGTTACCTGCACGGACAGCCGCTGGGCATTACTAAGGCGGAACTAATAAGCCTCTTAACGAATCAGTAGCAACCATTGAAAAAGGACAATAGCAGGAGCCAATTGATAAGCTGGGTGGAGAGTGGGCGGAGCTTCAAGTCCATACCTGAATACAGCATGCCTCGCAGAGCAGCACATGCGCTTCCCATGCTTGACCGAAAAAGTCTCTGTGAAACAGTTTTTGCTGCAAAGTTGCCAAGTTTGTTTGACCAATGACTCTATGAGGATAGCCTTACGTTAGATATTGTCAGTCTGAGTACACAATCTTCAAATTTTCATTGATCGTATCAGAAAATCCAGACTGTTCACCATTTGAAATATGGTCATCAGTTTCTACCAGTCAATAGCTGAGTCAAGGTTTCAACAAATTTCACTCTCATTTATCGCAAAATGCAATTCACAACTTCCATGTTTATTGCGTCAACAAGTATTTCCTTTACACTTGTTGAATTCTCCAAATGTACACCTACTAGAATTCCCTAAAAGAAATGCCACTTCTCCCCATCCCATGTATGACCCATATTCCTTGTCCCACCTCTCCACTCTTCCTTTTTACCCCTTCTGTTGGATGATCCCCTTCCACCTCACTGTTTTCACCCTTTTGTACAGACCGCAGGTGCTTTGCAATTGGACTTGTGCACATTCTCATACCTAAGACTATAGAGCCACTGAAAGCTAGAGCCAGGCTCGAGTGAGTCGTGCAAGGTGGCTGGCTCTGATTAATTTTGCAGTGTTTTTAGACCATTGAGCCTAAAATGAGCTTTACTTTTAGGTAGCTTCCACCTGCCACACATGCTCAAACCCAATGCACCATAATCAAAGCCTAAGGGTTAACCTTTTATGCAAAACAGGTGTGAGAAAAGATAACCAGGGAGAGGCTGAATTGCATAATGGCAAACTAGAAAACCTGATATCAGTTCCGGCTTCCCTGCTTGAACAAATTGTGTGATCCTAAATATTTAATTTCACCATGCCTCCTTTTTCATTGCTAGTGCATATTAGAGCATTTTGAAATGTTCAACTTCAGAGTGTGCACTGTTCAAATGCTTCTTGTCTTTGATTTAATAAGCTATAATGTTGATCCATATATAATAAGAATCTAGGCCAAACATAAGGTGTACACAAAAACTGACTTGCCTCTTAATTAATACACCAATGGCATTGCCTCAGATGGTGGGGGGGGGGTCATAAATGCTTCCGAGTTCATGTTTAAAAACTATACCTTTTATAAAATCCTTCTTAATGCAGCGATATAATCTGAGGTACGCACGATCGTTGGCCGACGCAGCCTTGCCCACCTAATGGAATGTCCACACCACGGCGGAATTTGCGCCGCGGTAAATGGTTTAAGTAAAACCTTCTGCATTTGAACAAAAAAAATTGCTTTATTGAAAAGCAATCACAGACATGGTGGCTTCGCAAAACATTGGTATTTGGCAATCACTATTTCGAATGGACTTTACAAGTTTTAGTGTGGTCCTTTCAAAGTGTTTGTGGACAGGAAGCGTTGTAGTGTCCTCTGCTTAGAGACAGTGCTTAATTTGTACAAACAAGCGCGGGGACCCAACTTTTTTCTTATGAGAGCGCTACTGGCACTGCTGAATGCCGTATTTGATGAATCCTAGGTTTGCTGCCTAGGATTCATCCCCCTTCATTCTTCTTTCCAGGTGAGAAGCAAGGCAGCCACGTGCCCTAATTTAATCAAGGCAAATGTGCTCTCGCCACTCTTTTTAGAAGTTAAGAAAACATCTCTTAGTGAGGTCTCCCTGGGTCCTGGTGCCACTGCCCCTGCTCTACTGTAGGTAGCCATATTAACCTTCCGGCTATTTTATTTACATTTATTATTCTATTTCTCTACAGTTTACTGCTGGACACCTGTAAATCACTCGTGTCCTCTGGAGCTTATCCCTTTAAAACAGTTTAGTATAGTTTTAGAAACGGTATGCAAGCTGACCGACATGAAATATGCGAATAATAAAACTGAAAATTGGATGCTAATAACATTTTATGTCAGGAAGCTTTCCTTGCTTTGCTGGCAACCATTTTTAATATTCTTATGAAACCCTTTCCTGTTCTAAGTCGTGTCCTTTCCAGTTGAGGAGTCTCACTGTCAGAAGTAATCAAAACAGAATGATGCGTTTCAATTAATAGACTGAAGGGGGGGCACAGTATTAAACCCAACCATGGATGGCAACGCTAGCTTTCTCTGATTGGTGGGAAAGGTGTTAAGGCACAGTATTTAAACTAAATCCTAGATGACCATGGCAGCTTTCTCCTATTGCTGGGTGAGGTGTAACAGCACAGTATTATATCTAACACTACTAGGAAATAAAAGCTTTGCCTGATTGAAGGGAAACGGCATTATGACGCAGAATTAGATCCAACTCTAAACAGCAATGTGATGTTTCTAAGAATGATATGTAAGGTTCTATGGTACAGTGTTAAATTCAGCCCTTCGTGACAAAGCCAGCTTTCTCTGATTGATGGGTAAGGTGTTAAGGCACAGTATAAAACTAAATCCTAGATGACCATGACAGCTTTCTCTGATTGATGGGTTAGGTGTTACAACAGAGTGTTAATAAATCCAGCTCTAATTGGTCAAGCTAGCTTTCTCTGGTTGACAGATAAGGCACATTACACAATATTATATCCAATTTAAAATGCAATGATACATTGCTTGGTTGCTAGGTTTCGAAGATGATTGCTGTGTAAGGTGCTATGGCACAGTATTAAGTCCAACCCCACATGACACACTTAGCTTTCCCTGATTGGGGTAGGGCCTAACGGCACAGTGTTAAATCTAACCCTAGATAGCCTTGCTAAATGTTGTTATAGCGCAGTAACAAATGCAACCTCAGATGCTGGTGCAAGGTTTCTCTGACTGCAGTCAAGCTCGTAGTAAACCGCGAGGGGGCACGTGTTTATTTGCATGTTGGTTGTACATTTGTCAATTGCCTTGAAAATTGGATACAGAAAATTGAATGGACAATTAATTAGATACTTTTCACGTGAATTGAAATGTAGTTTACGTGTATGAAGCTTTTGAGGAGCTCTGCTCTCGTGTCAATTACCTGACGCAGGATTTTCTATAACAATACATTTTGACAAGTATTTGAGGCATGACCTTTCTCCTTCATTTGTTAATCAAAGCAAAAATAAAGTAAATAACAATAAAAAAAGATAACCCCCAACTTATCCATTCTGCCAAACAGTACCCAGGCTTGTACAGGCTTTGTGTGATGGTATATGACGTAATACGACATGACAGCGTGCGAACATTGATGTCACGTATCAGAGATTCACCGTTTCCATTGTATATCTCTCCGGCAGTACACAAGAGAAATATTTCAGGCTAGGTTGGAAACTGAATGTTGATAGTTTATGGTACCTCTAGAGCTCTGGTCTTGGAGAAACCTATACTCGCAGTGCCTGTCATAAATTGTGCTCCGCTGAAATGGAACCCTTGGGTTGCGCTGATTTATAAAGACAGGTGCGGATATGCGCAGACGTTACCTTGGCTCGCTCCAGACTTTTCCTTTGCTCATGGAACGCAGCTGGGCTCTTGAGTGCTGGAAGAATAGGAAGAAGATGGGGCTGGTGAGTGACAACTCTGCAATAGGAATGCTCATTACCTGCTATTAATCATTGGACACAACCTCCTTAAGCACTGCACAAAGGAAGTTTCCATTGATTAGCATTGTATCCTAGACCGATCTGGAAACGAGAGCAGTTGCATTGAATTGACTGGGTAGAACCCTGCTTCACTTCATCTCTTCCACTAATCCGAATTATACGTTGCCAATAGTTTATTTTGTCATACAGTAGAAAATAAAAGTTGCCAAAGAACACAATTTTAACCTTCCTTTGAATAGAGGGACTACTAAGACGTTGGATGGGTGCTGGTTATACAATATCTTGAAAATGATACATAAATATTTTTACATCAACTTTCCTCAAAATAAGCGATTTTTTTACAAGAAAACAAGAATATGTCACAAGATACTGTTTCAATACTTGTGTTCTCATTTAAATTGTCAAAACGTTAATTATGTTATTATGTTATATGTTTAACAAATAATATCCAGTTGTATCTTTTAAGATCTGTAAGCAGAAGTGGTGCACTGCCACAGGAGTTCGTAAAGGGGACCCTGGAATATTTAGTGATGACAAAAAGAAGGTTGCCAACTGCTGATAAATCACATAATGATACATTTTGTTAATAACTTCTCAATAGTAAAATACCGTTAACATTTTGGGCACAGAACATCCTCTAAATAAAAAGATATTTTTTTCTTATTCAGAGATAGACTAAAAAAATGACAATTGACCTCAGAAGACCGCCCCAGCATGAAGTGATACTGCAGGCAAAATAACGCATCTTGAGCATGGTATTCAATTAAAGATGCCATGAGATGTAGCAACAGCAACCCTTGGCTTGTTCTATGGTCCTCTTACCGCTGCCCTTCCTACCCCTGGTCTCAAGGGCCATGAGGGCAGTGCTATGAACAGAAGCAAACAGGGCTTGAATCGCCCTGCATCCTTGTGATGTTTAAGTGCTATTAACTCCGTGTAGCACTTCAACCGCGATGCAAACAGTGGGACAAAGAATCAAGTGCAACGTTATCCAAGTCCAACGAGTGCATGGTTTCGCTTCTTCTACCCCTAACATTTTGGTAAATCAATACGTTTACAGCAAAGATGTATTGTCATCTTATGCAAGCAAGGAAGATGGGCTCCTCAACCTGCTGGATAGTAAAAGACACACATAATCGGGATGCAGTGGGCCCTCCACACATCTTTGCATCAGTGTCATTACACCTGCTGCACTATTGATAGTTATGCTCTTGATCTTGATGTCAATTCATGTGTGACTGAGTGTGAGTGTGTGTGTGTGTGGTTGTGGTTGTGTGCGTGTGTGGTTGTGTGGGTGTGTGTGGTTGTATGTGTGTGGTTGTGTGTGTGTGTGGTTGTGTGTGTGTGGTTGTGGTTGTGTGCATGTGTGGTTGTGTGTGTGTGTGTGATTGTGTGTGTGTGGTTGTGGATGTGTGTGTGGTTGTGTGTGTGTGAGGTTGTGTGTTTGGTTGTGGATGTGTGTGTGGTTGTGTGTGTGTGTGTGGTTGTGGTTGTGTGTGCAGTTTTGTCTGGTTGTGTGTGTGTGTGTGGTTGTGTATGTGGTTGTGTGTGGTTGTGGTTGTGTGTGTGGTTGTGTGTGTGTGGTTGTGTGTGGTTGTGTGTTTGGTTGTGTGTGTGTGTGGTTGTGTATGTGGTTGCGTGTGGTTGTGGTTGTGTGTGGTTGTGTGTGTGTGGTTGTGTGTGTGGTTGTGTGTGTGTGTGGTTGTGTGTGTGGTTGTGTGTGGTTGTATGTGTGCGGTTGTGTGTGTGTGGTTGTGTGTGTGGTTGTGTGTGTGGTTGTGTGTGTGGGGGCGGTTGTGTGTGTGGTTGTGGGTGTGGGTGTGGTTGTGGGTGCAGGTGTGGTTGTGGGTGTGTGTGTGGATGTGTGGTTGGGTGTGGTTGTGTGTGTGGTTGTGTGTGTGGTTGTGGTTGTGTGTGTGTGTGGTTGTGTGTGTGGTCATGTGGTTAGGTGTGGTTGTGTGTGGTTGTGTGTGTGTGTGTGTGCGGTTGCGTGTGTGTGCATGAAGTGTGGTATCTGTGGTACGTGAAGGGGTACATTTAAGTAGTGCACTCTCTCAAAACTATAGGCTTTATATATGAATCTCGGTTTACAAACCAGAATGTGTCATTTGCAATCTGACTGGCTTATGAACATGTATAACATTTGCAAAGTGGGCATGTACTAACAGGCCACATTGCAAATTGTCACTGAAGAGGGTCCCAAAATGATCTTTCTGTTGAATAATAATTTGGGAGGTCACAATTTGCAAACCCTGCGATGTGCTGGGAATACAGGGATGGTCATCTGCAAGGGACAGCAGACCTCGGTCCTTGTATTTGCATTCCCAAATGGAAAGACTGTTTTCAAAGCAGCCTGTGTCTATTAAAGAGACAGGAGCAGCTTTAAAAAATATTTCCCACTGATGCCTCTCCACGCTATTTCCAAAGGTGAAGTGTGCCATGGGAGCAACTTCCCCTTTGTGAATCAGTTAACACTCCAACTTGGTAGTAGGGTTGAACTGCCCTATAGGACAATCAAGCAGTGCCCGAGGGGCTGGCCGGATAGGTCTGTGTGTGGGCCAGTTTCTTGGACATTTGAGAGCCTGTTTTATGGTCTGGTGGGCTGTTTCTTGCAGTTGATTTCCTTGATACGATCACAAACATTGCCTGAAGCTAGCACCAATGCATGTAGTTTCTCAAAGTTTCTAGACACCTGTGCAGTGTGTCTTTGCCAGTTCGATGGCCCCCTATTTACAAATCTGGGACACCTTTTTAGCTATCTGATTCGCTAATGGGCAGCCACTCCTATTCGGTGTCTGGGCCTGTTTTCTGTCTCAGTTCAACCCTCCTTGGGAGTAGATAAGATTTCAATGGCTTTACATCAGTTGCTGCCACAAATCATTGATACTTTACACTGCAATTCTCAAAGGGAAGACCGAAGCTACTTTTATGTCCAGTCCTTTTTGCGATTTGGAATGAGTCACAAAAGGTATTTAATGATTCAGAAAACTTGACCAACTGACTCACTGTTTGCAGCTACAAAGCCTGTAATTTTGTTATTTTCAGGATTTGCAATGGCATAACAATGTTGTACATCAGGTACACGTAGATGGGGGCCTCCACCTCATTGATTCCCTGCATGCTTTGCCAGTACCCTTCATAAAAGCACTGCAAACCTGAACAGCAGCAGGTTGGTCTAAACCTGGCCATCTTTCCTGCTGCCCCCACCAGCTTTAAAATATGAATCCGACATTTGGTGCAGGTCGAGACTGTACGAAGAACCGTCTTTAAATGTGGCATCCACGCTGGTGAGGGAGTCCCACCGATAGAGCACCCTCCAAACTCACCTTTTCCATTACCGCTCCCAAACACCATGCTCCCCACGCACCTTGCACTGGTCTGGCCCACTGGATTGTCAGTGCCTCCATAACATATTCCAATAAGCAAAATGGAACAGCGCCGCCATCAATCACACTGTCGATTATGTAACTTTAAGTGACTAAAACAGGATTTATAAGTTAAAGTTTCATCTTTCAGACAAGAATACACTAGCACTCGGAAAATACTTTCAAAACATAACTGCACATTCACAGCCCAGGAACCAAGGGTGTTTTCGCTGCTGTTTTTTTCCTTTTCTTGATAGGGCCACTTCACTTGGGGTTTGAGAGCATTAGGATATTTTTAAAGGCGACAAGCAGCACCCGAGTAACAGATAAAACCACAATCTGAAATTCCTTCCTGGCCAGGCACACTTTTGACAATCTCTATTTCCGAAGGTTTAAATGCCTTGTGAGATGGATAAGCGTTTGCTCTGCATTGTCTCTTTCTGCACCATTTATCTAACAAATTAGTGCCCAGCAAATGATGCACTGGTAATTAAATCCAGAGACCTCTGTGTATGTAACAGCTGCAGAGAATCGAGTGAATGCAGAACTCGTACAAGATATTTACTGCCAACCCACTGTCATTTAAAAGAAGTATTAACTGATATGAGTTTTTATCTCAAACGCAGAAAACACATATATGTACCTAATAACAACAACCTGTGACAACGCATCATACCTCTGTTCTTAGAGCACCACTCATGATTAGCTTAAATATCAATAGGCAAACATATTTGCTATATTATGTGACTCATTCTATGTTAACTATTGAACCATATCAAAAATGTAAATATATACCCACACTGAGCTAACTCCAAAGGGCAGCCTGGGGCAGAATAAATAAAGAGAGAGGGCAAAGAGACATCATCTACAGGAGACTGCGATGTGCTCGAACAAATGATGGCTGCTGGATCTTCGTAAGTGGCACGCAACATTTCTTTGCAATCCTCACAAAGTTCTAAAGAAATTTTGCAAGTTTTTGGCTTTACAACATTCAGCTCCCCCGGACAGGTATCTTTCCTGAAGGCTGTCCCTGTGGTCTGAGGATTATCACAATCTGCAAGGAGGGCTGGGGTAATGGTGCCTTCTGCCTTGGGGGTCACTTATCTCCCTTCAGATTGTTTCAGCTTCTTGGCTGTTAGCTCAGTGTCCCAGATAGGGTACGTGGCGTCACCATTCCTAAACCTAAAATGAAGCCACCCTTAATGGTAGTTGAGATGACTGTACAGATCTGGGAGATTTCCAACTGCACTCACAATTACACTCCCATAACTCTGGGCTGATTCACAGAATTAATCTGAGATAAAATCCTAAACTTACTACTTTTGGTATTCACAGATGGCATTTAGTAGTTAAAAAGGTAGGAATCCTCACTTTACTACTACTAAATGTCTTCTATGAATACCAAAAGTAGTAAGTTTAGAATTTTATCTCAGATTAGTTCTGTGAATCGGTCCCACCGTTTTTTAATGGTACTTGCTGCTCAAAATCCTAATTTAAGCCTCCCATAATTATTTTGGACAATGCTCGTCTTATGCTATGGTGATTTCCATTTCTGGTAATGCTTACCCCATTAGAATACTATTTCCAATTCTGTAGTATTCCGAGCAGCAGGGTTTTGCTTTTTGACTGTGGCAAGCATTTAACCATAACCATTTGCCCATCCCTTTACCCATTTCTCTTTCTGAGACCTTTGCTGTACTTTTCACATTCTGAACAAGGGACACACAGCCATTCCTACTAATCCTGGATTTCTCCATGTGACAACCTCAAAGGAGCAGTGACAAGCATGGATCGCAGAGATCTGCCCTCCCCACCCCCCAGTACTATCCTATGCAGAGAGATGGGTTGTACAGTGTTTCTGCCACGGTTTTCCTAGTTTTGTCATTTTCTTGCAAAGGCATATTTGTGCAGAATGCAATCAACAAAACAAATGTTCAATGTATCTCAACCTAAAAGATACTACAATATGTGGTTTTAGAAACCGTACAAGCTACTTTTGCCAAACTATGTTCATTTCTGCCCTCGTGACAGACTGAGGTCTGAAGCCACAATTATACGAACTTGTTAAAAAGGTGGCCAGCCCTTGTCACTAAACTGTTAACCCAGTACCTTACCTCTACAGCTCCACTGGGTCAAAAAGTATAGTTTTGTGACCTATCTAGAAGGCTTACTTGAGCTGGCTCCTCTCGAGCTATGGGGAAACATTTGGCAATCTCTCACGTTTGGTCTCACTCAAAGTATTCTTTTAGACTCCATGGCCTTGGACAAGATGGTTAATATTCCCTGGTTACAGGCCCGGACTGGCCGTTGCGGGCTCCGGGCAATCCCACGGTGGGCCGCATGGGTGGGGGCCAGTTTTGGCCCCCTGGGGCTGTTTTTGTGACAGGGCCGTTTTTGCATAGCGTAGCTGCAAAAACGGCCCTGTAACAAAATCGGCCAAAAACCGGCCCTGGCAAAGAGCGCGGTCGCACCCCCAACCCCCAAGGAGGGGGAAGGGGGCAGCACTTTGCCAGGGCCGGTTTTGGTTTCCAGTCCGGCCCTGCCAGGTTAGTCCATGTCATCAGCATTTTTCCAAGACTGGGGGTTTCTGAAGTTTTTACAAACCCTGAACTTCTAAGTCTTGCTGCCATGGCCTGGATAAGGCTTGTTTACGTCCAACGTAATGTACGCTCCGGACCAATGCCCTTCGTTGTCCTCTTTGGCAAGTTATTAGACCTTATCCCCCAGATACGAGTTGGAGTTTTATCCAATCTATGCAGACAATACTCAGCATAGATTAGATCTAACCAGGTTATGTCTGGGTATTTTACATTTTCTTTTAGATTTCACCTAACAAGAAGCATGGTTTGAAAAGCTTCTAATTGCCCGTGTGATAACCACTCACACCAAAGTATAGTTAATTTTGTGCTTTTTTGTTGTTGGTGTGAACTCGATTGTCCATTCCAGTTTTACTCCCTTTAAATTGTAAATCCTACTAAAAGGATTACCACCACTTACAGAAGCTTTATGTGGCAGAAGTCTGGTGTGCAGTTATTAGTTTCATTAGAGGGTCATTAATTATTAGAAAAAGATATTCTTAACAAGTGCCTGCCACGACCTTCTCATTACAATTATGCATTTGAACTTTGTCCTTCTAGCAGTTCATTCCTATGATAGCTTAAAGGGGATTCGATATTTCTTAGTCATATAATGTTTGATTTTATGTCGCTCATATCACATTTTAATTGTGATCCTTTTCATTTATTGTTGTTAAAATGATTGCATGAAATCTTTTTATGATATACTTTTACGGTATTAATGCCGAATGAAGTTTGTTTGATGATAATGAAGCCCAGTGCTTAATTTGAGCCTGTGGAAGCCGCAGCACTTATTTTTGAGGACCAACAGTTATTTTTCTGCATCAGATATTTACAGAGTGCAAGAGAAGGTAAAACACACAGATCAGAAAGAGGAAGAAGAGAAAGGAAAGACGACAATACTATCACATATGGAGGAAGCAAAATCTTGCAAAGTGTGATAATGAGGCTGGGATTGTCTAGTAGTGGAAACAAGAGGCATCAGGTGGATTTAAGGCTACCAGCCTTGGTATGCATCGCACTGACATTTAATGGCATAGGCCGGCGGGCTTCTGAGCAAAGCTTTGGGCACCAGCGCTCTTGGTTTTTACAAATTAAGCACTGTTTGTGACCATGGGGTGGCTGCTTCAAACACCATGGGATGTGTTCATGCTCTTCACTCAGGAGAGGTGGTCGTGGGTTTACCAGAACAACGTGGAGTATTTCTAGACCATGAGAAAGTAAGGGGTATATTCACAAGAGTGTGTGATAACTACCGCAAGAGTAGCATAACGCAACTTTCAACATCGCAGAAAACAACTATGTGACAACGTGGAATTCACAACACGGCGGTAGCATGCGATAGTCTGCCAACACCACGGACAATGTGCGTGACACAACCACCTCGACGGAGATAAAAAGACAAACCCCAACGCAAAAAAAACACAATAAGAAAACAGTGACAACCAACGCGAGGGCAGCAAAACTCACGCACAATGCAGAAAAATAGTACAAGAACAGCATGCGGAAAATGCCATAGAACAAAATCTATCAGCAGTGGAGTACCACGGATGCACCCTGGCCAACTGCAGAGGACAACATGTACACTACAACATCCAAGCACTGTGGAAGAACAGAACTGACACGCACATTGCACGAAAGAGACCAGTGGCAGATAAATCAGAGCCGCAGGAGCAATACACCCACCATGCAGCATATGCACATAAGCAGGAGTTCACCCCTGCATTGACAACATCACAGTACGAACAGCACCCCCACCACATCTGAGCACAGGACACAACTGGTTCAGCAAATGTGCACAACCTGCCAAATCACATCCGAAATCGCAGGGAAAAGTAACATTAAAATGTAGAAGTGCAAGCTGAGACCTGCAAATATGTTTTATTCACACATGCAGAGCATTTTGACATTTTCTCCTGTCGATTGATTGCCAGGGACAGTCACAATGTGATGTGCTCATGAGAAGTAAGTGTCAATTATGATATTCCTTCGGGCTATTCCTGCCGCTGCTGCAGTGGGATGGGGGCTACCTGCCCCATCACCACCATCATCGGCCGGTACCTCTGGAACTGGGATCCATGGGGCCCTGGTGCAAACAAAGATGTTGTGCAACACACAGAATGCAATATTCAGCTTGCACATGATGTTCAAACTGTACAGGAGCTTCCTACCTGTGCTATCCAGGCACCTGAAACGTGACTTCAACACGCCAAATGTGCGTTCAACGATGCCCCTGGTGCGTATGTGGGCCGCATTGTACTGCCTCTGGGCGGGTGTGGCCGGGCTCGGAGGGGTGTCATCATCCAAGGGCAGAGTGCATATCCTTGATCAGCTGTGACAGTGCAGGGAGAAAAGAGTCAATACTTGCTTTGCAGAATGTGATGGCAGGTCCACCAATCCAGTGATGTCCATGCTGGCTGTGTGTGGGGTGAGTGTTAGCCAGCCCGCAGGGAGTAGCTGGTACTGGCAACTACACCACCAGTCATCAGGCCCTCAGACATGCAATGTCAGAACTACAAGGGGGGATGACACGGGTCGCACAGGGCTAATGGCCCCAGATGCACAGCGTGCAACATGGGCCCACCGCCATGGGGCGCTGGCCTGCGGGGGACTGGGGTAGGATCATGTGGGCAGAGCAGTGCTTCAAATGTGTTATGGCTGCATTCCGCATCTCCACACGTTCAACTGTTGTGTGGCTGTGGTGCCATTAAATGTCTGTATTGGGTGCAGGGGTAGCCTGGGTAGTTGGCGATGACATTGGTGAAGAGTCCCCGGAGGACCACTATTGCCTGCACATTGATGGAATGCGTGTGCTTTATGTTGCGGTAGTGGTGTGCAGTATCCGCAGGGGGCACAAGTGGGAAATGTGTGCAGTTGATTGCCCCCAACACGCTTGGGAATCCGGCTATGGCGTTGAAGCCTTGCTTTGTCTCCAGCTGTTCCTGCGTAGTGTTGGGGAAGGGAAGGTACTGGGGTATGAAGCTGAGGATGGCATCCAGGACAGGTGTGATGAACTTTGATAGCGCTGGCTGTCAGACCCCTCTGACTCTGGCAGTTGTTGGTTGAAAGGTACCTGAGGCCAACAGGCACAGCACAGCCAGCAGCTGTGTCTGCAGAGGGATGTTGGTTCTCTGCTGTGTTGGGACCGTCAGCCTGTGGGCGATGTGGGTCATGATGCGGTGAATGGTTGTTTTTTTGAGCCTGTAGTGGGCAATGACTTTCTCTGGCGTTAGGTCTGTGAGAGTCGTGCATTTTTGGTAGGTCCGCTATCTTACTCTGCGCTGTCTCTGTGGTGGTCCGGGGGGGGTTTTGGGGGTCAGGGTCCTGGGGGTGGTGGCAGTGGGTGTTGTGGCCCTGTTTGGGCTCCGAGCTGCATGATGAGTAGCTCCAGGGCCTCATTTGTTCTTCGGGTGTGGCTGTGTGTGGGGTTCTGTTGCCTACTGCAGGTAGTCGTCCGTCTTTACACATGCTTGAGGCAGGTATTAAATACCTGCATCTCCCGCGCCTTATCGCATGTTTTTGGTTTGCTTCGCAGATCAGTCAGTTCGTTGTGAAAGTGTTGTTGTTGTTTTTTCATGTGTTTCTGCACGGGAAAGCCTACTCTGCATCTCTTTAGCGTTAGTTGGTGATGTCCGCCATGGTCTTAGGTTTTGAGTCTGTTAACGCTGGAAATCTGACGATGTCTGCTGTTTGCACCAGCTTGTGACTGGGGTGTTAAATCTATCTCCACTTTTGCTGCGTTAAGGTGGAGTTAAATCGGAGTTAACTCCTGGTAAATATGCCCCCAAGTCTTTCAAAACCTTGCCCTTTGTTAAAGGCCTTGCTTCAGCTACAGAGCAACCGCAGGATGGTCACAGCGGTCACTAGCCACTGGTATTAGCCTCTTTACTGCCCGGAGCTGCCTAGGTGATACTCTTTCATTCTGACTGATTGCAGCCTATCGGATTCCACACCTCTTAGTAGAGCTACTAGACTTACAACGAGCAAAATACGGCGGAGCTGACACCGTGCGAAAGTTTTTCACAGATAATCAGTAACATTCGTTTGTAGAGTTTGCTGTGGCAGGTAGCAGCGCTATCTGCTTCAACAGATACATGCTTGAATCCGACACAGAATCGCCCCAAGGGAAACTGGAAGGATTTGGACCCCTTCCTTGCAACACATCCATCTTTAACGAAGAACATCTGCAAATCTGTTTTCAACTAGGAGCCCCTTTCTGCCAAAATAAGACTTAATTATATTCCAGTAGCAAACTGCTCCCTGGATCATGTGTAGGTTGGACTTAGAAACACACCAATGACTAAAGTTACAAACTTCAAACACGCTCTATCGTGTGCCACTCACACTTTCATTTTTCTCAGTGCACTTAATAGCCATAGACCACAAGTTATAACCATTTTCTAAACTTCATTGATTAAAATTGCCTTTTAAATGTAATTTAATTTAAATAGACTATTATCAGATTTAAAAGACAAGCAGCCCAATTTCAGAGTGTGCGATGTCAATGTTGAGTGTGCAAGGATAAATGGCTGTGGTCTCATAAGTCCGCATTATGACTTTTTAAACTGCTCGTATTTCACCCAACACGATGCTGACAACGGTAAAACAAAAAAAAATAAACAGGTATAAAAAAAGACTCAGTACCACACTGGGATACTTTCCCCCCCACTTGCAGCTGCAGGCCGAGTTCAGTCGTTTATCTTTTATTGGCAGAGTTCCCCACTGTCTCCTTTCCCCACTGCCGCAGGTTCCATGTTGAGAGGGGCATTTTTGAGGGGTCAAGGAGGGTTCTACAGACTTTCTGGAACAATCTGAAGAAGGTACTGACATATATTGCACCTTCCAGTGTGAGGTGAAATTACCGTCATGATGGATACAGACAGTGCAGAGTAGACACATTCCACTTCCAGCTTTTAAGGGGGAGGGTCCGACAGCAGGCGCTCCGCTGCCTTTTGGCTAGGTTTGCGCATTAGAAATACCACATATATACATAAGTTTAATGGTGGCGGATGCAGTCTCTCGCTGGAACAACACCACAAGGGGTCCCTCAGGAAGAATTGCTAAAAAACGTATAAAAATGATTGGATGGAATCCATTAAAGTGGGTTTAACTAGTTGAAGAGGCTGGAACACTGTTTTTCTCCTTGTAAAACAAGCTTAGAATAAAATGATCATTTTGGAGACCAGAAAACCAGCGACTTTGCATCATTCAATATGTCTTTAGAATGCCTCGAGAGGTAGAAATTACACCTACGTTTACAAACTGATTCATCACTGCATTCTGTCAGGAATATTAGATCCAGGTACACTGTCACAACCCACCAAGCTAAGCTCAGACCTAAGTGTCATGGAGGACAGCTCCTGAGAGCATCGTCGTCTCTGTTCTGTTGAGTCTATAAAGACTCAACTGAGTTACTGACCATTCACAAAGACATAAAATTGCTCTGTGAAACGCAAGGCTGCACCATATTTACAAGAATGTGGTGCAGCCTTGCGATTCCCCAAGCGATGGCGCTAGTTTAGCAACTGAGCACCAACGCAGCCACAGGCCCGGACTGGCCATAGCGGGCACCGGGCAATCCCCCGGTGCGCCGCAAGGGTGGGGGCCGGTTTTGAGCCCTGGGGGGGGCGATATTGTTACAGGGCCGTTTTTGCAGCATAGCTGTAAAATCGGCCCTGCAACAAAATCGTCCGAAAACCGTCCCTAGCGAAGCGCTCGGCGGCACCTCCAGCCCCCCCGAGTGGGGAGGGCGGGACGGCCGAGCACTTTGCCAGGGCCGGTTTTAGTTCCCAGTCCGGCCCTGCTCTTGCACCATAGTGCAAAGGTGTCTCTGTGCAGGGGAGGATTGTTTATGTTTA
Organism: Lissotriton helveticus; assembly: GCF_964261635.1. NCBI lineage: Eukaryota > Metazoa > Chordata > Amphibia > Caudata > Salamandridae > Lissotriton > Lissotriton helveticus. Next base: position 1,418,332,366 of record NC_136068.1, on the reverse strand, counting down.
GGAAAGTGCCCATTCCTGCACATAAACAATCCTGAAATACCATTGTGTCACTTTCACGTGTGCTGCTTCATGCAGCACACATGAAAGTGACAAAATGGCATTTTTTTTTAAAGATTGTTTATGTACAGGAAGGTACATCTTTCTGTACATAAACACACCATGGCATTTTGCTTTTTCCATGTGTGCTGCACAAGGCAGCACAAATGGAAAAAGCAAAAACGAGGAGAAATAATGCATTTCTCCTCGTTTCGCCAACTTAAAACCAGGACTTACCTGGTCTTAATTTTTCACGCTGCCTCCTATGTACGCCACCCTTGTACATAGGGTGCAGCGTCAAAATGAATGGGTGTTGAGGTGGAACGCCCACCGCAACACCCACTGCCCACCCCTTTCAAGCTAACCATGGCGTGTAAGGGAGAGGGGAGAGGGGTTGGCCTAACGGCTAAGGCGCTCGACCTCGGACCTGGGGATCTGGGTTCGAGTCTCGGTAACAACGTCAAAAACCTCCTGTGATTCTGGGCAAATCACTTAATCTCCCCGTGCCTAAAATGAAAGTGTGTCCTCATGTAACGTAACTGGTGCTATGTAAAGCGCTCTGATACCTGATTCGGTTCGGGTCTAGTTCGTGCTATATAAAACTCAGCAAAAAAAAGAAAACCCCCCAAAAAAGCCTTATGTACAAGGCAGCGTTAAGACACGTTAAGTGGTTTAACACTGCCTTGTACATAAAGTGCAGCCCCTATCGCTACCACAACGTCAGTAAAAGTGGCGATAGGGGCTTGTACATATGCCCCTTAGTTTTTTCATCCCATTAGTTTATCAGACACAGGCTGCAAGCGAAATTCAGTCAGTGCCATCGTGCACAGTTCCTTTTTTGGGAGGATGCCTCCTTAGCATTGCTTTTCAGACATTTATGAGCTGAAATCCAACATTGTAATCAACAACAACGTAGTTCAACTTGCATCTCAGCCCCTGACCACTAAAATGTCGCTCACTTTACTTGTAAACAGGACACAGTACATCCATCATTTAGAAGGCCCTTGCCAAAGGTGGGTGGAGAGTCCCAACTTTGCCCGAAGTCTCAGGGGGAGCTTAAACCAATCCATCCAGCAGCAGACAGGATTTCCTACTGCACAATGGCTTGCTGAAGGGCCATTTAGCAGCAGGGAAGGGATCCCGAGCAGCAGGGAATAGATCCTGAGCAGCAGGGAATAGATCCTGAGCAGAAGGGAATATATCCCGAGCAGCAGGGAATAGATCCCGAGCAGCAGGGAATAGATCCGAGCAGCAGGAAATAGATCATGAGCAGCAGGGAATAGATCCCGACCAGCAGGAAATAGATCCCGAGCAGCGGGGAATAGATCCTGAGCAGCAGGGAATTGATCATGAGTAGCAGGGAATAGATCCCGAGCAGCAGGGAATAGATCGTGAGGCTGCAGCGCTCTCCAGAGTCACAAGATGAAGAGTCTTGGAATGTGAGTGTGGGTTGGGGTTCCTAGAAGGGCGTGATGGGGGTGCAGAGGTTGGACAGAGGAGCATGTTACGCAGATGCAAATAGACTTAAGAATTTGCCAGAGACTCAGGGGACAGGAGATTGGGACGGCTGTTAAGCAATGCCTGCCCAATAACTGCCCTACACTCTCCTTTAGAGCTGCATGTAAAAGATCCCACTGCGGCAAATGGTAGTAAAACTGCCTTCTTTTAAACCACAAGATTTGCACAGCACAAAACTTTCAAAGCAAAGTCGTAAGTCAGATAGCAGTTGTGCACACCCCTGCATATAAATGATCTAGAGTGCACGGATATCTGTTTCTGCATGAATCATGACTAAGTAAATACACAAAGAAATTGGTTGTCATTTTCCGGTTCATTTTGTGTCTTGGCCTCATATACATTTTCAGGAGATGAGAAAATCCACATGTGTCCCAAAATACCAGCGATACCTTAACACGTTAGAATTGTTTAAACTCGAGACTATCCTGAAAGTTAACTATCTTCACTCAAGATGCTGTTGTGACATAATTTACCTTCTGATCATCACTCAGCAAGACCCATCCTACAGCCAACGGTGGTAACCAGATGTCAAACCTTGACTGACAGCCACAGAAATATTGTGATAGTCAAATAAAATAGTACAGTGAATGTCACTAGCGTCGATTCTAAGTGATGTTTATCAACAACTTAATGTTAGCATATAGTACCCATACGCGACTCACCTGGAGCCGTAGATGTCAAAACCTTGGGACATAATCTAAATTTTCCCATATCTCTTCTTCCTAGTCTCCAGGTAAAATGCACTTTGAGGTTTTATAACAGTGGTGATGTTCTTCAGAATGATGTAATGGTAAGAGGCATGTAATCAAATGTGTGCTTGTAACCCTACTTGCCAAACAGTGGGATTCATTGAGCTGTAAATTGTCTTCAATTTCACAGACGTTTTGTTTATGCTTCATAACTGTTGTGTGAATACAAGAAGCAGAACCGTGCAGAAATTTGACAGCTCATCGGCTCAACCAGATTTCGAGAGATCGTGAATATTCGATCAGGGATCCTGAATATTTGACAGTGCCATCCAGGTTTTCGCTATTAATCTATTTTGAGCCTTTGCCTTGGAACATTGAGTGCATCTGAGTGAAAATATCCATGCCCACAGCTTTTGCATATTCCCTGATTTTGGGGTAAACACCTTGGTAAAAGAATACAGAGGAGGTCTAATGTTGTATGGAAATGATCTAGCTCACTGGACAAACTTTACTGAGTATATCGGTTTTCTGTAGGCCACTAGCTTCATTTTAGATAGAAGGTTGTTATCTAGTACTGCATCAAAAATGGATTCCACTAAATTTTGTGAGTGTACAAAAGCACACATCCAAACTAAGTTATGTATTTTCAAGCCACTTTATTTCATAGAAAAAATGTATGCCCAAATATACTGAATTTGATACAACAAACTATACCCAGTTGTGCATCAATTCATGCCTTGAATGACCTAAACAATAACCTCCAAAATTCTATGCTCCTTTTTTTCCAGACAACTACTCTAGAGGCATATCTCTACAAAACATAAGAAATAAAACAACTACACATATATTACGGAAAAAATAGCAAATGGACAGAAGCCTGTGAGATTCACTAACGGAAGCCGGAGTCTCCGACCCAAACCATTTCTACGCTGTGCACCTCAACAAAATACAGAAATAAGGACACATAAAGGAAATACCCAAATGAGAAACTATTTTCTTTAATTCACAAACAAAAAAAATAACATTGAAATTTAAAGCGCAGGTTAGAGTGGTTCAAGATTGGGTTTTAATTCTAAAAGACACATTGATATACTACATTGTAGCATATCACTTCGTCCTTTGTGCTCCAACTACATCCACTCTTTTAGTCAAAACATACCAGTGCTTCAATTGAGGCCGCCAAATGGCCAAACTATTGTTTTTCTATAGTTGTGCTCTTTCCAAAAATCAAGGTCATGATACTAACTGCGCGGGAGGCGCAGCGTGTGCACAGTGAAGTGCACGGACATACCTGGAGGCTGCGGGAGGACTCGGGAGGTGGCGGCCACACCCCCTTGCTACCGGGGGATTCAAATCAGACCTCGCGTCTCCCGCTTTGCGGGAGGCGCAGCGTGTGCACAGTGAAGTGCACGGACATACCTGGAGGCTGCGGGAGGACTCGGGAGGCGGCGGCCACACCCCCTTGCTACCAGGGGATTCAAATCAGACCTCGCGTCTCCCGCTTCGCGGGAGGCGCAGCGTGTGCACAGTGAAGTGCACGGACATACCTGGAGGCTGCGGGAGGACTCGGGAGGCGGCGGCCACACCCCCTTGCTACCGGGGGATTCAAATCAGACCTCGCGTCTCCCACTTCGCGGGAGGCGCAGCGTGTGCACAGTGAAGTGCACGGACATACCTGGAGGCTGCGGGAGGACTCGGGAGGCGGCGGCCACACCCCCTTGCTACCGGGGGATTCAAATCAGACCTCGCGTCTCCCACTTCGCGGGAGGCGCAGCGTGTGCACAGTGAAGTGCACGGACATACCTGGAGGCTGCGGGAGGACTCGGGAGGCGGCGGCCACACCCCCTTGCTACCGGGGGATTCAAATCAGACCTCACGTCTCCCGCTTCACGGGAGGCGCAGCGTGTGCACAGTGAAGTGCACGGACATACCTGGAGGCTGCGGGAGGACTCGGGAGGCGGCGGCCACACCCCCTTGCTACCAGGGGATTCAAATCAGACCTCGCGTCTCCCGCTTCGCGGGAGGCACAGCGTGTGCATAGTGAAGTGCACGGACATACCTGGAGGCTGCGGGAGGACTCGGGAGGCGGCGGCCACACCCCCTTGCTACCCGGGGATTCAAATCAGACCTCGCGTCTCCCACTTCGCGGGAGGCGCAGCGTGTGCACAGTGAAGTGCACGGACATACCTGGAGGCTGCGGGAGGACTCGGGAGGCGGCGGCCACACCCCCTTGCTACCGGGTGATTCAAATCAGACCTCGCGTCTCCCGCTTCGCGGGAGGCGCAGTGTGTGCACAGTGAAGTGCACGGACATACCTGGAGGCTGCGGGAGGACTCGGGAGGCGGCAGCCACACCCCCTTGCTACCAGGGGATTCAAATCAGACCTCGCGTCTCCCGCTTCGCGGGAGGCGCAGCGTGTGCACAGTGAAGTGCACGGACATACCTGGAGGCTGCGGGAGGACTCGGGAGGCGGCGGCCACACCCCCTTGCTACCGGGGGATTCAAATCAGACCTCGCGTCTCCCGCTTCGCGGGAGGCGCAGCGCGTGCACAGTGAAGTGCACGGACATACCTGGAGGCTGCGGGAGGACTCGGGAGGCGGCAGCCACACCCCCTTGCTACCAGGGGATTCAAATCAGACCTCGCGTCTCCCGCTTCGCGGGAGGCGCAGCGTGTGCACAGTGAAGTGCACGGACATACCTGGAGGCTGCGGGAGGACTCGGGAGGCGGCGGCCACACCCCCTTGCTACCGGGGGATTCAAATCAGACCTCGCGTCTCCCGCTTCGCGGGAGGCGCAGCGCGTGCACAGTGAAGTGCACGGACATACCTGGAGGCTGCGGGAGGACTCGGGAGGCGGCGGCCACACCCACTTGCTACCGGAGCCTATTTCAGACAGCCCTCACTTCCGGCCCCGCGGGACGCGCGCGCGGGCGAAGCCCAGGCAAAGGGCGGGCCCTCTACGGCCCTCAGAGGCCAGAAGAGGACGGGACGGGCCACCCCACCTGACTTTTCCATAGGAGGAGGTATAGAGATGCACTTTATTTATTGACTTGCACTGTACTGCTATTGCCGCTTTTGGCGTATTGTATACAAAATATGTCCATCTGGGAGGAGCTCAATGCCCTGTGTGGCACCAAGTATGTTCCGGATGCATCAACCCCCCCTATTTTTGGCAGTAATTTAGACAATTCAAATGGCACTCAGCGGGACCCACCTCTACCCTCAAATAAAGACAAAAGTCAAGCCAATGCACTGCCTCGGGGCCTCAATATAAAAAGGAAGCATGACGGGGCAAATGCTAATGAGAACCAACCTAAAATCCTAAAATTGTGCACCAGCCCTACATCATCTCCCTCTAACCCAACTACATCAATGGTGGATTTGGCTGCGGATAAAATAAATGATTCTGTATCGTCCTCCCAACCAACTTTACTGGCTCAGTTCGAGCAACTGTTACTATCTGCCATATCGCCTCTGGTTATAAAAATTAATGATCTGGGGGACAGGCTGACTAGCATTGAGAAAATAATCAATAGGAATTTTCCACCTACCAATAAGATGGCAATACCCATTTGCCCTAATCCTCCCAGTACCCCCGAAAAGTTTAAGTCAATTTCACATAAGAATGTCCAAACTCAATCACTACCACTTAACACACTTATCGCATCAGGCTCTAAAGTAGCATTAAAACCCGCGTTAACAAATCACACAGTGGCCAGAGCCGATCCAGAAAGAATGCCACGTATTAATTTACCTCCTGTAGCCGCCCCATATGTGACTGTCCTCTCTGGGGTCCCTGCACTTAGTCAGGGAAAACATGAAACACATCAGGACCTGTTAAATAAGGTTATTTTTTGGCTACAGGACAACAGACCTTTGCCACCTGACCTAGATGGTGGAATCCTGAGCGTCAGGAGGGTGGGGTGGTTAGGTACGCTGCCCAAAGACACCTCTGGGGACCTGGTGATAATTACATTTAAGAATAGGAACATCGCCCCCTACTTACGATTTTGTCAGCCCAAAGAAGGAGACGGCCCCATCTGCATTTGGGACTTGTATGACTTCTATCCGAGCTTCCTACACATCCCGTTACTTAGATCACCGGCAAAGAAATACAACTCCTGGGGAAGGGGATCTTGTGCACCTAGCGCCACTAACCTTCTAGCCTCTAATAGATTTGAACCACTGTTTAAAAATCGTATTTTCTGAGAACCAACTATAAAGAGGCCACCCATGAGTACTAGCTTAAATGACACGGTAGTATCCAATTTATAAAGCCTTATTGTATTTCCAGCTGTTGCATGATGAACTATGTGTGGCTACCATGGTTGGTTTTTTAAAGAGTGTTTTTAGGAAAAGGAAAAGTTTAACGTGCCCATAAATCCATTGTATTCACAGTTATTTTGCTTTTACTGAAATATAATGTTATATTCTGTGTACATTATGTATCGATTTCTGATGAATGTTGCGTTTATGATTTTTAAATTTACAAAAATCGAATAAAGCTTTTCTACTTCTTCAACTTAATTTTTAGCCTTCAATTTGAGATTCCTTCCCATTTACAGAGTATTAAAAAATATAAACATTTCCATTTTCGTTTGTTATGTGTGTATACTTTTCTAAACAGTTCGGGATCCCTGAGTAGATGTCACAGACCAACAGGGCCCACGGACCAGAGGTAAAGAACCACTGCACTAAGGTGTACCACAAGCGAGGTCTCCACTGCAAAAAGGTAATTCCCATTGACTCTGGAAATTGACCAGATCCCAGATAGACATCTCCACCGTAACTACATTTTTGCAAAATACCTCTACTGCTTTAGCAAAAAAAAAAGCTCCCCATAGCACTCGGGGTCTTTTCCAACTTTCATTACTAATCTAAGGGGGCTCATGTGCTATTGTGTGATAACACTGTGAAAACAATGAAAGGCGTGTCTAAAAGGATTAAACGTCAGCCCACAAGGAAAATGATTCAAAGCAATGCCACTGGAGGCATCTGAAGATGTCAGAAGCGCTATGGGTGTGCTCCTAAGCACAAGCAACAAAAAAACAACAGGATTCAATAGAGGAAATCCTGCTAGGATACCTTGGAGTTTACTTTAGAGGACAAACCAAGTTAAGCAATGTATCAATTTATATTAAAATTGCTCCATCGCGTGTTAAAAAGGATCACTCAGCCAGACTCTTAATGTTCTTTAACGGTGAATAGAACATAATTATTCAGAGATAAACTCAAATTGCTTCCAAGTGCTAACATAACAGATCCACAAAGGCCAATAGCTTAAAAGATCTCAAATTGAAGGATAGTACTCAGAGATGTTGTTTTTTTCCTATATGATTCAAGTTTGCAAATAAGAGATACCTCATCTATCCTGACCTGGGGTTGTTTCTAAAGTGAAGCTGCTCTCAGAATGTAAGGGAGCTATTTAAGATGGTTTCCTGTATAGAGGCGTACACATTACCTTCATGCACTGTTATGTTTCTTTGACGTTTCTCTGTCATATTTATGTTGATTTCTAAATTACAGTCTTCATGTGTCTGAGCTTCTCTCCCTTCTCCTATTTCTACTGCTCCTCTAGTGTCTTCCTGCAGATTGGACACATTTATATTTCAAATCTGCCAGTAGTTGTCTTGATTAATATTTTGCTTTTTTCCAAGTTGTGTCCATTGCACACAGTGAGGCAGAGTTACTAACAACTTTCAACTCACAACAGTGCTGTAAACCGGGGCAAACTGTTGATATTGGACTTACTTTTCAGCACAAAACTTTATATGTGCTGTTAAAGTATCCCTAAAGAAACGCAAAGTAGTACTCTGTGCTGCTTGTGTTGCACTGTGCCAAAGAAGGCATACTATGAGTGGTACATGGGCGTTCCCATCCGGGGCAGCCCTTCGCTAAGACCGCAGAGCGTCGCTCAACTGCCCTCCAACAGTCAAACTAAGGAAAAATAACATGCTAATAACATGAGGTTATTATCATTTTATATTATCCTGCTGCGGCAGCTTTGCGGGCGGGGCGAGGCTGCTCTGATGACAGAGGAGCAGGGGGAGGAGTGCTGGCGCACTTTAAGTGTACATGAATATTTGACCGGCCTTATGGGGCTGGCCAAACAGTCATGCACACTTTGTATGTTCTCCACCCAGGCTGTAATACAGCCTGGGTGGAGAACATGCCCAGGCTCCCACTGCCTGTCTGAGTGCCGAACTGTGGTGCTCAGACCTATCACAACGCTGTTGTGATTGGCTTAGGGGAGCTTTGGTGCTTCTTGTTCCAGCCCGTCGCGGAGGAGAGACGGAGGAGAGATGCAGCAATAAGATGCGTTTTTTCCTTTTATTACACCCTCCTACTCTCCCCACCCCACCCCCGGCCGCCCCCGATCTGTGCCTGCCTCCACTGGTTGCCATACAACAGCCATGCGGTTAGATTCAAAGTTCGATCTACTAATATGTGTAGACAAGGCTTTGTGCTGAAAATTAATGCCTCTTTGAGGCTATCGTCAACTTGAAAAAAAAAATGTTTCCCACATCTTGCATATGTGCTGCACAGCACACACACAAGTAGGAAAGTATTAAAACTATTTTTTAGGCATGGTATTTTGTAATGGAATGGTACTCTTTCAGCACAAAACCTATGCTAGAAATCACGCAGAAACCCTTCCACTGTGGTGCTTAAAAGCTGAAGTGTGCCAGGGGTCACCGGAGGGAGGGAGAAAACAGCGTCATATATTAGTAGAAATGGCTCTGTCCTGCTCTGTCCTTTTCATGCGACACAACACAGCACAGCGTGCAAAGTTAGTAAATTGGGCCCAGAATTTGTAGTATGTAGGCAGCGTCATTGTGTTGGCAGTCTTCTTCTTTCATGAGTAGCACAGATGTAATGTCTCTGGTGCTGGACTCAAAGTTCCAGATTGGCCGCCTCTAATGATTTGCACCCGAGGCATTATTCACAACTGCCTCTGACTGAAGGTCATACCTCTTCAGACTTAAAAATCACTTCCTGCCGTCTATTTACATCATTTTAACATCTACACAAAAAGCCAGATGTTCAGAAGTTTTGAGTCACATCATTCAGCAAGCAATATTCAATGAAACCAAGGACTGCTGGTCAACCACAGAAAATGTAAGTACATTCTTTCTATCAGACATTGCTGCTTGAGCAGTCGTCTTTCGTCCTGCCCTTCCCCTTCCTTCGTTAATCTTTACTTCAGGGGCACATCCAAGCAAAATAAAATAGTTTTCTTCTAGATATCAACACAAAATAGCAAAATGTTTAGTGTATGCTGTGCATGTGTCCATATAATGAAGACTGACTAATGTATAAAGAATGTGCTTGTTTACAAGACACATCGACATGTAAGTAAGTGTTTACAAACTGTGTACACATACACACCCTGAAATTCCAACATCACTTGCTCAGTGATCTCAGAGATACTTCTAAACTGGACTGTGTAGAACTAAAAGCTGATAGTAATTTTCTAAATATCCAACTTTATTGCAAAAACGTACAAGCACATGAATACTCCAAAGATAAGTGTGCATGCACTCCTGCACACAAACACAATCTCAGACAGGCATACCCTTCTAGTATAGCTCTACTGGCACTTCTAATGCATCGGTACAACGCTTGAAAATCACAAAGCTGTAGGGACGGTCATATCCGTGTGCGGTATTACCACAACATTATGAGTTGTTCCATTAAGATGGAGAATTGCTGCAGAAATATGTATTTCCTGACCAATGTCAAGAATAATCAATCATTTTTTTCCAGTTTTATATAGCGCAAACTTGACCAAAAGTTATCAGAGCGCTTTACCTGAGCACGAGTTACCTTACACAAGGACACATTCATTTTTGTTAGGCGGAAGAGATTAAGGGATTTGCCCAGAATCACAGGATGTTGTGCGTCATTGCTGAGACTCGAACTCTGTTCCCCAGATTTGAAATATTCCACCCTAGCCATTAGGCCACATCTTCTCACCTTCGTTATACAGAATATGACAGTTTGCCCAAATAAATCACTCAGACTCAACATGAAAACACAAAAACATATGTTATGTTACAGAAATTTATATCGCTCACGGCTACTCCTAAGTGTCCCGGCGAGGAAGCCAAATAGAAGACTGTGGGGAACCTTGATTCCCTGCCAATTAGATAAATAGAGTTTTTAGTCTCTTCCTGAACCGACGAGGATCATGAATGCTCCGCAACTCAAGAGGAAGAGAGTTCCAGGCTTCAGCTGCTTTAAAAGATAGAGAACTCCCACCAACTCTAACAAGCCGAAAGCAAGGAATCGATGCCAGACACTGTGAGGCAGAGCAAAGATGTCTTCGGGGGGAGTAGAAACTAAACTGTTTCCTCAGGTAGAGCAGGCCACATCAGTGAAGGGCTGAGTGGGCCAAAGTGAGAGCCTTAAATTTGACTTTTTGAGCCACTGGAAGCCAGTGCAGGTCATGCAGTTGTTTCTTTTACGCTAGACTGCCCGGGATGCCCATCAAAGACAGCATTCTGTACTACGTGGAGTTTTTTGAGCTGGTATCTTGGTAAGCCAATATAAAGAGCATTGGCATAGTCAAGGCGACTGAGAATCAGAGCACGAGCGACCATCTCTGTCGCAGTCCTGGGTTAATAGAGGCAGGAACTTCCTAAGCCTACAGTAAGGGATTTCAGTGTGCCAAAACATTGACCTCCCAGTTTCTTTTTTGCGTGGAGAACCAAAGGTTCTCCTCAAACCAGACTCCCAAGTTGTTGACTGCTTGTCCTGTAGAACTGGGGAGATTCCCTAAACTATGGAGGAAAGCATGCACACATGCATGAAGACCTAAATATACACATACACCTCTAATCATCTAACTCATCTGCGGTGAACAGATTGCTAATGTTTGACAATCTTTCCCCAAGAAAGATATTCTGTTTGAATTTGGCATCATGATTATACTGCCCTTAATCTAGGGAGACCAGAACCAAGCACACAACAATGATACAACCCAAAGATCCTTCCCATCACAAACCCCATGCCAGGCAGCACACTGGCAACCCACACCAATTTCACACTTTTCCAGCTAGAAGAATGCAGGTCTGTTCATCAACATTCTGACAGAATACTGCAGTTGTGTGTGTGCAGAATTCACACAATGGAGCACTCTGTCAATGTAGTTTGAAAATGGATATCTGTTATTTGTTCTTTTCTTAAGAGCGATGAAGCTGTTCAACACCCATGATTTTAGACCACCATGTAAGAAGATCTTGGAGGTCTTACTCCGTAACTTCAGACATTAAAGAGAAGATGTGGAAGTGAGTGGCTGATACTGAGTCTGGGCAGACAAAAACTCTAAGAGGTGGAGCTTTACAGGAGATTGTTCCCCTTCCAAGGTGACTTGCCTAGTAACAGATGACATGGCTGTTTTAAGGGTTAATATAAGATAATAGAGGATATGGTTGTTTCAAGAGATGTTTAAATGTGACATATTCTTCAATAAATGTAAATATCATCACTTGACTACAATGCCATCCTCATGAACAAAGATACTATTTCTAAATAAAATAGTTCTTCTGTAGTAGCGTTAAAGGTTTACAAAGCAACATCTTTCTCAGTGTTAAAACATATAAACAAATGAAGCAATGGTCACCCCATCCTTCTCAGTTAGCTTTCTCTTGCAGACAGAATTGTACTATACTGCATAGGGTGTCCTTTGGGTCAGCACTTGCTCTTGATTGGTTGGCTTTCCAGTACATTCCAGGTCCTACTTCTGATTACATAGCTTTCCTCCCTATACTTGTGTTTGTTCAACCAGTGAAGAATTTAGGTTACAACCTCACTTTTGACTGGTTCAGCGTATCCTTCAACTGCTGGCATCAAGAACTTATTTTTTGAATTTTTTTAACTGTTTATTGTTTAGTCCTGCTCACATCCCTCGATTTCTTCTATGCTTCCTTCTCGCTCATTCCCCCCATCTCTCTTTACCAACCCCATAGTCAACCTCTGTTCCATCACACTGCTCTGGAATTACCTGCCATGGGCGCCTGATGTCAACCTGAGGTGGGGGGTGGAAAAGAAAAAAATAAAGTTACCTTTCCTGCTGGCGCCACAATCCTCTCCTCCCGCGCCGCTCTGCTCCACTGCTCCTGTACCAACGACAGTACATTTCCCATGGGCACAGGCTTCCAAACCCCACCCAATCCCAGTGCTTCTCCCAGCATGAGAGAAACACTGGGATTGGGTGGAGCTGGCCCTTTTTGCGCTCCAGCAGGGTCTTGGAGCCTGTGCCCCCGAGCACTAGGATATCTCCAAGGGAACAGTCTGGAGATATCCAAATGTGACGTGGGTTTGGCCGTCTGTGGACGGCTGGCCGAACCCACTTGCGCACTTTTAGTGCCTGCCTACCACCACTCCCCTTGCTTTGTGATGCTGATACCAAGCCCCGCCCCCAACGTGGCGGGCTGAAAGTAAAAATAAAATGTCAATGAAATAGTTTCATTGTCATTTTATATTTTTTCTTACGGCTGTGTTTTTGCAGTGGGGCAACTCTCCTCTGCCATAGCGGAGGAGACGCATCTGTTCTCCGCTAACTCTTCACCTGACACCGCGCACTGTAGAAGTTCAGTATTTCTCTCTGTCTACTTCCCTTCTGTCAGATCACTACTACTGGCATAGTCAATGCTTCTAAAACTGAGCCGGCATCTTGAAAGCCAACAGCGGCCTTCATTTGTCTTACAATTGTGTTTTCGACATTTCCAAAATAACCTTCTTGTGTGTGTAGATGCAACATGGTGGCCATTTGAATCTTATTTTTATATTTCCATGATAATAGTCATGTTGAGTCTATACACAACACGCCTGTTGTTTTGGAACTGCAGAAAATAATGTTCCTTGAAGACCAGATGCTCTTTTCTATGCTTTCAAGATGCCCCCCCCCTATGTTGCATCTACATGCAATGTGACGGTCATTTGGAAGCATAGAAAAGAAAATTCCAAAATGGATGGTCACTCTTTTGCCGGTGTTGGCTCAATTTTAGAAGCATTGGTAGAGCTAATAACAGCAAGCCAAAAGAATTTGCAGAGTGAGACCAATTGACTTTGCCAATTCTTGTTAGAAAATGGTTGATGGATACTAACTATAATGTCCTACCTGCCTTTCCCCATGGTGACGCTGGTGAATGAATTATCTATTAGGTCCTTCTGAGTCCTCTGGCTTCTTTTCTCCTTCACCCCAAAACTCCTAGGGCCTCATTTATGAGGCCGTGCGTCACTTTTACGCCGCCGGTGCGTCACCAGCAGCGTAAAAAATGTGCCTTGTTGCACCATATTTACAAAGTGACGCATCTATGTAGATGCGTCACTTTGTAAACCCCTGCGCTACATTATACCTATGCAAGGTATAATGTATGCAGGGGGGTGTCCTTACGCAAGACAGGGTCATAGAAGTCTATACGATTTCACTGCACCACTTCTAGGACACAGATGCGTCCATTTCTTACGCCTGCCTCACAGCAGGCGTAAGTCTGACGCAGGCCCTTTCACATGGGGTTTGCCCCATGTGAAAGGACACATTGCTGGAGTTGCGTCACTTTTGTGACACACTCCAGCAATGCGTCACTTTTGCGCCGTACAGATACGTCAGAAATTCTGACGTATCTGTAACTCCTTGCGCCATGATGCGTCATACTGTAAATATGACGCATCATTTGTCTCGCAAGGAGGGCGCAGTGAAATGTGACGCATCGCTGTTTTCACGCAGCGATGCATCACTTTTCATAAATGAGGCCCCTACTGTCTGGCCTGTGATCAGACTCTGTGGTTAACCTTTTCATCTTTGTAGGCCTTCCTACAGCCCTGCGACCTTGGATGCACTGCAGTGCTCTCCGTAAGGCTCTCTTCTGCTGATTCATACCTACTCTGCACAACTTTACAAAGCGCTTTCAACGACAACAAATGAAATAAGGCATGTTAAAAAATATATGTGAGATAGCATAGTAACGAAACTGCAAGAATGAACAGCAGTTGGAGCCAGAGGGGCCACTGTGACAAGAACGTTCAGAGTGTGTGAAGGAAAAGAATAGGAGAAGGAGGCACAAAGGTGTAAATGAGAAAGCACTACCATCGATTGGTGAGGGTGAAGCACTCAATAGAGGTGTGGGTAGGAACAGATGTATGCATCTATGCCGGAACAATGACATCAACAAGTGCAGAGGGTAGAATATGTTAAAACACTTAAATAAAAATCAAGGTGGCATCGATTTAAAGGGGACTTGAAGTGTCACAATACACCTCAAAACTTCAGCTGACATAATCAAAGGAGCTAACATTCTAGAAGTCCTTTTTGGTGATTGCTAGAGGTGCAGGACTGGCTGAAGAGAATTGTGTTTTTTCTCTACACCGGATGTCCCTTTAAGTGTTGGGTATTTCTAAGGAAAGGAAGAGGGCAGGTTCATTTGGGTGTGGAAGTAAATCATGTAGCTCTAAAGCACAGATTTAAATCAGGCATTTACAAAAGATGAGCAGTGGAAAGTGCACCAATGAAGACTGGCTCTACCCCACCCCACATGGCTACAGGACCCGTATTAATAGGTACACAATGCTTCAGGGAACACTATACTTAACAGGTCACGGTGAGCTAAGAGCAGATCTCCGGCTGATGATCCATCGCTACAAACAGTGGGATTCAGATTTGGATCAAAAGGGAAGGGGGTTCAGTCGGGTACTCACGAGGCATGATGCCCTGGTCCGCCAGCTGCTCTCGGGTTCTTCTCTGCTGAAGCCGTAACTGCAAAACTGTTAGAAGAAAAATGTCAGGAAACACACCTTTTCCTTGATGCACGAGCCGCTTCCACCGCACGGCACACCCCGGAGACCTTTAGGGCAGGTGAGGAAAGAACTGCCGCACAGTCTCTGGGCAGGAGCCAGCTGTGGACCAGCATGCACCTCGGCTCTCAGGAAGGAAGGGGTCAAGTTATGACGAGCGGTTAGAGAGGTCCCTACAGTCATGGTTATGAGTATTAATCATCTTAGTACGCGTTATTGATCCATGCAGGAAGGCACATCAAAAGTTAAAACCATCACATACCGAAGATGATATTAAACACAAGAGAAAGGTTATGATTTTATTGGTAGTATTATGTGTTACAAAGGCACAGCCCGGTTCAGAAATGGACAGCTCTCTACTAGCAAAACTCATTAAAAAGGGAAATTGGCCTAACTGGCCTAATTGGGGGTGTATGAATGAACTTAGTAGATTGTGTGTTGAATGATGAAGCAGTTTTTAACTGCAGGGCTTGCTCCACCCACCTATTTTCCACTCAGCTCTCTCTCTGCCATAGAGATACCTCTATGGCACCCCTAACATCTTCTGCCTACCCCTGAGCTTCAAGGATAACAGAGAGAAAATAATGGAGGGATGAGCAAATCACAGAAGGAAGCCCGTGAGAAAGCCGTGCCGCAGAAGGAGTGCGCCGCCTCGCATACATACATTATTTGGGTATTGATTCACACAGTACCAGATGATATATTGACTCACGGTTCTTTGAGGGCACTTTCAAAAGAGAAAGGCTACTTAGTAGGTGGGCACTAATAGCATATAGAGTGAGTGGTAGCAGACACCGCACCAGTTTCAAATATAAAGTTAAATCATGTGAAATCAATACAAGTTTATATAACTAGGGGGTGCCACGCATTGAGGAAGAGCCGCTACGCCAATGGTCTCCAAGTGGGAACTGACTAGTTCAAACACCTCATCTGACAAGTGCTGGCACACCAACGCTTAATGGTACAACCGTCCTTAAGCAAGAGACAATGAAAGTAAGTCCATGTAAAGCAGCCTCCTTTTATTTATTGCAATCCATGGGCAACACGCGTTTTGTCGTGATTGTAGCTGGGGAAATGAACTAGTAGTAGGTCTTTAATCTCCTGTTCCCTATGATCCTTCTCTCCCTGTGTGTTTTTTTATGTGATTGTGATGAACCCATGGCTACGTCCGTGCTGGATAGTACACGTACCTAGTGCATTGTACTGCTTTTCAACCTCATTTTGGTGGGAAATCTCCACCAATGTACACAACGTATTAGCATTGCATATAGTGTCTGGCAAAGAATTCCATTTGATTATGGCACTATATACGATGTCCATTTCAGTGCATGCCACAGTGTATAACTTACTAGAATAACCAATACTGCATTTCAAAAGCAAGCAATCAATATGTTCACATACGTGTCCTGGAAAAAGCTCGTTTGCATTAAATTGCATAATATTTGAGCTAAATTCGCAAACAAATGTGCTTTGCTTAGACACAATTACCTCCTAAATGTAACCATAGTGATTGTTGCTTTTAAAAAATCCTCTTCAAAAATACACAAAAAACGCGATAAACTTGGCATCTTTAATAAACGCTTGTTTGCCAAATTAAAGAAGAAGGAGGGTCGAAAATACAAAAAAATAGTTATCAGAGGATATTATTGCTCACGAATGTCTTCAATAAAATCATGGTTATCTTTGCAAAATGTTAAAATTCATCTAAATTTGCTCTGAGTTGATGCCATTTCATAAAACATGTAAATGTAAAAACTATTTTCTTACATTTATCGAGTCATTTTTTAGACTAGCCTGTATATATTACAATACTTTGAAACTGATATATCTGTAGACTTGCACTGGGCCTGATACCACAAAAGCAGACCATATTGGGCAATTGCCAAGGGCTCTATCAGCAATGGCCATCAAACTGTTCCTTAGCCTCTTCGAGCGTCGGACGGCCCCCAGCCATCCAACGTCACAGTGTGCATGTGTGGAGGGCGTGGGCGGCTGGGGGCCATCCGAACCTGGCACGTGTTGAATTCCTTAGCACCGCAGGGGAATTCCGGCGGCAGCGAATCGGTTAAAAAAAGAAATAGAGCACTATTGTCAAACATGGCAACATTTCAGTTTTCCTTGGGATACACAAAGTCTTCGCATTCGTAAAAGAGACAAAAGGAACAACTGATGCTCCACTGCATGGCCTGCTTAATTTGTGACAGTGGTTTCTGGTGCTCAGCACCGGCACAATATTGTTAACACTGGCACTTATGACAGTCTGCCACATGGTGGTGCTGTTTGAGTAACTTAGAGATGAGCAGAAGAAGAGTTGTGCATTAATTCAATATACATTGAAAAAGATCTGCCTCCCAAGCCATTCTTATAACTAGCGGGGCCTGGACTAGTCTGTATTATCTCACTTGTAGGAAGGTGCTAGTTAGTAGTTGTGTGCTACTGTCATTGGCAGCACTGGCAGGGGCAATGGGTGCTGCAGTCTTCAGAAGCCTCCTGACGAGGTCCCTAGCACTTGTTTTTACAAATTAAGCACTGCTGTATGGTAACTGTGTTGCGCTATTTTTGCCAAAACACAAGTGCCCTCTATTCACTCCCGAGACTGAAACATAAGTTCATAGTGAGTCAACCTGAAGGAATATTATGCTGTTGACCTCAAATGAGGCAACGGCAAATCTCAAACTCCATCTAAATACTTACTTGTTTGTCTAGTACACAAACTTTTACATTCGACAAATCACACACTGTTTGACCAAGAGCTGTCAGTTGTATTCTCACCTACTTCGCAGCATAGGCACTTTCTACTAGTAAACCCTATATTTTGTTTTTAGTTCTTGCCTACTTAGCGCACATGCACAGCATAGGCAAAAAGACCTTTTGCTATCGCTACGGCTTTTCAGCCTAAAACGTGCACGTGTTCCATTGCCTTCAATGGCAACTCGTGCACATGTGGCGATTTACTTGCGGGAGCGCGCAGCACCATATGGAATCAATTATCGCTCCTGGCGCTGCTCGCTCTCGCAAGTGAAACACACTCGCCCCCTCCTCTCGCCCCTCCCCCTGCTGCCTCCTTTTAGCATGAGGAACGCGCTTCTTATATTGAAGAATATCCCTTTTACTTTGAAATTTAACTAGAAAGTGGTCAGCTCTCAGAAATAATGTGTTTCTCACGCTTCCTGCATGCTCCCTGGCTCTGGAGAGAAACACCCTCCCCACCACTGAAAGAGGCAAGTGGGTGGTAAGTTAAAATATTAACCCTTTGGGTACTGTGCCGGTTTTGGACTCGACCTATACACCGCATAGAATTGCTTCTTCATCTTAAAAAGTTATCTAGTCCGACCATCAGGAAAACGTCGCTGAGAGATACAGAGCTGGGAGTCCATGTTCACTACTGCTTCAACCAATGGCAACGCTTGCTACCCCTTTATCCGATGCCGCTTGGATGTACGGAAGCCAGGAAGCGACAAGATTTAAGTCAGCGCGTGCACACACTTTCTTTTTCACCCAACATTGATGGAAATAGTTGACTTGACTTCCTATTGAAGATGTGATGGCAACTCTTTGATCTGTTTATCCTTAATACCCTTGTATGTAGTTGTTAAATCACGTAAGCAAAATTTAGGTTATCGTCTACCAATTATTATTTGCTGTTTTTTTATTTTTATAGACTGATGACGTACTTTGCTGTTACAATTGCTTATTTTTATTATGCAACCCTGCTTGTGTACAGCGCTCTGCTGCTCTGGGCCTTGTACATGCTTGATACAACTCTCAATAAATAAATATCTAATTTTCAGTGTAGAGAAGCTGGAATGTTGAGTGGTGTTGAGCATTTTATGTGAGTAGTTTAGTACATGCATGAGTGCTGGACTTGTGCTGCTGAGCAGCTTGAGAACAAGGGAGTGTGGGTAGTTTCTGAGTATGGCTGATTAATAGGAGAATGGTTGAAACGATCTATAGTGGGGGAATCCAGGAAGCTGAGAATTTGGGGGCTGAGCTTTTGAGAAAAATGGGAAACAAGGAAACTGAATGAATGGTAGAGCTGGACATATGGTATCTAAGGAAACGTGGAATACGAAGCAAAGACATTTTAAGGAATGGCCTAAGTGGGCTCTGGCCCAGGGCCTCAACCTTTGAGGGGGGCCCTCAACTAACGTTTTGGTACAGTCCCAACTCACCAAAGGTTTTGGGACAGTCCCTGACTATTTACAGTATATAATTGAGGGTGGGTAGCTATCAGGGTACTAGCGCTCCTGGTGGAAATACACCCTATCTAAATGTCATGAGTCTACTGTGCGGTGCTTGCAAGGTAGAGAGAACCACCCATCTCTCTGTAACGTGGCCTAGGCCACCTAATCAACACAAAATTCCTCAGTACACGCTCAAAATTTTAAGAAATCAATCAAATTTGACAGTTGTGTCTGCTTCTTTTATTCTTCTTATAATCGTAGATCCACCATTCTCAGCCGACATGTGT
Organism: Lissotriton helveticus; assembly: GCF_964261635.1. Lineage (NCBI taxonomy): Eukaryota > Metazoa > Chordata > Amphibia > Caudata > Salamandridae > Lissotriton > Lissotriton helveticus. The sequence continues at coordinate 1,418,312,854 of NC_136068.1, read as the reverse complement.
TTCGTCACCTATCAGGCATCACATCCCGCGACTTCTTCAGGGCTGCAAGTATAGAACGTTGTGCTTTGCTTTCAGTGTAAATTCCGAACCATCCGCTAACAGTATTGCTGCTCCTCTATTGTATAAACAATCATGGTCTTCGTGTTCCCAAATATTGTTTGAGCAAGTAAGCAAATTCTAGACTCTAGACTTACTGCTATATTTGGGAACATGGAGACCATGATTGTTTATACAATAGAAGAGGGGCAATACTGTTATCGCCGAAGCGGACAGTTCGGAACTTACACTGGAAGCAAAGCACAACGTTCTACACTTGGAGCACTGAAGAAGTCGCTGGATGTGATGCCCGGTAGGCGACGAAACACGTGTCGGCTGAGAATAATGGTTCTACGATTACAAGAAAAATAAAAGAAGCAAACAAAACTGTCAAATTTGATTGATTACTAAAAATTTTGAGCATGTCCTGGGGAATTTTGTCCAGATTGTATACAGTTTTAAAATAACCTGTTTGTTTACTTACTTTATGTTTTTATTTTTTTATAGACAGCGCAGGATGTCTGACCGGGCTCCACACTGCCCAAGAGATAGAGGGGGTTAAAGAAAAATACCTGTTATATCTGGTTAGATTCAACAAGCCTTTGCCTTTATACAGCATGTGCCAATTATGTAAATATAGGCATTGTGTACGCCCTCTTTTATTGTGGAGATGCTACCACCTGTTTCAAAGACAGCCTGCTGCCTTCTGAGTCCACATGCCTGTCTCACGCAGCACAAGCAGTGCAGTAAACAAAAAACCCCCATCAGCACCAGAAGCCCAAATGGTGATGACAGTCTAGCTACAGTAGACATTGGTGGTAGAAGGCTTAGTCGGACAACAAGTCTTTCTACTTATTTGGCAGGTAGACCATGTGCCATTGTGAAGAACAGAAAGGCATTATTTGCTCCCTCCATAATCGCATTGTATACGTGAAGCAGCTGATGGCTGGTACTATCACAGGTGAGTGCCACTGACTCAGAGTCCCTATTACTAATTGAGCAAGGACTAAAATGTAGTTTAAAAAAACACCCTCTACATGCACAGACCCAAAGAGTGAAACACCAATCTACTGAACCAAGCACTGCGTGCAGTGAGCTTGTTTACCCTATTAGTATTCCTGCTTCTCTGGTGCTGAGAAACACTGTTTACTCCAAGGTTGGGCCAGATCTAGGCTGGACAAGGAAGAGGATTGTCAATGATCCGACCATAGTCACTGAGAGCATGAATAAGCCTAAAATGGATGATGAATTCCCCTGATAGGAAGTACTGGAAAGGGGAAAGCTGGGTGGCTGAAAGCTGTCAACCAGGCTGGTACATCTCCAGAACTGGAGAAAAGGAAAGTAGGGGTATTGTACAATCCTAATGGACTCAGGACAGTGATCCATCATACCCTATGTTGTATTTGATTAGCCTAACACTACTTTAAAGACTGTTGTGTTGATTTGTATAGCACACTAATCACTTGAGAGGATATCCAGGCGCTTGACCACGAGGTGAAGATGTGTGTTCACAAGATGCTTATATGAAGAGCTAGGTCATCTTCTTGCAGCACTGAAGAAGAGGGGGCTCTGATGTGTTGAGGGAGGTCATTCTATGTCTTGAGTGTGATGTAGGACAATCAGCAACCTCCAGGTATTCTTTTGTGGATGCGGGGAGTGTGTGTGAGTGAGAGTTAGGCAGAGCATAGGTGTCTGGTGGGATGGTGAAAGTGAATGCAGCTGTTCAGGTATTCTGGCCCTTCATTGTGTAGGATTTTGTATGTATGTGAGAGAAGTTTGAATTGGATGCGCTTGTGAATGGGGAGCCAGTGAGTCTTCCTGAGGTGTGGTGTGATGTAGGTGTGGCATGGGAGGCCAAGTATGGGTCTTGCAGCTGCGTTCTGGATGGTCTTGAGTCTGTGTAGGAGTTCTTTGGAGATTCTGGCATAGAGAATGTTGCTGTAATCCAGCCTGTTGGTGATGAGGGCTTTTGTGCCAGTCTGTCTGGTGTTCTGAGGCAACCATTTGAAGATCTTTCATAGCATGCGTAGCCTGTAGATGCAGGAGGTGTACACACCGCATTGGCTTGAGCCGTCATGTTGAGCTTGTCATCTAGGTTGAACCCTAGATGTCTTGCATGATCGGTGGGTATGGGGTTGGTCCTAGCTCTGATGGCCACCAGTTGGAATCCCATGGCGAGGTCTTGTTGACGAAGACGAGTACTTCTCTCTTGTCGGAATTGGGTTTCAGGTAGTTGGTACGCATCCAGTTTGCTACCACGGTCATACAGTTGCTGAAGTTGGTTCTGGTGGTGTTTGTCTTGTCCATCTGGGAGAGGATGAGGTGGGTGTCATCAGCGTAGGAGATGACGGTGATTTCTTGTGATCGGACGATGTTGGCGAGCGATGTCATGTATATGTTGAAAAGAGTGGAGCTGAGTTATGATTCCTGTGAGACACCGCCTATCAGTTTCTAGGTCTCTAATATGAAGGGTGGCAGCCTGACCCTTTGCATTCCTCCTGTGAGGAAAGAACAGATCTATTTGAGAGCATATCCTTGTATACCAAGCTTGTAGAGTTGTGACAGTGTTGAAGGCCGTGGAAAGGTGAAATCCTTAACGATCGAGATCTCCTGGTAGCTGTTGAAACTTCCTTCAATGCGGACCATTGCTGCTTTTTTCTTGGTGTCTCTAATTTGCTAGTAATTGCGTCTGAGTGTAGCCTTGTAGGTAGTTCTGTCAGTGAGGTCGCGGCTGTCTCTCCATTTCTTTTCGATCTGTTAACAGTGTCATTTAGTGTCTTGGAGGTCTTTTGTGTACCATCTGGCCGGCTTGTTTGATTTACAATGCTTGTTGAGGATGGGTGCAAGAGAGTCCATGCAGTTCTTGATCTCGTTGTTGAAGTTATTGATGTCCTTGTCGAGGTTAGCTGTGGGGATAAGCTGATCAGTGCTGAGGGCGCTGAGATAGTCTGCTTCTGTGATTTTGCCCCAGCTGCGTCTTGGAGTGCAGAATCTGATAGGGGTGTCGACTTGAGGTGTGTTGATTTGGAAGTGGATGATGGAGTGGTCGGTCCATGTTATCTGTGTGGTGAAGAAGTGCTGCAGAATATTGCTGGGCAGTCATTGGACATAGTCCCTGGCGCTGGACGTGGCCCAGGTGTGGATGGGCGCAGATGGACTTGCCTTAGGAGTGCCCGCTATGTGTGTTCTGTGTGTTTCTGTATTGCAGCTGTCATTAATTAGGTCCTCGGAGGAGGGAGGAATCCAGGGTGTCATGGTGCAATTTTCTGTGCTGATGGTGATGGGACATTATGTCCTCTTGCTTGCCTTCTTCTTTCAAAGATGGTTTTGGTGGGAAAACCAGTAATGCCACTTCTTGTCCAGATGGATGATGGGACATTCAGTGATGTCACTTCCTGTACAGGTGGATGATGGCCCATCCAGTGATGATGGGTGGTGGGAAATGAAGTTCTCTTTCTTGGCTTCTTCTTTTAAAGACAGTTTTGGCGAAAAAAAACAGTAATATCACTTCCTTTCCGGATGGATAATGGAAAGTTGGGTGATGTCACTACCTGTACAAGTGAATGATGGGAGATCCAGTGTTGTCACTTCCTGAGCTGATGGGTGGTGGCCGATTGTTTTCTACTTGATAGTTTAAAATATGGCACTCTAACAAGTTATGTTTTTATTTGATGATTGTCTTTTAACAAGATAAATGATTTGCCTTTGGAACTGAAACAAAGGCTAAAGGCCACACCTGTTGCAAAGACGTAAAGGTCCCCTTAGTTTATTAAGCTATCCAGCAGCACAAAATGTCAAAAATGTCTATTTTAGATAAGCATGACTTTTTGGGCTGTACTAAACCTGCTTACTCGACCATTCAGAAAGCACATTTAGGGGGTATGAAAGCACTATATAGTTGCTATGATACAGTACCACGAATCTTCACTAATGATGCAGGCATGGTATGCAACATTGCAATTGTGTGGGCAGCAATAATGGGCAGTATTAATTAAACTCGTCCAAAGGAAAGAGTGATTATTTTGTCAAAAGGGTGTATTTTGATATCCAGCAGATTATTTCGCAAACTAATAGCAGATTTGTGTGTCCCATAGCAGATTGTGCTTATGTTTCACTAGGGAAGCATTGTATAAGACTGCCAGCATTCTCTTGGCTTTCCCACACACACTGTTGCCACATGAACCTAATGCTGCGGCGACCTCTTGTCAAGGAAAGAGCAAATGACGCTACTGCCAGAACTGCTTCCGGAGTTGGCAGGTCAACAGCTGCTTCCACCCCACCCTAGCAGCTCGCGACCAATGGCCGGGGGTGGACCGAGACCCGCCTAAAATGTTTAATGAAGGCCTCGAATCCTTGCTGGAGTGCTCGAGTGGCGGGTGCTTCTGAACGTGCCTTGTAACTCCCAGCACAGGACTGTATTTTTAGCTCGCAGATCCTGATCAGAGAGGAGCCCAACTCCTCCGCAGTTGGGCAGCAGCAGTGTGAAGTGGGCTCTTCAGGAGGCAATGACCTCACGGAATGCCTCTGTATGATCTTAGAGGGTGGGGGAGGGGCGGGCATCTGATGGAGACCTACAATTGCCATCGTTTTTTCAGGCACAAATCATGAATTAATGAACATTAGTCAGAGCGGCTCAGGAGAAACGTAAGGATAAGACAGGCAGGCCTGCTGATGGCACAGAGAGGTTCTTCACAGGAAAGTCAGAAATACCTGGATGTAATTTTGGGCTGAAGTGGCCCGGGGTAGTCATAAACAGAGCTCGTAAACAGCTGGTCGGAACACATGGGAGTGATGGCAGCATAACAACACGGAGTGAGCGTCAGTGGTGCGGCACCAATCAGCCTAGACTTGCCACTGCATCTTCCTTTTCTCTCAGTATCTATGCACGGATGGGACCGAGTGTTCGAGCCAAGCAGGTGTTCTGAATGTCTTTGATACATGCATATACAGGAGCTACATCTTGATATAAACACCATCATTATCAGCCTCACCTTTCTGCATTTACCTCCCGCTATCTGTGCTCCTGTCCAGTCCCGCAGCCCTGCATTTGTGAATTTTCACAATTGATTTTATTTTATACGTTGACACAAGACAGTACTTTTTAAAATGTAAAGGCGGTTGTGTAGAAATTTCAATTAATGCAATCAGGAGGCCTGAAAACACCACAGTTATCAACCCCTAATCTATTTGACAAAAGCTAAAGTCTCACGTCTTCCTAAAATGCTCCACATTGAAGACAGATGGGCGGAAACGTACAAGAGAAAATCGCTAGGGCTGTTCGAAACTGTGAAGTCATTTGCACACTTTTTCCAAACGGTATGCCAGATTCATTAGCCACGAACCTGGCAAAGCTTTTTAAAAAGCAGCCCTGGCCTGTGTGGGCAGTGGCAACTGTCCCGCTGCACAGAATGGAGGCTTCAGCTGCCTACGTTGTATTGGCCACACCCACTCCTTGTCTCCTCTATACCGGAAGTGAGGATGTCCAGAAGCAGGCAAAGACCCTTTAATTGGTAGATCTTAGAGGGAGGTGGGCGGTGTAGCCAAAATACATTCCTGCATTCTGGTATCCTGCCGGGTCCTGGTGATTTTAACCTATGGTTCATTGGACAGACTTGTGGGGCGTCTCACTTCAATGCGATTATCCCAACATTCTCCCGGGTAACATGACAGTAATTAAACATTCACTCGGTCCTAAAAATGTGGTTTTAATGCCACTGGCATTCTTGCAATCATTATTATGCAGCTTCTGAAATGCCAGCACCTGGGATGCATGCGACGAGATAATAAGTGGATGACATTTACAATAATGGCCTGTATATTTAGACCAGACTGATGAAGAACTCTGCATGCCTGTCTTTTGCGGGTTCAATTCTGCACAGCATTCCCTTTTCCATGGAGTTTAACACTCACACTTACCACCTGCTGTTAGATTGGATCTGAGGCCTTTGTTGGGCAGTAGGCTTGGGGTGGGTATCAGAGGATGTATCCTGGCAGGGCGTACATTATATGTGCCTCTGTCCCTAAGAGGAGATCTACTGGGGGGTGGGTGGACATACAGACCATTTCTTTACTGGCTGAATTTGCTGGTTAGTAAAATCGGGTCTGGTGTTCCATCACCCAAGAAATCCGGGTTTGGGAGCAATGGGCCATTTTTAATCAGACAGTGTGGTATCTTTTTTATTGGAGCATTGGTCCGACCACCTCACAGACATACAAATGCCGTGGGCTGTGCAAGGACTCCCTCAACGGGGTGCTCATTAACATTACAGTGGCTCCCGAGCCCATTTTATGCTCTTGGACTAAGGGCTTTCTTTCGAAATAGACTATTTAAAGAAAATACCACCTCTTCACCTCCGTGCAAATAGTTTCCCAACTCTCTGACTGACCAAGACTGAAGATCAGCAAGAGGAGCCTTGAAGCAGGAAATTGTACTGTTAAACATGCACAATGTTTGGTAAACACATCTCGCTGCGGCGTGTGGCCAGAGATACACACTGTGCGCAATACAGGAAAGTTAATGGAAGATATGCCTAAACAAATCCAGGCGACAGTGAAGTACCCCTCCTCCAAGCCAGAAGCCTAGGCAGTGCAGAGACACTGTCAGGAGTACATTGAAATGCTATCCTTTTCATTTAATGGTGGGGAGTGCCACCATCACAGGGATTTCAGGGGAAAAAATACCGGCTTTTGTCTCTAAATACAATGACTTAAAACATCGTTAAAAAAAATGTAAACACACCAAGACACTTAAATGACAAGAGATTCTTTTCTGAGGGACTTGAGTGTACAGCCTATACCCTGTTCTTGGTTCAATTACGACCATATCATAGGTTGTGACCAGCTGTGCTGGGCTAGAGGACACTCTTAGTCTCTCTCCATCGCGAGGAAGAACATTCGCAAAGGTGTGGTCTGTATGCAGTCTCCAGGTAAGCAATCCAATCAGGGGCTTGTAAAGCGCGGCTACTTACCTGTGAGGGTCTCAAGGCTTTCGGGGTGGGGGGGCTGCTGGTTGGACTGGCTGGAGCAGTCATGGGTTTGTATTACCTTCCTCATCGACACCCGGGGAGAATCCATCACACATCTTCACCTTATCAGGAAAAGACCCCTTCCCCCTTAGTTGAAACACAGCTGTTAGGCCAGCCTTCAGTATTCTAAAATTGCATAATGAAGAGTAGTGCAGTTGTATTGTATTGCAGTTAAACTGCGCCTTAGAGCATCCCTTGCCAATCAACAAGCTAACCGTTGGGGACTGCCTGACTGGAAGGGTGTTTTATTCAGTGTGAGCCTACATGGGAAGCACTTTGGTGTGGTGCAGGAGTGACCAGAAGGGTGTTCTTAATTTGTCTTGGGGCAAAGTACTTAGCGACGTGATAGATGAAAACAGTGTGAGAAATAGGGGTGTAGGCTTATTATAGGGTGGAGGCTAGCATTACCTCTGAAGATCCCCAGTTGTTATGTGGTTTCTTCCTTTCAGAAGCATTCAAGCTATTTACATCAGAAAAACCTTCACCTTGATTTCTGGACAGTGTAGCAACAACTGAGGAAACTAAAGGAAAATATCAAAGGGGGCAGAAAAGTTCACGTATTAGATTGGGCAGTATGGATTATTGGGCAAATGATAAGTCTTGTCCTGCACGTAATGCTACATGCCTGAAATGCAAAACATTAGGACACTATGCACATGTTTGCAGAGGTATGTCATCTAAATATGTTGGAGTTGTAAGTTACATGAGTTATGTTGACTCAGAGAATGAAGATGGGTCTGATGATCACATTTTGTATATTATTGAGGTTGATGGAAAAGAATGCGATGAACAAGTAGTCTTGTCAGTCATTGATTATGATAAAGAGAGATGCTTGAGGGTAAGAGACCCTAAGTGTGTTATTGAAATTAATGGAATCCTTTCTGTATGTTGGTGGACTCTGGAGCTCAATATACTATCATTTCAGAAGAAGATTTTAGGAAATCTGAGATGTATAAAGCCAAGGAATTGTGCAAACCAGATGTAAAACTTAAACCATATAACAATGAATGTTTAGAAAAGTTGTGATTTTTTATTATATTGCTGGAAGAGAGCAAAGGCTGAGTCGAGGGGGCCAGCAGATATCGGTTTGTGTTAAAATCCACCATCTTATGATTAGTATTGGGCAGGGATTGACAGATTGCTGTGGACACTGTAGAGAGGATTAGGTTAGAGGCCTCCAAATCTGTATAGCAGATATTTCTCTATGGGTGTCTGCCAGTCTTACATCATGTGCTTAGTTACAGTGGACTCCTAATTTACTCAAGTGCAGAAAGGTTCCTGCCGACGACTTGAAAAGACATGGAGGAACAATGGAAGCCCAGTAACACGCACCGCCTACAGAGCAGCCACCACATAACACCACCAACTCATCAAATCCACAAAGACGAAATCCTTACAAGACAAAATCCTCACCAACGCCCCCAGCACCAAAAAACTCTTCTCCATCAGCAAGGAATTGGCCAAACCCAACAGGGAAACAACAGACGTCCCACTCTCCCAAGATCTCTGCAACAGACTCAGCACCTTTCTTTACCTCAAGATTAAGATAATCTATGACAACTTCGACAACGAAGACATCTGCATCAATCCAGATTCCACCCCCAGCCACACCACCCAACAGACCCTGCTCACCTGGACCACGCTCACGACAGAAGACACCCTAAAGACCATGAAGAGCATCCACTCCGGAGGACCCTCAGACCCCTGCTCACCTCACATCTTCCACAGAGCCACCATGGCCATTTCACCCGAACTACGCTGGATGATCAACTGCTTCCTTGAAACTGCCATGTTGCCCGATGACTGGAAACATGCAGAAACCAACCCCTACCTGAAGAAACCCTCTGCAGACCAGATGGACCTCAAGAACTTCAGGCCCACCTCCCTGCTTATATTCACAACCAAGGTCATCGAAAAAGCCGTCAACATCCAGCTAGCAAACTTCATTGTAGCCAACAATGTCCTGGCCTCCAATCTGGATTCCGCAGCAACCACAGCACCAAGAATGCCCTACTCGCCGCCACCGACAACATTCACTCCCTCATTGACCAGGGCCAAATGGCAGACCTCATCATCCTGGACCTCTCAGCTGCCTTCGACACCGTCTCCCACCACACACTAGCCACCAGACTCTATGACACCAGTATCCACGGAATGGCCCTTGACTGGGTATGCACATATCTCACAGGCGGAACTTAGTGAGTCAGACTCCCGCCCCATCGTCAGAAATCACGGGCTCAACATCGTCTCCTACGCCGACAACACCCAGCTCATCCTCTCCCTCACCTAAGAACCCAACATCACCAGGCACAACTTCCAAGAAGAGATGAAAGCCATTGCCACCTGGATGAAGAAGAGCTGCCTGAAACTCAACTCAGAGAATCAGAAGTCCTTATCCTTGGCTCCACCCCCTCCACATGGCACGACACCTGGTGGGCCCCCTCCCTCAGAAACCCTGCCCACCCGACGGACTTCGCACAAAACCTCGGCATCATACTTGACTCATCTCTCACGATGAACCACCAGATCAACGGCGTATCTTAGGCCTTGCTTCAACACCCTCTGTAAACTCCGAAAAATGTTCAGATGGATCCCATTCAAATCCAGAACAACAGTCACAAACGCCCTCACTAGTAGCAGACTAGACTTCGGCAACGCCCTCTAAGCCGGAATCAACAAGAAACTACTCCGTATACTTCAAGCCGGTCAGAACGCTGCAGCCAGACTGATCCTAGACAAGTGCCATCACAACCACATTACCTAACAACTCTGCGATCTCCATTGGCTCCCCTTTGAAAGAAGAATAACCTTCAAGATCCTCACTCACTCATACAAGGCCCTTCACAACATCGGACCAGCATACCTAAACAACATCCTCTCCTTCCACACACCCAAGAGACACCTCCAATCAGCTGACCTCTCTCTGAACAACACCCCACGCATCTACAAGATCAGAACAGGAGGAAAGTTCTTCTTCTACCACACAGCCAAGGACCGGAACAACCTCCCCCTCCACCTCTGGCAAATCCCTACACTGCTCCAGTTCAGGAAGGACCTCAAGACCTGACTCTTTGAATGACCCCAGAGCTCAACGGAGCTATTCCCCCTCCCTCCTAGTGCCATGAGACCCTCACGGGTGAGTAGCTGCACTTTACAAACTGTTGATTGATGCAAAAGTTTCTGTAGGGCTTGATATGACCAAATTATATTGATGAGGAAATCTGGACCAACGGAGTATGATTTGAGTTGGGACTTCTATGACTGACTTAATAGTGGAGGGTAATTGTTAGACAGGCTTGGATGGGGCTACTTCCGCACAGAATACTTTACTATGGGTAAGCCAGAAGAATTCAAGAGCGTATTGCCATCTTTTTGATTTAGGCTAGATGACTGTGTTGGTCTTCTAAATGTTGTGGCCATTAGTCCATGTTGGTGCCTTATCATGGTATTTATTAGAGAGTGTTAATTTTAGTGCTGCTATTTGAGTAATGAATTAGTTTGTCTTGGGTACTGACATGTTTTTAGTTCCTTTTTTGAGGTTCAGGTGCTCCTGTAGATACTGTAGTTTGGCTAGCAGCAAGTTCCAGAGCCTTGTGGCATATAAAGACAGAACCATCAGTTGACTTCTAATTGTACTAGGGGTGTAAGGATATTTGAAGTTAGTCTTGAACATTGTGTCCTATTTTGAGTTTTATTGTTTGAACCTTAATTGTTATAGGTACAGTGGACCTTTTCCTTGAGTAACTCTGTGGATGATATAGAGCCACAATAATAAACTGCCATTTCGACCTGGCATAATAAACTTTTCTCCAGGCCTAAACCTTGCTTTTTAATACATTTAAGTCACCCTTAATTAGGGCCTAAAGACACGTATTGCAGGGCCCATTGTATTTCAAACGTAGGACATGTGAGTTTAAGTTTGACATGTCCTGTCAACAAAAAACTCTTAAATTTAGTTTTTCACTCCTGTAAGGCCTATCTTTTCCATTGGAAAACACGGGATTACCATTTACATTTAAAAGTGCTAACTTTCCATCGGGAGCAGGTAGAAATATCATGTTTCAACTCAAATGAATTGTAATTCAGATTCATTTTTGATAGTAAAGTTGGATTTTAAGTCGCAAATTTGAAAATGCCACTTAAAAAAAGTTTTAATTTTCTTGCCCTAACCACTTTATGCCTGCTGCCAGTGTCCTGATTCACATGACTGGGAATGTATCTGCTGGTGGGGTTTGTGTATTCTTGCCAGGCAGTGAGCCTGGATGGCTGGTGGCGGAGCTGTACCCTGCCCCATTTACATTTCAAAGAGCTTGCCTCCAGCATACATAAAGGAACCTGACAGCAGCCTTTTGTCACTCCAGACTTCTTGAATCCTTGGCAGGAGAAGACCGTTTCAGATGGCAGGGTAGCCGCGGATGTCCCCCCACTTCAAAGGCTTGCACTAGATATGAATATTGGGCCCTCAGAACACCTCTTCAGGGCACTGCTGGACCTGTGGAAGACTTCAGAAAGACTAACTGGACCCCCAGAGGACTACCCTGCTGCTAACAGAGCACTGCCCTGCTGTTCGAAGGCTTGCCTTGCTGCTTGAAGGAGAACTGCCTGAGCCCAGGATCACCAGAATTGACTCCAAGGGCTAGTTGGCTGCACTCCTGTTTGAGCTATAAGGACAGGCTCAAGAGACCTTGAATCCTGCACCTGGCCTCTGCTATAGTGACTCCTAACCCCCCAAATGGTGCACCCTTGGAAGTGATGTTAGATGTGCTGCTCCAGCCTAACCCTAGAAATATGTTCACCACAAAGTGGACTGACAACCGACAGAAGACTGTGACCTACCTGCCTGCCAATCCACCCAAGGGACATTGTTGATTAGTAATATCAGGTCTGGTGTGCCAGCACCCAAGAAATCTGTGTTTGGGAGCAATGGGCCATTTGTAAACAGGCAGAGTGGTATCCATCCTTTTCTTAATTGGATCATTAATCTGATCACCTCACAGAAATACCTTGTGGTAACTCCCACTACGTTCTTCTCCACAACATCAAATACTGTTCAGCTGGACCTCTCAGGCAAGGTATCTGGCCTCGTGGAGCCCTTGTTGACTACAGCTTTGTCTAACTGGAGATGTTTGACTTCCAAAAAAGTAGCAAAGGCCAAAGATAAACATCTTCACTGCAACTTCATCCATCGGCTCCCCGACAATGAAATCAAATTTCTTCTAAGTCCGAAGTTCAGCCAAGACCAGGGACAATCGACCTTGTGTATCCGACCGGTGCCTTAACTTTCACACGCTAGTACCTGCGTTTTGTACTGTGATCTTTTAGGCACTATTTTGCACTAAAAATTTACAAAATTCAGGTTCTATAGATTGGATTACATTTTTTTAGGTATCATTTTATTTATTAAAATGTACTGTTTTTTCCGAATTGGTTTAGACTTCTGTGGTTCACCCCTGACAAGGATTGTGGTTGTTGCATCAGCAGGGCTTCCATCCCCTTCAACTAATAACCCAATTTCTAACAGCCTGTTTTTGATAGCTGAATCATTCTATTGAATAAGTGCGTGCCAAATACAGGCGTCTTTGGGATAACTGTGTTGTACTTACTTGTGACAATGGCTTAATTACAAACAGGAACCAATAAAGAAACCTAGAGTCTTCTCACAACGAAACTACAATTAATGCTAAGTTTCATATATTTTGGAGCTGATCCATCCCCAAATAGCATTTTGGATCGAGTTCAAAGAAAAAAATGTATGGGGTGAGTTTCCAGAATGCTTAAATTACATTTGATATGGCAAAAAATCACCATATCGCCAATTTTTTTATTTAATCAGTTTTTAATCCAACATTTGCAGTTTCTAATACCTTTTATGATGCTTTTCGGTCATGGGCCCTTCTTCAGGTGAGGTAAATATTGTACACTTCGATAAAGAAATGAATACATGGTGACTGCATTTGAGAGAAAATATCATTGCTAGTGTTCACCAACTGCCATATTTTCATTAATGCTTTCAGGTGAGTGAACGCATAGTGATTAGGCCTGGGTGGAGTTTGTTGATTTCTGCTTCGCGGAACTCTGCGAAGTGACCAAAAGACTCTGCCATGATACGGGGAGTTCCACAAGCTGCGGAGTGTGTTAGGTCAACCGTTGGTGTTGATTTTTAGCACCAGGAGTTTGTACTGCGCTGCAGAATCAGCACGAACGGCACCATGAGCAACACAAGATAGCCTGTTTCTTTCTGCAGCTCGAGTAGATGTTGTTCTCGAGTGGCAGCTTCCCCAATGTGAATGGAAGGTTTCTCAACTTGAGCGGTTGCGACCATCCGCGACCGCCCGCGATGAGAAAGTTTGCCAGGAGGTGCTTTGGAGTAGGATTTTAGCCACTCGCGCTCGTCAACTTAATGTTGGCGAACGAGGAAAAAGCTTCCCCCCCCTTCAACCAAGCCACAACTCGGAATTTGGCTGAATTAATTGAGTTCAAGCATTGCTAAAAAGTATTCATTCGCCCCAAATATGTAACATATCATCAAAGAGACTTTGTAAATAGTGATTAACAATGGAAAACTTTAATCGGGGACCTTTCACTGAAAAAGCTACACTGACGTCATGCAAAAATAAACAAAGGATTGCAAAAAGTCTTTATAAAACACACCCCTTTAAAACCACTTTAGGTCATATCATATTGCGACTATTTTTAATGTGTGCATTCGTCATCATTTCCTTTGGCTAACCATTCACATCCTTTGGTGCAGGTACATGTTCGGCACGAAAAGTTCCAACACTCCTTTTTTTGTTGGAGAGAGATTCCAAAGTTTGAGTGTACAACTTGCACAATTAAACAAACAATTTCAAACAATGAGCTCTGAAGACAAATGGTTCTAATAAGACCACCACCATTCCCTTTTAGAAGCCGTCCTGGCTTGTTTATATGTCCACGGGCCAAGCACTACAGATGAATTAAAATGACAGCGTCCATACGACATAAGCCATTTATTACACCCGGAGACAAAGAACGTTGGAAAGAAGCTTGCTGTCTGACGTTATACACTCCAAAGATGTCGCTGGCACAAGAGAGACATTGGCCAACACTCGCCTGTTGACTGAATGCTGGCTCGCTAAATACGCGTCTGGACCGTGCAGTATCGGCAAGGAGCATGGCAGCCCAGGATTTTTATACGGCCTCATAACAGTGGCATCATTCTTTATTTCAGCAAACCTTTATTAAATGGCAACGAAGCATCAGAGTGTTTTTTATAGTACAACTCTTATTTAGCATCATCTTTTTTTACTATATATTTTATTTATTGAGTTTTCTCAACGTACAAAACAACAATACAGTGTGCATTTCAGCCAATGCTGCGCATTACCTACCAATTGGTACTTTTATACAGGGAATGCAATGAGTCAAGGGGGCTGGGGGTGTAGTAGGGAAGAGTAGGAGGGAAAAAGACGAGAGGCGGAGGAAGATGAAGGAGGAAAGTAACCAAGAAAGTTAACCAATAACATTGCCACTCAGAGAAGTCCCCTTCTTGCTAGATAGCTAAGTCTGGATTGAGCACATCTATTTAGGACAGATTGTTGGGATGCCTGTCAGCCATAGTGGGGCTTACGGGCAAGGTGCCACTATGCACAGGAGACATAGGCAGGGATGTAGTCTGTCGTCCTCGGTCGGATCGATAAGTGACCCAAGATAGCTTGTCAGGGGAGTCCAGATGTCTTTGGGTTGGAGTGGCCTGGCATCAACAACTCCCAGTATGCGCCCAGCAGTTGACAAAGAGCTACATTGTGTGGCCAAGCATTCCTCACGGTAACTTGTCGCTGGCCCAAATGCATTGCCACCCTATGCTTGGCCAGCATTAGCAGCATTACCAGCAGACCTCAGGGAGATTTCTTTGATGTAGCCTAAAAGGGTGTGCTATCTGGGGCTTGGCCAGTAATGCTGGTGATATCTTTAACCACCATTACCCAGAAGTCACGATTCTCGGGGCATTGCCATGCTAGATGCAGAAAGCCAGCGTGCTGTGCAATGCAGCACAAGCAGTGCAGGTCCTCCACTAGCCCCATTCTCTGAAGTCGCTTAAGTGAATGATATAGTCTGTGTAGAAGTTTGAAATGAATCAATTTCAGCCTGTAGTTCACGGGTACTCATAGTACGGCCCGCGGGCCGGTGGCGGCCCGGCAAGCCTTCCGTGGCGGCCCGCGGACCATGAGACATCCTACCCGGGTTTTCAAAGTGTCTGCAAACACTCTGCTGCTCTGTGGGGGCCTGCCGATTCAATCGAGTGAGGCCAGAGTGGAGCTGCAGGGGCGCTAAGAGGAGGAGAATTCAAATGCAAATGGTCTGTGAAGTGCTGTGAAGTGCTCGGGTGGGGGCTGTGTGTCTGTGCGCGCTGGGGAAGCTGTCTCAGCCTGGTGACATACAGGCAGGATTAGATGACAGAGGGTGACAGAGGGAGGTACAGGGACAGAGACAGAGGGAGGGAGGGAAAGGGAGGGAAGACAGAGGGAGAGGGAGGGAAAGGGAGACCGAGAAATGGAGACTGAGAAAGGGAGGAGGGCGATCGAGGGAGATGGAGTGAGGGAGATGGAGTGAGGGAAGGGAGTGAGGGAAGGGGAGTGAGGGAAGGGGAGTGAGGGAAGGGGAGGGAGGGAGGGAAGGCAAAGGAGTGAGGGAAGGGGAGTGAGGGAAGGGGAGTGAGGGAAGGGTAGTGAGGGAAGGGAGTGAGGGAAGGGAGTGAGGGAAGGGAAGGGAGTGAGGGAAGGGAAGAGACTGAGGGAAGGGGAGGGAGGGAGGGAGGGAAGGGGAGGGAAGGGAGGGAGTGAGTGAGGGAGTGAGTGAGGGAGTGAGGGAAGGGGAGTGAGGGAAGGGGAGTGAGGGAAGGGGAGTAAGGGAAGAGGGTGAGGGAAGGGGAGTGAGGAAGGGGAGTGAGGGAAGGGAGTGAGGGAGTGAGTGAAGGGAAGGGAGTGAGGGAAGGGAAGAGACTGAGGGGAGGGAGGGAGGGGAGGGAGGGAGTGAGGGAGTGAGGGAGTGAGGGAAGGGGAGTGAGGGAGTGAGGGAAGGGGAGTGAGGGAGGGGAGTGGAGTGAGGGAGGGAAGTGGAGTGAGGGAGGGAAAGGAGTGAGGGAAGGGGAGTGAGGGAGGGAAGGGGAGTGAGGGAGGGAAGGGGAGTGAGGGAAGGGAGTGAGGGAAGGGAGTGAGGGGAGGGGGTGAGGGGAGGGGGTGAGGGGAGGGGGTGAGGAAGGGGAGTGAGGAAAGGGAGTGAGGAAGGGGAGTGAGGAAGGGGAGTGAGGAAGGGGAGTGAGGAAGGGGAGGGAGGGAGGGAGAGAGGGTGAGGGAAGGGGAGTGAGGGAGGGAGAGAGGGTGAGGGAAGGGGAGTGAGGGAGGGAGAGGGAATAGGGGGAAGGAGAGAGGGAGAGGGAGTGATACAGTCAGAGTGAGTGAGACAGAGGGAGACTGGGGAGGGGGAGAGGGAGATAGAGGGATGGAGGGAGGGAGGCAGAGAGAGAGACAGAGAGAGAGAGAGATAGGGGGAGGGAGAGGGAAAGAGAGAGAGGTGTGTATGCCAGGTCTTGTAGCTCAGTGGACGAAGGCGTCTGCTGCAGGGACCTGTGTTCAACCTCATGGTCACAGTTATTTTGTTGCTCTAGCCCCGCCCCCTCCCCCACTGATCCCGCCCCCACCGGTGCAGCCTTCGGACACATACCACACTGTAACTTTGGCCCCCGAGAGAAAGTTTGTGAGTACCCATGCTGTAGTTCATAGACACTCTTTAGACTAGTGCAGTAGTCAGCCTCATCTTTTCGCCCAATGAGTCCACAGTGCTTTAAACTGTTCATGATATAAAATCTTATTAGGAAACATAGGGGTAGACTTACTAAATGTTCACCTTTCTTGCACAAAATACCTATAGCGCTTGAAAGTAAATGTGTCACTTTGTGATGGCTCAAAGCCTTAGGAAGTCTGGACCATAGTTAAAATAACAATGCGCTAAACTTGTTACATATTTGGTTGCCTCTTTTCAGACATGGTAATCGTAAATTTTGTGTAGTTAGCCAATTTGAAGATACCCTTTTATGCCATAATTCCTAATGTCATACAATTCGGTGTATACTACGGATCTATTGGAGAGCCACCAACAACTTCAGAGTAGGCATTTACAACATTGACAAAATCTTTAACTGGAGTATATGCACACATAGAGGCTGTGGATACACTCCATATTCCAATAGTTATGGCTAATAACTAAATCCCAAGCGTGTCAAAAGTGTAAATTCTTGGGGTTTTATTCCTGGCAAATTACGAATCTACAGAGATAATAACTTTTCTGGATGGTACTGTTAGATTGGTATTTTGAGGTGTTCGTAGTCACATGCTTTAACAGTCGAGCCAGGGGTATACTTTTCTCACAGGGGGTGATCATTTTCCACAGTGAAGGAAAAAAATGCCACTGGCCAGTAAATAAAAGAGTGGAGTTTTCAGTATAAATGCTACCACTTTTAAATAGATATATTTTGTTAAATGGGGAGGAAATCTATAAATGGCACGGAAAGCTTTGCCACATCGCCCCTGTTTTCAAGCTTACTCTAATGTTATCCCCTCAGTAGACTCGACAATTTGTGATTTAGCTGCAGGAGCTCATTTTTAGGTCTCACCCAAAAAGTACACGTTTTGTCATTTTGAGACCTTTTATTTTTTATCAGCGGGTTTAGAGATTGCTTACAATTTGTAGGCCTCATTGTCATTCTGATTTACTTGCTTCTTATTGAGCAGCTGCTGTATGCATCCATATCCTTCATGTGTTTGTCCCACCCATGGAGCATGGATGCATTGCTTGCGTCCCTTTGTTTACTTCCTCCTAATCCATGTTCTTAACCTGTGCATGTTAGCTTGTTCTCTTATTGACTGTGTTGGTTTGTACCCTCCTCCCACCCGTTGTAGGTGTTGACTTGCCCCCATCCTCCCTCCCATTAGCCATGTCAGCTTGCCCCATCCTCACTCCTATTGTCCATGTTGCCCAACTCCCACCCTCCTGCCCTACTATCTCCACGTTGCCTTGCCCACCTTCCCTCCCATTGTCTCAGCTGGCTTTACTCCACCCTCCTTCCCATTGTCCATGTTGCCTTGCCCCCGCCCTCCCTCCCATTGTCTGTGTTGCCTTGCTCCCTCCCTCGTACCCTGCTCCCACCTTCCATCACGTTGTCCTTGTTGGCTTTCACCCATTTCCCTTTCTGTTGTCTCTATTGCTCTGCTCCCGCCCTCTCTCACATTTTCTGTGTTGCCCTGCTCCCCTTCTCCTTTCCGTTGTCTGTGTTACCCCCATCACCAGAACAAAAAAAGCGCTATGACATGGACACTGCTGGCCTCGCTATATTGCTTTGCCTCCCTCCCTCCTTCCTTCCGCTGTCTGTGCTGACCCTCTCTCCCATATGTCCTCCCTTCTTTGTCCGAGTTGCCCCCCTCTAATCACCATAACAAAACAAAGCATTTTGACACTGACACAGCTGGCCACATCATATTGCTTTTTAAATTGTTTCACCTTCTCATTTTACCTCTCCCCTTTCATTCATGTTGTCTCACGTCTCACATTCCCTCCCGCCAGCAATAGAAAACAAAAGTGCTATGGTGTGACTAGCCATTGCTGGGTCATATAGTTTTATTTTAGGTTTCAGTCATGCTGAACAGCAGCTGTGCAGGTGTGCAACATGCCAACACAAACATTGATAAAGCCAATACCTCTAGTATGAGAGACCTATTGGCAATTCCAGTGCTTGTTTTCTCTGTATGGAGCCTAGATGAAGGTTGCATTGAGGAAGGGAGGCACCCAGGAGTGATGTAAACATTGCACCTTAGGTGCCAGAACCAAAAATGAACGACATAAGTAGGGAAAGTTTGGCTAGATCTGCTTTCTATGGTCTGCAAGTGTGACAGGCCCCTATTCTCCAACTCCATCCATAGAATGTTAGGCTTGATTAAAGCCCTAACTGACCTAATGCATGCACAAGTGGGATAAACATTTTTCTCTCATCATCCTACAACTAATGGTGATCCACTTGCTGTGGCTTCTCATCCTGAATCCAAAACATGTTAAACTCCCTTCACCCTATATACAGCGCTCAAGACATTGAAATCTGAAGTGACAGTTGAACACACACCCTAAATCCTAGTCCATGGCTCCTTGCAGTGAGCTGGTGAGCCCATTCAGGTATGTTTGCTGACACCACTGACAGTCTTGACTCCCACTGCCATTTCTCGAAATACAAGCCCATCAGGTTTAGTGCTCTTGCTGGACAGTATTTGATTGGCAATCAACACCAGCATCACTAGTCTGAATCCAGAACAAGCACCCCTTAGCTCACCCCAAAATGAGTATGTTGACTATCCGATTGTATTGCATTATTATCTACCAACTTAGGACAGTGGTAACAAATGGCATACCCTGCCACTACGTTGCCTTGTGACCTCTGATTGACAAAGGACAGAGACAAGATAATTAGTGGCAATGCATTTACCACTGGTAGAAATATTACCAGCTGTGGTAATTAGGAATTGATTCAGTAGACAGGTTTGCAGAAGTTTAAGCTGTCCTCCCCTTCTATAATCAGCAATACCATGCAGTATCTTAACTTACCCTTGGAGTAAAGGGCATTGTAGACTAATTGTTATATTTGTATGGTGCTACATACTAAGGTATGGAAGTTTGAGGCATGCAGAGGAGACATCTTACTTGGAATAGGACTCCCTTGAATATTCCAAGTATTTGGCCTTGAGCAGTGACCTCAAGCAACACTTTCCACAATGCAACATTACTACTTTACAACTCTTTCGTTAAATTACTTGGTAAATGTTTAACTTACCCCAAAATATTCCAGAATTGGAGTTACAATAGTAAGTAAACCTCCTGGATTATTTAGGAGAAGCATATTCTGCAAATATTCTACAAGTGGAGTTAGAATTAAAAGTAATGTCCACAATGGCCATTGCTAAATGGAGGTTCGTACAACTCAAGGCAAAACACATATGATACAAATTTGAAAGGATACATTGAAGTAAATCTACAGTTTTCACAGTTTGTCAATGACAGATATAGGGATAGAGGACAGCTACATAAATCCCTGTAAAATGTGAACTCTCCTTAGAAATAGTCACTAGCCTCTGCCTCTTCATAAAGAATTTGATATTTATTTTCTAAAGAATCATGCCAAAAGGTAGTTGAGTTCGGAAAAACATATTACTAATGTACTTTCACCCTCCCTCCAATGGTGGACCACAGTGATACTATTCCTTTTTGACATTCAAAAGTGAGAAGCTAGCTGGAGAAAGTGCCGCAAACTGTAGCTAGTATTTCATCTGAAGCTACTGTAGGTCCTTTTAATAGCAGTCCTAAAGATAGTGATGAGTGCCTTAATCTGCCTTATTGGAAGGACCAAAGACCATATACGAATCTCCCACAATAGTGTCTATAATGGAGGCAGATCTATGTCTACTGTTCACTATTTATAAGGCACTTGTTTGGATAATTCAAAAATCATCTTGAAATGTCTGTGGCAGGTCAAACGGTAAATTACAATGTAACATTTTAAGTTAATTATCTAATTGATAAATCAAGACTGAGTTTAGAAACATATTCTAAAATGCAGAAATCAGCTATCCCAATCTGGTCTTAAAGCGCATTCTAAATCTCAAAACAGGGGTAGCCTAATACAGTGAGCGGTAGATAATAGGAGCACTTCAGGTCAGTGATGAGCTGACAATCAAAGGTAATGCCCTCAGAGAGTTGTTGCCCAAATGCCATGACATTCACCAAACCAGGTGCCACAGAGAACCCCATCCACCCCTCCCAAGAACTCTGCGACACCCTTTTGGACTACTTCCACAAGAAGATTGCCACCATCTACAACAACTTTGATCCCCCAACCCACCACTCTCAACCTCAACAGCCTCAACCAACCATGGCGCACCAGCCGAATGATCACAACCTGGTCTCTGATTACCACCCATTCTGCCACACCCATCATGCTATCTATCTACTCTGGGGTACCAAATGATCCCTGCTCCCATGGTATTTTCAACCTCGAAACCAACTCCATCAGCGCAGAACTCACCACCATCATCAACACCTCCATCACCGCAGCAGCCTTCCCGGACAGATGGAAACATCCAGAGGTCAGACCCACCCCAACAAAACCATTTGCTGACCTGAGCATAATCACAAAATATTGACCGATTTCCCTGCTTCATTATCAAAGTACTTGAGAATCCCATCAACCAACAGCTCACTGAATACCTGGAACAAAACCACCTACTGGATATCTCCCAGTACGGGTTCTGCACCAACAGCAGCACTGAAACGGTGCTGATCAATGCCTCAGATGGCATCAGAACCCTCCTTGACCATGGCGAGACTGTGGCGCTGAACCTCCTTGACCTCTCTGCTGTGTTTGACACGGATGTATGACATTACAACGCACACTTTTACAACGCATACCTTTACAACGCATTTTTTACAACGCAACATCCATTACAACGCATGCCATTACAACGAAATTTAAAAAACTACATTTACAACGCATTCCATTACAACGCATAATACCTTTACAACGCATACCATTACAACACATAACATTACATTGCATGTTTTGGTAAGTATTGGATAGTGTAGGGGTAAAATTACTATTCTAACTCCAGGGGGGGCAACAGTAGGGTAAGTGTTGGATAGTGTAGGGGTAAAATTACTATTCTAACTCCAGGGGGTGCAACAGTAGGGTAAGTGTTGGATAGTATAGGGGTAAAATTACTATTCTAACTCCAGGGGGTGCAACAGTAGGGTAAGTGTTGGATGGTAATGTTATGCGTTGTAATGGTATGGTTGTAATGACTAAGTTTTAATGACATGCGTTGTAGTGGTGTGCGTTGTAGTGTCATGTGTTGTAATGGTTGCGTTGTAAATGCATGCGTTGTAATGGATGTTGCGGTGTAAAAGTTTCGTTGTAATGGTAGTGCGTTGTAAAAGTTGCGTTGTAAAGTTTGTTTCCCGTTTGACACCATCTCCCACCATACCCTCATCAACAGGCCCTACAACATTGATATACAGCAAAACGTCCTCAAGTGGATCGCCTCCTTCCTTACAGGATGCACTCAGAGCATCCTGCTGACTTTCGTCACCTCTGAACCCAAGGAAATCATATGCAGCATACCCCAATGATCATCCATCATTTCCACCTTATTTACCCACACCTACATGACCACCTCTTGCAGATATTAAGACAAACTTAAGATACACTTAACACAAACTTATGACAGACTTAAGACAGACTTAAGTCAGACTTAAGACAGACTTAAGACCGACTTAAGACAGACTATAGACACAATCCTAACTTTATTACTACTAAATGCCTTCTGTGAATACCAAAAGTAGCAAGTTCAGGATTTTGTCTTAAGTTAGTTCTGTGAATCGGGCCCCCACTGTTTCAGAAACAACACTGAAAATGGAAAAGATAAGAAATCTGTATCTTAAGGCATACATTATTATAGTTGATGCCATAATTACCAACAAATTCTTTCAACTCTCCAGGTATTGAAATGTAACCTAACTTTTACACTGTCAGTTTTTTAAAAGTTTCATAGACTCCTTGGTAAGGCAATACATTTGCCAATATCTTTTAAGATGTTCTTATCAGGTTATCATACATCCACTTCCATACTTTTTAAAATTTATGACTGCCTAATGAAAGAAACAAAAGCCAATGGTAACACCTTGAAATGGACCTAGTCAACATAGATGAATGGAGATGCTGGAAGATTATCTGTACATGTCACTTTTTGGGTGTATTTTTCATTACTGCCCACATCTAAATTAGACTTGGAAATTGCACTACAACTAGAAGTATTATCATACTTTGGATAATGATTTTGAAGATAGTTGTAACAGATAGTACGAAATCGATAGTAGAGCAAGGCACACAGCCAAGGGAGACACATTTAGGTGAATGGGAATTTGTAAAAAGAAAAATATTGATGCTATTGCAAAATTAGTTCAACCAGCTACATTCTTGCCTCTCACATGTAAAGTATTCCATTTTTAAATCACTCCTGTCCATACTGCAGTGTGGTGACGTTAGGTGGTTTGAAGCAATTCACATAAGAATTTGCCCTTTCCGAGGACAGCCTTTCTAAACTCTGCCACGTTTGCTCTAACTTCAGGGTACATCTAGCCTGCACACCAATGTGTCAGAGCACCCAAGTCTGATAGTTTTATCGGTCAATCGGTTTGACTTGGTGAAAGGTTTATTTTAGGACGGAGCAGCTAAATGTGCCTTGAGAAATATTATCAAGTGTGGCTTCAAAGTGGAATTATCTCTCTAGATTAGGAAGGAGCGACCCGGTCAGCTACTTAGTTTCTTAGAGGAAGAATAACATACTCTAGAAAACAGTGAACCCTAATGAAATGCATTTTAAGGCTACTAGTCTGTCCTGTAATGTAATATCATTATAATATATGGGAGTGTGCAATTCCTGTATAAAAATGAAAACCTGTCTCAAATTTCTTTATACTACTTGGATTCTGCAATCCCAATACAAAAACCTGACTGAATTCTTTATAATTAGCGTGACACACACAGTCACCTATTATACAGAAATTAAGTTGGAACTCAACTGTTATAACGTATTTACAGTTGAGTTTTTCATCACTATGCCTGCTGCCAGAGCCAGCAACATGGAAGAAAGTCAGGCCACAAGATGGAGCATAATTAAAGCTTCTGTATAAGGAACAGGACAGAAAGTTGCTTTTCTTTCTTCTGCTCTGTTTTTCTAGTTGTGTAGTAACAAGCTGAGTTGTAGGAGTCAAGGAGATATTTAGGGCAACATGTTTATTTTTTTCACTTTTTAGGATATTATTGAAAAGTTTGAATCTTTTTGCCTGTTTCTTCACATCCTGAGGTACCGAGCCTTTAAAAAACTGACTTGTATTAAACTGATTTTAATATTTTTTTGCAACAAATATTTAAAAGCATTTATTATGTGTTTCATTTTGCACTAGAGATTCTGTTTTTATTCTTCATGTTTGCAAACATGCTCTCTCTTCATATGAAAGAGCTGGCACCACTAATTGAAGTGGTTTGTGAGAAAGGTGTTGGTGTAGCCATGTATTATATGGAATAACATATTCCCTGCCATGCATGATAAGGGTAGTACAAGTCACCTCAGAGTTTGATAGGTTATTAAAGGAACTCGGTCTTCAGCCTCGTACCTCTTTATAGCCATGGAACACCTTCGTGACGCCCTTAGAATGTATGGCGGGGTACTTTATCCCTTCGACTATGAGGAACATTCATCGATACATATGACAAACAACAAATGATAGCTACACTCCTAAATGAAGCAGCTTATGAAACAGAATTGTTGCAATGAACACATAAAATGTGTTGCTGCTACATATCTCTATGGTATTGGTTGACCTTGGAAGGTTATACGCCTCTGTACATTGCCTAGGTTTCAAACTTGCGAATTTCCTATTATACAAGACATTTGTAGTGGTGCATTAACTCATCAATGTGGTGTATTAGCAGTTTATTAGGCATAAAGGACGTATGTGGCTAATATCCACTCTATTCCATCCTGTCGTATTCAATTAATAACACCACAAAATAATATGTTTTGGATTCGTTTTTCGAAAAATATTACGTTTAGAATGCTAGAAGGAAATTATTGTTGCCAAATTTGTGTAAATTTAGGGCTAAACTGTAGACTACTAACAGTTATTCGGAGGCCAGTACAATGGATTTGAAAATTGGAATGTTTTGAAACCAAGCAAGTGTACTGTTTGGGCTAAGTGATTACCAGTTTTGTAACAACTGAGCAAGTTTGAAGGATGACCCAGAAAGCTCTATAACTAATGTTTCAGTTTGTACAGCTCTAAGCACAATTTTACGATATTGGCAACCCCTAAACTGTGCCTGAGAGTGCCACAGTTTTTGCCACAATCTTTGCAGTCATTGGCTGTTCATAAATTAACCAATGAACAGCTTCAATAGTTCACCAATGATGGTAAATAATATATAGTGAAATATGGACTATTTCACATATTGTGAGGTAACCTTAAATATCATTTGACAATTTGTAAAAGGCTGCTTATATGTAGCTATAGATTATGGATAAAACAATCAAATAGCAAGGTTCACACATGGTGGTTAAGTGAGAATGCTGGGATCAGCACACTCTGCGCTCCACATTCATCAGCTAAAAAATACCCACACGGACTGCTATGAATGTCGTGGACAGTTTTCTTTTAATCAGATAGCCAGCATTCTCCCCAAGTCACCAATTTGTACAGCCATCTGATTTTGTGAAATTGCTTGCTGGTGGTACTCAGTCCCAGGTCCTCTCTGAACCAGAATAGAAGTAACCCAAGACCGGTTTTGCCCTGACTGGGGCTCATCAGGCAGGTGTAGCTTAGTTCTAGTGGCATTGCAAACATTTCTCCTGTCACCTTTGATATGTTTGATGTAATTCGTAAGTGGCTACGAATATGCCCAAACATGGATATCTTGCTCACTGTGCCTCTTCACCCAACTGATGCACCCCAATCAGGGCAAAATGGCCTTGGGTTGCTCGTGCTCCAGTTCAGAGAAGACCTGACTTGACAGTTTGGGCTGGACTGTTCCTATTGGAGCAGTACCAAGACTGATTTGCATATGGCTGGGTCTAATGTAAGTCAAAAGAATGATGAATTGGAATACTACCCTGAGCGATTGCCAGTGGTTAGATAAATTACAAGCAATTCTCCCATCAACTTTTGTGTGTTTAAACTGAATATCTCATCAGTCCAGCTCGAAATTCCAAGACAGGTCTTCCCTGGACCAGAAACAAACATCCGGGACTGGTTTCAGGGTAACACCCCTCATAAGCCAGGCTAGCTTTATCCGGTGAAAAAGTGAGCTAAGGAACAGCGTTTCGGCATACCATGCCAACTTAGGGCAAACAAAGCAAACACAAGGAGATGATGGACGGGGCACTGAAACTTTAAAATATGTCGGCACTATGATGCTCATGAAGGTACATTACCTCCCTTGCAGCATGATGACTGTGAATGTAGGCATGTGTTCTGGTCTAGAGAGAGGAAAAATAAATCTAGAATCACTGGTGTATTACTGCCATTAAAAGAAAAACAATGTTGTAGATGGGACCAGGTTGCAACCTGAAATCCTATAGATGAAGTTTGCAAATAATCTATAATTTCAAAGTGTAGCCTAAACCTAATAATCTAAACTTAGAAAAATGTCCAAAAGGCATGTTTGTGGAATGGTGTTTTCTTTTAAGCCTTTTCTAGAGAACGGATGTACAGATGACATTTGCCGCCTAACAAAATTTGAAAACAATTGAGCTCTGAAAATTCTTTAATTGAAATATTAAAGCACACCTAATACAGTTTTATGCCCCCTTGAACTGTTAACCTTCTTTTAACTCCTTTGCCAATCTAGAAACATGCTCCTATTTTAGTTGAATTTCAGTTTCAATTATTTTAATTTCTGCATTGTGCTCCCTTCTCTATCCATTTTCCATGTAAAGTTTTGTGTAGTTTTAACTATTTATCAACAACCCATTTATTGACAATGTGTAATTCTAAAATGGATCTTTATAGCTATGACCCTTTATCAAGTGTGTGGTTGTTTTTGCATTTCTATAATTGGCTACTTTATTGAGTTGTTTCACTTAATGCTAGTTCTTACCATTAATTGGCAATAATGAGCTTTATTGATTAAACAATCTGTGCTCTAGTAAACGAGTTGCTAACATATCTGTAAATTAGCAAAACAGATGAAAACTATTTATCTCACTCTACTTCTTAAACACAACACCAATAAGTAAAGGGGGGGATGACTTAAAAAAATTATAAAAGCGATACCAGCTTGAAGTGCTCACTTGTGAGTGCAATCAATTGATGAATTGAGAATCGGTAGCAATAGATCGATAGAAAATCATGAAACTGGTCCTATTGAGTACTAACCCCCAAGCTCTCAGATTCATCAACTAGATAAAGACTATTTAGGACTCCATGTCATAGATTATCACTAGTTCTGGATTTTGATTTTCTAAACAAATCTCAGTGATCATTTTTTTTTAAGACAAGCTCTAAAGTTTTGTTTTATTGATAAATGGATTGTCAAAAGTTTTCCTGCACAATCCAATTTCCAAAGGCTAATCAAATATAAGTTCTTGTCCCATGTATATTGTGTAGCAACTCCCCTAACATGCAAAAGGTAGTAACATGTAACGTGTCCTCTTTAGTACAATAAGTGTTGGCTACTGAGCCTATCACGCCTTGAGCCCTATTGCGCGCTTTCCTCTATATTGTCTACAATTACCACCTGTTGTCCTAATTCCCTACCCGCGTGCACCCAGTCAAAGCCTGCGCCACATCACATGCGCTACAGCACATGCGCTACAGCACATGCGCAGCACAACTCATGAAAAGGAATCCTGCCAGAGCTCCACTTATTTCCTTCAGCCTGACAAAACCCATCAGGAATGCTCACTCATAAAGAGTAATCGGCTTGTACAAGGTACTAAATAGGGCTTTGCAAATGTTCCTTTTATTGTGGTAAATGTTTGCTGCTCTGGAAAATATGCGCCACGCGATCTTGCCCTAAATCATCATTGTGACGGTCCTGCCAAACAAAGAGTGAAGAAAGAGCCTGGGCAGGGTCATTATGACAAAGAGAATCAGTGTCACAGAACGCACTGATCAAACGAGAACACTCATCCCTACCATATTCCCTTTAGTTACAGCACCGTGTTTATATTTCTGCATTTTAACCACTAGATAAAGATTATTTAGGACTCCATGTCATAGATTATCACTAGTTCTGGATTTTGATTTTCTAAACAAATCTCAGTGATTATTTTTTTCCAAGAACATTTTGTCAGGATGACCGTCTTTATTTTTTTTTTATCAAAGCAGTGTTTGTCATGCATTGGCTTGGCAGGGCTTTTACCGCATTTGCCCACCTGGGGCAGTGCCAGGGCAGTTAAAATGCCTGGATGCAGCAGAGCAAGCCCGAGGAGCAGTAATGGCATGGTAGTTTGACCCGCTGAAAAAATTGGCAAGAAGGAGGTTTTGAAATGAATGTTCTACGGTGGTGATAAATATAGAATTGAGAAGATAGAGGTAAAATGAATGGTATTTGTAGGGTGATTGGAACAAGAAGGTAAAGTATTTAGGAGAGTTGCTAGGTTAACTGAGCCAGTGGTTCATTCAAATTTAGATGAAATGAAATCCCAGCAAATGAAAGAAGAGTAAACACAAATTGAGGTAAACTCTTGTTTTACAGTCGAGCTTATGAAACGTAGACATCACAAATCTGTATTAACTATTAGAATACAGTCATGATTTGTCCCATGGTAATAGCTGCAACCCATGGAGTTCATCTTCTGATGTTATATGGCTATGGAAAGAATATTTGACAGAAAGCAGAAAATTAAGCAACATTTTATGTGACGACGTGTGAAGTGTCTTACTGTGGGATTTTACCATGTCACATCAAGTCCCTGACAGATAGCGTTTATTATAAAGAGCTGGACCACATGAAGGATTGCACCCTTGCCGCCCGACCATAATGTCGAGGGATGTCCTTTGAGGGGTAGTGGCAATGGATATCTTGGCACACAGCAACAAACAGGTACTGCGCATTACCTCCTCGTCCTGTCTCCCCGTCCCATTCCTTAACAGTGAGCAGCTAGTCTGCTCTACAGAAACCTATTAGCTAGCTGAGCTTATGCACTTCCCCCAACATGGCGTCACCCTCACGTGACAATAAAGGGGGAAGTGCAGTAGAGAAACTTCCTGTTCTTTTTTTTCTGCGTTGCAGTCCTTGGTGCCTAGCTGTGCTATGGATCTACTTGTAGTAAGTGTTCCCTTTTCTTTTTGTTTGTGTTGCGGCGGCCTGTGTAGCGGCCACCTTTGTCTTCATGCTCCCATGCTGCCTGATGTTCCGGTTTCTAGGCGGTTTGCTTTAGCGGCCGCTTTCACCGGGTGCTCTCTCCTGTTGGGTCGCGGCCTGCCTCAGCGGCCGTTCTCCTGTTTGTCGGTCCCGGTGCGCCCTGCTTTAGCGGGTGGGGGTTGCGAAGGTGTTTTTGGTGGCGCGTTTGTTCCTTTGTGTTACCGCTTCTGCGGGATGGATCCTAGGGGCGAAATTCGGCAGCTGGCTGTTTTTTTAAAGCCGGCCCCTTTTTCCTGGTCCCGCAGGAGCTCAGGTCCTCGGGACTTCATTGCTTTAAGATGGGGTCCTTTTTTCACGCACTTGTCCTATTTGAGTGCCTGTTTTGGTACATTGCTGTTGCAATCATGTACTCGGGTGCCTCTTTCTCTGCTGCTTCTCTTGATGCCCTGCACGTGTTGATCAATGAGGCGTTGGCTGCTGCCTTCCAGGCCAGGGACACTGCTGGGCCTCCTTCCAAGGTGCCTTGTGGTTCTGTGGATCCACAGGCCGCTCCTGATGATGAGATGGGTCCTGAAGAGGATGAGGGTGTCCGGGGGTGATTTGTTCAGGGTGCTGAGCTCTCTGGCTTGTTTGCCCATGTGCGGGACAATTTGGGGTTCACTCCTCCTGTGGCAGATGTTTTGGAGGATGACTACTTTATGCAGTGTCACCAGCCGGCTCCTGACTCCTTCCCGTTGCATGGTGCTGTGCGCAATGTGCTAGCTCACGAGTGGAAGGAAGTGGATAAATCCGCCTTCCCTCACTTCTTGTCTAGGCGTTACCCTCTGGAGAGTTTTGCTGCTGAGTTTCCACAAGCTGTGAAGGTCGACAATTTGATGTCTTGTCTGTCCTCTCAGGGTTTGGTCCTCTCGAATGACGCCCTTCCTGCGGACACTGTGTATAAGCATGTTGAAGGGGCGGTGAAGCGTTCCTATGCAGCTTCCAATTTTTCTGTCCGTGCTACTGCCTATTCAAATGACATGGTCCAGTCCCTCCTCAAGGATTTTCAGTCCCTGTCCCTTCTGTTGCAAGAGGGTGAGGATGCCACCCCTCTTTTGTCCATGACGGAGTTGCAGGTGCGATACTTGTTGGATCTTTCCTTTGACAATTTGAGTGCTGCTGCGGCTGCTTCTGGTGCTTCGATTGCTGAACAGCGTCATATCTGGATGCGTTCCTGAAAAGCTGAGTCTTCCCAGAAGTCGGTCCTCCTTAGGTTGCCCTTTGGGGGTTCCAAAGTGTTTGGCCCTCAGCTGGAGGAGATGGTCAAGCAATCGGCGGAGAACCGCAAGCTTGTGGCTCCTGTCAGCCCTCTGTCTCGGGGGCGTGGTTTTGTCTACCGTCGTGCTTTTGGCCCTCCTGCTCGGGGAGCTTCGCAGTCCTTTCGTGGCAGGGGTCGTGGCCAGGGTGCCCCTGGAGGTGCCAAAGCCTGGACCGCTGCCGGTGTTGCTGCCACCGCTTCTTCCTCTTCCCAATGACTATCTGCCTTTGCCAGTTGGTAGTCGCCTTCAGTCTTTCCTGCCCCAGTGGTTGTCGGTTCCAGATGCCTGGGTGGTTCAGACTGTGTCAGATAAAATGTTCCCCTCCTCCACCTCTGGTCTTCCTTGGGACTCCCGTGCCCTGTCTTCCTCTGCGAAGGGAGGCGTTGTTGGCGGGTGTGCGACTTCTGTTGGAGAAGAAGGCTATAGTGGACATTCCTCCTCTGGAGAGAGGCGAGGGTTGTTATTCGATCCTCTTTCTGGTCTCAAAGAAAGATACTTTGGATCTGCGTCCTGTTTTGGATCTGAAGTGGGTCAATCGCTTCATTCTCCATCGTCTGTTCAAGATGGTGACTCTGCATTCCATCCTGCCTCTGGTGCTTCCGGGGGGCTTCCTGGCATCCCTGGATCTGATGGATGCACGTCCATGTCCCGATCCATCCAGCGGATCAGAAATATCTCCAGTTTGCTGTGGCTTCCTGTCACTACCTGTTCCAGGTGCTCCCCTTTGGCCTTTCATCGGCGCCCAGGGTTTTCACGAAACTCTTGTCCCCTCATTCTCTTTCCCGGGTATTCGATCTTCTTCCTCCTCGGGCTGTGGTTGTGTTGTCCACGGATGCCAGTGCCGTGGGTTGGGGTGCTGTAATGGGTGCCTCCAAGGCTCAGGGTCGGTGCTCTCGTTTCGAGTCACTCCAGTCCTCGAACTGGAAGGAGTTGAGGGCGGTTTGGTTGGCTCTTCGGTGGTTCGCTCCTCTTCTTCGGGGTCAAGCAGTCTTTGTGAAGACCGACAACCTGGTGGTTCGGGCTTATGTCAATCGGCAGGGGGGCATGTGTCGGTCTCTGTTTCTCCTCTCCAGGAAGATCGTGCTTTGGGCCAAGCAGAATCTCTTGTCTCTGACGGCGGTCTATCTTCCGGGGAAGGAGAATGGGCCTGCGGACTCTTTGAGCATGGTGTTCCCCTCCTTGGTGCCTCTATGTCTGTCCCCGGATCTGTTCGGTCAGATTGTCCTCAGGTTTGGCCGTCCTCGGCTGGATCTTTTTGCCCTGGACGATTCTGCTCTTCTTCCTCGGTTTTGCAGCCACGTTCCCTCCTGGTTGGCGTGGGTGACCGATGCTTTCTCGGTTCCGTGGTCGCTGGGGCTCCTGTTTGCCTTCCCTCCGTTTGCTTTGATTCCGAGGGTCCTCCGGAAGATTCGGTTGGACCGGGCGGAGGTTCTCCTGGTTGTGCCGGAGTTGTCTCATCAGTCTTGGTTTCCCTTGCTGCTGACCTTGTCTGTATGCCCCCATTGGAGGTTTCCCCTGTGTCCCTCCACTCTGCGGACTCATCTTCTCGGGATTGCCTCCCTGTGCCGCCTCCGGCTGGGGGTTTGGCACTTGAGAGGTTGAGTTTGTTGGGTCAGGGTTGCTCGGTTGAGGTTGCCCGGTGCCTCCAATAGTCCTGACGCCCTTCCACCTTGAAGTCCTATGCCCGTCATTGGAAGAATTTCTCCTCCTGGTGTCTTGGAAAGGGTCTCTCTTCTGCCTCCTGTGAGGCTGTGAGGGTGTTGGACTTCTTGCGGGATGGTTTCATCTTGGGACTCGCTGTTTCTTCCCTGCGTGCGCAGTGGGCTGTCATTCTTGCTTTTCGGGGTTCATCTGTCTCCTCTGTCTCTCCGTTGGTGGCTCACCTTCTGCAGAGTTTTTTGATTCAGCATCCTGTTTCTCGCTCTCCTGTGCCTACCTGGGATCTTCCCTTGGTTCTCCAGGCCTTGACAGGCCCCCATTTCGAGCCCTTGGCCTCAGTTGACCTTAAGTTCCTTTCTGCTAAGGTTCTTTTCCTGGTGGCCGTTACTTCTGGGCGGCGGGTTGGTGAGATTGGGGCTTTGATGGCTTCTCCCCCCTTTTTGCGCTTTTGCGCTGACAAGGTCATTCTCCGTCCCAGTCAGTTTTTTCTGCCTAAGGTGTTGTCATCTTTTCACTGCCAGGAGGATATTGTTCTCCCGTTTTTTTGGGGGATTCTGTCTCTCCTGAGAAGGCGGTCCTCCATTCGTTGGATGTGCTGAGGGCTCTCCGCATCTACTTGGAACGGACCTCTAGTTTCCGTAAGGTTGATTCCTTGTTTGTCACCTATGGCCTCTCTGGACTGGGTCTTCATCCTTCTTTGTCCACCTTGACTCGTTGGGTCAAGGGTGCTGTGGTTTCCGCCTATGATTCTGCCCACTGTCCTCTCCCCTTTTCTGTTCA
Source organism: Lissotriton helveticus (assembly GCF_964261635.1). Taxonomy (NCBI): domain Eukaryota; kingdom Metazoa; phylum Chordata; class Amphibia; order Caudata; family Salamandridae; genus Lissotriton; species Lissotriton helveticus. The sequence continues at coordinate 1,418,280,119 of NC_136068.1, read as the reverse complement.
AGGTAGGTCGACCAGGGGCATTTCCTCCTCTTGGGCCATGTTCAAAGGGGCCTCCTTGAGGGACATTTGTAATGCTGCCACATGGGCTGCTCTTCATACGTTTGTTTCACATTATCGTCTTCAGTTGGGGATGGCGGCCTTGCTGCCTTTGGCTCTCATGTCCTGTCTGCGGTACATGGTTTGTGATATCTACTGTTTTCTGTTGATTAAATGGACCTGTTTTACTCGCACTTCTGGTCTGTTTTTCTTACAATCACCGTGTGCTTGGGTATGGGCTCACTGTTAAGGAATGGGACGGGGAGATAGGACGAGGGGGTAATGCCCGGTTACTCACCAGTAATATTCAATACTCCGAGTCCTGGTCTCCCCGTCCCATTCCTGAGCCCTTCCCCCCCTCCCTGTGTCACGTTTAATTTTTGGGGTGATTGCTTCGTTTTCTGGGTTGTTTTCTTTGGTATTTTCAGGAAGTTTCTCTACTGCACTTCCCCCTATATTGTCACGTGATGGTGACGCCATGTTGGGGGAAGTGCAAAAGCTCAGCTAGGTAATAGGTTTCTGTAGAGCAGGTTAGCTGCTCACTGTTAAGGAATGGGACGGGGAGACCAGTACTCAGAGTAATGAATATTACCTGTGAGTAACCGGGCATGTCTGCATGCCAGCATAGTGATGTCACTGCACCAGCATCGTGGTACAAGCTTGTGCAGCTTGCTTCTATTTATAGGCACCATTCAGTAAAAATTAAAATGTGCCCTCTTATCGAATCTCACATCGAAAGTCGGGAATATCCTTATGGTTTATGACATCTGGTTGAATTGTAAAACATATTGTGGTACCAACCACTAGAAGGTCCCTTAAATATCATTCACACGAGTGTCCCATAAAGGCCCTACCACACGGATCTGGAGTACCAGCCTTTTAAGAATATTTTTATTAATTATACCAAATAATTGACTGATCACCTTCATATACCTGCTGGTTTTGGAATTTGCTAAATAATTCGCCAATAAGTAAAATGACCAGAGGTTAAACCATTGCATGTTAATCTGTGGGTAAAGCCTCATGGATGAATAACAGAAATAAAGAAAGGTCTTTGATGGTGCAGCCAGACAAAACGCCAGGGCAGCTTCCATTGGCCTTGCTTCCAGCTTTAAAATAAACTATGCTTTGATAAATGTTGTCTCAAGAAATCCGGTATTTCTGCATTTAGGTCCTCTTGATGCTTTCATTGCCTCTGTGCACTGCATTGTATTTAGAGCTGGTGTGACATTTTCTGTTGTTTGGATTACGGGCTATTTGTTGGGTAAAGTGAAGAAAGAGGGATTATTCACAAAATAGTATAAAAAGCAATATAAATACAGGGTTTTCAGGTAAGAACAGCAGATAAGAAAGGGATAATGTCTTTTCATGCTTATGGAATTAAATTTAACATAAGATTACTCTTGGCTACTAGCCACAGCACTAAGTGATTTTTCGATAGCCAAGCAGTAGGACCCTGTAATCATTTCAGGCCATCAAAAAAGTAATGCAATCTTTGAAATGGATAACTTTCTGCAATAAAATGTGGCCATGTAAAATATCTGCTATTTGAGGAGGCTTTGCTGAATGATAATTCAGATAGGTTAATGATATATATGCATGATTGCCACTGTGTAGTTATAATTATGTCTCTGTTTCGCTAATAACTTTGGAGCATTTTGACAAATCTTCACAAAACGGTCCAAAAAAAGTTAATTCAATTCAATTTTTTCCTGAAACATTTCACATCTATCAGTCAAGTGGAACCAGGTAAAAAGGTGGTCCAAAAATGTAAATTTTCCATAGAACAATTCTGTTGCACCTACAGAAAAAACAGCTAACCGGAATAACACCAAATATGACAAAAAGTAAGAACTTTACTGAAAAGGTATGTTTTTTTGTGATTTAGTGTAAATATGTGCAGTTGTTTTCGAGAAATTAGTGTTTAAAGACGTTCTTGTAGGGCATGAAGCAGTTATAAAAACGTTAGGTACATATTTACTGTTGGGGTCCAGATATAATCTGATTGCCCATTTTGAAGGGTACTAGTGAGTCCGGATTTCTGGCCACAACCTGAATAATACGTTGTGGAGGCCCTTAGAGGACTCATGGATATGGTCCCAGTGTACTGAAAATAAACCAAGAAAATATTTAACAGGCAGTATAATGTGGCAGGGTGAGCACAACCTGACCCCAAAAGGGCTTGTGGGAAGTGCCAAGGGGACTAAAGCACCCTTGACTGGCTGGCCAGGACATGAATATGGTCTGTGTTTAAATGAATGTAGTGAAATCTGGTTTTGAGAGTCACACAAAGAAGCACATATAACAGGTGAAAACAGATTTTAGTCACAATATAAACCATTTGTTAGCTGTATCATACTAATTGTATAAATTACAGAATGTTATAAACCGATACCCTGCTGAGATTTCATGAACCATGTGTGAGGAAAAACTGGTTTCTCTCACGATTTGCTCATAGAGGTAATGGAAGGTGCTTCAAAAGCGATAATGAGAGCACATTTTCTATAAGTTCAGACTATCTTCCATGCGAGGATAAAGTGTGATATCCTGAGTAAAACGTGTACTTCCAACAGCAGCAGTCTGATTCCCAAGTGTTCTACAGTAGCTTCCCACAGTTTTCTAATGAACACTTAGGACCTCATTCACAAAGGTAAACTTACTTATTTGTGTACGTTTGTGATTCTTTGCTTTTCACAAATGGATTTATGGGTAGTATCTTCACAAGTGCGGTATGCATACACATAAAAATAGGACTGACCTCTCTTTTTTATGTGCGGAGAATTCGCACACGTAAAGATACTACTCATGAATCCCTTCATGAATAGTAAACAATTGAAATCTTACACAAAATTGTAAGTTGATCTTTGCGAATTAGGCCCCTAACATTCTGTATTCATGACAAAACTGTGGCACACATGAAGTAATCTGTAAGGAATCAATGTTGTAAAAAGTAAAGCATTTCCTTTGGAAATTAAGAAAATAAGGGGATTGTTTTGTCATTGAAATTATGGTTAGTACTCTAGAAAGCGAAAATTACATATGTTCTATTAATTTTAAAATATCTTTCTCATCCACACAGTAAAACATTCTGACATGCAGACTGAAACATGTACTTTCAACACCAGCATCAGTCTGTCCATTAACGTCCTAGTAATCAAGTGCAGTTTCCCACAGTGCTCCAATGAACAACTATAGGCCAAAAATGTTGACTTTATGACAAAAGTGTTGCACCCTTAAAGCTATCCTGATAGAGTCATACAGTAGCGACTCGTGGAGGGAGTGCCGCGGTGCGGGGGAGGGGCAGGGTGGGGGTAGTAAACTCCGGCTCACGGCCGACCGGAGTAATGTAAACAAATAAATAAATAAAACGAATTTCATTGCGCGTGCTGAAACGCATTTGCCGTTTCAGCGCGCAAAATGAAATTCGTTTTACTTATTTATTTGTTTACATTACTCTGGTCGGCCGTGAGCTGGAGTTTACTACCCACCACCCTACCCCTCCCCCACCCCGCCCCACAGCACTCCCTCCACGAGTCGCTACTGGAGTTATATCTGAAACACTTAAAGCAGTACTTTTACAAATGAACAACATAACACGAGGCAGTTGTTATTCTCAAATGAATTATGGTTAGTGCTCGAGAAATCTAAAATAAGGGCACATTTTCAATGCATACTCAAACATCTTTCTCATCCATTTTAGTATAACATTCTGACATGCAGACTGAAACGTGTACTTTCAACACCACCAGCAACCTGTCAGTTAACACCCCAGTAATCAACACAGCTTTAATACAAAGTTCTAATAAGCAACTAGAGGGCTAGTTTTTGATTAAATAAATCAAAGCTGTAAAACTGAAACCATTTCCTACAGAGCATACTTCTGGAAAATAAAAAATGAAGGGGTTCTTTTTGTCATTGAAATTATGGTTAGTGCTCTAGAACACTAAAATGAGGTAACATTTTCCATGAGTTTTCAAATATCTTTCTTATCAATTTCAGTAAAACATTCTGACAAGCTGACTGAAACATGTACTTTCAACATCACCAGCAGCCTGTCAGTTAACTCCCTAGTAATCAACTACCACAAAGTTCTAAAAACATCTAGAGTGTTAATATTCTGAATTTATGGCAAAACTGTGGCACTCCTGCATGCTATATTGATGGAATCAAAACTTTAAAACTGAAAGCATTTCCTAGAGAGGATACTGCAGTAAATGAAAAATTAAGGTTTTCTTGGTCAAAGAGATTATGGTTATTGCTCTAGAAAACTAAAATGAGATCACCCTTCTTCTATGAGTTTTCTTAGGTATCTTCGTCATGAATTTCAGTAAAACATTCTGATATGCTGACTGAAATATATACTTTCAACACCACCACCTGCCAGTCATTTAACTCCCTGGTAATCAACTACCACTTTACCACAAAGTTCTAATGACAAATATGAGGCGTATATCAGAAAGGGAGCAGACATTGTTAAATAAATGGCCTACCGGTGTACAAAATATATATTTGCCACTGAAAAAACAAAGGGTAAAGTCATGCTATGATTAAGTGCTGAAAAGGTAAAAACCAAGAAAAACTCTGAAATTCACCAGTTATAGTTTACTGAACTAACTACAATGTGTACCCTTGCCTTGCAAGGTTACACACATGACCTCACATATTACATCACTCAAGACTTCTTACATGACATCATGATAACACTATAGTCTAGTGGTTCACACACACTCTTTAGAACCATGACCCACTTTTTAGAACAACAAACTTTTAAACCCACTTACCTTTAATGGAAATGAGGCAGAGTGCTTTTTTAACATAACTAGAGTATTGTGATAGCACATTGTCATTTGCAGACAGCACATTTTCCATAGAAATGGACAGTAAATATGCACAGACATACAGTTTTATAGATAAAACTATATAGAACACAAATGATGTGTGGAGCAGGTTTCTGTGAATATTTATCGTTTGTGCCTCACCAAGTAAGTGTCTTGATTTGTTTTGATCCAAATCTTTTTCCAATACACTTTAGAATTACTAAAAGGTGGTTCATTTTTGCTACCCTAACTGCTGGATGCGTACAGTTCATTTACAGGTATTTACATTTTGTTGTTTTTTGCACAAAACAATGACCCTACATTAACACATAATTCACTCCTCTCACTTTGCAGTCAGAGAACGAAAGGTAAACACCAATCACCATGTTAAAAGAATAAAGCAGCCTAAAATTTGACCTCTGTTTTTGAATCACAGCCAAATGTGACAAGTAAAACACAGAATTTAAAGGCATCTCTATTTATTGCTCTGACTTTCATGACCCACCAAAAACCAGCTAGCAACACATCAGTGGGCCATGACCCATAATTTGGGAAACACTGCTATAGTCATATACAGCACAGAATTACAGAGTGTACACATGTACACATGTTGGTCAATAGCACGGAGGTAGTGTAAGCCATGGAGACAAGGGTAATTTTGCATTTTAACAGTTAGGTGGTGCAACATTTACACATCTCTAAGATTGGGGTGGACAAAACACTCTATGTTAAACAAGGTAAAGGCTGAGCATACCTAATGTGGGTTGCAGACAGATGTTTGAAAGTAGCTTGTGATTTAAAGCCAAAGTTTGTTCTAACAAATCTATGAGAAAGCTGTTGTTGACATCTTAACCACCAGTGCATATCTAGGCACATACCAATGTTAAATGGTTATAATACAGTGGAATAGACAAATTCTATAAGCTGTGCATGTTTATTTCTAGAACTTCACTAAAGATTTTGAGAGATTGCAAGATATTGGATAATGTAGACTGTGCTCCTCTTAGTACTGGTTGATCTCATGTTGGTGTTGTAGGCATGGCTCTAAGGTTTTACACCATTATGTCCATCTCAGGACTTTGGTAGTGTATTTCATTAAACAAAGGAGTGTCCATTGAGCCTGACAGAAGGTGTATTTACAATGTCAAATGTATACTTGCCAACTTCTTGACTTAAAATTGTGGTTCTAATGAAGTAATTATTTAGGCGATCCCAATAAGTTGAATTGAAAATGTTCCACAGGTGTAGGTTAATTAATTACTTCAAGTCCACAAGCCCTATAGAATGGTGTCGTATTAATTGCAAAATGTCATTAGTGATCTCATCAATGATGTCATTTGAGACCTTATCAGTGATGCCAACAATGATGTCATTTAAATTGTTAATAGGAGAATCGCAACTTACTAGCGCATTTGTTTTGTTTTTTAAACGTTAGTTTTTACTATAGTTCAAGTCTTAATCATAACTTTACTTTAACCATTGGTCTTTGGAGCGAATATATATATGTTATGCATACAGGTAGGCCATTTATTTAACAACACCGGCTCTCTTTCTGATACACTTACAGTTCTATGCATTGAGATACAGTATAAGACCGTGCGGACATTTTCTAAAATAATTATGGTTCTTTGTTAGTGTAGATGGATTATTTGCAGTGTGCACTTTAAAATGGTGGTGATGGATCGAATTGGACAATCTGACGAAGGTATGAACCGAAACACCTCATTGTTTATGAACAACATTTTTAAATAACGTTTTTGCTTGCAACAGTATAAGTCTGTGTGTGTGCGCGCACATGCGTCTATGTGTATGTGTGTATAAAACATCTGGTGACCCATCCACCCAAATGCAGTATTCTCTTTTCCACTTGTCACCGTGTTTATACACTAAAAGTGCTGGTAAAAAAAATATATTTTTAATTTTGAAGTATGAACATTTTATATTTCTGATATTCAGCGTTGGATTTGCTGCACATGGTCTCTGTCTTGATAGGTTGTTGGTGTTGCACAAGTAAGTACGTAAATTAACCACATTTTATTCGCAAATATTTCATAATATATGTCGAAATAAATGCATCTAATAATCTATCGGGTAACAAATTGGATGAGAAACATTCTGTTGACAAAAAGCAAGTCAGAGAAATGGGTCCGGGAAATATTTCATGGGCACGCTAAGCATGCATGAGTACCGATATGTCATGGCTACACTGATAAGTCAAGGATAGCTTAGAAAATGATTTGAGCAACCCCCAAAATATGCTGAACATCTAAAGAAACATTCGAAAAATAAGGGCCAAAATATACATTTGACAGCACAATTTTGCAAAAAGTTTTACAACAATTCTGAAGGGGTACAAATGGAATACTGCAGAACTGTAGCATCAGCCATGGAACACAGAAGCAATATTTTTCCATCCTAGCAAATCATATGCCATTAAAAAAGCGCAGAGCAGACACGTACTTCTTCTCCCCAGGGAGGGGTGTTGTTCAAATAAGGCAGATTTCTGTATAATGTGCATGCTTGCCGAGGAACTCGGACCTTAATTTGTAAAATAATAAGTGACAGGTCCCAAAGTTTTGCTCAGAACCATGGGGCTGAGGCTACTAAATATCGGTGTGCCCAGTGCCAAGACTACGTAGTCTCAATTCCATTTTGAGCCTCTTTAATCCACCACCAGACATTCCCTGACCATTTATCTCACTCGTGCAAGGGTTATTTTCTTCCCTGCTTTCTCCATGTACACGTTTTTTTCATATTGTTTCCCCTTCCTCTTTTACCCTTGTGTTTTCAATCTCTTGATCTGGGTCAAATTCTGACAAAATAAATAATGCTTGTGAGCCCAACCTGCAACCACCTCTTCAAATTAAGCACTGACAAGCGTATTCGCTAACGTTCAATTAGACCAGGCCTGGTTATTGTGCCAGACAGGCTACAGGAATTTCTCAGAATGCTGTAGGTTACTTCTTAGCGGTAGACTAATGATCCTGCACAGGAGGCCTCAGAATTATTAATTATCTATTAGTCTAAAGAAACGGCTGGTATCCATAGTTTTCTAGCATGCAATGCTCCACAGCCAAGCCATGTCTAAATCTCCCAAGTAGTTAAAGCATTGTAACCAAGCCAGTTGCCACATTACTAATGTATGTAAACTACCTTAAGCAGGCCATTTTCCACATTTAGATTCACGTGTATTTTAGGGATTTAATCTATCCCACTTTTATATGTTTACTTCAACAATAGGATATTTTTCATTCTTCTTTCCATTTTATGTGGGCAATTGATTAATTGTACTTTTAAATGAGCCATATAAAAATACAATGAATCACTTGCCTATGCTTGCAAAGCATCATAACCAAGACTCTTCTACAATGCGTCAGCTTCTAAAAAATAGTCAGTAGGGACATTGATTCATTATGTAAAACAACATAACTGGGCCGTTTCCATACTGAAGTATTTGAAGCACAATGCCATTACCAACTTCTACCTTGGCCCATCATGTTGATCATCATAGCCATATTTACCAATAAGCATCGTGGCCAGGACAGTTTTCACAATAAATGAGTATCTAATGCCCATTGGCCAGTGCAGTTTTCACAATGAATGAGTATCGAAAGCACATTGGCCAGGGCAGTTTTCACAGTGAAACAGTATCCAAAGCACATTGGTCAGGGCAGTTTTCACAGTGAATGAGTTTCTAAAGCACATTGGCCAGGCCAGTTTTCACAGTGAATGAGTGTCTAAAGCACATTGACCAGGGCAGTTTTCACAGTGAATGAGTATCGAAAGCACATTGGCCAGGGCAGTTTTCACAGTGAATGAGTATCGAAAACAGAATTCACAGAGAATGAATATCCAAAGTACATTGGCCAGGGCAGTTTCCACAGGAAATGAGCATCGAAAGCACATTGGCCAGGGCAGTTTTCACAGTGAATGAGTATCTAACGCAGATTTCACAAAGAATGAATATCTAAAGCACATTGACCAGGGCAGTTTTCACAGTGAATGAGTATCAGAAGCACATTGACCAGGGCAGTTTTCACAGTGAATGAGTATCTAAAGAAGATTTCACAGAAAATGAATATCTGAAGCACATTGACCAGGACAGTTTTCATGGTAAATGGGTATCTAAAGCAGTTTTTCACAATGAATCAGTATCTAAAGCAGATTTCACAGAGAATGAATATCTAAAGCACATTGGCCAGGGCAGGTTTCACAATGCCACTTATGTCAAACACTTTAGCAATGCCAGTATTCACAACACCTCGGTCTATAAAGCAACACAGCACGGCTAGCACCTTCACTTATCTCCAGAGTGTACATCTATATTACTAGGAAACTCAAAACGTCCCTCCACCCACTTCCAACTGTCCAGTTCCGATTTCCACAGCAAAGTCTTGTGACAACTGCAGTTCCTGCTCCACCACACTGGCTACTGGAGCACAAAGTGAAGCCCAAAAGGGCTAAGCTCCTCACCAAGGCGATTTCACCACGCTGTGCACTGCAGGGGTGACTTGATGTGCTGCAGGGGGCAGTCGCTTGGGCTAAAAACCCTGCATTATGCTAAAGTTCTAAGCCAGCTTTGCATTCAGTAGTGCATGTGCACCATCAGTGCACCTGCCACTGTGAAAACAGAATGGTTTCAGGAGTCCATTTGTGGAGCTGTCCAGATTTCACCCCCTACCTCTTTGAGAATATCTCCTCAGACAGAGCAGAGCTCCACCAAGGCCCTCTTCTCTGCTGGCAGTCTAGGGCTCTAACCAAAGGGCATGGAATGCCCATGATGCACATCTGTCCTGCTGGCAGCTCAGGCAGCAACATGTGGCATAACAAGGTGGCCTGGATCCTATTGCAAGCAAGGAAAAGGACCCTCCTAGCTTCCAATTGGATATTACAAGACAGCCATAGTCAGGGTGCAGTGGATCCCCCATAGTTACTAGTGCCACTGTACCTCCTTCAATAATGTTTGCCATACCCCTGAGCAGGACATGGACGTTGGAACGCATGGGCAAAGTGAGCAATTGCCTCTCCTATTGGGCCCCTCGGCAAAGTCACTTTTGTCAGGTTTTCTCACTTTATTGAATTCTGTCAGAACCCCTCTCCTTCTCTGTTCCTGCCTTTGACTCCGGGCCTCTCTCTACCCAGTGTCAGTGTAGGGATTTGTGGCCAACCGGCGAGACACGTCTGCAGTTTTGTGTGAAAGTTAGGTGCAATTCGATATTGCTTAGCAAGCATCATACTGACTTGAATTAAGAGAAAATACGGAATAAAATGCAACGTTTTTTGTAACGTTGGTCCCCAACATATTTAATGCCCGGGGCCCCAAAGAATCTTAAGATCAGAATGGAGCAGGATATTTGCAATGGTGCGACAAAGGCCAGCCCCGCAGTGCTCGTGTACATCCCGTGGGATTACCCTCCTGCCCATGGTACACTGCGCAGGGTGATCTGCACTCCACAGCCCTGCACTCCACAGTGCATGTGCAGTCTATGAGCCTCATCTGCGCATGTGCCGTAGAGGAAGCCACCCAGCTCTGAAAGCCATCCTCCAGTCTCAGGAGGGTTTCGCACTGGCCCACATAGCCAGCAGGCCATCCAGCAGGCAAACGGATATTAACATTGGCATATATATGGTCTACAGCAAGTTTGTGTGTGAATAATATCAGGTGTAAACTGTAGTTTAATTATAATCTGCATTCGAAGAAATTCCAAGAAACACGTAAACATTCCTTTAAGATTGACCACAGAGATGTATTAAAGTTCATGTTACCATTTCTGTCAAGGGGAGTGTTGAGATAATGCCAGGCCTGGACCGGCCATTCTGTCACTCTGGCATTTTACCACTTGGCTGAAGGCTTTCTGGTGCTGAGAGTGTGGATTATCTGGAGACCTCACTCATGTGACCCCCACAGAAACTCAGTTTACCGAGTGACAACTTTGGATGAACTCGGGGTCTGTGCTGGAACTTTGGGGTGCATGTATGTATGGTCAGCAGATGGTTATGTGGCATGTTTGTTTCACTGGGAACAATGGTCGGAGACTTTAATGGCAGGTTTTCTGTGACTAGAGCATTATTAGCCTGGACACGGCTCAATTTTATGATCCTGCTTTTAACACAACACATATTTGGGGGTGTTTTGGTCATGACTAGCACATGGATCTGAAAACTGCTATGAACATAGGAGTATAAAAAAAATTCTGGTTTTAAATTATTTTTGCCAACATTCACATAGTTCATGCAATTTACATTTCTGGTGGTTCTTAAATCACACATAAAACACTAGTACGCAGAGCCTGAGGTGTGTAACAACATTCACTTCAGGTGAGTAGGTTTCTTCTAGCACAGACTCACTTTTGTTGCCTCCGTGGAAGGAAGAGGCAGAGCCCTGCAAGTCAGCTTGTTTTACAGCTGAGACAAAGTGGGCGACCAGAGCACAGAAGAGGGCTCATTTGTCTCTTTGACTTCAGTTTGGTCCTGAGATCAGTTTTGGGGCACTCTGTAGAAGCACTATAGAATGAGGCGCTACAATGAGCAGTTGCAATGGTCGTTGCACCTTAACAGTTACAAATAGGTTAATTTTCTCAATCTAGTGAGATGTCCTGCTGGTGGAGAGTGGTGCTGTCTTTAATCTGAAACTCTATGAATGAAAATGATGCCCAGGATAACATAGGGGAGATCAATAGTCGTACACTCCACCACTCGATAATCTATCCACGAGTGCATCCATGTATGCCCTCATCCACCCATCCAACTCATACAGTGGTAAGTGATGTGCACTGGCATACAACAGGTCCCAATCTGTACTCCAACTACCGTAGAAAGCAAACATGCTTGCAGGGTAGTGGAGTTTGACAAAAACTACTTTCAAGCCGTATTGTCATATGGGAAAAAGAAAAGGAAGACAGATAGCAGTTACACCTAGTTAGTTAGTTCACAATGTTGGACAATGTTACAAAGTCCAGCAATAGACATGTGACCTGAGAATTGGTGCATATAGTTAGGAAACCAAACTACAGAGGACCATTAAGGTGAGGACCTAAGGAGCGAGTCTATCATTTGGGTTTACTGACCTATTTAAATGTCTCCTAGAGTCGTTATGGTCCCAGCTACAGTAAGGTGTGAAAGACAATTGCACTTAAGTACTTTTTATATGCAGTTTAAAAATGGTAATTTTAAAAAAAAGTCACGGGAAACAGCTATGCATAAACATATACTGATTTGTGACTTAGCTTCCATTGTACATGTACCTATTAAGTGATGTAACCCCAAAGGAACATGAAGGGTTGTAGATGGGTTGTGTGGCTGATGATGTCCATGCAGGGACCAACTGAACGGGAAGATCTCGACTTTGTGCTTGAAATGTAATTGTTAAGTACAGCATGCCCATTATTATATTCCAGTTTGCTGAACTCATGAAATCTTTAACAGTCAAGATTTTACGAGACTTCCAGTGTACTAGATTCCAGCTGCCATAATGATTCCACAACTGTGCACGGCACCCTGCATATGGTTACACTTTGATTGTTTGGGATCAGTGCTTAGTACCATTGGCCTCGTGGGAACCCTCGTCTGGTATACTGTTGATTCGAATTATACAAATTCATCTTGCTGGTTGCTATCAACTTTTGTCCCCTGTCCTGATGGTGACCTAATGAATTAATAAGGTCAAAACGTCATCATCGTCTTATTTTGGCAAATATAAAAGAGGAAGCATACATTGCATTTTTTTCCTGTTATCTGTTGGACCTGTTTTGTTTAACCTTTCTCTTTGCCATTGTTTGTTTCCACTGTAAATTGTATGTTTAGTTGTTTGTTTTGTGTAACTTTGGGTGCACCATTTGTGTATTGGATGTTGGAATTTTGTATTTTGTTATTAATATTTGTAATAAACGATTTTTGAATAATTGTTATGGGTATCTTCTCAGTATTTTCTTTCCTTTTTTCTGTTGCTATTTTCATTTGTTCCATTTATGTATAATTATAGTGGTCTGTTGTCTTGTATGAAATAACTCCTTCAACCACTGTAGCTGTTATAATCTTTATTGGCCCCAGGTTCTGGGTAACAGAGCTGCCCCCGTTTTATGCAACCATAATAGATCTATTGGAGGGTTTTTAATCTAGCCAGAAATGTAATAGCTACTTTTTATAGTGATTTGGTATATAACTGGCATTTAATTGGTAAGGATACCTTTGGAAAGAATTATTGAACCCTTGACAGTATAGGCTGTGGTAAAATCGAGTAGATGGATTCTCAAAGTCAGGAGTAGGACCCTAGCGGGTTAAGCGCAAAGACTATCAGTGATCACTCAGGGCAAGCAGCTCAATCAATATTAATTAATTAAAAGCTTAATATTGTTAGCAACGGAGGGAGTAGGGGTGCCAACACTGTATATATATATATTACCAAATATGTTAAAAGAAAGGAGGGTCCTGAGGAAAAATATTTGAGAATACCTGGTCTAGTTGTTATATAGTTAGATTAGAAGTCAATCGAAAGTTCCGAAACCAGAATTTTCTGGCTATAGCTGTCTACTTTTGTCAAGCTGACAACAGACAAACCACTTTATCTCCCAAGTACTTCAGATTAAACAACTGTCAGCTAGTAACATTAACAACACTTCTGTGTCCCCTTACAGAGACTGTCATACGGTCATCATCAGATATTCAACAGAAACAACCTCATACGAAACATTTCTTTGGCATTGTTACAGGAAAATGCTTTGGGGTCTTGTTTGGATTGGATGAATAACTTGCCCTATCATGAGTTAACTATACAATCCTGCTTTTTCTACTACGGGGTCAAGTTGAAAATGTAGAATTTAAACAGACAATTATGTGGGTTATGCCATAATCCACTGAAGTTTAGAATTCTAGACAGACGTCTATACTCAGATTAAAAATGTTAATGCCTTATGGAATTTATTTGATGTTTTTCCATTTTTTTGTCCAATATGTAGCATTACTTTTCTTAGTCCCTTTCTCAGTCACATTCTTCGCTCACTTGCTCAACCACCCCCTTATCCACCCTTCTAATCATCCACTCACCAGATTAGTCACACCACCCACTCACCAATTCCAAACTCTTATTCAAGGGCAACGTGTTTTAAAGGAAAACACCGGTGTCTTAATTACTCACTAAAAAATTATTTTCGGAATAAGCCTTTGACTGTTAGTCTTCCATGCTTCACTGTTTCAAGTGTCTTATATTTTGATGCACACCGTGAAAAAATATCACTATTGTATGCATCACTTATATGTCACAGTGCTGATATCACAAGGCATCCTCTTAAAGCGCCACTCATATTTACTTCCCGGTGTTGCAAGTAATTGGGTACTTTCAATTCACCCTCCCTTTCATAATTTCAAATACAAGTGTTGCTTCTTCTATAGAATGTAATCTTAAAGAACAAACACAGGTTAAATTGTGATAAACTTGAGCTCCTAATGTTACCTTTTTGTTTGCTACTACCCATTTAACCAGCATTTTCCCTCGATTCGCAGAAACAAGTTTGACTGCAGTCATACTTTGGAATTAAAGAATACATACAATTCACACTGATGAGTGGCATAGATTCCTTCCCGATCACAGATTATGAAGTCCCCATATCCCGCTCCAGTCAAACTTTCCTTGTCCCTTTAGGGGCCATTAGACATAGGTATTTGGAGTATGCAAAGTAGTACTCTTGTAGGTCTCTTTTACATATTCCAACACTCCTTTGTGAATTATCCACGGAACATCTAAAATGGAAGTAGACAGGTAATATTCATTTACAACTAGCACAAATAGAGTGCCGTATTCACACTTTTAGTAATAGGATGTTGGATGTTTCAAGGCCGAGTCACAAAGGCATGTAAGAGTATGTACTCCTGTAGTAAAAGTTCCTGCATCCATAAACGCTTTTAAAGATTGGGTGCTATGTGTGCATATCTAGGTAGGTGAGTTAAAGATAGCTCATTTATAAACTGAAAAAAATGATAAATATTCTCTTCGAACTTATGATTCACTTTGTGACAAAACACTTGACTTTAGGGGTCTTCGTTCAACACAAGTGATCTACACTGACAAAACACAGCAGATGCAGCAGCAACTAAAAGCAGCTTCGGACACATCCACTTACTTACAGAGTAAGATGAAGGGTATTTGTTGATAGATAAAAACGGACAATGCACATAAGCACTTTTGAAGTTTCTAGTGCTGTATGCTGCATTCTTGTTTTTAAAAGGGCCTCAGACCGCAATATAGTGGTCTCAGCAATAATGAAAAACACAATAGCATGTAAATGTGTGTCTTTTCTGCAGATAGTAAGATCAAGTTAGTTAGCAATGTAAATTGACTATTGACTTTGGTCATGTAATTAAAAGCACCTGCCGATTACCACTAAAAACGGGTTTTAAATATTTGCCCATGAGCACCAGAGCCAACCTAGATTTTTAAGACAACTATTAGTTATGTAAACTACTGTTATTTGAATTCATTTAATGTAAATATTTATAAACTGGACACACTGAAACTCTCTCTGAGTTAGGCACGCAATATGTTTAAATGGCCAGATTGGTGTTCTATTATAAATCTCAAGCATGTATTTTTGTTAACAATTTTGTTTTTTTCAGTTTAGTTCCAGGTAAGGAGAAATAGTGTGGAAGGTATTTTTGCTGGAGACGTGTTTTTTTTTTATACCTGGAGGGGAAGCTGTCATTGTGACATGATTTTTCCTCCACCGTTGTGGGCGTCCGTCCTCAGTCAACAACGTGACATCATAGTTGCTGCTGACTTTCATGCAGTGACATGGGAACAGGCCTCACGGGACACCGTATGTGAAAGTACTACAAACATACCAACAATTATAATAACACGAATAGTAAAAAACAATTACCACGAAAAGTACTAGTGACTGCATGATAGGATGCATTTCCTCTATTGAGTGATTGACCATAAGTCATGTCAATCGCGAATAAACATACACAAAACACCTCACATGTCTAGAGACCTGTCTCATAATCCTTTCCAAGGGGTCTGTTTTTCAAAAAGAGGTGAGGCTGAGTGCTGTAAGTGCCCAGGTTACTCATTACACACGCACATACTCACCCTTTGGTAAGAGAGTGCTACAAAGACACATACTTCACAATCTTCCTTTTTACAGAAGTCGCAACGTGATTCAATAGTTTTAAAACGGCATTTTATTCCATTACTGTATCACAAACAATCAACTGATATCACGACGGATGTCCCATGTCTGGGGTTAGTAGTTCCTCCAGTCCTGGTATTTTCTTTATATTGTGGTATTTGTACTTTTGATTTCCCTAGTTATTATACAGTACTATAAGTGCCACAATGCACTTAAAAATAACACCTGACATAGGACAGCAGGAGAAATCTAAATTAACGTAGTAATCGTATCAGAGCGTTTACTTGGACGCTTTAATACGATCTGAGAATGTCATCTGCCAGGTGTGGGTAAATGGCCGTAATCTGTTTTTGTTGTTGTCAATAGGTGCAATCGTAATTGTGTTGCGGGTGAGACCTCCCTACCAGTGCCAGCACTGGAAAGTAACTAAAAGAATTCTGCCTGCGCGCTCTGAATAAGTGTTCAAGATGCATGGGACGTCCAGTCTTCATTGCTGCATCAAATGGAATGTCGAGAGCGGGCTGAGCAATCAGACACTTCAACATTCAGTCTGTAACAGTTGATATTGGACTGCTCAGGAACAAAATTTCAAGTTCTAGTAATAAACCAGTAAGCAAGGTGTGGGGGGCGGGGGGGATATTGTCACGTTATCTACTAGAAGCATTACTGACCTTGAATGCTGTCAACAATATTAATGATCATTTCGTGCTCTTGTGCTACCTTGGTCAATAACGAGTTTATTGACGGAATTCGTGGGCAGTAATAGTCATCCATCGTTGGAGCAAGTCACCTGCGTGTTTTTTACTCACCTCTTGGGGGGGGGGGGGGTGAACGCTGTTCGGCGCGAGCCAGACAGTCGTGTCACTTCAGACGCCCCTCCCTAATTGCAGGAGACGTGGAGATGCGCCCTCTGCCCTCCCCGAAACCTTGAGCCGGATCACATGGGATCCATCAGTGTCAGAACGGCGCAGCGTCAACGGGTGAAGCGGAGAGGGGCTCGGCTGAGGCCCAGAGGCCGCAAACATATATATGAGTGAACTATATTTCAAGTATTTCAGCGCCCAACTTGCGAGGAATGCTGCTTAACTGGTGGGAATTGGAGCGGAGGGAAGTGCGTGCCATAAATCTGCTGGCCTGGAAGTCCTGGAGAGGCAGGCTGATTTATGGACCCTCTGCCCATAAAGTTTACTCTCGCCGCAGAATCACTTGAAAAATATGTTTTGGGATCCTAAAATGTACCGCGCGATGAAAGCCCTGGAAGGGGAAAATAGCGGGTCTGAGCTCATAACAATAACAGGCTGGTTGGAGGGCAGCGCGCGAGCCGAGGCGCTCGTCGGAGAGTGGCAGTGTTGCTCTGCTGCTCTCGCGCGGCGACTGCACTGTAGATGCTGAGGGGAAGATTGAACGCACGCGCCAGTGGCGTAGCCGGGGGGCCACGAGCCATCGCACATGGGGAAAGCCCCCCGTGCGCTCGTGTTGAATAGTAAAAGCCGTTGTTTGAATGAAGCGAGCCCCTTACGTCACGGGGCCCCGGTACCATGCACCTGTTGCACTAATTACGACTACTCCAATTTCGCTGGCCCCTACACAGTTCATGTTTTGCAGACAGTCTCGAGTTTGCTTCTCAGTTGCCAGCATTGACAAACACTCGCTTTTCCAACTGTACACTGGAAATACTAGACTTCAAGCCCCTCTGTTGGGTTGGCCCTGAATCCAAAATCAGAGAGTACAGACCTTTAGTAAACACGAACCTAAAGTTACCCTTGTTAGGGAAGAGCATTGCATGCAGTCCTGGATACGATCGAGTAAAATCACCAGTGGATTACAGTTTTGTGCTGTGGTGGTTAATTGTATACCAGTGCCTGACTACTTTACATCTGAGGTGAACGGAAGTTTGCAATAACCGACCAGGACCGAATGTCGATTCCTCTCTCGTCAGCTGGTGCAAATGTTTAGCAGTAGCCAGTCATCCGATTCTACCCCCAAACATACACAGCTACAGCGCAAAGCTGCGCAGAACGAATTCTGCACTGCCTTTGCGTGATATGGTCCCTACATCTTTCTGGTATTTTAAGATGTTCTTGCTCTCTATTAATACCCAGGACCTCATCATAAACTACACACATCAAGAACCACACTGCAGTACGAAAAAGAGCCCCCGGGCCTGACTGCGGGAGATGTCTGTTGTAAAACTTAGAAAATGCCTCGAAAGTGTATCATCTGAAAACGTTTAAAGGCCAGTATGCACTTACTGTGCGTTGAGTCGAAATCTATGTATCCTGGGCTCTGATATCGGCTACACTAATATTACAGTACCATATTATTACAGTAACACTTACACCACACAAATATTACAACAGCACTTGCACTACTCGAATATCACAGTACACACTACTACACTGATCTAACTGTAGCACACTACACTAATATTACAGCAGTACTTGCACTACTCGAGGATCACAGTGACACACTACTTCACTGAACTAACAGTAGCACACTACACTACACTAATATTACTGTAACATACTATTACAGTAACACTTACACCACACTAATATCACACTTGCACTGCTCGAATATCACAGTACACACTACTACACTGATCTAACTGTAGCACATTACACTAATATTAAAACAGTGCTTGCACTACTCGAGTATCACAGTGACACACTACTACACGTATCTCACAGTAGCACACTACACTAATATTACAGTCACATACTATTACAGTAACACTCACACCACACTTATATTACAGCAGCACTTGCACTATTCGAATATTACAGTACACACTAATACACTAATCTAACAGTAGCACACTACACTACACTAACGGTACAGTAACACTACCTAATATTCCAGCCGCACAGGCACTACTCGAATATCACAGTAACACACAACTACACTGATCTAACAGTAGCACACTACACTAATGTTACAGTAGCACTACATTATTATTACAGCTGCACGTTCACTACTCGAAAATCACAGTGACACACTACTTCACTGATCTAACATTAGCACACTACAGTACACTAATATTACTGTAACACACTATTACAGTAACACTTATACCACATTAATAGCACACTTGCACTACTCGAATATCACAGTACACACTACTACACTGATCTAACTGTAGAACATTACACTAATATTAAAGCAGTGCTTGCACTACTCGAGTATCACAGTGACACACTACTACACTGATCTAACAGTAGCACACTACACTAATATTACAGTAACATACTATTACAGTAACACTCACACCACACTAATATTACAGCACCACTTGCACTATTCGAATATCACAGTACACACTAATACACTAATCTAACAGTAGCACACTTCACTACACTAATGGTACAGTAACACTACACTAATATTACAGCCGCCCATGCACTACTCGAAAGTCACTGTGACACACTACTTCACTGATCTAACAGTAGCACACTACAGCAACACTACACTAATATTACATTGGGCAATAGTGAACGCAAAACAGCTTCTCTCTGTGCATCACTTCCCGGTTCTGACCAAAGTGAGAGCGCCTAGAAGCTGTCTAATGCACCCACGAATCACCTTAGTGAAAAGGGACATTTACATCACAGCGCACACATCCGTCTTTTTATTCATACATTAAGACTCTGTCTGGAGCGCATCATTACCCTCTCTTTCTTTTGCATTCTGGCACTTTTACTCCAGCATTTACCACCTGGAAAGTACAACTACAAATGCCAGAATGCAAATAAAATAGAACTGTGTTATCTGTGCACCCATCGGGTCTCCGCAACGCGCGCCTTCACGGGCTCCGGATGTGAGGCGCCTAGAGATGGGAGCCATCCGGAGACATATCCCTTTCGCTGATGAGTGGGAAATGACGGGGCGCACCACTTTAATTTGTATAATCGTGCCTAAGTTGTTGTCGCTGCAAACTCAAGGAGTGGGAACAGGCTGGAATCGCACAGACCATATTTCAGATGTCTGCCCCCTGGAACATCTGGCTTCCACATCTGTGTGGAAGCGCATCTCACCCGGCAGTGGCTGAAACCGCAAGGATGCGGCCAGGCAAGCAGGAGTTCCCATGCAGACCTCAGCTGATGGAGAGAACAGGAGGATGTGGGAGTTGTAGTTTTTATTGGGACTGGTTAGCATGCAACAAGAAAACTGCAATCATCAGTCAAGTTCACACGAACAGTGATTATTCGACAAAAAGTTATTTTGTCTACTTCCAGGCGGGGAGCCCACGCTGTTAATGGGAAAGGGGTTGTTTAAAAAGCAGCGCCGCTGCTGGGTACGAGCCCTACCTGATCTGAACTTGTTCCTGATCAGCAGAGAGTGTTCAGAGCCCAGAAGAGTCATGGTCATTTTCAGAGAGAGAGATTCCAGCAACAGGGTGAAAAAAAACACACCCCTCACTCAAACCATCAACAGCTTTGGAGAGGGAGAGATGCCACAGAGCGGGGAAAGGGGCACATCCAGAGTCCTGTGCCGATGCCCCTGGGCGCCTTCACAGCTGCGGATCTCAGCCGGCACAGGTTTGGTCCCATGTAGCACTCGGAAGCATCTGCTGGCCCTCTCCTGAGCTGAGCTAATGAACGTCCAGCCGGCGGGACCCTCCCCCCTCGCATCCCTTACTATCAGCAGCATCACCGCTGGGCTGGGACTGACGTCATAGTCTAGCAGGGACCATCCCCGCAGACAGGGCTGTGATATCCGAGCCCTTTGACAACCACCGCCCCCAAGCCGGTCCTCGGGCTGCTGTCTCCCACTGCATCAACACACTGCCCGGGACTTAACCCTTTCCAGGTTGAGAGCTCCTCTTGCCCCTGCCATGATGTAATGCTTCCTGAACTATTTCCCAACTCTTGGGAAGAATTTTTTTTCGAGAGTCGAAATCTTTCACAAAATATTGCTTTTACCATTTGTTCAAGATAACAAGGTGCCTGACTTCGTGTTCCCAAATTACATGCGAGCGCATACCACCCCCTAGCACCCCCCAGAAAAGGAATTGCTTCTAAGCACTTCCAGGGTGAACATAACACTCCGTTAATAAAAAAAACACTTAAAACATATTTGCCAGATATGAGAACTGGAATACCAGAGCAAATGCTTTGTGCACGATCACACACTTTTTGGCCAGCGGGGAAGCCCTGAATTCAGTATGCGTAGCTCGTTAACAAGCAACTTATCTGAAGGGTCGCCGCTATATTGAGCTCACATTATTTCCGTATCTCTCTCAAAGCACACACCCACGCACAGTTATACACACGCTCTCTCTCTCTCTCTCTCTCTCTCTCCTTTCATCCTCAACACGTTGTATATATTTATTTTATTAACTCAGATTTCTAATGCCATGTTACTAATGTTGAACTGCTCTTTTGCACCCAAAGCGCTTCTTGCGAGTAACGACTTAGATGCATAGTGGGCTGGCAGAAGGAATGGAGAGCGCCAAACATGTAGTAATATGTCAGCAGGATCAAGGATGTTTAGAATACTTGAATATAACAATACATTACACTACACTTCTTAAATAAAATCACATGTGGCACTTGGTTTGTTTTCAAATACATTTAATCTGTGCTATAAAATAAACACATACTAAGTTAAAGGGAGTCTCCAGTGATAAAAGGCACATCATAAAACGTGTGATTGGGACTGTCTCTCGCGAGGTTGTTTGGCTGTCTCCATTTCCTTGTAAACTTCACTTTTTACCATTGCCACCATTCAGTCTGCTAGAAAAACAAACCGAGAACGCGCCATTTTCTGTTCTGATGGCAGGCTATTAAACATCTGTTTTGTGATGAGATCAGCAGCAGACAGGACACATTTTGTGCTCTGTGTTATGGTCAAACTGCAGATTGAATCACTGTCAGAAGAACTTCTACTACCAGTAAAATGTATTGTCCTCAATAGGCAAGGGGAATGTTTTATTTTAATGGAGTCTATGCTGTTGCTGGAGTTTTTATTTTTCATGCAATTAGGGTATTTAGCTTTCCCTGTGGGATAATGCACACAAAGTTAAATATGTCAGTTTAATAAAACGAGCCTCGGCATACACGTGCCAAATGCTGGTAGAAAGATACCAGACTGCTTCCATCCAGTTTACGTCCGGTGTCATATTTGTCTCAGAGGCATCAAATGGAATGAAGAAAAAAAAGACGAAGGCCCTCTTGTGATCATGTGTAGTTTTATAACCAGCAGAGTTATATTACCATTTTTACACTTAAATGGGATTTCAAAACAAGACTATGGAGAGTATAATAAATTGTGCACTTAATAGATAAGGGCAAATTAAGGTCACTGTGTGGCATTAGGGGTTGGGGGGCAGCCGACCAGGGGGAGGTATGCCACCAGTGATGATTGGGGGAGTTGGTGCAGTCCAGGTGATTGCCAATAGTTTTTGGGATACTTTCCGTTAGAGGATGTAGCTCAAGGTATATAGCCACGTATATAGCCAGTCATTTGGGTCTACATAGCCACCTGTTTGAGGTAGGTGATCCGGTGGCTAACTGCAAGTTAGGAGAGGTAAGAGGATTTGGCTCTGGAGAAGTGTGTAATATAATAACACAAAGGAGCCAAGAGGGAAGAAAAGGGTACAAGATACAAGTGGGATCGCCATCCACTCAAGTAAATTCAATAACAAAAGATCCCTGTACCCTGGACGTTGGTTAGCATACGTCTAGTCGACATGAGTACATAATTGTCTGGATATTATACTATCTAATTCCAGACACACCCCCTCTCTATTTACGGTAAGGTGTATATTCTCTAATGTCTTCCTGTCCACAACAAACCAATATTTGTCACTTAAAACCAGGAGATTCCGGGCAAGGTTCAACTCGACATGTCCAATGATGTCTGCCCCACTGAGACAGTACATCCACCCACACTCAAACAAATAATCAATAGAAAAATGTGTGGCGGAGAGGAAGGCACCTCACGGGCGAACAACCCTCGGGGGACTTGGCAGATGTTACCAATTCTATGCCCCTTTCTCATCATCGGTTGCCATTCCTATTCCAAGAGAAATAGTGTCGAAAGCAAAAGGTGCATGCAAAGAAGTGCTAGACAAGAAGCTAGATCGATAGCTCCCTGATGTGACAAACGTAAAGGAGTGAAGTGAAATCATCAGACACACTCATTATATAACTTTATTATTAATTCTCGTGTGTACTGGTGAATTAAAAAGGCTGGTAGCTTAATGTCGCATACCACTACCTGACACCGACATGTTTCACTGCCCCATTACTTTTTGGCAGATTCATCAGGGTTTTACCACTCAGTCACCGCACCAATGTTGGACATCTTTTTAGGACACCTCAATCAGCCATGTCCTCTCCTACCAGCTGATCAGGCAAATGTCCACTCTACTGTTGATTGTGGCTTCAATCGTACAGGTATAGAACCAGGACCTTCTATCATCCCAGGTCAGCTGGTATGAGAGGACATGGCTGATTGAGGTGTGAAAAACCCTGATGAATCTGCCAAAAAGCTACCAGCCTTTTTAATTCACCTATTTCTGTCTCAGTTGGGCAGACATCATTGGACATGTCGAGTTGAACGTTGCCCGGAATCTCCTGGTTTTAAGTGACAAACATTGGTTTGTTGTGGACAGGAAGACATTAGAGAATATACACCTTACCGTAAATAGAGAGGGGGTGTGTCTGGAATTAGATAGTATAATATCCAGACAATTATGTACTCATGTCGACTAGACGTATGTTAACCAACGTCCAGGGTACAGGGATTTTTTGTTATTGAATCTGGAGAAGTGTGGTCAGGATGGAAGAAGATAAGGTTGCCCAGGTGCAGGGCTTATTGATGGAATCGGGCTGTCTGGATCTATTGGTGGTGGCTGTTCATGCTGGCTCTAATCGATCAGTACGTAGGGTCTTGGAGATGTTGGCTGCTGCATCTGGGAATGCTCCCGCTTTAGAGGTCACAGTCGGGAGGACAGAAAGTGCAGGTATGTGCAATGGGCCTCTCAAGTGTTCGATGAGCAACCTCGATGGGGGGTGCAAGGCAGAGTTGGGGTTGGGGAGAGTCCCACTATGGTAGTGGGCAGGGAGAGGCTGGGTGATCCTCTGTGGCATGAAGCATCAACCCATGAGCCGCAAGCTGGGTTATGGCTGCACACGGCCTGAGGGAGTCAGGTAAAGGCCTAGCAGTACACGTGGAGGGTGTTATGTTTATCCTTAGATTATTGAATGTTATGCTTAGAATTATAGAAGGTTATATATTTCATTAGTTATTTGCAGGTTAGGCCGCTCCCCACGCCGCACAACTCCACCTGTGTGTCCCTACCTCTGTGCTCGCTGCTGCTGTTCTGTGAGTTCGCCGCTCCTCCTTCTCTGCCTGTATTTTTGCCTGCTCCTGTATTTATTTTGTTGCCTTTTGTTGCCTTCTGTTAACTGTTTTTTGCCTTTTTGCCTATTCTGGTTTGCCTCTTTCTTCCAATCCCTCTTTGCCTACTGTACCCCTGTTTCTTCCTGCCGCTCCTTCCCTGCGGCCCGCCCCCTCGCTCACCCATCCGCCGCCCTGTTCCCGCCTCCCTGCTGCTCCTCCCTCCCACCTCTCCTTGTATGGCGGTCGATGCGCGGTAAAAGGAACGACCCTTGACCCTGCATGAAGGTTAGGCCCTTCCCCACGCTGCACAGCTCCACCTGTGTGTCCCTGCCTCTGTGCCCGCTGCTGCCGTTCTGTGAGTTCGCTGCTCCTCCTTCTCTGCCTGTATTTTTGCCTGCTCCTGTATTTATTTTTTTGCCTTCTGTTAACTGTTTTTTGCCTTTTTGCCTATTCTGGTTTGCCTCTTTCTTCCGTTCCCTCTTTGCCTACTGTACCCCCATTTCTTCCTGCCGCTGCTTTCCTGAAGCCCTGCCCCCTCACTCACCCATTCGCCGCACCGCTCCCGCCTCCCAGCTGCTCCTCCCTCCCACCTCCCTTATATGGCGGCCGCACCGAATACGCCCTAAAGCAAGCCCATCTACGCCCGTCCACGCCTGGACCGCCCCCAGCGCCAGAACCCCTGGTCCCCACAAACGCCATGAAGCCCAACACCTCTACGATACCAGCACCCTCCATGCACTCAACACCGGAAAATCAAACAGCTGCTTCCTGGCCGCAACAAAGCACACCCAAGGACCCTCTCCTACGGGAAACAACCTTTACAACGCAACTTTTACAACTCACTACCATTACAACAAAACTTTTACAACGCAACATCCATTACATCGCATGCCATTACAACACAACCATTACAACGCATGACACTACAATGCATGTCATTACAACGCAGTCATTACAACGCATACCATTACAACGCATACTATCACAACGCATAGTACCCTTACACTATCCAACACCTACCCTACTGTTGCACCCCCGGGAGTTAGAATAGTCATTTTTACCCCTACACTATCCAACACTTACCCTACTGTTGCACCCCCCTGGAGTTAGAATAGTAATTTTTACCCCTACACTATCTAATACTTACCATACATGCAATGTTATGGTATGCGGTGTAATGGTATGCGTTGTAAAGGTAGTATGCATTGTAATGGAATGCGTTGTAAAGGTAGTTTTTAAAAATTTGTTGTAATGGCATGCGTTGTAATGGAATGCGTTGTAATTGATGTTGCGTTGTAAAAAATGTGTTGTAAAGGTATGCGTTGTAAAAGTATGCGTTGTAACGTCATACATCTCTCTCCTGCCGGAGCAGCAGGTTCACCAGCATCCGGTCCACTACGCTACCCACCATGAAAAAACAAAACCACCTCAGATGCATTCTTGTCAACACTCGCTCTGCCTGCAAACATGCCGTCGAACTCTGGGACCTACTCGACTCAACCTCCCCAGACGTCGCCTTCCTGTCGGAGACCTGGCTGAACCCCTCCTCGGCACCCGATATTGCCATCGCCATCCCGTACGGCTACAACATCACCCACAGGGACCGCACCAACGGAGCAGGAGGAGGAATCGCCCTCGTCCACAGAAACACTCTCAGAGTCTCGACGAACACCGATGACAGCCTCAGCACCGCCAAACGCCTGCACTTCCAGATCCACACCGATCCCAACACCACCCTCAGAGAAACCCTCATCTACAGACCCCCCGGACACCGACCACAGTTCAGCGACTCAATCGCCAACCTCGTCAGTACACAAACCCTCGCCTCCATAGACTATATCCTACTCGGGGACCTGAACTTCCACCTCGAGAACAACAATGACCGCAACTCCACCACCCTGATCACCAACCTCGCCAACCTCGGAATCCGACAACTCATCACAACACCCACTCACTCCACCAGCCACACGCTTGACCCGATCTTCTCCGCAAGATCCCACGTCTCCTTCAACCACACCACCTAACTCCACTGGACCGACCATCGCTGCATCCACTTCACCTTCCGGAAACCCACCACGTACCACCGCATCCAACAGATCCCCCACCGCTGCTGGAGCAAAGTAACAGAAGACCAGTTAACCACTCCGGAGGCCACCCGCCGACGCCACCGACCCCGCCGCATGCAACCTCAGACAATGGATCGACGACGATGCCAACACCCTCGCCCCGATCAAGAAACCCTCCAACAGACACACCAACAAGAAAGCCAGCTAGTTCACTGAAGACCTCCAGACCTCCAAGCAAACCTGCCAAAAACTAGAGAAGAAATGGCTCTGTGAACAGACACCAGACAGCTACGCAGCCCACAAGTACACCACCCACAGACACCATCACCTCATCAGATCCGCCAAAAGGGCCTCCTTCAAAGACCGTCTAGACAACAACGCACACAACAGCAAAGAGCTCTTCAAACATCGCGAAGGAACTCTCCAACTCCAGCTCCAACACCAACGACATCCCACCTTTGCAAGACCTGTGCCACTCTCTTTCCACCTTTTGCCATCGCAAGATCGCAGACATCCCTGACAGCTTCAACGTCCAGACCGCCCCGACAACCACTGAGACCTCCTCCCCCACGTCAACCATCCGCACCGACCCCCTGCTCTCCTGGACCAACATAAGCAGCAACAACACCATTAAATTCATGAACACCATCCACTCTGGATCTCCATCAGACCCATGCCCACACCTTCCCGGAGAGCTGGATGCACGCAGAGATCACCGCCTTACTCAAAAAACCCATGGCTGACCCCAAGGCCCTCAAGAACCTCCGGCCCATCTCCCTGCTCCCCTTCCCGGCGAAGGTCATCGAGAAGACCGCCAACAGACAACTGACCCGCTACCTCAAGGAGAACAGAATCCTGGACCCGTCCCAGTCCGGGTTCTGCAGCAACCACAGCACTGAAACCGCCCTCATCGCAGCCGCCGATGACATCAGATGACATCAGCTGGACAACGGATTAACCACGGCCCTCATCCTCCTGAACCTGTCAGCCGCCTTCGACGCAGTCTGCCACCGCACCCTACGCACACGACTCCATGACGCTGGGATCCAAGACAAGGCTCAGGACTGGACCACCTCCTTCCTCTCCAGCAGAACCCAGAGCGTCCGCCTCCCCCCTTTCCGCTGCGAAGCCACCGAGATCACCTGCGGTGTACCCCAGGGCTCATCCCTCAGCCCAACATTGTTCAACATCTACATGGCACCGCTCGCCCACGTCGCCCAACTGCACGACCTCAACATCATCTCCTATGCCGACGACATCCAGGTGATCCTCTCCCTCACCAAGGACCCCTTCACTGCCAAAACCAACCTCCACAAAGGAATGAAAGCCATCACTTAGTGGATGAAGAACAGTCGACTGAAGCTAAACTCGGACAAGTCGGAAGTCCTCATCCTCGGCCCCACCGCCTCGGCCTGGGACGACTCTTGCTGGTCGACCTCACTGGGAACAGCTTCAGCACCCACTGACCACTCAAGTAACCTAGGATTCATCCTCGACTCTACTCTCTCCATGACAAAACAGGTCAACGCCATCTTGTCCTCCTGCTTCAACACCCTCCGAATGCTCCACAAGATATACAGGTGGATCCTCACAGAAACAAGAATAACGGTCACCCAGACCCTCGTCAGCAGCAGTTTGGACTACGGAAACGCCCTCTACACAGGAGCCTTGGACAAACTCCTGAAACGACTTAAACACATTCAAAATGCCTCTGCACACCTGATCCTCAACATCCTTCGCCGCAGCCAGAGAGACCTGCACTGGCTCCCCGTCAAAAAAAGGATCACCTTCAATCAATCAATCATTTGTAAAGTGCACTACATACCTGCGAGGGTCTCAAGGTGCTGGGGGGGCGCTACTGATCGAACAGCCACATCTTGAGTATCCTACCGAAGGTCAGCAGATCTTGGGTCTGTCGTAAGCTCAGTGGGAGGGTGTGCCATGTCTTGGTGGCGAGGTGGGAGAAGGATCTCCCACCTGTGGTTGTTCTTTGGATGCACGGACGGTGGCGAGTGAGAGGTCAGCGGAGCGTATCTGGCGGTTGGGGATGTAGAAGGAGAGCCGTCTGTTGAGGTAGGCTGGGCCGGTCTTGTGGAGTGCCTTGTGTGCGTGGGTGAGGAGCTTGAAGGATATCCTCTTGTTGATGGGGAGTCAGTGCAGGTTTTTTCAGGTGGGGGCTGATGTGGCCGTGGCGTGGTATGTCGAGGATCAGTCGTGCTAAGGTGTTTTGGATGCGTTGTAGTCGTTTGATGAGCTTGGTCGAGGCTCGGGCATTGAGGCCGTTTCCGTAGTCGAGTCTGCTGCTGACGAGGGCCTGGGTGACTGTCTTTCTTGTATCTGTCAGGATCCATCTGTAGATCTTGCGGAGCATGCAGAGGGTGTTGAAGCAGGAGGAGGAGACGGCAATGACTTGCTTGGTCATTGAGAGCGTTGAGTCGAGGATGATTCCAAGGTTGCGTGCGTGGTCGGTGGGTGTCGGGGCTGCCCCCAGTGCCGCCGGCCACCAGGAGTCCTCCCAGGCTAAGGGGTTGGAGCCGAGGATGAGGACCTCCGTCTTGTCCGAGTTCAGCTTCCGACGACTGGTCTTCATCCAGTCGGTGACGGCCTTCATTCCTTCCTAGAGGTTGGCTTTGGCAGTGATGGGGTCCTTGGTGAGGGAGAAGATACGCTGAGTGTCGTCGGCGTAGGAGATTATGTTGAGGTTGTGCTGTCGGGCTACGTGTGCGAGCGGGGCCATGTAAATGTTGAACAGTGTCGGGCTGAGGGAGGATCCCTGGGGTGAGCCACAAATGATCTTGGAGGCTTTGGAACGGAATGGGGGGGAGGCGATTCTGCCGGAGAGGAAGGAGGTGGTCCAATCCAGAGCCTGTCTCGGATCCCTGCGGCGTGGAGGTGTGCGTGTAGTGTGCAGTGGCAGACGGTGTCGAAGGCGGCAGAGAGGTCTAGGAGGATGAGTGCTGCGGTCTCGCCATTGTCCAGCAGGGTCCTGATCGGAGGCGGCAATGAGGGCAGTCTTGGTGCTGTGGTTGCTGCGGAACCCTGAAGGGTCCAGGATTCTGTTTTCTTTGAGGTATCGGGGAGCAGATAGATGGGCCGGAAGTTCTTGAGGTCTCTTCGGTCTGCCTTAGGTTTTTTGAGTAGGGCGTTGATCTCAGCGTGTTTCCAGATCTCTGGGATGTTCGCAGTCTCAAGGGAGAGATTGATGATGTTTCGCAGGTGGGGTGCGATGGAGCTGCTTGCTCTGTTGAAGACGTGGTGCGGGAATGGGTCTGACGGAGAGCCGGAGATGATTGTGCGCATGGTCTTGGTGGTGTCATCGATACTCACGCTGGCCCAGGCTAGCAGGGGGTCGTGGTCAATGGTGTGCGGACGGTCTGTTGTGTTGCTGTCTGTTGGGGCTGTCTGGGTGTTGAAGCTGTCGTGGATGTCTGCTATCTTGCGGTGGAAGAAGGTGGCGATGGAGTCGCACAGGGCTTGCAACGGCGGGATGTTGTTGGTGTTGGAGCTGGGGTTGGAGAGTTCCTTCACAATGTTGAAGAGATCCTTGCTATTGTGTGCGTTGTTGTCAAGGAGGTCTTTGAAGGAGGTCCTCTTGGCCACCCTGATGAGGAGGTGGTGGTTGCGGATGGGGTCCTTGTGTGCTGTCCGGAGTTTGTTTACTGTGCCATTTCTTCTCGAGTTTCTGGCAGGCATGCTTAGAGGCTAGGAGTTCTGGGGTGAACCAGCTGGCCCTCTTGCTGGTGCCTCTGTGGGGGGGTTTCTTCAGCACGGCGAGGGTGTTGACACAGTCCTCGATCCAGCGTCTGAGGCTGTGAGCAGCGTCGTCGGTGTTGAAGGGTTCAGTGGGTGGGCTGAGAGCGAGGTTTGCATGTAGTTGGTCTTTGGTGATTTTGCTTCAGCAGCGGCGGGGGAACTGTTGGGTGCGGTGGTGTGTGGTGGGCTTCTGGAAGGGGAAGTGTATGCAGCGGTGGTCGGTCCAGAGGAGTTCGGTGGTGTGGCTGACGGAGCCGTGCAGGCTTGAGGAGGAGACAGGGTCGAGCGTGTGGCCGGTGGAGTGGGTGGGCGTTGTGACAAGGTGCTTCAGTCTGAGGTTGGCGAGGTTATCGATCAGGGTTGTGGAGTTGTTGTTTTTGTTGTTCTCAAGGTGAAAGTTCAAGTCTCCGAGGAGGATGTAGTCGGTGGAGGTCAGGGCGTGCGTGCTGATCAAGATGGCCATGGAGTCGCTGAACTGGGGGTGGGGACAGGGGTTCGGTAGATGAGGGTGTCTCTGAGGATGGAGTTAGGGTCTGTGTGGATCTGGAAATGCATGTGTTCGGCAGTGCTGAGTGCCTCGTCGGTGCTAGTCGAGACCCTGATGCTGTTCTTGTGGACAATGGCGATTCCTCCTCTGACTCAGTTGGTGCGGTCTCTGCGGGTGATCTTGTAGCTGTCTGGGATGGCTATGGCGATGTCGGGTGTGGAGGAGCCGTTAAACCAGGTCTCTGTCAGGAAGGCGACATCCGGGGATGTTGTGTCGAGCAGGTTCCAGAGTTTGACGGCATGCTTGCGTGCGGAGCGGTTGCTCAGTAGTATGCATCGGAGGTGGTTGGGGTCTTTCTTGGTGGGTGGTTCGTCGGCTCTGAGGCTGGTGTAGGTGCAGTTCCGGCAAGTGAAGGGGCTGTGTGTGTGTTTCGGGGCGGCCTTGAAGCAATTGTGGCTCCGTCCGGAGTTGAGGGAGTGCAGAGTGCTGGCGTCGTTGTGGCGGTGGTCGTCGTGGCGGGTGCGGGGGCCAGGGGTTCTGGCGCTGGACGGGCGCAGACGGGCTTGCCCTAGGTGCGCCTTCGGTGTGCCAGCTGCGCGTCCGCGGAGCGGCTGGCATATATGAGGAGGTGGGAGGGAGAAGCAGCTGGGAGGCGGGGGCAGCGAATGGGTAGGGGGCCGTCAGGGGGACGGGCCGTAGGAGACACAGCGGCGAGGGCGGTGTGGGACAACGAAGGTAACAGAAGGAAAAAGGGGCACAAAATTGAGGGAAAAACGAGTTGCACAGAAGGCAGAAGGGCACAAAAAACGAGTGGAACAGAAGGCAAAAGGGGCACAGAAATTAGGGAAAAATGAGTGGCACAGAGGGCAGAAAGGCACAAAAACGAGTGGAATAGAGGGCAGAGGGGCACAAAAAATGGGTGGAACAGAAGGCAAAAGGGGCACAAAAACAAGGGAATAACGAATGGCACAGAAGGCAGCAGGGCACAAAAAATGAGTGGAACAGAAGGCAAAGGGGGCACAAAAACGAGGGAAAACGAGTGGCACAGAGGGCAGAAGGGCACAAAAAACAAGTGGAACAAAAGGCAAAAGGGGCACAAAACGAGGGAAAAAATGAGTGGCACAGAAGGCAGACGGGCACAAAAAGCGAGTGGAACAGAAGGCAAAAGGGGCACAAAAATGAGGGAAAAACGAGTGGCACAGAAGGTAAAAGGGCACAGAAATACCGGAAAACAAGTGGCACAGAGCCAAAATACAGACCACAGAAATACAGGGGCAGCTAAGAACAGAAGGCAGAACAGGCAGAGAGGCACCGGGGCAGCGAGGGGAACAGAAGGGAAAACCAGGAGCAGACACGGGGGCAGCGAGGGGAACAGAAGGAAAAAACTAGCAGAGACAAGGGGGCAGTGAGGGGTACAGAAGGAAAGACCGGGCAGAGAGAGCACGGGGACAGCGAGGGGAACAGAGGGAAGAAAAAGGGGCACAGACCACGTACAGGCAGCGGGGGAAGACAGACAACAGCAGTCACAGACACAACAATGAAAATACAGGCAATACAGTAAAAGCAATAAAGCGGAGGATGAACAAACCTACCTACGGCCTACCACTGGCCACCCGGGATGAGGTGCAGGTGGTAGCCTGCGGGTGGTGGAGGGCCTCGAACTTCCTCAGCAGCAGCAGCTTGGGCAGGGAGATACAGGCGGTGTTGTGCGGAGGGGGAGCGACCTACCTGGTGTGGTCAACGGTCTTCAAGCTCCTCACCCACACACACAAAGCACTCCACAACACCGGACCAGCATACCTCAACAGATGACTCAGCTTCTACACCCCCAACCGCCAGCTCTGCTCTGCCGACCTCGCCCTCGCCACAGTCCCCTGCATCCGAAGAGCAACTTCCGGCGGCAGATCGTTCTCCCACTTCACCGCCAAGACCTGGAACTCCCTCCCCATCCCTCTACGGCAGACCCAGGACCTCCTCACCTTCAGAAGACTCTCCAAGACCTGGCTATTTGAGCAGTAGAAGCATCCCCCCCTCCAGCGCCTTGAGACCCTCACAGGTAAGTAGTGTGCTTTAAAAATGTTCTAATTGATTGATTAATTGATTAGTTGTGTGAGGTAGGATAGAATGTTACAGATGACAGTTTCAATCGCCTGTCAGCTGAAGTAGTCATGTTGGCCTCCATTTGAAGAAAGAATAATAGTAATAAAGAAGAAACTACTGGAATTAATGGTGTATGGATCTTCATAATAGGGGATGGGCCTAGTGATGCTCCACAGGAAAAAGCAGGGACCAGCGGTGCAGCTGGGGGGCAGGGTTTTTGACAGAAGTTTCACTCAGCAAGAGGGGTTGGTTGGACTGGGCCCCATCATGGTCTCATGTTACAGTGGACAGCGGGAGTCAGCTGGATGGGAGAGGGATGGGGAGCAACAGGAAAAACACAGTTGTGTGGACAGGTCCCCTCGTGGCCTCATGTCACAGTGGATAGGGGGAGACAGCTGGTGGGAGGGGAATGGGGAGCGGCAGGAGAAACAGTGTGCCACTGGTCAGCGTGCAGCATTCCTGCATCAACAGCACCTCCCTCCCCCCAAACTAAGCCCAGGACCATATCTGTCAGTGAAGCAGCCACTGCAATCATGTCAACGGTAAAGAGTGGTGACGTTGAATTGGATTTGTCCCTTTTGCAAAGTAGTACACAATCGTTTCAGGAAACAGAGCAAAGTAGACAGCAGCTGCATCCACCGCCTAGCAATAGGACATTTGCCTGATGTTGCAGCAGAACAGGAGGCTAAGCTTCCTCCCGAGTAAGAAGTTAAAACCCCTCTTTTAGAATCATTAACTCCCAGATCTCCAGCAAGGAAAAGGAAGGGTACTACTCCGCCACTTTCTCCAAGCACCACTTCTGATGATGATGAAAGTGACATGGAGTGGACCCAGGAAGGTCCAGGAGACAACAGTAGAGGTGAGGGAAAACAAAAGTTCCAGAAACACTTAGTCTTATGGAAGGTCATGATGAGGATGATGTCAATGAGGCAGTCATGCTAGAAGGTGACACAGTGGAGTCTGATATTACTGTTCAACCTGCTCCGAGGGATGTGGCACAGGTAGCACTGCCACCAGCTACCATATTTTCAAATCCCCAGCTGAGACCTTTAACAACCCCTACCCCAGGATAAGCAGAGAAGCAATCAACCACATACCCACCTACCTCCAGTTCTTCCTCAGG
Source organism: Lissotriton helveticus (assembly GCF_964261635.1). Lineage (NCBI taxonomy): Eukaryota > Metazoa > Chordata > Amphibia > Caudata > Salamandridae > Lissotriton > Lissotriton helveticus. Next base: position 1,418,246,265 of record NC_136068.1, on the reverse strand, counting down.
CATTGGCAGTGGCACAGTAAAAAAGAAATCCTCTCCAGTTTGAGAAATCTTTATGGTTAGCAAAGAGGGGGAGCACACTGCAGTATGTACCATTTGCCCCACAAAAGTTCATTGAGGTAAGCCTGGTACACATCAATCCATTTACTTCCTGAGAGATGCCTGTATCAGTAGCCCCAGAAAAAAGGAAATCCAGGCTTCTATTTTGGGCTTGTTTAGACAGGAGGGGCCCTACGAGCGGAACCACCCAACTGCATGTTCGTACAATGGGAAGTTGGCAAAAATGTTAGTGCTGGACCTCCTCTCTTTTTCTTTTGTGGATGCAGTGGGATTATTTGAATTTATGGCAGCCATCTGCTTGAAATGGGAAGAACCAAGTCGGACCTATTTAGCCAGAGTTGCTGTTCCAGTGCTGAATCACAATGTGCTGCAGATCGTTGGACAAGCTTTGCACCGAAGTGTTGTTCACCACATCCAACTAATGGCAGACATGTGGACTAGTTGTCAGGCGACTGATTATTTGTGCCTCACTGCACACTGGACCTCTTTTGCAGGGGTAAAGCAAAATATATCTGCAGGTCTTGGCCCTGAAGAAAGTTTTAAGAGTGTTCAGGGGCATGCAACAGTGTCCAAGGAGAAATCCCATACAGCTGTAAACATCTTGGAGGATTTTAACAGCAAGGTGTATGAATGGCTGTGTTCCAGAGGTCTCAGAATTGGATTTGTTGCAATAGACAATGGCAGTAACATAGTCAAAGCCATGTCAGACAGAGGCTATTTCAAGGTCTTGTCTTTGGCCCATTGCATAAACCTGGTGGTGCAAGACTTCCTAAAAAAAGAAGACATAATAAGCAACATACCGAATACCCACAGAAGAATCTGCACTTATTTCAGACATTCTTTCAAAGCCCAGGAGCAGTTACGGATTATCCAGCATAATAATAGAGCACCAGTTAAAGCCCTGATACAGGAAGTCCCAACTCGTTGGAACTCAACCATTTACATGCTGCAATGTCTGTTTGAGCAGTACAAACAGATCAATGACTATGTCATTCAAAGAGGAAGGGTGCAGTTGGGAAAGCTATGACCATAGGTGCGGACAAATGAGGCCTAGTCAATTGCCTGGCACAGATGCTATTCCCTTTTGAGGTTTTCACATGGGAGGTTAGCAAGGAAGACAGTATGATGGGCCAATCCATTATTGCATCTCCTACAGGACCAGGTAAAGAAGGTGTCTGAAAGGCTCACCCCCAGAGGAGTGAGTGAAAAGAGAGAAGTGTATGCCTTGGCTGAGACTTTTATCTTTCACTTGGCTTGTTAAAAAAGGCTGCAACATGACATCATCGTGTCCAAAGAGTACATCTGTGCCACACTAATTGATACACTGTACAAAAAAGTTCAGCGCACATTCATTCCTTTTTCTGAAAGGGATGTTTTAGAATACAAGAGGTGAATTGTAGAGCAAGCCAGAGACTTGGAAAGAGAATGTCTGGAACTTCGAGTCCTTCCCCGCAGTTCCGTGGTACTGCCTTCAACTTCCAGAGAGGGCAGTCTTTTCTCATAGAAGCCAATCACACCATCAACCAGAACACTGGCAACAACAGCAACAGAAGGACTTGACCCAACCTCTGCAATGTATTGGTTTCAATTGGCAGACCTCAAGTCCAATGCAGAGGCAATGGCAAAACAGGTTGAGCAAGTGGCAGCACCAATAACCATCTACAGGATGTTCCAGGAGTATCTCGGTGATCCAAAAGAGGTCTATGTGGATCAAAACCATTGATATACTGGTATGTGAAGATGCACCAATGGTCAATGCTCAGCAGACTAGCAATAAAGTAGGGAGAAGGACCCGTCTCTCACCTCAAAACTTGGAGAGATTGATTATGATCAAAATTAACCAACATTTTGTACCACACAATTACATCGTTCCTGAAACAGCAGTGCAGGAGGAGAAAGAGGGTGATTGGTCCGAAATTGAATCAAATGAGTTAGCTGATCAACTTCTGGGTGAACCACCTAAGTTTGAGAACGAACTATGCCTCCCAGACTAAGTATGCCAGTGCCCCTATAGAACTTTTTAATTATTTCTCGTTGAACTTCTATCTTCGCAAAAAAAATAGCTAGTGGAACATTATTATTTTTGTGCCAGATTTATGCTACCCCAACATTTTGTTTGTCACATATATTGCCGCATTGCAGTTGGACCAGTGTGCATTGAAAAAGCCTCCGCAATCCTGCTTGACTTTGGGGACAATGCCTGCCCCCTCACATGCCTGTTGCCTGTCCCTTTTGCATCACTTAGCACTAGAAGGTCAAGCCCAGAAGATCGTTGATTTGCAAGACTGCCTGCAAATACCAAATTCCAATTTGTTGCCTGCATCAATGATGACTACCTTATACCTAAACTACCCGTGCTTGGATTGGAAGAGGTAACTACAAATATTGCAATGGTGAGTGAATGATTGTATGAGTGATGATGATGATTATTGATATTTCATGTGGTGGCAGTCAGTGAGGGGGTTATTGAACTGTAATGTGGGAACTTGCCTGATATGACTGATTTGCAATCTTTGGGGACTGAGTGATGGGTGATAATTTTGCCCTGGAGGTGATTGGCCTTCACAAACTTAATGACAATTAGTTAACCTGTATGGGTCAGTCATATATCATAGACAATCGTTTGATTTACAAGACTGCCAAATTCCAATCTGTAGCTTGCACTAAAGAGGAGATAGTGTGCCTACCACTGTGCTTGGATTAGAGCAGGTAACCATTGCACCAATATGTGATTAGTTATCGATTGACTGTGAGTGAGGATTGATGTGGGGAGGGTGTGTTGAACTGTAATACGTGAAATTTCTTGAGATGATTATTGATTTGCAATATTAGGGTCTGAGTGATGGGTGATCATATTTTTTCCTTGGAGTTGATTGACCCTTTCACACTTTGCCAGATTTAATTGCAGGGTCCTCTCCTTTTTTCTGCTTCTTCAGAGACAGGAACAGTCACTTTAGTTAACAAGCAAAAACCTATGCAAAATACTGTATTTCTGTTTCTCTTCTCTACTTGTTCTTCAAAAGCAGTGCACCACACGTCTCTCTTGCTCGGGTCATGATGATGACTGTTCGGGACGGAGTTACTCGGAGTCAGGGCTCAGAAGGAGGATGGAAGAACTCAGGGCAGGAGCAGCCGGACTACCTCATCAACATCTACAAGCAAGACGTTATCAACTTCATTTCAACAGTAAAACAAGAGTCTGAGGCCTAGTATTCAGCTATGTGAACTAGAGAGAGGTGCTTTTCTGAGATGCTGCTGTGTGTGCGTGTGTGTCTTGGACTTGTGGCAAAAGTGAAACTCTGAGTCCCCCTCTTGTTTTTTTTTATGCTCTGCTTCCGAGTCTTCCTGATACACTCCCCATGAAGCTTACCTTCCTTCTGACCTTCTCCGTGATTCTAAAATACAGATTCTCTTTTACAATCCTCAGGCCTTCTGCTAGTTTCCTGCATGAATGAAGGGCAAAAGCTGAGCTCAACAACACTCCTGTGTACCTTGTGGACCAGTCGAGACAGGCACCAAAGAGTGTACATTCCAGAAGAGAATGCAGATGCACCACCTAATTTTGCAATACAGTATAATTTTTCTTTTAACAATCATATTTGGAGAACTGGGTGGGTGGGTTCACTCCCTAACCTAGAAGACAGAACATTTAGATATCTTATAACTTGAGTCTCGGGGGAAGAAGGACTGTTTGCAATGCACTTATATGTATTCTGTCATACGCATTCGTTTTCTTCCATAACAAATTGATGATGAATGATGTTCTGCTCATTGCCCAGATGAATGTTTGCCTTTGTCAAACCATTCCACAAATCCCCCTTCCCATTCATCCAGTCATCAAACCCTAACCTTCTTCCGCCAGGCTGTGTGATATGTTGAGGTGTGGCTTAATTTACACCATCGATGGATCACACACTTGGTGGGGCAGATGTAGTGAAAGAAACGTCAACTTACTACAGGATCTTCTAAGCAATAGCCCACACTGGCTCCATTTACCCACCTGTGCATGAAAAGTTATCCATATTTTATATATAGAAGGAAAAACGTCAGCATGCTCATTCAAGCCTTGTGCCGTGTAACCAAAAATGCCTAAACTAAACTTGTCCACTCCAGACTCTGAGTCTATTTTTTTATAACTGGAGAAGTTTTTCAAATAATACTATTAGCTCTCCATTAGCCAAAACTTACCAGTATTGCTATTTGTTGTATTTAAGCACTGTCAGGCATTCTATTGTGTCATCATGTGTACTCAGGTGTGAATTCTTTGTAAAGTTTTGATAAGATATAACTCACTAACTCAGGAGTTTTTCATTTCCATTTAGTTGTCTACGATGGATAGTCAATCATTCAGATTAATTCTACGGTTGGAGCTCACCTGGGTAGAACTGGAAGTAAGACCTCACTTGTGTAGTTGTGATGCCTTCCCTGTTGTTGCTTAATCTATATTCAGGTAAGAAAACTGAACTAATTAACTAGGAAACTAACTGCTACTATTTTCGATCTAGGTTGTTGTAGACAATGTAAGTGGAGTGGGAATAATAATTTTTACCCCTACGCTATCCAACGCTTTCCTTACTGTTGCCCCCTCTGGAGTTGGAATAGTAATTTTTACCCCTATGCTATCCAACGCTTTCCCTACTGTTGCACTCTCTGGAGTGGGATATAGTAATTTTTACCCCTACGCTATCCAACGCTTTCCCTACTGTTGCACTCTTTGGAGTGGGAATAGTAAATTTTACCCCTACGCTATCCAACACTTTCCCTACTGTTGCACTCTCTGGAGTGGGAATAGTGTTTTTTACCCCTACGCTATCCAACGCTTTCCCCACTGTTGCACTCTCTGGAGTGGGAATAGTCATTTTTACCCCTACGCTATCCAGCCCTTTCCCTACTGTTGCACTCACTGGAGTGGGAATAGTAATTTTTACCCCTACGCTATCCAAAATGTTCCATACTGTTGCACTTTCTGGAGTGGGAATAGTAATTTTTACACCTACGCTATCCAACGTTTTCCCTACTGTTGCACTCTCCGGAGTGGGAATAGTAATTTTTACCCCTACGCTATCCAACGCTTTCCCTACTGTTGCACTCTCTGGAGTGGGATTAGTAATTTTTACCCCTACGCTATCCAACGCTTTCCCTACTGTTGCACTCTCTGGAGTGGGAATAGTAATATTTACCCCTACGCTATCCAACGCTTTCCCTACTGTTACCCCCTCTGGAGTTGGAATAGTAATTTTTACCCCTATGCTATCCAACGCTTTCCCTACTGTTGCACTCTCTGGAGTGGGAATAGTAATTTTTACCCCTACGCTATCCAACGCTTTCCCTACAGTTGCACTCTCTGGAGTGGGAATAGTAATTTTTACCCCTACGCTATCCAACACTTTCCCTACTGTTACACTCTTTGGAGTGGGAATAGTAATTTTTACCCCTACGCTATCCAATGCTTTCCCTACTGTTGCACTCTCTGGAGTGGGAATAGTAATTTTTACCCCTACGCTATCCTATGGTAATAATATTGTGTATTTTTGTATTAATATTATGTTAATATATATATATATGTTTTAACAGATATGATTGTATTTTTTTTTATAAGTTAAATTAGTTATTTAATAATTTTAAGGTAATGTAAGTATTTTTAAGTATATTTTAGCTATTTATTTTTAAGATTTTTTTAATTTTACATTATTTTTAAGTAATTTGATATTTTTACAAAGTATATATATATAAACAATATTTTGGGTTCGTTATTTAGGTACTTACCTGTTTGTAGATAGGAATTCGATATTTTGTCTGTCGATATTTTGGAATCTATATTTTGGGTAGTCTATATTTTGTCCCTCGATATTTAGTCAGTGATCCCTTGGATCTCCTCCAGAATTAAGTTGAGGAGACTCTTGGCATCCCATTGCATAGTGAAGGATCTATTGTCCTGAGAGGAGTTTTCCTGGATCAGTTCCGGCCCGAATTCAGATTCCAACACCGAAGGGACAGAGGATACAATCTTATTTGATACAGCCAGCCCATCGTCTTCAGGAACGGAGTCCAGATGGGCTCCACCCAGGAGGAGGCGAAAGTTGAACCGGGGGTTGTGGAGGAGGGCGACTGCCATCACTAAGTCATCCATCTTTACTAATGTCAGGAGGCAGATCGGCTGATGATGAAACACTCGCTGCTCTCTCTCTGCAACAGATGTTAGTCCAGACTTAGCTTTAAAAAATAGAGGATATTTTTTAAGATCCTTGGATTTCCCAGGCTCAGCATCAACCCCAGAGTTCATTGTCTTTGGATCGTCAGAATCTTGGGAAGTAGAGGGACCTTCCCCGGGAGAAACCATAGGGACGGGGCTGGTGCTTGAATCTAGATCAGCACAGACACCTCCCGTATAATCTTGCTTGGAAGACTCTAGAGTAGCCCTCTCAGAGTTTTCTGGGAGCAGTCCCAAATCTTTCCTCAGAGCCGTGGCGTGGTTTGCCCGAGCTGCTGCTTGTCCAACACTTTTTTTGACCCTTTGAACCAGAGCTGGGGAATTAGGATGGGCTGCAGCAGTGCTTCTAGAAAAATTTCGCATATTGATAGTTGCCAAGAAAATTCTTTCACTGTTCCCGTAACAGGTTAGCAGTGATTAGAACCTGGGGAAAAAAAAGAAAAGGGGGCTTTGGCACATGGAACTCCCCAAGCGACCCTCAACCAAGTAGTACACAGAGCCCCATGCGCCAACAGGCAGGCAGGCAGAGAACATGTGCTTACCCCCCTTGGTGAGAAACCTGGTGGTCCCAAATGGCACATCGAAGAAAAAACAAACTTGAGAAGTTGCAGGTTGTTCAAGCTCTGAAAAGATGATACAGCATGAATCAAAGCTCTTAATGTGCCCTCGATGTCTGCAGCATTATTCCAGTACTATTCCGGAGCACCCCCCTCTGGGAACGGAGGGCCCGGAGCTTCGTCGGTGAAAATGCTCTCACAGGCTCTTACAGACTGTATGATGGTTACAAACTGTAGCCTAAAGTTAGTGAAAATAAAATGGAAAAAAAATAACTCAGGGCTTGTCCTGCCTTCCCTGGTCCTCTCAGCAGTATCCTTAGAGTGTTCCCAGACCAGGCATTCAACTGACTCCTCCCAGCCTGTACTGACTCCAGCCAGGAAAGAGCGAGGAGAGGGCCAGGATGAAACAAAAGCAGCTCCCCTGCAGGTTAACACCTCCAGAGACCCTGCACAGAACTGAACAAGTGCCTGCACTCTATCCTGTCAGCCTGGACCTGCCGGGTTCTACAGGGCGGACAGTGGGTCTCACCCGGGCCTCACCGGCTCCCGTTCCCTTTCGAGGTGTCCTCAGTGGTGATTCCTTTGTGCAGCGACTCAGCCGGCATCCTGCGTTTGTCTGTCATCAGCTGCAAGGAGGGCGGTGTGGTTTAAGGCGCGATCAGACCAGCCACATGTTGAGTTGACGATGCCCTGGTACTAGCTAGTGAGTATAGTAATCTCAAGAAATTATGTGACTTACCAGTGTCTCCCCCTGCTGCCATTTCTCCAACTACAACTGACCCATTTCCTCCTGCAGCAGCACTGGAGCTGGCATCACTGGTGTTCTGTGAGGCTAGAATAAAACATTATACATATATTAGATCCAATATACATCACCCCAAATACAACTTCAATACAGCTTTACTGTTCATTTAGCACTGCAGTATCTTCCAACAAAATTATCTCTCTGGGCATTTGATTGCTTCACAAAGTTAGACAAGCCAGGGGTGGAATAATGGACAGTGAAAGCCTTATGATGTTGCTGGCAAATGCAATGGGAGTGGAACCTCATACTTTTTTTCCAGCCATGCTGCACTATCATTGGAAACTGCTGGCATACTATAACTATAAATGAGTGAGACAGCAGCACACAACATTGGGGGAAGGGTGGTCCATGATGACCATTGGCACTCTCTTGTGAACCCAACTGTATTAGAGCATGAGCAGGAAAAAGAAAGCCGTCTTAACGAACATGCATGGTGAATTTTATTTACATTACTAGCTTACGTGGGCCTGCAATGTTCAAAATCGACAGCACCAACATTTCAATACCCCAAGATTCTATCCTAAGTTCACAACAATCATAAAACCCAACATTAGGGAAATAATAATAATAAATAATAAGATTTACCAGGGTTAGGAGATCCCTTGGCAATGGCACTGGTGGTCAACGCCAGCAAACCAGCTACTCCTGGACCTATCTCCTGAACATCTCTCTTCTTGCCTTTGGGTGCTGATGTAAGAAATGAAGAAGATAAAAAAAAAATAGATTCGTGATTTCGTTAAAAATCTCCACAGATCTTTCATGACAAGCATACGCTGTCACATTGCGCTCGTCTAAAACAGATCGTCTATAGTACTACTAGTTTTGAGTCGAGTCTATCGACTATCGTTGAGTTGCCCATACTAATCTTGAAATCACTATTCCAAATTTCTTTAACACACACTACATTTGGACCTAATGCATTGCAGTGAATGATCTTTCATTCTATTCCCATTTACCAACCCCTTGATGGACAAATTCAGTCTCCCTTTTTTGCAATGCATAGATGCATACTGCACATCACTGTGAAATAAATTACTTAGAACTGTATGAGCTAAGTAAAGTCACAGAGAGAACACGCTTCTCACTGATATCCCTGATTCACCATAGTGACAGGAGAACAGTCTGAAATTGCTTCTTAATTAAACAGTCAAAGCGAATGCCATGATGAGAATGATTAGGTAGTACTGAGCACCTGCCTAGAGAAACTAGATACTGAATCACACAGTATTATACCAGCGTAAACTAAATATAACTTACCTCTGAATGTGAACACCATGCTATTCTGATTTTTCGTTTTTTTTAGCATTGTAAAACGCAAACACTACAAATAATTAATACTCACTGAGCCCTGGAATCTTGATACCTAGCAGGTCGAGCAGGTCCTGTTCCCGGTCCAGGATGTCTCGTTCAGGGGTGCATCAGCTGCTGGACGCTGAGCCAAACCTGTTTGCTGCGCTGCATGCATGGGCGCACCCTCCCACAGCGCAGCCGATGATCCTGCAGGGGGTATCCGCTACTGTGCTTGCCGCCTGCTGCCACTATGGAGGAGAAGTGGTGCTGCACAAAAAAACATAACTGCCCTGCCTCTGCCATGACGCCTGGGGGGGTCAGAAAAAAAGAAAAACAATAGGAAAGGAAAAAAGAAAAATAATGAAGTAAGGGGAAGTAAACCATAAGATACGGAAAACACGATTATTTTTCCCAAAAACGCAAAATACACAAACACAAAGACATAATCTAATATAAAAAATAAAAATGAGGGGAGATTAGTTTTAAAGGGGGGAGGATTATGCAGATAAAAGTGAGATTACTTTTTAGGCCCAGCACCTTACAGAGAGCATAAAAATGATATGGCCTCACCCATGTGGACCGTATGGTGCTCTTCATGCGAGATTCAGAACGTGAGAACGCACTTGAGAACAGCGTGATGCATTTCATATACAATTTGGAATGTGAGGTTGCACTCCGCATTCCCATCGCAACACGAACGTGCGCGTCGGCAAACACCACCCGCCAACGGAACTTCGTGTAGCCTGGCAGTTTTTTTGCAACTTTGTGGCATTCCTCGTAGCGCAACTCTGTGACCTCCACCCAGGTCTACTAACAGTGCCCTCCTTCCCCAGTTCTGTTCCAAAGTGGAGTGTCCTCAGGAGTGGGCAGGGAATTCCCTTTCAATCCCCTGGCCCTTGGGCTTTCTGTATGCCTTCCCTCTGATTTCCCTCCTTCAGAGGGTGCTGCACAAGATTCGGGTGTGCCTCTCATGGGGTGGATCCTGTGGCTGGGAAGCCAACACAAATTCTTGATTTTCTCAGGGATACTTTTTTAAACAATCTTTCCCCCTCTACTTTGGCTGTTCAGTGGGTGGCTATCAATGCCTGTAGGGGTTTGGGGGTTGTGCTGGATGGTGTTGCTTCCTTGGTGGATCGGCAGCTGCGGAGTTTTCGGCTTCATCGCCCGGTCGCTCCAAAGATTGTACCCTCTTGGGTTTTGTTGTCTGTCCTGCAGGGTCTCCAATTATACCCTTTTTAGCCTTTTTTTAGAGTGGTTTTGTGGCTGGATCCGGGATTACTCCCTAAGGTCTTCTCTAAATTCCATTTACATCAGGAGTCCTTCATCATGATTTTCCAGGGGAGGAGGGTGCTCTGGTTCCATCTGTATGAGATGTTCAGAGGGCCCTTCAGATATGCACTGTACCCTAGGCTGTGGTCTTTCCTCTGCTCTGTTAATGTCCTGTGAGGGTGTAGCTAGGGAGAAGAAGTTGTCTACGTCCACCATAAGTAGTTGGGTGTGCATGGCCGTTTGCCAGTTTTATAAGTCTATGAGGCTGGCTCCTCCAACTTATGTTCAGGGATACTCCAGTTGGTCAGGGCCCACTTCCTGGGCTGACGCAGCAGGTGTCTCACTCCGAGAGATTTATAGGGGGGCTACCGGTCAGTCGCATCACACTTTTATCAAGCCTTGTCACCTCGATGTGTTGAATGCTTCTGTGGACTATTTTGCTGTTGGTGTTATAAATGCAGCTATATCATAAAGTTTGTTTTTGATTAAACTTTTTGTTCAGCATGTATTTTTGTTGTTATGCTTTGTGTTTGTGTTTTTCCTTTTGAGATCCTCACTAATGTAAGGACTGGGTTGGGGTGGTTCTATAATGGGGTAATGTGTTGGTACTTACTGGTAATCTTCATTATTTGGATTAAGGTCCTCCTCATCCAAGTCCTGTTCCCTCCCTCCCACTGTTATTGTGTCTGGTCTTGCTACTAGCAGGCATGGCAGAGGGTGGGAGGGGTTTAGATACTAAAAATAAAAAAAACAGACTAGGACTGTAAGGACTGGGATGAGGAGGACCTTAATCAGGGTAATGTAGATTACCATTAAGTAATGACACCCTGCTCCAGTTCCCATGACTCTTGGTGGGAAAAAGAAGAGAATTACTTGCACTCTTGAAAACTTCTCAAAACCAATTTGTTTAAAACGTCCTTCACTGCAGTCACCAAAGAATGTCAAATAGGGGATCTCCCTTACCCACCGGATTCAGGAATCTTCCTCTAAAACTGTCTTTGGTGCAACCCAGGGCTCTGGGGTTGACTGAAGTTAGTCTAACCGCGCTTCAAAAAACGCATGGAAGAAATCTATTTATAAACAAATATTATCAATGAAGCCAATGGAAGATTGCAATTTCTTTTTTTTGTTTTTTTAATTTCAACACATTTTTTATTGATTTTTGCAAACACATATACATATAACATACATTTATCGTGGGCAACTCGTTCCAGGGGTTCAGCCCAGCCCTGGGGTTCTTTATTGGAATAATTCGCCACCGTATTTCATACTACAAAACCATTTAACAGCGTAGGATATGACTGGCTTCAAGGGTTATTTAAGTTAACCAACCATGTTTTATGTTGTTTTGTAAAGTATATTTAAATGCGGCATGTCTGTTTGTCTGTTCCCATACCAAACGAATGGGAAATCCTTTTTTAAGATGCAGCGCATCTCTTCATAATTACAGGAGGATATTTCACGTGGGAAATTAAAGGTTTCCTTGCCAGGACTAGGCAGCAAAACATTTCCTCATAGTTTATCCTTTTATACAATCCCTGACCACGGGTCATGTCAACACAAAACACGACTAAAATTAGCAGTTCATTGGACAAAAAATCCCAAACTTTTCAAACTTATGCTAAATTTGGTACAGAGCTCCTGTGACTGTCACAGGCTGAGGCAATGCAAATACGGCACAGTTTTCTTCTCTTGAATCCATTTGACATTTTTTAACGAAGATTTGAAAGTCCCAAACCCTAAAAATGTATCAGGCAGTACATTTGAATTTGACGCTGGCTCTGAAAGCTACAAACAATTCTAGTGCTTTTAGAACAAACGCAGGTATTCTGGTCTCCTCAAGCAGTGCAATATTTGTCGGAGTTTGCGCTCAATAAGGATACTTGCATGAAGTCTATTGAATAAAACATTGCCTAGAATACAAAAGGTACCGTGCTGTGACAATCCCTCATAACTACTTCATCCAAATGCAACAATAAATTTGCACACCGAGATTTGCAAATTTGGCTCACCATTTTATGATAGAATGGCAAACTTTTGTGGATTTGCCATCCGGAAATATCATGTATTTTAATGGCAACATCTTTTTTAGGCTGTCACCCATACTTATTCTGTTTCATCTCGAGGTATCAATCAGTACGTGATACATAATGTGGCATGACAGGCCTGTGCTCGTGCCCAGATGCTCCATTCTCGGCTGATGAAAAATGGCTAAAGCACTAGGACAAGGGAAGAGTTAATAAGAGAGACAAGTTAGCAGTGATGGCTCCTCTATTAAGGCGAATGACCGTCGCCCACTGCTCATGGAGCAGTGCAAAAAAAAAATGACAATAACAGAAGTTATTTCTGTTATTATAATTTTTTCCTGGCCAGTTTGGGCAGGACTGGGACTCCCGTGACGTCCAGGAGGAGGAGTGGTTACTGCACTCCAAAGTGCGCAGGACTACTTTGCCGGCCCTCTCACATTTGACATGTTCCCCCACCAAGCTGCATTACCCAACCTGGTGAGGATCATGCCCAGCCTTCTCTCTGAGAGCCGAGCCATAGCACTCAGACCAATCACAGCGCTGCATTGCATTAACAGCATTGTGATTGGCTAAGGGGAGAGAGCCTGTGTGCTTCATGGTTCCAGTGGAGAGATGATGAGGGACCATGTAGGAGAGAAGACTGAGGAGAGATTCAGGGAGGAGGTAAGTGTTTTTTACATTTATTTTGTAATCCCACCTTCCCTCGCGACCTGACTCGACCCTCCACTCTCGTTCCCTGCCAGCTGCAACTGCAAGTTACTCCAGCCTTGCTTGGTCCTGCGTGAAATTATCTTGTCTCTGGTAGCCAAACCCCACTGCACATAATATTCTGACTTTTACAGCAGGGATTGCCCATTGGGCCTGTCCCATTCTGCGCAGGGAGTGGCTCAACCATTCGTAGGCCACCTACCTCCACTGTTCATGTCCTTTGGCTGTGTGCAGTGGGTGTTCCTTTCCTATATTTATGCATATATGTCTATATAAATTATGTATGTCTTGGGGCCCGATGTGAACAGTGTCTCAGAGGCCCATCCCACGGGGCACTGCAGTTCCCTGCCTGGGAGAAAGCAGACATTCCCTGCTTGCACTCTCCCAGGCAGAGAACACAACTTTGGTCCCTCTCAGTCGGGAACACAGAAAAATGCTTCTATTGCCTGGTGGGAGCAAAGTGACCGAGATGGCTCCTGGCCGGGACCACGGGGCATTGAGTGTCCCCCAGCAACCCCTAATGAATTGGCCACATGTGGGTGAAATGGGTGGGCACTGTGGAACCCACTTTTTAAAGTAAATGGATATCGCCTACCGGCATCCAGCATAGGTGCTGATGGGGAGCTGACAAGGGCTGCGGGGGCCTTAGGGCTCCCCCTGGGGCCCCAACATATACATTTTTTAAAGTGTAGGTGCCCAGGGTGAGCACCCAGAAAATATTTAAAAATAACCAAAAAAAAGAATAATAAACGAGAGGCAGGAGCAACTCATTTATTATTCACTGCTCCAGCAAGGAGCGCTCCATAACACCATGGGCTTTTAAAAACTGAATTGTTTCTTCCTGATGGTTCCCCTACACAGGCAGGTGCACCAGCAACCATTTTATAATGTTGTGGAGGGCTATGGGCATTATTGGACAGGGGAATTAAGTCCTCATGTCCTGAAAACCACAAATAAAAAAAAAAGCTATAAGTGGGTAGGGTAATGCTAACAACCCATTTGCCCTTGTTTTGGGGGTCAAAATAAACAAAATTGAACCTGCAGGTCCGCTGTGTTTTTGTGTGACCCACCAGTGATGCTCCACAAAGTTCAGCTGGACCCAAAGTGGCCCCAGAGTACTCCAGCTGGAGTACCATGGGAGTATCACTGGATGGGAACAAATAAAACAAGCATTGACATAGCCAAGAGCTCTTGCCTTTGGGACCTTAAAAGTGTTTAGTTATCCAGTACAATATCCTTGGTGCAAAAACATCAACTGTTGCATGGCTAAACACTTATAAGGTCCCAAAGGGGAGACCTATTGGCTATGCCAATGCTTGTTTAATACTAGTAGCCATATGTACTGTGCAATGCAATCGTGTGCATGTCACTGCATCAGGCAATCCTGTTTTTAAAAAATGTCTCTCTCTGCAGCACGTTGCTGCTGGTGGTAATAGCCTGAGAACAGACACTGAAAGGTTGTTGTAGTAATTTAACCGGAGGCAATAGCGGTTAAAACAGGTTTATTCAGATTATAAGGTTGTGGAGCACACTAGATGCTCCACCAGACTCAGCAGTTGAGAGTCTCTCTGTATGCATAACATTCCATCTCTCTAAGCAACAGCAGTCACTTAGCAACGACAACATTCCACTGTACTACAGCAAATTTGAATGAATAAAACATACTACATACCTTCCCTTGTCCTACAAAAAAAACGAAATTAAACAAAATATGAAAAATGAAAATGAGAAAAGTAAAATCAAAATATATTTTTTTAAACATTATCTAAAACGAACAGGCAAAATACATTTTCTCGAACTTCTCCTTACCTTCTCATAACTTAGCGGGGAAGGAGTAATCGGACCACAATGTATGGTGTCAGGTATATCAACACTACGTTGATTAGAACTCAGAACATCATTGTATTGGGTGGCATTCAGAGCTATGTACAACTTTAGAAACTTTCCCAAGATTCTACCAGTGCCCACCTTCAACCTGTAAAGCATTTGCATAAACTTTTTAACACACGTTTGGAGAGGCAACGTTCAAATCACAATTTCTGGCTCAAAATGCCATACAATTAAAAAGTAGAGAAGACAGGAGTGATGGACGTTCACACAGATTTTGAAGATCATAAATGCTTTATTTAATTTGAGTGCATCCACAGCCAACACGTTTCCCCCAACACGGGCGTCTTCAGGTCTTTTTTCTTTAAATTAGGACGTGGGACCTCCATTTGTGAAGTCCCACAAGATATTCCCTTCTGCTTTCAATGTAATGTCTGGTCATGTATCTAGCCTTCTGCACATGGAATTCAATTTTCTAGTGTATGATTTTCCATATATATCCCAGACGAACCACTTTGCTCAATTTTACAAGAAGCAGGAATTATTCTGTCATGTCACACGGAATCGGGTCGAGATACGCGTTGGGTCGTCATAATGTCGAGAGAGTCGCCAGTGCTCTAATCAGCACATGACAGAATAATTCCTACTTCTTGTAAAATTGAGCAAAGTGGTTCGTCTGGGATATATATGGAAAATCATACACTAGAAAATTGAATTCCATGGGAAGAAGGCTTCGGTGACCAATACATGACCAGACATTACATTGTCTTCTCTACTTTTAAATTGTATGGCATTTTGAGCCAGAAATTGTGATTTGAACGTTGCCTCTCCAAACCTGTGTTAAAAAGTTTGTATCATAGAAAACCAAGATAGGTGGCTGGTTTCAGGAGGTGGGCAATAGTTTGCATAGCAGCTGGAAATAATTAACTTGTAATACTGGTAGATAGTGCGGTATTTATCTCTGCCACCAAAGCATTTCCATAAACTTTTATTACACGTTGTGGCTTACCAAACTTACTTTCACCCTTCCTTGTGTACACGGGAGACTTTACTCTAACCAAATCTCCTACATTGAGAAAAGACATTTTGACCCCTCTTTTTTTATTAAACCAAACTTTTTGTTTCTCTTGTGAATTGGTTACATTTTCTTTGACTTTACACATCAATCCATCAACACTAGTAGTAGACCTCAGTAAATTCCCCATCCATCCAGGTCTAAAATAAGTGTTGGCATTTCTTCCTCTCATGAGCACAAACGGAGAGACCTTGGTGATAGAATGAGGTGTAGTTCTATAAAACCACATCATATCTTCAAGGGCTCATTTAACATCATGATGACCAAATTGGGCCCACTTCACACAATCCCCAACTATCCGGTTCATTCTTTCCACGAGACCATTGGTTTGGGGATGATAAAGAGAACTCTTGATGTGTTTGACAGAAACAGATTTAAGAAAACTTTGCAATTCATTACTAACAAACAGCGTTCCATTATCTGATATTACAAATTCAGGAAATCCTTCTCTCAAGAAAACATAATTGAGAAAGTCAATGATAGCTTTATAATTAGCCTCCCTAACCAATCTTATTTCTGGCCATTTTGATGCGTAATCAACTAAAACTAAGATGTATTTGAAGTGACCACTAAGGACACCGTACGGACCTTGTAGGTCTATGCCAACCTTAACCCATGGCTTATCAGGACATTCAATGGGTTTCAAAGGAGGGATATTAACCCTCAATGACTTATCAGAAGAAGAACAAACAACACAATCTCTCACCATATTCTCAACTTCGAGATCCATTGAGGGCCACCAGAAGACGTCTCGAACACGCTGCTTAGGAAGAGTACAACCTAAATGTCCTTCATGTACACTTTTTAAAATACCAGGTCAGAGAGAAGAAGGAGGGATAAGTTTCTCGCCTCGCCATAACAACCCGTCTTCAATAGTTAATTCTTGACTGACTTTGCAAAAAGGTTGAAGTAAAGGTGAAAGCACCTTCTCGCGTGGCCAACCTTTGGCAACCAAATCACAAACATCTTGAAGAATAGAATCAGAGAGAAAAGCTGATCTCCAATCTTCTTCAGAACCTACATTGTGACAAGGAATATCTATACCAGCAACAAAACAATCTTCACAATCCTCATTAATGAGAGCGTCAAATTTAACATTCTCTTGATCATTATCGCTAATCGGAAATCTAGAAAGAAAATCAGCTCTTAAATTTTGTCCGCCAAGTATGTGCCTGACTCCAAAATTGAACTGTAACAGTTTGGTAACCATCCTAACTATCCTGGGGGTGGAACACTTGCTCATACCATCACCAAGAATGCCTACAAGGGGCTTATGATCTGTGAGAAGAGTGAACTTCTTGCCCCACACATATGAGCGAAATTTTTCTATCGCCCA
This sequence comes from Lissotriton helveticus, assembly GCF_964261635.1. NCBI lineage: Eukaryota > Metazoa > Chordata > Amphibia > Caudata > Salamandridae > Lissotriton > Lissotriton helveticus. The sequence goes on along the minus strand of NC_136068.1, from coordinate 1,418,229,103 downwards.
CGAGCATCCCAGAAGTTCCTTCTCGATAACAGAATACTGATGTTCAGCCCCTCTGAGTACCCTGGAAGCAAAAGCGATGGTGTGTTCTGCTCAATCTATTTTTTGATGTTTAGACCTCTGTGAAGCCATGAGACGTAGTAGGCATTGTGGACATACTGCAGCTTTGCAACTGACGATCGAGGCTTTGCAACTGACGACCAGTAGAGTGCAGCAGAGAGCTGCGAATGCCAAACACCAAAACACCGGAGCCGCCACGCCACCGGGCTCCGAGTAGCAGCAAGGAGGGAAAGCTACGGTGTTGGCGGCACCTCACCTGACCTTAGCGGATCCGCAGCGGATGCGGGAGCGGGACCGGGAGAGCCGTGGCAGAGCCTAGAGGCGGTACGGCCCGGAAAGGAGAAAAGAAGAGGTGAGAGGCGGCCCGAGGCACTACGGGGGAAAATGCTTACAAGCTGATAAGCTCGGTGCTCGGCTGATAAGCGACACCACCGCGATACCGCTACCGCTGCCTCGGGTGGAGGGGGCAGCGATCCTGCTGCATTGAGCGCCACACCCCATTGAGCACTAAGCACTGAGCACCGAGGTTAAAAAAAAAACTGCAAAAAACGTGGGTGTACGGTGCTCTGTAGGAACTGTTTGAGTAGGGATTGTTGCAAGTTCTGCAAGTACTGTACCATGAGAGCACCCAGATTCTGTGACGTGCTGCTGCGGGAGTCTGCGGGATTCTTAACCAACCACCTAACAATCACCTTAATCCTCGCGATGTTGTCCTGAATTCTAGACCTGGAAGCCTAATGAAAAAACAAACAGCCACTAAGTAGTAGTAGTAGTTAAACCTAATAAATAAGCTTCACACCACAGCCAAAACACCTATATCACCTATATCACCGCACCCAAAGAGATGCACCCCTGTTACTGAAGACTTTCCACTTCTAAGGGTTACTGACTCACCCACTGCTAGTACCGCTCTCTATCCCCGACGGCTGCTGCTCCTGGCTGCCTGTTAGTACCTGCCTACTGCCATTGCATCCCACCACCTAGCTGTGTTGTGTTGCGCTGAGAGGTTGTCAGTGCCCCTACTGCTTGGTGGTACTTCTCTGGCGATTGAGGGCGGGGTGCACGGCAGCGAGCAGATAGGCTGGGGAGGCAGAACGGTCACCAGTGGGTATACGGGATTGTGAAGACACGGAGGGACGCTGAGCCTGCGCGAGATTTACTGGTGTGTCACACAACCAGGCTGAAGAGGCAGGTTGAAATACCCAGAGTTTTAACAGGAGGAGAAGAAGCTACGGTATCTGTTGGTTGTGGTGATTGAGAGCATGAGAACAGGAAGGAGTGGAGCAGGAAGCAGGAGACTAGTACTATCCTTCACGGGTACTCTGTCTGCACACAGTAAGCACAGCAAAACATCTCTACAACACAGGTTACACCGATTGACAAAAGTGAGGTATCAATCAGAAATGCGATCAGGCAAAGAAAGATCTGTGGGTAGTCCAAAGAAACGCATCCGGAAAAACCAAGCGCCCAAGGTACTAAAGAAATCTAGAGCTAAGGCAGATCTGAGGTGGGCGACTCAGACGCTAATTTCACCTATAGCGAGGATGTTTGAAAGGTCTACAAAAATCCCACAGAAATTTGACTTTATGAAAGATCCAGCTATGGCACTTATGTCAATACAATTAGACCCAGAACTAAATACGCTACAGTCCCCAATAAAACCAACACATATATCTAAAGAGAACTTGGACCTATCTGATGAAGTTGGGGTCAGTGACCACATTTCAAACCAACAACTAAACATTGAGAGTGGGCAAAGCGAAGGACGCGCGGGGTAAGAGCACTTTAACCTCTGCTCCCTTTCCGTTTATGTTGCTGCTACACTTGGAATCTTTTAAAAATCGCTGTGTTTTAATTAAACCAAGGAAAGAAAATATTGCTGCTAGTTTTTTAACTGTCACGTTATTTGCTCTTTGCACACGTTTCCTGCTCTGATGCCCTTTGCTGCCTCGCGCTCCCCGGTCCACCACGGGTTTTACCCGATTGATATGGAGGGAGCGCCAGGTGTGTTTCACTTCCGGGCTAGAGGGGGGACGGGCCACATAAAAGACGGCAATGGCAGCTTCGCGCAGCGGACGCGTGGGGTAAGAGCACTTTCACCTCTGCTCCCTTTCCGTTTATGTTGCTGCTACACTCGGAATCTTTTAAAAATCGCTGTGTTTTAATTAAACCAAGGAAAGAAAATATTGCTGCTAGTTTTTTACCTGTCACGTTATTTGCTCTTTGCACACGTTTCCTGCTCTGACGCCCTTTGCTGCCTCGCGCTTCCCGGTCAACCACGGGTTTTACCCGATTGATGTGGAGGGAGCGCCAGGTGTGTTTCACTTCCTGGCTAGATGGGGGACGGGCCACATAAAAGACGGCAATGGCAGCTTCGTGCAGCGGACACGCGGGGTAAGAGCACTTTCACCTCTGCTCCCTTTCCGTTTATGTTGCTGCTACACTCGGAATCTTTTAAAAATCGCTGTGTTTTAATTAAACCAAGGAAAGAAAATATTGCTGCTAGTTTTTTACCTGTCACGTTATTTGCTCTTTGCACACGTTTCCTGCTCTGACGCCCTTTGCTGCCTCGCGCTCCCCGGTCCACCACGGGTTTTACCTGATTGATGTGGAGGGAGCGCCAGGTGTGTTTCACTTCCGGGCTAGAGGGGGCACAGGCCACATAAAAGACGGCAATGGCAGCTTCGCGCAGCAGGCGCGCCGGCGTTGCACCAAAGGCGCGCCAAATGCAAGCCCGTCTGTGCCCGTCCGCGCCCGGCCCGTGCCTAGTGCCATAACCCCTGCCCCTTCCATTACAGGTATCCTGCACTACGACTCTACAGCTCTCAGTTGTCTTAACACAGCCATCCCCAACTGTTGTAAACTGATACCAGACAATCCATATACAGCCTGCATCTGTGGCTTCTCCCTCCCGGAACCTTTGAGAACCAGGGCATTTCAGACAGCCCAGCCCCTCGGTAATAGCAAGTCCACCCCCTCTGGGACGAGATCCACCTTAAAGGGAGGCCTATTATGTCAGATCATAAGCTAAACACAAATACGAAATATCCCAACTTATTATCGATCATGATCTGGATGTACTGTGCCTGACCGAGACATGGGCTGATGCTGCATCTGACCCTGATTTTGTTACTGCAGCTCCGACAGGCTACCAGGCAATAAGGGTTGACAGGCCTCTCAAACGCGGGGGAGGGGTAGCGATTATACTAAGAGACCACTTCCCAGTTAGGTTTTACCCGACTTCTACATCTCTTTATGAGTCCTTACTCTTCATCATTCAACTGAACACTAAACAAACCTTCAAAGGTATCCTTCTATATCGGCCTCCCGGCTTTAGGAGCCATTTTATCTCCAACATCGACAGCCTCATAGAATCCAGTCTACAAAATGATGAATTTACCATCCTTGGAGACTTTAACTTCTATCTCGAAGATAGAGCCAACAGGGAGACAGAAGCACTACTAGAGACCCTGGAAGCAGTAGGACTCTCACAAAAAATTCAGACCCCCACCCATGAGGCTGGCCATACCTTAGATGGTTTCTTTTCTTCTATTAATAACCTTGCGCCTATGGAAACGATGGCTCTAACATGGTCCGACCACACATTGATCAAATGTGCACTTCCTCTCAACTCCCTGGGTTCGTCCAAGGGACCAAAGACAGCCACTACTACCAAAAGAAAATGGGATCTTATGGATAAGCAATCCCTTTGCTCCCTGTTAGAAAAGTCCTGTCCCTCATTCCTAGGGTCCCCCAAAGTTTCAGCCCAAAAATACTCTAAATGGCTTAACGACGCATTTAACACTACCATTCCTATAAAGAAAATTTCAGGAAATAGGCAAAACCACTCAGCTCCCTGGTTTTTTGAAGAGCTTCAGCAAGAAAAACAGCGCTGCCGGCAATTAGAAAGATGCTGGCGCACAAAGTATTGCCCCAACCTGAAATCTGCTTACAAAACAGCACTATCTCATTACAAAGATCATCTAATAGCTAGCAAAAAGGATTTTTATACCAGACAAATCAAGGAAGCAAAAAATTCTTCTAAGGAACTCTTCCGAGTGGTGAACACACTCACTTCGTTATAGGTCCAGCTATTAAGTGCGACCAAGAGCTTTGCGATAATATTGCAACAGACTTTAAGACTAAAGTGTTGAACATTTTCAATAACTTTCAGAACTCTACCCCTCCACCAATGACAGATTCCCCTTGCAGTGAGCATAATACCAACACTCTGCTTGCCTTTTCTCCCGTCTCTGTTGAGACCGTAACCAGATATATCCAAGATTCCAAATCCGGATCCCCCTTTGATCCCTGCCCACCGATAATTCTTAAAGAAATCGGCGATTTGGTTAGCCCAGGTCTCACAGATATTTTCAATTCCATGTTCAGGACTGGCTGTTTTCCTTCAATCTGGAGAGATACCTCCATCTTCCCATTGCTCAAGAAACCCTCACTGGAGCCCACTGACCCTACTAACTACCACCCTATTGCCAGGCTTCCTCTACCAGCCAAAATAATTGATACAATTATGAACTCTCCATTGACTCAATTCATTAATGACAACAACCTGCTGGATCCATCTCAGTTTGGCTTTTGTCAGGAGCATAGTACGGAGACAGCTCTGATTAAAGCTACAGAAGAGATCAGGATGGCGATGGATCGGGGCGGCACAGCCATGCTCATACTCCTCGATCTATCAGCCGCATTTGATACGGTTGACCATTCTCTCTTGCATGAGCGGCTCGAGAGAATAGGGATCGGGGTACAGCTTTGGCTCTGTTATCCTCTTTCCTCAAAGACAGAAGACTCATGGTTGAGTTGGATGCCTACCGATCGGATACATACACCCTCCCTTGTGGAGTGCCTCAGGGCTCATCCCTGAGCCCGTCACTTTTTAACGTCTATGTCTCAGAGCTGGCCCCACTAATTCAGAACTTTGGGTTCTGCCTCACGTCATACGCTGATGACACGTAGATTGCCATAACAATACAAAAAAAAGAATAATCTCCCGCTGCACAATTTCAAACTTGCATGCGTACGATCAATTGCTGGATGAACACCCATTGCCTCAAGTTAAACTCCTCTAAAACAGAGTTTTTGACTTTCGGCAACGTTCAACCAAGTTGGGGCAACCTTTGGTGGCCAGTGGAGATGGGTGAGCCCCTAGACCGGCGGAAAAAGTCAAGAACTTAGGGGTGTGGCTTGATCCTAAACTTACTTTAATTCTTCACACCAATGCTATTGTGTCATCAAGCCACTTTCTTATTAAAAATATCAGAAAAATTCTCCCATACATTCCAATAGATGTCAGAAAAACTGTTGTCACAGCTTTGATCCAGTCCAAACTGGACTATTGCAACGGACTACTAGGAAACGCCCAAAAACAATGTCTCAAAAAACTCCAAAGTGTCCAGAACTCGGCCGCAGACTGCTTCTCAATATCCCCAGAACTCACTCAGTCACCGCCGAAATCCGCAAGTTGCACTTGCTTCCGGTGGAGCAACGGATTAAATTCAAGGCTCTGCCCATAGCCTACAAGGCCCTTAACAACAAAGGGCCGATCTTTTTTCAAAACCAGTTTTCCTGGTATGAACCCACCAGGAATCTTCGGTCCTCGGGCTCTAAACTTCTCCAACTACCAATAACCCGCACTGTGCAATGGGGTGGGCGTAGTTTTCATTTTTTCACCTCCAAACTTTGGAACTCGCTCCCTCTTGAGCTCAGAAATTCTTCCTCTCTTATCGGCTTTCGGAAAGGCTTGAAAACCTGGCTATTCCAGAACTAGCCGTCAGTGCAGACCTCCTCGCCCATCCATAGCGCCAAGACACCTCCGGGTAAACGTGCGCTCTACAAATTTTAATAACATAACATAACATAACATAACATATATAATGAATATACAGATGAGAGATCAAAGGATCCTAACGACCTTGATACCAGCAAGAACATAGTTAACAAGGGGCTCCAATCCCTTTGGAGGCCAAAGTGGTCATTAGAAAACAACAGGATAATATATCAGATGAATATCTTCCAGCTTTACCAGCAGGACACCGAGAGAACTGCGAGAAGGAAACAATTGAGTATGTACAAGGCAAACAACAAGCAGACATTGGACTAATTAAACTGGAACATGGCATAACCTCACAAATAAAAGCTGGCAGAGAAAACAATATAGTACAAAGCCTTGGAATTAAAGAACAATTACAAGAGGTGAATTTTAATCAACTACAGATACCTCTTAACACTAATAACACAATAGGTAGTATGACTTTGTATCTATAACTAAAAATCCCAATAATAATACCAGGGCTTCACCGTCAAAATATGTATCAACAATTGCAGACAAAGAACTTCCAGGGAGAGAAAATAATCACGAAAATACCCATAACACGTCGGATCTCAAAGAAACAAATGGGAACAAAAAAAAAACTGACGCAGGAACACTATGGGATGTACACTATCAAACTTCAGTATTAACTCTTGAGGCACTAGCAGCACAATCAAACAAAATGGACATTCAAATAGATATTTTGGGATTTATGGCCAACGCAGTTGCCGGAATCGAGAACAAACTAGCCGAACTAAATAATCTAATAATAAAAGCACAAAAGACATTAGCGCCAAGTTAAATCGAGTGCTCATGTTCCCCAATAATCAACAAGCTGGTAACTATACCGGAGGTCATGAAAACAATCCTGGAGGATGTCAAAGAAAGTGTCCGCATAAGAAAAAAGGACACATGTAAGGAGGACGGTCTTCAATCTAACATTAGTGAAATTACACCGGTAGGAAAACAGGAGCAAGTACCACAAAAATTGGGTACTGCTAACGATATCAGATGGGAGCATAAAATCGAATATAAACCAAGAAATAAATACTATTGGAGATGATAAAATACTGCTGAACTCACTATATCAATTGAATAGAGAAGGAGAAAAGGAAGAGGACACGGTAGCCTTTGAACCAACGAAAAGACAGAGAAAAAAGCTGCGTAAAGCGAGAAACAAGGCAATAAAGGAAAACACTTTTCAATTGAATATTGAAATGGCCACATCTAACAAAGAAAGAGGAACAACAATAGATACTAAATCTGACTCATTGCCAACTAGGAATGAAGTAGGAAAAAAACATACACAAATAAAATCAATAGATGGTAACACTAATGGAATGAATAAAACAAAAGGTAACACCAACGGGACAAACCAAACAGAAGGCTCAAAAACTATTGAGGAATATAATAAATACTATGAGATCTTCTCAAAGCCAATAGTTTCCAGTAATAAACATAATCTGGTACAAGTTAACATCAGTACACTAACTGACAACTCCCAGGAAAAAATCAAAACATAGCTCAGGAAGAAGGAGTAAAGCAAAAAATTAATGGAAACGGATGTATAATAAAAGAGCCTATTTATTCCGATATCCGAAGTGACCCAACGAAATGCATGACCAAAGAAAAGGTGTCAGGGACTATATCGGAACATCCTCACCAAATGAGAATGACCGATAAAATCATATAAGTCCATTAATGCAAAGAGAACAAGACAAAAAACCTCTGCTTGGCATCCTAAGGAATTGTAACAAAAAAATCGATCTGGAGGCAAGGAACGAAACATGGAATAAGAGAATACAGTCAAAATCTTGTAATGAAAAAGAACATACAGATGATTTGACATACCCAAATATCCCAAATAACTTAGTAATTGAAAGAAGATGTCAGAACAGGCAGATCATTTATACGGAATACAGAAGAAACGGAGACACCAATGGTGAAAAAAATAGGTCCACACAAATTGTTCTCAAACCCCTTTATGAATCAAAAGGACCACATGACGTTCTAAACAGAGGAAATATCCTCTGACTTTTGAAATCGATAACAACGCTTGAAATGATAACCAAGAAAGACATTATATGTGTGGGCTTTCAGCCAAACCCCGAAGGAAGCCTTCCGTTAACGTTACTAACAGTGGCCACAGGACCATTAGCAGACTCAATCCTAAAAGAGCATGGTACCTTTCTTGAATGGGGTATACTAATCAGCCTGCCACTTCCAAAGGTCTATCCAATTCCACTCTTACACACAGAATGTCAAACAAAAAAATCACAGTCTGAAATAATCGAGAGTGTTTTTTCTATTCTAAAAAACCCTCTTGGCAAAACAATAATTGAAGATAAAAAATGTCAGAATAACCTAAAGAAAGACGACAGTAATGAGGTAAATGAAAAATGGATTACAGCAGCCTTGCATGGTAACAAGGAACATTGACAACACTCGTCACTAGTACTACTACAAGAACAGAGCAGAGCAACCTCTATAACAAAAATATGCTAATGGAACATCAAGGGGATTAGTAGCAAGTTAAATGATGGCAAAATAGAAGGTTTCTCGGACCAAAACCAATTAATATTATTGCAGGAAACATGGGCAATAGACCCACCTATGTTAAAAAATTACAAGGGATATTTTGTACCAGCAATTAAATACAAGAAGTTTGGCCGCCCCTGCTGAGGCCTAGCAATATACGTTCCATTGGTATTAGACGCAAAACACGAGCAAATACAGACGAATAATCCAAATCTACTCGTAGTAAGATTACAATATAAAACGCTCAGAAGTGGGTCATATGGAATTCTGATATTAGTCAACATATACATAGCTCCGAAACAGAAATGAAAGAAAGAGATGACTACAGCCATAAATAATTTGCTTCTGGAGCTAATCTTGGAAGAGCCGTTAGCGGACTATATCGTAACAGGTGACTTCAATACAAACTTGTTGATATCCTTTGTGCGGGATGACTTTGTCCAAACCCAAAACCAACAATGGGAATTCCCGGATCCAATAATGGTACCTAGAACACCTAATAAACAAAATAGAACAGGGAGAAATTTGGTAAAGGACATGGAAGTGCTTGGTCTCAGGGTACTAAATGGTAGATTCACAACGGACTGTCCACCGGCTTGTTCTTTTTGTTCAACTAATGGTAATTCATGTATTGATTACACACTTACATCATTGTGTACTTTCAACAGAGTGACATCCTACTGTCTAAAAAAAGTTTTGAACAACGATCACAGTCAGCAAATCATTAAGATAAAGTTATTCTGCGCAGAATCTGAAAAGTACTCGACATTACAAGGCCAGATCGGTACCAGCAATTATACGAAACTTACATGGAAACCCGAAAATATGGATGAGATTACTGCAATGGCAAAAAATCTAGTTGAGGAATGCTTTGATGAACAAACAAAGTCTACTGCCCTCGATCAGTGGGCTGAATTTACGCAGAAAGTAGTGACCTACAATACAAAAATAATAGGTAAACGAAGGAAAAAGAACAAATTCATGGAAACAAGAGAAACTAAGATCTTTTTCCCATATGCTGTAAGGAAAACTAGAAGCACGAGAAACAGACTGAGGAAACAGCTAACCAAGACCCCACTCAACGAGGAAATACTGGCATCACTAAAAAATACAAATTGCACCTTAAGGAAATTAATCTGGAATGATAAAAATAAAGACAAACAAGAGCTCTTAACAAAAATCTTCCATGCAAGCACTTTAACAAACTCGCGGGAGTTCTGGAGACTAATTAATGGCCTAGCCAGACCAAATAAAGCTGCTATAGGATCTAGTTTATCTGAAGAAGAATGGGTGACGTTCCTTAAAAAAAAAAAAAGATTCGGAATCCACAGCACATAAACAACCTGCAAACAATCCGATGTATATAAAAGCTGACCAAGAAGACGACTCTGATATCTTAATAACCAAAACTCATGTGGCCAGGCTAATTAAAAGACATAAGGATGGGGCCCCCGGTCCCAATGGTATCCCATTTGCACTATACAAGGAAGCACCTGGTCTATTTATCTTACAGATGTTTTTAGAGTAGTAGTCGAGAGCGGCCAAATCCCTAAATCATGGAAAGGATCGCTAATAACACCCATCCTGAAGAAAGGAAATTAGCAACTACTGGAAAACTTTCGCCTAATTACATTGCAGGATACCGACTCAAAGTTGTTTGCTGGAATCCTACTGAAGAATTTAACGGAATGGGCAAAGGAGAAACAGGTACTGCCCTCGTACCAAACAGGCTTTATCAAGGGCCTTGGTACATCCACAAACCTTTTAATACTATCAATATTAATAGATAAAGCAATTACAGTTAAAGAACCACTATACCTGTGTTTCGTAGACTTTAAGTCTGCTTTTGACTGTGTTGACAGAGAACTTCTTTGGGAAAAACTTAACAATCAAGGAATTCCGCATAATCTCTTAAAAATGATCCAGCTCCTGCACACAGAAACTTGGTAAGGGTGAGGTTAGGTGAGGGAAAACACTAACCAATATAATCCCTACATGTAGTGGTTTGAAACAAGGGTGCGTTCTGGCCCCCTTACTTTTTATTTATTTTTAGCTGACCTTTCTACAGACCTAAATGAAATCAATGCACATCCTCCAAGGTTAGCAAATAAACTGATATCTAACCTATTATATGCAGACGACGTTGTACTTTTAAGTCAAACCAAATCTGGCATGCAACGATTAATCAATGGGGTTTCTAGGTATTCACAGGAAAATGGTATGCAAATAAATGAAGCTAAGACCAAGGTAATGGTCATCTCAAAAAATTTGCATCTTAAATCCAAACATAAATGGTTTTTGGAAGGAAATAAATTGGAGCAAGTAGCTGATTATAAATACTTGGAAGTTACTTTTAATGACAACGGCAACTTTCAGGAAAAAAAACGGATATTATAAGGAAAGCAAACTCCCTTGTAGGGGCATTTAAAATCATTCAGAAATCAACAGGAGATTTGTCTTATCACCCTTTATTAAAAATAATTGCCGCAAAATTATTGCCTGCCCTAACCTATGGTAGTGAGGCACTCAATGGTAAAGATGCTGAGAATATTAATATAGCCGTAGCTAAAACGTATACATCTTTATTCTCTCTCCCGAAGAATGCCTCACAAGCCCAGGTGAGACTTGAGTTTGGGCTAAACAATCAATGCTACGCAAGGAAAGGGCACATACTAAAAGTATGGAACAGAATAAAAAACAATAAGGATAACGAAATGTCCCGTTTATTGTGGCAGGAAGTCAATAATAAAACAAACACAAATGTCAGCTCCTGCTTAAATAGCGCTATTGCAGAATTTGTTATAACACCAATGTGGAAAACCACAATTACGTCGGAGAGCTTCAAAAAAACAATAAACAACTCACTAATTACCTCTCCATGATTATGGATAAAGACATTCTGGTCAAACGTAGCCACGCATGGTCAATTGTCTCTGGATTTAAGAAAAAAAAGGTTCACACCTACCTGGAAGCACCATGGTCTAAGAAAAATAAACACATTTTTATTAATGCTAGATTTGGCTTCTTTCCAGGCACATATCACTTAGAACCATGGAAAAGATTACAAGGAAATAACTTACGTAGGCTTTGTAAGCTAGGAGGAGAAAATATCTTACACTTATTGTGTCTTTGCCCGGATCTGGAAATCGAAAGAAAAACTACGCTTAAAAGAATGTTTAACATGCGTGGTGTAAGGACATGTAGACAGGCCCTGATCGCAAGTCTAAATCCAGAAGATGTGCCAATGAGTTCTGCACCTGGTAAAGTCCTTTGTGCTGTACAGAAAAAATTGGAGGTTTTTGTTTGACCAAACAACAGACTATGTGAATATGGATTTTATACAATACAGCTTTTTTAAACAATCATAAAGGACAGCCTATTAGTCTATTAAATGTGTACGATATATATTTAACTCTTTGAAAATGAATTGAAAATCCAATTGTTTTATAATTTAAAAAATTGGTGAAGTTTTAGCTGCCTTTTTTGTAAGATTTTAATTGATCAAAAAAATAAAAATAAACTTGAAACTTGTGTCAGCATGGCGCCTAAACCTACTTGACTAGCGGCAACAGTTATGAAACAATCATAGGCAGGGTCAAACGGCTTTAGAGCTTCACAACGGGCAAAAGACAGTTTAACAAGTTCAAGAGCACTCTCACAACCCTTTCCCCATTCAAAAGGTACACCTTTCTTTAACAGTGCACTAATGGGCCTAACAATACTTGCGAAGTCTGGAACAAATTTAGAATAGTACTTACAAAGCCCAAGTAGTGATTTAACTCCAGATTTATCCGTAGGTGCAGGAGCATTAGAAATTGCTTCCAACAGTCCTGGTTTGGGACTGACCCCTTCTTGTGATATGAAGTGGCCTAGATATTCAACCTTGTCACAATAAAACTCACACTTTTCGGGTTTGAGTACTATACCATTATCCCAAAATAAGGATAAAACTTTATCCAATGTTGCATCATGAGAAAAATTAACATTACCAAATACCAAGACATCATCTTGAAACACTAAAACAGAATTTAAGCCACAAAGAATATTATTCATGATCCTTTGGAATACGGATGCCGCTGAGGCCAGTCCAAATGCCATCCTACGATATTGATAAGTGCCTAAAGGGGAAACAAATGCCGTGAGATGCTTTAAGTCTTGGTGAAGTTCAACCTGGTGGTAGGCGCTTGCCAAATCTCATTTTTTAGAAACATTTGGCACCCTTGGTGACTGCAAAAAGGTCAGAGATCTTTGGAAGAGGATGGGAATCTATCCAAATTTCCTTATTGAGGGAACTCAAATCCACACAAACCCTAAGTTGACCATTCTTCTTGCGGGCAACTACCAAAGGAGACAACCATAAAGATGACTCGGCTGGTTCAATAATACCTTTGGCACATAGCTCCTTTAATTCCTTCTCCAAATCAGATCTAACACTAAAAGGAACACCCCTAAGCTTGTGCTTGACTGGAGTGGCATCTTTCTTGACAACAATTTTATGTTTGAAACCCTTAACTTTTCCGAGAGAAAAGACAGAAGGATATTTTGTTTTCCATTTTTGGGTGATATCATCCCAACAATCAACAACTAGAAATTGTTCTAGGGTTCCAGGTCTCAGAATCATTCCGAATAAACCCTGGTGAAACCAACCAAGAATGTTCAGACCCTTCACTGCAACGTAAATTTTTCCCTTGATACACCTCCCTTTAAAATACAGTTTGTCTTCAAAATATCCTGAAAGATCGATCTTGCGTCCCTCGTAAGAAACAGGGGAGCGATCAGGAGGAAGTAGCTTCATGGAGTCACCCCACGTTTCCTCAAACAAATTCTTGGTGATCATGGTGATCCGAACACCAGAGTCAATCAACAGGGGAATAGTTTTATCTCCAATACCAATGTCTACAATAGGATCTCTACATTTAGAGGGATCACCCTCGACTACCTCTAATGTCGATCCAATCTTAACACATTCATCCCCCCCTCCCTTATAACGGAAACAATTTCTGTGTCACTTTCACCATCAGATTCTACAACACAAGCCACAGGTTTTTTACTATAATTTTTTTTGAGACAAACCTTTGCAAAATGTCCTACTTTCTTGCAATAATTACATGTGAAGGAAATAGCAGGACATTTTCCGTTTTTACCATGGGGAGGATTACCGCACCTAATGCAGAGATTAGGATCAGGTTTGTTGAATTTGGGAGAAACTTTAGAAAGAGTGTTTTTAACTTTAGATGTGACTTTAACATTCTTTACAACATTGACAGAGTCATTGGTCTTTTCAGTAGGCTTGTCTTCAAGTTCTTTCAAATTAACCCTGGGCGAAGCACTACACTACGCTCGCGGAGTTTGCGAAGTTTGCGCAACTTCGCACTACGCGAGCTGCACGTAGCACAGTGCGAACACGCGTAGCGCAGCGTAGCGTAGTGCAGCGGTCATTTTTTGCTTGTTCGCGGTTCTCAACTTCATGTTCGCGACCGCGAGCAAGCAAAATGACATCCCGGCGAGACTCTCAACGCGCGGAGGTCAGGTTTCTCATTGATAGTGGTCGTGCATGCTCGCGACCGCTCCCGATGAGAAACTACCAGTTTGCGTTGAGAAAGCTGCTGCTCGAGTAAAAATCTACTCGAGCGGCAGAAAACTACAGCTCGCACTGTGCAAGATGCCGTTTTCAATGATTGCACAGTGCCGGATGCTTGTTCGCACTGTGCAATCATTGAAAATGCATCTTGCACAGTGCGAACATGCTACTACGCAGACAAAACCAGAGGCGGAAGGTGCACTCGAATCAAAGTCAGTGAGCCAGAAAAGATTTTTGGATGGTTATTTCTTCTTTATTCGGTTTAAATAGATATTTTCACAAAGCACAGGCACAGCCAACGTGTTTCTTTCCCTACGTGCCATGGGAACTTCATCAGGGCTGTAAGAAGTAACATATATATACATAAATATACATAAATATACATAAATATACACCAAGACGTTACACATCAAAGAAACAACAATATATACAGTGTCATCGGTTTTTTGCAGACACACCAAGATTGTCAGCAGAAAATACAAATATTCCAAAGACCCAAAGATAGACGCAAAACATATTACAATATATAACAAAAATTGATAAATAGAAAGAATATCACAGGTACAGTGAACCATATTGTGTATTTGAACATGAAAGATGAAACAGAGAGAACCTCAGGAGAAAAAAGGGTATCACTCTGTAATACAGAACCTTAAAAAAGTTTTAAGATGGAAAGGAGAAAAGAGTCCCCTTTGTTGTAAGAGAAAGAGGATTAGTAAGGAACAAAAACAAGGGGAGAAAAAGGGGATTTATTCAAGAGATGGAGGAGGAACAAAAAGAGTGTGCACAAAATAATCGACCAGAGAGAGAAAGAGGTAACAAGCGTATTCAGATTCCTCAATAACTAATGAAAATGTATCATGCAAAAGGGGCTGTAAAGAACAGGCAATAGTAGGAGGAAGGAGGAAGAAGGGAGTGGATTGAACCATAGCGCAGGCCGTGTTGTATTGTGTATAGGCCAGATCCCAAGGACATATTGACTACAAAATCTCAAGTGTGATAGCTTACCATCAATAGAAATTGTAACAGACAAAAATGGCTGGAATAGCAAATGACGACGTTGTAGGAATTTCTGAGGAGAAATAGAAGTCCAAAAGCAATCATTGGTTCCGTTTCTATCTAAGTCAATAAAAAAGGAGAGGGGGGGGCGGGTCACTAGAGCAAGGCACATTCTCCACCCTCCCTCCAAAAACGGGTCTAGAGTTAAATGGACCAATGGGAAATTTCTCATAAGTAAAATGCTTATTTCTTAGAAGATTAAAAAGAAATTTATTGAGAATTAAAAAAATAAAAAATTTTTTTTTTCATCCGGGACAGCATTCGCACTAGAACCTATAAGTGAGAAGAGACACCGAAGGGTAACTACCTTCAAAACAATGCTGGAAATAGAATCCCACATGCCATGGAGTAAAGATCAGTCACAAACGTATCACGTGGGCCCAAATTCTGTAATAGATAACAGATTTTGGTGTAAGAATTATAAACCCCACCATTGGTAGTTACCATTGATGTAACTGTGGTGTACCTACCGGGCAGAAATGATCAGACGGCCGAATTAGTGGGGAGAAAGTCGGATTCAGAAACTGCATACACCAAGAAACGTAATATTGTGAACTGTAAGGAAAAACCAAGTGAAATAAATGTTTTACCACAGAGCCACAACTCTATGAATCCCACGATAGAATCATAAAAAGCACCAAAATTACAGAGAAAACAGTGCTACTTTAACGAAAGCCTAAACAAATCTTTTTTGTATTATTAGTGCCAATTGTAGCGCAAAGTCCCAATGGAGAGTTATTTACAGACAGTACTACGGACACCCCAAGAGTTCTCCACTGTAAGACCGTCAAGGAGGAAATATATAACAAAACGAAAGACTCATCGTTATCTAAATACCTGGAAAAACGTCAAAGATCCTGTATCGGATGGATGTACTATATATCCATTTTACAGTGATTAACCCCCCTTCCCCCACATAATTGAGCCGGATCTTACCTCGTTTCAAAAACAAATAATGCATAATATTTAACATCAGGGTATGCCGAGAATTATATTAGACGCGCCAGGGTCCAAATTCGACCAATTCCATATATGCGCCAAAGGTACGGCACCTAGGTTAAAGATAGACGATGCAGCCAGTAAGCAAAAAACGTCCAGTCACTGATGTCGACAATTATATCCTTAAGGGATCTTATCGAAAATAATAAACGCCCGTAGACGGAGGCCCGTAAAAGAAAGCCCTCCTGCACTTACCTATATTCGGGCACCCAATGCGGAAAGTAACAACAATTCGGAGCAGCAAGCCCCCGGCGTGTAATCGCCATGTTTATATACCCACAATAGTCCAAAGTAGCGTCATTCGTCGGAACGTCCTCTCCCCTGTCACGTGACAGGGGAGAGTTCAGCTTCGATCGTATTGTGAGCGCCATTCTTGAAAGTAGAAGGGAATGTGTGTTTCACATTTGAGTAGAACGAAAAGAATTTAATAACTGGTAATTAAACCCTGGTCGCTTACATCGGAAAGAACAGATTTAGATATATAAATCTCAATCTGAAATAAACAAAGTAAAGCAATTAACAGAGCATTAACTCAGAAAAAAGCAATTAGAACGAAAAAAGTGGGAAGAGAAAACAGAAAATACGGAGGACATAATTAATAGTACATAATAATAAAACAGGTACAGACAAAAAGAAGGTCGTTCATAAATAAAAATAACATTACCAATAATCAGAAGCCAGCAATTACACAATCCGTATAGTGACATAACAACTTTAGGTGCATTGAAACTTGAGTGAATAGTACATACAGGTTTAGTACCATCCCTAGGTTATCACGTTTCTGTTCATTTATATCGGTGATAGTGCATCCCCAAACAACTCAGTATTAAAAATGGACTCTCTTATATGAAGGAGATAGATGTGTGTCCAGTAATTTTACAGAAAATGTGTTAAGATACAGCGAATACATTAGCAGAGGAAATGATGGAGCTCCCTATCGGTGTTATGCCCCATCTGGGTGGCTTTTAAGCGACATATCCATTTAACTTCCCTTTGTCTTAGTGCCAGATCTCGATCACCACCCCGAACATCCTGAGGGACGTGATCAATACCATGAAACCAAAATGTTTGGTCATGTGGATGACTTTCACTGTAATGTACACTAACAGGGTATCTCTGATCTTTGTTAATTATCGCACAACGATGTTCCTGAATTCTAATCTTCAATGGGCGCGCAGTGCTGCCCACATAGATGATGTTACATTTGCAGCCCAACACATAAACTACATGTGTTGTGTTGCAGTTAATGAACTCATTGATCTTATAGCTCTTGGAAGAGTTGTATGTGAAATCGCATGTCCTATTTAGGCCAAAGGGGCATATGTTACACGAGTCACAGTTGAAGAAACCCTTAGGTTTCGAAGGGAACCAAGTGTTGCGTTGGGTGGTCACATAACTTCTACACAGAGTATCCCTGAGGGACTTTCCTTTTCGATAGGTAATAAGGGGCTTGTCAGCTACTATCTTAGAGAGACCCTGAATACCCTTGAGAGTACTCCAGTTCTTTTTGAGAATACCATATACCTTGCTGCTGTTGGTATTGTACTGGGTTACAAATCTTAGGGGGCAATAATTTTTCTTTTTTAAGAGAAGATTTCTGTCCTTAGTACATAGTGTATCTTCCCTTTTTAATTTGCTTACCCTTTGCGCCGCCGTTTGGACAATGTTTTTTCGGTAACCCCTTTTCAGAAATCTATTGCTTGTTGACTCAATGTTTGTAATAAAGGTACTCTCGTCACTACAGTTCCTTCTTATTCTTGTCATCTCCCCATAAGGGATGTTATTGATCACTGTACGTGGATGTGCACTCTCTGCATGTAGTACCGCAACGCGCGGAGGTCAGGTTTCTCATTGAGAGTGGTCGTGCATGCTCGCGACCGCTCCCGATGAGAAACTACCAGTTTGCGTTGAGAAAGCTGCTGCTCGAGTAAAAATCTACTCGAGCGGCAGAAAACTACAGCTCGCACTGTGCAAGATGCCATTTTCAATGATTGCACAGTGCCGGATGCTTGTTCGCACTGTGCAATCATTGAAAATGCATCTTGCACACTGCGAACATGCTACTACGCAGCTCACGTAGTGCAACGTGAAGTTCGCGTAGTGCGAAGTGCACTTTGCGTAGCGCTACTTCGCGAACAACGCCCACCCTTACTTCAAAGAAGATATCGAGGTTTCAATGCTTTTGGCAATCCTTAATGTTTCATCAAGGGAGGGATAAGCTAAGGATAAAAGTTTTTGCCTAATATTCTTATCCTTGCATTGGCAAACAAACTGGTCCCTTATAAGTTGTTCGGTGAAATTTTCGAATTTACAAAAAGCTGCTAAACGCCTCAAAGCAGAAACATAAGTATCGACATCTTCATCCTCACTTTGTTTTCTTTTGAAGAACTTATGTCTCAAAACAATAAGACTCGGTTGTTTATCGAACCGTTTCTTGAGTTTCAAAACAGTAATATTAAACTCACCAAGATCATCGCTTTCTACAGGAGCAAGGTCAGGTAAATGTTTGAAAATGGATCTGCCTTCAAAACCTAAAGAATGAAGTAATAAGAATTTTTTCTTTCTGCAGCATACCTCGATGCTCCTATTGCTCCTAAATATGTCTCAAAGGCATCGAACCATTTTTCCCAAAGCACAGGTGGTTCACCTGGAGACTCTAAGGATGAGGGAGGTGGGTTCGCCGCTTGCATGGCATAATATTGAATATTCAAAACAAAAGAGAGAAATACAAAAACAATGTCCCTCGAAAGATGTCTTAGGAAATATCTTGTATAAATATTTACACAACAAAAGAAACTCCTTAAAATTTTATTTTCATAAGAAGACTCCTAGAAGTTGGGGTGTGCCCATCACCGTTTGTTGAGCAAAAGAAAACGTAATAAATTATGAGTGGCGAACATATGCTCCAATAGATTTATGGTGTGCGCATCTCCGCGATGAGCAAGAGATACAATGCAGGCGTTACAAGAAACACAATAAAAACGTAATAACTTTATGGTGTGCGCATCACCGCAAGATGCGCAAATAGGTATATTTGAGAGCTGCAAATTGTATGTGAATAACAAATGCTGCACCGTGTAATGAGCACTGTAGAAAACAACACGTTGTAGATAGTGCAAAAAAAAAATTATGGTGTGCGTGTAGGAGAGTAGGGTCTGCTTTCCTATGGTCACCCCATTTTTTTGCTTTTTGCTTCAATCGTTTTCGACTTAATGTGGCTGTGGGCCTGCTAATCAGACCCACAGCCCTGCTGTTCTCTCTCTAAATTTCACACCATGTAATTTAGGTACATCACTAATTGGGATTTGGGTCGCTATTATGAGTCCCTGTACAGTGTACTGTAGGTACCCAGGGCATAGGTGCACCCAAGGCCTACCAGGGGCTGTAGCATATCTTTTGCCACCCCTAGATGGCCATCCAAACTGACACAACTGGCTGATCACTCAGCTGGGGCAAGGTCGTGTAATCACCCCTTGCTTAGATATAGTATGACTATGTCTAACCTTATATCTAGACACATATACACCTCTAAGTCACTCCTATGGCAGGCCTTAACAATCCTGAAGGCAGAGTGCTTGGTTTTATGTGAGATGGTGCTCTAGCATGAGCTGAGCCTGTCTGCAGCTTTCGGAACCATGTCCTTATAGCTGTTCTAGGATATTGCCATACCATATACTCTTAAGTGCATTATGAACCTCGCGGTTAAATGCTAACTCTGGTTTGGCTTTATCAAAACATGTCGTGTAAGGTGTCATACACTTTGGAATACTACCCCCTCGCCAGTTCTGGCGACGGGGGTAGCATTCCACTCTTCTAGAGGGAGAACACATGTTACTTCCATTAATCCCGGTTAAAGTTAACCAGAGCCTCAGCATCACAAAATGGTTGCTGCTGCCACAGACACAAGTCTGACCTCCTGCTGCTGAGAGCCCTTCCAGCGAGGGAGGCTTGGACAATAGGTTTCCTGTCACAGGGAGGTGCTAGCACCACCCCAGACAGGCTATATTGTATTGGGGCAGGGAGGGCTGAATGAAACGAGACACTGCCTGGGGCCACACAAGGTGTCCCATGCATAGTCCAGTTCAAACCGGTGCTGGGCACTCCAGCCCCAGCTCTGGCGCATACCTAGACAAAGGGAAAGGGGTGTAACCACCCCCTTCCTGGGTCCCACCCATAGGAGGGACCTAGCAGGTAATCCAGCCCCTAGATTTGGTATATAGGTAGGAGCTGAGTCCCAAGACTTTAAATATATCCTTACTGAAACTCTGATACGAAACTCTGGACCTTCGACATCCTACTCGACGTAGAAGACTGAAGAATCTCCCTTGTGGTCAAGGAGTGACCACCATGTGCAAGCAGGCACCATCAAGCGCTCAACGGTTTGCTTTGTCGTTGCTCCCGCCCGAGCTCGAACACAGAGCCTGACAAGACCCAGACTTCCAGACATCCAACAGCCTGATCCACAGCCACAGCAAAGCTGAGACCCGTGGAGGCTACGACGAGAGACGTCGGACCGGCCATCTTGGAAAGCCAGCGAATTGCTTTCCGTGCAACTTCTAAGGCACCCTCGAAGTTGTGCATTGGAGATTGAGAAGCCCCAGCCCCGAGCACAAACTGCACCAAAGATCACCTCTTCACACTCACCGAGTGCTGAGTAGGGCCCTTTTGCATTTTCCTGCTTGACGCATCTGTCCGGTCAATTGCCCGTTGGCTAGTGGCCTCTGTGACAAAGAAACCCGAAATCTAAACTGCTGGTCTGGTTGCTCCAGACTGGCCCCTGCTTCCCTGTGATGGAGAAGCCCCTCAGTCCTTGCTGGCCTGAGTAACAAGCCATCTTTGATTCCTGCATGGGTTGCCTTTGCCAAGGCCTGTTGACTCCGACTTGAGCACTGACATCGCCAACAGCGAGAGCCTTTGTGGAACAGTCCGTATCCAGCTCCTGGTTGTCGTCGATACCTCCTGGTCCACGGGGGTGCAGAGACAAGCTACATGACATCACCTGATTGCTTCCCGACATCGCCTGGTTCCTTCCTGGTCACTGGCTAGTGACCCAGACTCTGTCCCCTCTGCTTTCAGGTACTCTTCATCCTCGATCCACCCTTGGATCCAACCGGACTGTTCTCTCCTGGTCGCCTGCAGCATCTTTTCTCCAAGGCTCCATAGAACTCCACGACGAAACCCAACACACTTTGGGACCTATGCACCCGCTTCCTGTGGGTGAGGTAACGTGAGTACTGCGGTGTTCCTGTGAAGATTAACTCTCCTAGTGTCCTAGTTTCAAGTGGTTAGCTTCTAGTCCAGTCGGAAACTCCTAACTCCTTAACTTTCTAATTTTATGCGCCCATTGACTTCTATGTGTGCACGCGTGTGCATTTAGACTCTGCACCCGCATCCCGTGGAACTCCTGCTCCCTATCAACCGTTAGTCCAGTGTAGCCCCAGCGATTCCCAAGGCCCTAGGCCTTTCCATTTTTCGTGACGTGGTTCTTATACCACTATTTTAGTATACGGTTTAGCGGGCCACCTGGGCCTATCCATATTTGTGCAACTTATTGTATGTTACATTAAGTTACTTGTTATGCCCTTGTGCCTTATTTATAAATGTGCTGCTCACTGTGCCATTTCTTAACACTTGGTTGCAATGCTTCCTTTTAGGTTTGTGTGTACTTGCACATAACATGTTTTGGTGCCAGGCTAAAACGTTTTAGTAGTTTGAGGGTGCATAATTATGTCATAGCCACCAAAGACTTTAGGGTTAACATCAGTGGGAAACAATTTTGTATCATGCCACATATTAAAGAAAGTTTTTTCATCCAAAAGTGTGATTGGCGAACCAGAGTCTGCCATAACTTCCATTCCTATTATGCCAATTAACACTTTACAAATAGGACCTTTCACTCTATTGTCATCTAGAGAACTAATTTGAATAGATAAAGATGAAACATTAAGTGCATCACAAATTTCCTCTTCAGAATAAACCAAATTAGCTTTTGATTTATCCTTAGGCAAGCGACACATAGAAAAGGAATGGCCAACCTTCTTGCAATTAGTACACCTTTTACCTTGTGCAGGACATTTAGGATAGTTGCCAACGAGGGATCAGGAACCACATCTGTAACAGAATATATTAGGTTTACGTTCAACTGTTTTCTTATCTTTAAAACGTGAAGAAACAGCTTTAACATTATATTCAATGTCATTATCTTGTGAAATGTTCAAAGCGGTAGAAGCTGAAGTTGATGTGGACTCAGCTAAGATTTTCGAAGAAACAACTGAACACTCAATACTTTTGGCTATCATCATAACTTCATCTAAAGGTGGGTTTTTGAAAGTCAAAATCCTCTCTTGAATCTTTTTATTATAGCAGTTGAAAACTAATTGATCTCGAAGAGCTGTATCAATGTAAATTCCAAATTCACACTTTGAAGCCAGAACACACAAGGTTGCCATATAATCCTCAATAGACTCCTCTTGAGATTGTTTCCTTTAAAAGAAAGCATGACGTTCCACCATTACTGAAGGTTCATCTTTGTATTGTTTACCCAAGCATGCTAAAGCCTCTGTGTAAACATTCCAAGAATCATCAGCAGAAGGATTTTGAACTACAGCCAAGTTATCAAAAAGTTGTTGTCCAGCATCGCCCAAATGATTGAAAAGAATGGCTCTTTTCCTAGAAGATGAGTATTCTAAGGCATCAATTGCCTCTAAATAATTGGTACAAACTCACAGCCATTTGTGCCATAGAGTTGGTGGTTTACCAGGAACATTCAAGAATGAAGGTGGAGCAACAATGCCATTATTAGAAGCAGCCATGTAGAAAACAATTTGTAAATATCCAGCAAAAATAAAACAGAATATAAATCTTACTTGTTGTTTTGCTGATTAAAAATGAAGCATGAAATGATGCTAGAAGTAATTCAATCGATATAAAACCAGACTCACAAAGAATTGAGAGAAGTTGCCGATTTTTTGCTGTACAACTGCCGATTTTGCGTTGTTAGAACACCACCTTGAAATCGATAATATGCAATGAAATTCAGCCCAACCACCTAAAATGGCCGCCAACGTGATGACGCGATTACGTGTTTGACGCTTGATCCTTAGCGATCAAAACACAACGTCATTCAACCAGGCGGACAATCGTGGTAGTGTAGCGCATACACCAAATGCAGGCTGCAATTAAAAGATGCAAGGAGAGCGTAACGGTTAGAGATGGCGGTAAGCCTCAATTCGCTCTGATAAAATTAAACAAAGCTTTAAGGACTCACTGATGCCGGAAAATCAGTGTTTTCAAACGGAGAGGCTCATGCAAATGTCCAAAACGAACTTGAAGGCTTCTCAGCGTCGGTGGGTCGTAACTTCAAGGTGGCTCCGATATAAAATATCGATGAGAAGCCGCAATAAATAAAAATCATCGCCAAATAATGTAGTAAGGTTTCTCAGGAAACGAAGACCAGCAGTAAGAGAATTCCAGGAAACTTTAAATAAATTATAAATTTAAGATTTATTTATAATGAAGGACCCACGACTGATACCTTCGTGGTCTAAGGAGAGAATGTCATCATGAGCACCAAACACTTCTAGAACACAGTATGTCATCTAGAACATTAGAAACTACATTCCTTAAATATACATTAACTAAGTCAAGAAATATATAATAACTTACATACTACAGTCCTTCACTGACTTACCCCTTTTGCCATCCACTAACTGTCATCCTCCACCGATAGCATAATATCTAGAATTGGCATTACTGTGATAATTCCTATCATCCTTTAGACATGATTATGTCTCTTCCAGGCACAATAGACGAAAACCTTTGCGGCAGCACCTGGCAACGGCATCAACAGTCTATACTCGGACTCGCTGCTTCCTGGCGGTTATATTGGCTCTCAACTTATTAAATTCCGAGCCATCCATCAAGGCTGCAAACATGATCTTGTCAGCAGCACCTGTTTGGTTAGGAAAAGAAATAAGTCTTAAAACAAGCAATGAATTTCACTGAAAAAAGCAAAGGCTAAAGTGACAGTATAGTTAGCTCTGGTAAAATATCTTACTTTACATTAAAACACCTCAGAAATTCACTGAAAAAAAACAAAGGCTAAAGAGATGTTGCAGTTAGGTAAAGTACTAAGAATTTAGATCTATCTATCTATCTATCTATCTATCTATCTATCTATCTATCTATCTATCTATCTATCTATCTATCTATCTATCTATCTATCTATCTATCTATCTATCTATCTATCTATCTATCTATCTATCTATCTATCTATCTATCTATCTATCTATATATCTATCTATCTATCAATGTGTTTATTCTAGAAAAATGTGAATGTAGAACTTAGTGAGATTTAATCTGCGTAAAAAACCAGAAATTCACTGTTACTTTAGGCTCTGGGGGCGCCCACTTTAAATGAAATGCGGCCCTGGGGGAATGGGTCCCCAGGACCTAATTTAGGCTCAGAGTGGGGGGGGCATGCTCCCACTCCCATTTAATAAAATGTGGCCCCTGAGGATGGGGTCGCTGGGGCCTGAAAAAGGCCTGGTAGGGGCCCACATGCCACATGCCCCCTCCCCTTTAAACATAAATGGCCTGACCCCCTGGGCCCAGGTCCATTCTGGAGGACTGATTATGAAAACGGACAGTAGCCTGCATTTTTTAATCTTTGTGCCATTGATCTGTGGCTCTGAGAAAAAATGATCTGCGGCTCTAAGAAAAAAAAAAACGCGTATGGACCCACCCACCAGGCCTAGGGGGAAAGGTATACCTAATCTAGCCCCCTTAAGTGTTTTTTCTTTTTAATTCAGGACAGAAGGCCCTGAGTCCTAAAATGAATGCAGTCACATCTTTGTTAATGTTTGCACAGCCAATCATATTTTATGTAGAGGTCTGTCAGCTCTGCAGATCCTCCACAACGCGAAATACCTATATATTTTGAACCTTCATTTCTCAAAAACTACTGAATGGATTTACACCATAAAAGCACACTTTCTGGACCAAGATTTAGCTTTCTGCTAACTTCTGTGTAATTTCTTTCAGCCATTTTGGATGTAGCTGTGTCTAATTTTCTCATGGAAAATGTATTTTGAGACCCTTTTTCTCTTGATCCCAGCTTGACAGATCACCCTGAAACTTTCCCAGATGTAGCTGAGGTGGACGAGACATTTTTAGGAAAGTTTTGTGAAGATTTGTCAAATCGCACTAAAGTTATAAGCAGGCCAAAATGATTGTTGAATTTTCCTAAAGTGACGTCTGAACGTAATAGTTAAGTGTTGGATTGAGACAAGAGCTAACATTACAAACAAAAAAACACTGAAATATACAACGTTTAGTTTAGTGAACTAACTATAACTGGCACACCAATCAAGAACCGCTTATGACATCACATGCTACATCACTCATTACATGTTCAATGATGTAATTGAAGACATGAAACTGATTATTTTTATATATCAACATTGTTGAAATTGCTAATAAGATCAAATAATGATTCTGACAGTGTGCTTGAGCCTTTAGGAACAATGAGTAATACAACAACCTAAAACAATGGTTCAACTCTAATAAGCTTGTCTGCAAGCTTTTGAAAGATGCAAAATAAATTGGATATTTCAACAGTGAAGCACGTTTGATGGATGCCAATATCATTTTACTTGTATTCCCCCAAAAAATGGGCACAGAGAGGGTAGGTCATTTGTAGAGAAATGAGCACTGAATATCACAATAGACTCTTTTGGTCAACATTTTCTGTGAAGGGCGGACGGCTGAGCAACCAGGGTATTAGGTGGTCATTGAGGGGTAGGAAGCAGGCCTTAGATAGGGCAAGCCCACCTCCCAATACTGATTTTGTATTGTATATCTGGTGTGACATCAGGTCTTGCTGACAACCTCTACTGTATATGTCCAAACTGCATAGTGAGGGTGGGCTGCTTGTAGAGGGGTGGGTGCAGAACCTGGCCACAGGCTAAGCACTTTGTCAAACCTATCTTATGTCTGACTAAAAATGGTGTGCAGTGGAGGGTTAATGCTTATGGATGGCTGAGGGTTGTATGATAGAGGCACTCATGGTTAAACCATGCATGCCTCTCCCAAGCAGCCCAAACAACAAATGTGTCTTAAACATACATTCCTTACCATGCATGCCATTACCACACACTTTCATGGTATAGGCGCTGTCCATAAAACTACCCCATCTACCATTTCCCTCCCCCTGCCCTAAGGCCTAAACCTCTTCCCCTTTTCTTACTACACTGACCCCCCAAACCCTACGCTGTCCCTAAAATTACTTCAACCCATTCCTCTGCCCTCAAACCTACCTGACCCCCAGCCCTAGAAACTACCTCAACTACCCATTCCCCTCCCACTACCCTGAGACCTATCTCAATCACCACCTTAAAAACTACCCCGACTACCCATCCCACTGCCCTGCCCCAAGGCCTAAAAATCTGCTCCTGTACATACACTACCCAGATCCACCTCCACCCCTGCACTGTCCCTAAAACTACCCCAGCCACCCCAAGCTCTTACAACCACCCCCCTAGCCCCTCATACCTCACCGCGTCTCTTCCTGGTGTCTATCTGCTTCAGCCTTCACCACAGCAGCAGCAGCCAGCAGCTAGACCGTGCACTGCCTTAACCACGCATATGTGTGGTTAAGGCATATGCATGGTTAAGGCAAGCGTGGTTGAGCTCGCGTAGTCAGAACATCCGTGGTTAAGAGTCGTCCGCAGTGTTCCAACTGTTTTCCATTGCTGATTACAGGGACTTGCCAAAGCTAGGCACTGAGTCCAAGTCCTGACACATATTGAAAGCAGTGTGTAGATGAGGCTATGACAGAGATGTCATGAGTGATGTCATCAATGATGTAGTTTACCATGTAATCAGTGATGTAATATGTGCAGGTCATAAGAAATGCATGATAGGGCCACAAGTTATAGTTAGTTAATTAAGCTATATACATGACATATTTCAGTGATTGTTGCTTTCTTAAAGTTAGCGCTTCTCTCATTCCACCACATAACTAGAAAGTCATTTTAACGAACATTTTTTCAATTGATTCCTGTTTTTTTGAAAAAAACAATATGATCTTAACATCTAACTTGTTGTACTTGGCCCTCTCTGCAGCATCACCCCAAACATTTTGTCTTCACCCCTCCTGTTTTTCTGAATTCATTTTTGTTGATCTTGTGTTGTTTACTTTACCGCTGCTAACCAGTGCTAAAGTATTTGTAAGCACTCCCTCGGACATGGTAAAATTGGCACACTTGATTTACTTATAAGTCCCTAGTAAATGGTTACATGTACATGTACCCAGGGCTTGTACATTAAATACTTCTAACTTGCCAGGAGTAATTATTGAGCTTATTGGGCACCTTTTAACAATAACTATTGTTAGGGAGAGGATGTAGCCTAACGGTTAGGACTTCAAATCTGGGGAACCAGGTTCGAGTCTCAGCAACGATATTCAACATCCTGTGGTTCTGGGCAAATCACTTACTCCCCATGACTAACAAAAATGAATGTGTCCTCATGTAGCGCAACTGGTACTCATGTAAAGCGCTCAAATACCTGATTTCGGGTCAAGTACTCGCTATATAATACTTCGAGAAAAAAAGAAGAAAAAAAAACTATTGACAATTGTGCCCTTCAAGTGTCCCTGATGTGTTAGCATTATTTCCTATATTACAGTTACCCTTGAAGAAGGGTGTCAAGCCCGAAATGCATTGGGTCTAAAACTTCACATTCCTTGTTGAATTGGTGATTTTGATGTTTGGTTTATGGAGATTATTTCATCTAATCAGACTATGGTTACATCCTGGGACTGATTCATGGTTATGCATCAGCTTCATGTTCCAATTTTCTTGGTGCTATGGGACAGAGCACGCACCAGAATAGCACCCCAAGAATGACTAATTACTGGATGAACTTTGAATAGAATTGGAGTGCAGGTTAACGATCGACGTCTGGATTTAGGTTGCCCATCACAGGTAGGCCCTAAACAGCCCATAGGGCAGGGTGCGTTATATTTTAAAAAGCTAAGCGTGTACTTTTACGTTTTTCATATCCTGGTAATGAAAAGCACATACATTCGCTGTCTAGTACTGTGAGGCCTACGACTTCCATAGGATAACATTTGGTTACCATATTACAGTTAATAAGTAATAACTTTTGTTTGGGAGCAGATCAAAAGACATGTTTGGTGTCTACAAAATGTAGGAATTTGTATTTTAACATCCTCCTTAATGGTAAAGTCAGATTTTAAGTCACTATTCTGAAAATGCCACTTTTAGAAAGTTGACATTTTCTTGTCCTAACCATTTGGTGCCTGCAGCCTGTTTCTTACGTCAAATGACTAGCTGTAGTTGATAGATGGCCTTTGTGTATTCCTCCCAGACTGCCACACAATAGAGGCGCTGGGTGTTGGCAGGATGGGCCATCAGAGGCAGGATAGGGTGTGGAGCTGTGCACAGCCCACTTGCACTTCAAAGACTCTGCTTTAGCTCACACACAAATAACTTCATACTAGCGTATTGTACCTGCAGACAGACTGGGATCAGGGCAGGAAGGCAGGATATTCCATACACCTCTGTGAGTGGAAAATTACAGAAGTTTCTTCCACTTAAAAGGGGGCACAAACTATAAAGATATGACTCTCAGACCCACCCTTCAGTTCATATCTGCACCTACAGAAGGACTTCCAGAGGACTGACCTGCGGCTTATGGCCTACTAGAAGTCAACCCTGCTGATCTAAGAGGACTGATCTCCTGCCTGAAGCCTGCCTTGTGCACTCAGAGGACTGCCCTGCTGTTTGTAATCTACTTTCCGTTTGAACCCAGGATTTCCAGAGTGACTCCAAGAGCTAGTTGGCTGGCCTTCAGATCAGACAGAAAAGGCTCCAACTGTCTTAAGCCTGCACCTGGACCTAGCCTGAGTGAGTCCTGACCCCCCCCCCCAAGTGGTGCCCCTCCAGTCCTGGACCCTTGGAAGTGGTGCTAAAGGTGCCCAGATAGCCCAAGACCAACATGTGGGCCTTTCTGCTAAGATGTTCTGCAAACTGAGAGGAGACCAGGCCGTGCTTGCTCAACAATCAAACAAGGTGCATTGCCGGTCAACCTGATTTCATGGCAGCTTTCTTTTTCTCAGCAGCAGATTCTGTTCAGCGGATCCTTGCAGATGGTGAATCAGGCCTCGTGAAGCCCTCTTCGGCTACAGCCTACAGCTTGGTCCTACTAAATATGTTTCACTTCCATAAAAGAGACTAAGTCAGAATGCAGAAATCTTTACTGTGACTTCATCCAGCAGGTCCCTGCTAATGCCTCCTCTGCCCCACCTTGGGCACCACCGGCTATCTTATCTCACACAAAATCCAGGAGCTGTTAAGTGACTGAGAAAATGGGTACGCTTTGTAAAGGGGATGCTGTACTTATGCATTAGTCTCTCTCTTTAATTATTGTTGGCTCCTTTAAAAACACATTGGACCCCAAATTACAAACACCCATATCACCCCACATTTTTTACCTATTGGGTTCATACATGTTTAGCATCTCAATGTTCATTTACATAAGCCTGCTTCTAAGGAAAGGCGTTAAATTCAACAGCTCCCATTCCCCAAAAATTGCTTTCAGGGGTGCCTCACATTTATCTTGAATGCAAAATGACTGCTGTAGGGGTTGGAAGTGCACGCTTGACTCTGCGTGTCACTATATTTTAATGAAATGAATGAAGAAGATATTTGATAACTCATAGAAATGTGTACTCATTTTAGCTTGCTAGAGCACAAACCAGCATTTCTATGGTTAAAAATAAACCCCTCATTTTGTTCATTTACTGCAGTGTCCTCTTTAGGTAATTCTTTTCAGTGTTACAGCTTTGATTCCATTAAGTTGGCATTCATGTGTGCCTCACGTTTTCCATAAATAAAGAATTTAGAGCTGTAGTTGTTCATTGGAACTCAGTGGTGAAAGTTCAGTTGATCACTAAGTAGGTAAGCTACAGACTCCTGCTATTGTTAAAAGTATATGATTTTATCTGCATTTCAGAATGTTTTTCTGACATGGAAGAGGAAGACATTTGAGACCTCATTTAAAATATGTCTCCTCAATTTAGCATCTTAGAGTAATATCCATTTCTTCTATAACAAAACGTGTTTTCCTTTACTGCAGTTTCCTCTGTAAGAATGCATTCAACTTTACAACTTGGATTCTATAAAGGCGGTGCTTAGGTGTGCCACACTTCCATCATAAATACAAATGGCTAATGCTCTAGTTGCTCATTAGAACTCTATGGTGAAGCTGCAGTAAAACACTGGGGAACCAGAAGACAGGCTGCAGCTGGTGTTGGAAGTACATGTTTCTCTCAGCATACCAGGCTTTTTTCCTACATTGATGAGGAAGATATTTGAGAAGTTATAGAAAATGTAACTTTATTGTAGCTTTCTAGAGCACTAACCATAATCTCTATGACAAAATGAACTCCCTCATGTTGTTCGTTTCTGACGGAAATTCTTCAGTTTTACAGCTTTGATTTCAACAAGATTCTGTCAAGGTGTGCCACTCTTCTGTAATAAACAAAGAATATTAGCGCTCTAGTCGTTCATTAAATTACCGCAGAGACGCTACATTAGAACACTGAGGAATCACCTGATAGATTGCTGCTGCTGTCGGAAATACATGTTTTACTCAGAAATAAGTATGGGGGAAATTTGCGAATTCGCGGTCCGCGAATTCGTGCGAAATTGCAAAAAAAAGTCCGCGAGTTCACAAATTTTCCCGCGAACTCGCAGATTTTTGTGCCAGTTGCACAAATATGTGACCACGTGTGCCTGTAACTTTGCCAGGGGGGACACGTGTTTATTGGTGCTGTGTAGCAAGTTATGACTTTACATTTTGACTGCACCAGACGGTGGTACCACCTACACGGATCAGGAGCATCCAGGCACCAGACTTCATGGTGCAAGAGCATAATGGTGCTGTGCGGTACGGGTATATATGTACTGAGGGCAGGGGGACACTTAGCACAATGTATGCTCACACCCAGAGGGCTCCCAGGCAATTGAGCACAAATGATTTTCACACTGAGAGGGCTCCGGGACAGTTCAGCAGCACAGGAGCTCACACCCACTGGGCCCCGGGGCAGGTCAGTAGCGTGTGGGCTCACAACCCCATGGCAGCTCAGCAGTGCAGGGGCTCACACCCACAGGGCTCCCGGGCAGTTTAGCAGCACCACCCTCTGGTGCATTACTGCCACCCTCTGGTTCATCACTGCCACCCTCTGGTTCACCACTGCCACCCTCTAGTTCATCACTGTCACCCTCTGGTTCATCACTGCCACCCTCTGGTTCATCACAGCACCCTCTGGTTCACCACTGCCACCCTCTGGTTCATCACTGCCACCCTCTGGTTCATCACTGTCACCCTCTGGTTCATCACTGCCACCCTCTGGTTCACCACTGCCACCCTCTTGTTCATCACTGCCACCCTCTGGTTCACCACTCCCACCCTCTGGTTCATCACTATCACCCTCTGGTTCATCACTGCCACCCTCTGGCTCATCACTGTCACCCTCTGGTTGATCACGGCCACCCTCTGGTTCATCACAACACCCTCTGGTTCACCACTGCCACCCTCTGGTTCATCACTGCCACCCTCTGGTTCATCACTGCCACCCTCTGGTTGATTACTGCCACCCTCTGGTTCGCCACTGCCACCCTCTGGATCATCACCCCCACCCTCTGGTTCATCACTGCCACACTCTGGTTTGCCACTGCCACCCTCTGGATCATCACTGCCACCCTCTGGTTCATCACTGCCACCCTCTGTTTCATTACAGCACCCTCTGGTTCACCAGTGCCACCCTCTGGTTGATCACTGCCATCCTCTGCTTCATCACAGCACCCTCTGGTTCACCACTGCCACCCTCTGGTTCATCACTGCCACCCTCTGGTTCATCACAGCTCCCTCTGGTTCACCACTGCCACCCTCTGGTTCATCACTGCCACCCTCTGGTTCATCACAACACCCTCTGGTTCACCACTGCCACCCTCTGGTTCATCACTGCCACCCTCTAGTTCATCACGGCCACCCTCTGGTTCACCACTGCCACCCTCTGAATCATCACTGTCACCCTCTAGTTCATCACTGCCACCCTCTGGTTCACCACTGCCACCCTCTGGTTCATCACTGTCACCCTCTGGTTCATCACAGCACCCTCTGGTTCACCCCTGCCACCCTCTGGTTCATCATTGCCACCCTCTGTTTCACCACTGCCACCCTCTGGTTCACCACTGCCACCCTCTGGTTCACCACTGTCACCCTCTGGTTCATCACAGCACCCTCTGGTTCACCACTGCCACCCTCTTGTTCACCACTGTCACCCTCTGGTTCACCCCTGCCACCATCTGGTTCATCACAGCACCCTCTGGTTCACCACTGTCAACCTCTGGTTCACCACTGTCACCCTCTGGTTCATCACTGCCACCCTCTGGTTCACCACTGCCACCCTCTGGTTCACCCCTGCCACCCTCTGGTTCAACACTGCCACCCTCCGGTTCATCATTGCCACCCTCTGGTTCATCACTGCCACCCTCTGCTTCACCACTGCCACCCTCTGGTTCACCACTGCCACCCTATGGTTCACCACTGCCACCCTCTGGTTCACCCCTGCCACCATCTAGTTCATCACTGCCACCCTCTGGTTCATCACTGCCACTCTCTGGTTCACCACTGCCACCCTCTGGTTCACCACTGCCACCCTCTGGTTTATCACTGTAACCCTCTGGTTCATCACTGCCACCATCCGGTTCATCACAGCACCCTCTGTTCACCTCTGCCACCCTCTGGTTCACCACTGACACCCTCTGGTTCACCACGGCCACCCTCTGGTTCATCACTGCCACCCTCTGGATCACCACTGACACCCTCTGGTTCATCACTGCCACCCTCCGGTTCATCACAGCACCCTCTTGTTGACCACTGCCACCCTCTGGTTCACCACTGCCACCCTCTGGTTCATCACAGCACCCTCTGGTTCACAACTGCACCTTCTGGTTCATCACAGCACCCTCTGGTTCACCACTGTAGATTATGGGGAGAAAGCACACCTGCCCAGCCTCAACCGGGGGCTGGTTAATGTGTTACTAAATTTGAGCTTCAAGTCCGGCACCTGCTTCCTTATCTGTAAGTGCTTCCTGTTGTGGTTTAATTTTTGTGACAGCCTGCAGCATTGTGCCATACTTGTAACTATTCTCTGACCCTGCTTCGAGGGTCAGAGCAGGGTCAGAGAATAGTTGCAAGTAGGCAACAACTCTGGAGGCGCCGCTCAGGAAGCACTTACAGGGTTACAGCAGGTGCCCAAGTTGAAGTTAATTTCTTTGTAACCATTTTGTAAATGGTTACAAAGAAATTAGCTTCAACTTGGGCACCTGCTGTAACCCTGTAAGTGCTTCATGTACTTCAGTTTTTGAAAATCCGTCCCGAATGCGTTTTCGCGGATTTTTCTGCAATTTCGCGAGATTCGCGGACCGCGAAATTGCAGAAAATCTGCAAATTCCGCGAACGGAACGGATTTTACGCCCATGCTTACTCAGAATATCAGACTTCATTTTCACATGGCTGAAGAAGTTAGTATACACAAATGGAATATGTGCCTTTATTTCCTTTATTTCTGGAACCCCTTTCATAATCTCAATGAGCAAATCATGAGAGAAAACTGTTTCAAACATGGCTCATTAATTCCCAGCAGATGGTCAGCATTTGTCACAGTGGAAAGGAACCTAAGAACTCACCAGAATTCCTAAATTGAATGTAACACCACCAACAAGTGATTTATATTATGACGAAAATCTCTAATCACTACCTATATGTGCACTTTTTTGTGACCCTCCAAACTTGGCATTCACTACAATGCATTTCAGGGTGGACCATGTTCATGATTACTATGATGGCTGCCACAACATGTTGTCCATGTTGTGCCAACCAATCATGAAGGGCTGTTTTGGGATCCTCTTCCTGCCTTAGCAAGTAAGGGTGTTCTCACCCCACATCTTATATTTTTAATTCATTTTCAGGACATAGATAACATGTCCCTAAGAATTCTGTAAAGATTTCGCCCAGGAGTGCCGTTCTTCTGTAATAAACATCGAATATTAGTGCTCTAGTAGTTCATTGAAAAAAACACTGTGGTGAAGCTACACTAGAACACAGGTGAATCACCTGAAAGGCCAATACATGTTTTGCTCAGAATTCAAGACTTTTTTTTCACATTGCTGAAGAAGTTTGTATGAATGCGTACAATATGTGCTCTCATTTTAGCTTCTGGAGCCCCTCCTATAATCTTTATGAAAAAATCCTGGCAGAAAACTTTTTTGCCTCAAACATGGCTCTTCAATTCCCAGCAGAGGGGCAGCATTTTTCACAGGGAAAAATAACTTGAGAACTCACCAGAATTCCTAAACTGAATATAACACCAAAAGAAGTGATTTATATTCGTGACGGAAATCTGTTATCACCCTTATATGTGGCTTTTTTGTGACCCTGAAAAAAACTGGCATTCACTACAGTGCATTTCAATGTTGACCATGTTCTTGAGTCCTACAATGGCTGCCACTGCATGCTTGCTGTCCATGTTGTGGCAGCCAATAAAGAAGGGTCCCTTTGGGGCCTTTCTCCCATCCTTGTGTGTCAGGGTGTGCTCATCCTACAATGGCTACCACAACATACTGATCATGTTGTGGCATGCCAATCAGGGTTGACTAGTCAGCTTTAAATTGGCAAAGAGATCATATTTGGACATCAACGGTCAAGATATACCTAACTTTTCAAACTCTTCATGCACAACCTAAGCCCCTCTTTAGCCCCTAAATTCATAAAAATGGCTGAATGGTTTTACAACATACAACAAAAGGCACACTTTCTGAGTAAAGTTAAAACTTTTTGCCAAATTTGGTAGCATTCTGTTCAATCATTTTTCTTGTATTGGAGAGCAAACTCTCCTATCTGAATAGATAGGGGAATGGAAGGGTGGTGTTTACATTGTGCACACTTGGGGCTGTATTACATAAAGTGCCCCAGGGCGCAATGGGTGTTTGCGCCCGCTTTGTGTGCCTCGGGGGCACTTTGATATTACAGACGGGCCGTAGTTGCTAGTGCAGACCTTCTGTAATACCGATAGTGCTACTGCACATAAAGCACCAGCGATTTCTGCGGGGGGTGTTCCCTCATTTGCATGGGGGCGTGCCCCAGGCAAATGAGGTAATCCCTTTGCCTTTGTGCCCACTCCCAATTACAGAAGCATGTGCAGAGGCAAAGAAGCCCTCAGGAGGCACCCTGAGAGTGCTCCATCTGAAAGGTGGCGCACAGACAATGCACCCCCGGATTGTGCCCTCTGGAGGGGGCAAAGGAGGCCCATGGACCCCCCAGAAGTCCCTTTAAAAAGTGCAGGCTTGTTGCTGCCTGCACTGTGAAAACATAGAGCGGTTGTAAAGCAGCTGCTCTGTTTTTCACAGGAATGCGCTGCCCCCAGGGCAGTACGAGTTCGCGGCTGCCCTGGGAACTGCACATTCATGGTACTAGGGTGCATTTTCACTGTTTGCGCCCTGCACAAACAATGAAGGTGCGCTTTTACCATCATACGACCTTTGATGGCTTGAAATCAAATATATTAGCATATCAATGACAGTGAAGCACATTTTGCACTACAATAATGACAGAGAGGTGTATATTTGCAAACTACAACGGTTTATTAATACATTAGTAAAGTTACAGTTTTAAATCAATCAGTTTACCCATAAATCGATAATCACCTGAGTACAGCATAAGTGAGTATAATCTGAGTAGGACAAATAGCAAATCGAGAGTCAGGTTGTTTAAAGATTGAATAAGCAAACTGCGGCAGATTCTGTTCCTCTGAACGGAAATTACCCTAATACTAAGCTAAGGTTGTGGGCAAAATCAGGGAATTCATAAGCAGCAGGTGTCAGGAAATATAACATCTCAAATAGAACCAAATGAGGTTTCCAATCAACAGAACAACAAGGGTGCTGGCTCGAGAAGCTATCTCTATGAGTAGGGTAAAGAAGAGCATTGGGTCTCAAGAGCAGGGAAAGGAAAGGGACGTCCATCTCAAAACGCAGACAGAAGTAGGGCAAACTAGCTAAAGTCTGTAACACACAATTAAAACATGAAACTTCATTGAAGGATACATTGTATGGGTTCCCAGAGAGAAGAAACCAATACAAATTCAACATTTATGGTGAGCACGATAAATTCCCATTTCGCATGAGAAGTGCAATACACAGTTTCAGTCCCATGGCCTTCAGAGATATCAGGCAAAGGGAGGGCTTCTTCTTCTTTGACTCCTTTTTTTAACTGGCGCAGAATGCTACTGTCCATATCATTGAGTTGCAAGAAACATCCTTTGAACATATTTTAAAAACAACAATACAGATATATGTGCAACAAGATAAAGATTATGTACAGGGAGCAGAACTTTAATTAATAAGGAATTCTTTCAAAATCAGGCCTACCCTCAGCTAGAAACATGTGTGGGAGACCGAGATTTCACAGCAAAATTGAAAAATAAAATGAATTTTGCCCTGACAGATTCCCAGGAGGACCCTACTACTAGTTCTCGGGGGTCAGGGTATTCTTACCATCCCCCTTCTCTTTTAAAAAAATCCTTTTGGGCGGATTTGAATTCCAAAATGGCTGCCGACACTTACACGCTGAATTGTTAGCAGTCAATCAGATTTCAGCATGAGATCTCTCGGATCCCCTGAGGGTCTACGTCCCTAAATATGCAATTTAGTTTGTCCTTTAATAACTCCGCATTTCTGGACCAATAAATACCTCTCTGCTAAATTTGGTGTAATTCCGTCCAGTAAGGTAAGGTACATTTTATTGTTTAGTTAATTAAAACCATAACAATTTTGGCATAAAAGAAACAAAATAAATACAGCTTCCTAATTTTAAATAAGACTTAATTTTCAGTTCATCCAATCTTGATCATTACAAAAGTGGTCAAGTAATGCTCGTGATTTTAGAAGGTTAAGTGCCTAGGAAGCAGAGGCTGGAATAAAAAAACAGGCTTCATTCTTAGATTAAGATATGATAACATTTCGTACAAAGAGGGATTCGATGTGCAACATGAGCAAGATAAATGCTTCATCAATCATTAGTAATTACAGAAGTCATCAAGCAATTTTCCTAATTTAAAAGTATAAAGTTCTTAGGTTGGCCAGATCTGGAGAGTGCGGGCTTCATTTTTACTTTGAGACATAATAAAGATTTCATCCACAAATGGTTTGACGTGCAAAATAAGCAAAGATAAATACAAATGTTATCCTTGAGTGAAGGCATAATAAATACTGCTTCTAAAATTAGGCTCAAATGTGCAAAAAAAGGGCTAGTAACCCTTCCTATTATAAGAGAGTAACGTGCGTTGTACTGGACAACTCTCCCACAGGCTTCATTCTTGATTTGTAAAATGAGCAAATTAAACGTGGACTTCATTCATTTCACTTACAGGCGTTCCTTAAATCTTTACTGTGCACGTAGCTTTTTGACTTCTCAGATTTATTGTTTTAATGTTAAAAGGTTTTCTGTTAATAAATAAAGTCAGTGTTCCTGCTGAGCTATGGTTTCGGAACCTGTTCGTGAAGATTGAGGTATTTTACCAATTTGCAGTTCATTTGGGGATCTGATGGGTCTAGCCCTTGTATGATAGCTGCTCAACATGTCCTTGTTCCTCTAGCAAGGAAGACTTTTCTGAATAAAGTGACATGTGCTGTATATAGTTAGGGAGATATACAAATTAGGTGAATACAATCCTCTTTTTTGCTGCCACAAAGTAAGCATACTGTAGGCCCCTTTTGCATCCAGCTCGGTTTATCCGTTATTGACGGTAGCTGACCAAAGCGAAGTGCCACCAGTTGTTTTTTAAGGTGTACCAGAAATGTACCATTTAAGTAAGGTGCTGGTATTAGGGTCTTATAGTTTTTAACCCCTCCCCTGCTGATGACGGAACCGCTCCGTCATCAGCCGCGGTCGCGCTGTGCTGATGACGGAGCGGTTCCGTCATGGCCCGCCCGGCACGCCTGCGCGTCGCGGATTCCGCGCCTGCGCTGAGCGTTGTATTGAGTGGGGTGGGCCATGACGGAACCGCTCCGTCATAAGCACAGCGCAACCGACGCTGGTGACGGAGCGGTTCCGTCACCAGCATGCGCCCGCCGGTCTTCAGCCCTGCCCCCTTAGCACTGCGGCCGAATAGCCGCCGCAGTGAAGGAGTTAAACACTCCAATCCAGGCATGTGATCTTTAGCTGTAGCTGATTTTATCAAGCAGCAGGGAGTTTTTCAGCTTTGTTTATAATGAGTATGAAGGTTGTGCAGGATAAATTCTTTATCCATAGCTCCACTGTGCTTGTGGTTGTTAGAGCTTTGCAAATATATTGATTGTATATTGAATTTTTGTCGTTTTCAACTTCTGACCATAAAGCCTTGTTGAGTGGGGAGTATACTGAGTTTTGTTTTATTTTGTTGCAACATTTTATTGTGGTGTACATTCTCCCTATTGTTTCATTTATTAGCCCAAATTCCAAATGCATTTGCGCCGGTGATGCTGTCTAAAGTATTTGAACCCGTTTATAGTTGTGACTTGTAATTTATTTAACAGTGCAGAATCTTTTCAGTGTGAAACAATGCTGGCCTAAGCTATCGTTGGTAGCATTTTTACCGATACTACGGATAGCAGTGGTTTGTAAGATGGGCCCTCCAATTGTTTGGCCAGTGTTCTGAATGCGAAGGCTAGTGCACTGGTTCTTTGTGAGACGTAGTTTTTCTATTCATGGTGATTAAATCTGTTGTCGATATAAGCTTGTATTTATAGTCGGCTACTTCTTCTAGTGGTTTCCCGTCTAACTATATATTCTGTAAAAGGTTAGGGCGGTTGCTGATCAGCATGGTTTTTGTTAGGTCTCGCCTGTCAATGCGCATGCGCATTGAGCTTGCGAGACTATGGGGGCTTAAACAGACTTTAACCAACTTGCGCGATTTCATGGAGATTCCTTTCAGTGCCCGTAAAATTTACATTAAAAGCGCGTGCACATGAAAGCGTCAAGGCTCCCTCCCACGGCTATCCCCAGCATGCGCTGTGCCTCAGGCATTTCTCCTCCCCTAATTTATTCACTGCCACGGCTTTTGCTTTGACGGGCGCCGGTCCGTCTCTCCCCTCCTGGCCCCCTCTCCCCTTTCTCTAGCACGCTCATACAGTCCACAATAAACAAACGACTTGAAACTGAAATCGCCGCTGGTCCGTCTCTCCCCTCCTGGCCCCCTCTCCCCTTTCTTTCTAGCACGCTCATACAGTCCACAAAAATCGCAGCCTAAAGAATTAAAAGAAGACGTGCAAACTCCTTTCTGAAATCGCCGCCGGTCCGTCTCTCCCCTCCTGGCCCCCTCTCCCCTTTCTTTCTAGCACGCTCATACAGCCACGGATTTCGCTTTGACGGGCGCCGGTCCGTCTCTCCCCTCCTGGCCCCCTCTCCTCTTTCTCTAGCACGCTCATAGAGTCCACAATAAACAAACGACTTGAAACTGAAATCGCTGCCGGTCTGTCTCTCCCCTCCTGGCCCCCTCTCCCCTTTCTTTCTAGCACGCTCATACAGTCCACAAAAATCGCAGCCTAAAGAATTAAAAGAAGACGTGCAAACTCCTTTCTGAAATCGCCGCCGGTCCGTCTCTCCCCTCCTGGCCCCCTCTCCCTTTTCTTTCTAGCACGCTCCTACAGTCCACAAAAACAAACGAGTTCAAACTGAAATCCCCGCCGGGCCGTCTCTCCCCTCCTGGCCACCTCTCAGCATACATTGTATACATTCATACTCTAGGCTCGCATCACAACTTCGAGTCACTGTAGGGGTGTATAACTTTCAGTACAAAATACTTGGGCACAAACAGGCACTGCAATACAGCCGTGCTCACATTCAAGAATTAAAAGAAGACGTGCAAACTCCTTTCGGAAATTGCCGCAGGTCCGTCTCTCCCCTCCTGGCCCCCTCTCCCCTTTCTTTCTAGCACGCTCATACAGTCCACAAAAATTGCAGCCTAAAGAATTAAAAGAAGACGTGCAAACTCCTTTCTGAAATCGCTGCCGGTCCGTCTCTCCCCTCCTGGCCCCCTCTCCCTTTTCTTTCTAGCACGCTCATACAGTCCACAAAAACAAACGAGTTCAAACTGAAATCCCCGCCGGGCCGTCTCTCCCCTCCTGGCCACCTCTCAGCATACATTGTATACATTCATACTCTAGGCTCGCATCACAACTTCGAGTCACTGTAGGGGTGTATAACTTTCAGTACAAAATACTTGGGCACAAACAGGCACTGCAATACAGCTGTGCTCACATTCAAGAATTAAAAGAAGACGTGCAAACTCCTTTCGGAAATCGCCGCAGGTCCGGCTCTCCCCTCCTGGCCCCCTCTCCCCTTTCTTTCTAGCACGCTCATACAGTCCACAAAAATCGCAGCCTAAAGAATTAAAAGAAGACGTGCAAACTCCTTTCTGAAATCGCCGCCGGTCCGTCTCTCCCCTCCTGGCCCCTCTCCCTTTTCTTTCTAGCACGCTCATACAGTCCACAAAAACAAACGAGTTCAAACTGAAATCCCCGCCGGGCCGTCTCTCCCCTCCTGGCCACCTCTCAGCATACATTGTATACATTCATACTCTAGGCTCGCATCACAACTTCGAGTCACTGTAGGGGTGTATAACTTTCAGTACAAAATACTTGGGCACAAACAGGCATTGCAATACAGCCGTGCTCACATTCAAGAATTAAAAGAAGACGTGCAAACTCCTTTCGGAAATCGCCGCAGGTCCGTCTCTCCCCTCCTGGCCCCCTCTCCCCTTTCTTTCTACACTCAAATATACAGACCAAAGAAATGAAAGAAGACGTGCAAACTCCTTTAATTCCTCTTCAGCCAGCCTCTCTCCAATTGAGCAGCATACATCAGCTCATACCATTTCGCAACACCTTTGTATAAATTTCCCTATTCACACACAAATGAACCAGCATCTCTCTTATTCAACATCATATATTCGATACATTCACATACATCGGCTCAAAACAAAGAAAAAAACGTGCACATTATTTTAAATCAGAAGCATCCACCCTCTGTCCCATTCAGCAGCATACATCAGCTCATACCACTTCGCCACACCACAAACACAAAACTGAGAGCAACTTCGAGGCACAGGAGGGATGGCTAGCTTTACTTTAAACATACTTGTGTACAAACTTAATAAAAGACACAGACTCACCACCATTCAGCAGGCCTACTATTTCTCCCCCTCCCTCTACAGCGTGCTATGGAAATTTGGGGGATTGTACCTCTAGGCTTGCACCTAATCAAAGATAGTTCACCTACACTTTCTGATCTAACACATAGAAAGCTAAAAACAAATAAACACGTTTGGATAAGAAAATAGACTACATACACTACAACAAAGTAACACATACTGTGGAAATGGACGGGCACATATTCCGTCCATAACTACACTATCTGATTTTTGAGAAACAAACAACATCTCATATCCCACCCAGATCGGGTTTTGACCAAAACACAGTACAAAACACCGCCCTCTTGGCAGTAGTAGAGGTGTAACAAATGCTCCTTGATTAAGGTGGCACAGCAGCCATTATACTTATCGACCTTAGCACAGCATTCAACATGGTGAACTATTAAAAGAACTAACTGTGCAGGTGTTATGGGACTGGCCTTAAAATTGATCATCTACTTCCTGAAAGACAAGACATTTCAAGTCTTTGAGTGATCTTGTTCCTTGGACATCTTCCCATTACAGTGTGCAGTACCGCAAAGTGATCTATATTCGATTACTAGTTAGACTTAACTGTCAAATGACGCAGAAATCAACAACAACATCTATACAATAGATAATTCGTTCACATATTTATGTATTGAGTATTAAAGAATAAACTTACCAGTCAAACGACGCTGGAACAAGACAAGTGCGCATTACAAGGTAGGATTGTCACAAACACATGCTGTAAGTCACCCTCAATTGCTCTAACACATCATCACACACCCTCAAACTCCAAAACACTCACATGCACTCACCCTCACACTCACACCATCAAAGTCCACCCTCCAACTACACCCTATAACTACAATACCACCCTACAACTCTACCCTCCAAATACAACTCCACCCTCCAACTCCACACATAAATAGTGTTAAGCAACAATTTCATAAATACGTAAAAAGCGGATTACACACTTGCAGCTATTCCAAAATGCAAACTTAAAGCAACGCAAGGAGAGTGCAGCAATTAATACACAAATATGCAAACCAGGATTGGAAAATAAAACATTTCTTTAACAAAACGCATAAAATACAGACATTACATCAATGTGCATCCTCTTAATCCATTGAAATGGAAAATAAATTCAGCACATACAAAAAGTTTCCTTTAATACATCGATTAACTCAATAACATATAATCAGGCAACTTCAGCATCACAGGAAAAAAACAATGCAAACACAACATACATAAATATACTCTAAACAAAAAAGACCTTCAAAGTTTAAAAAACAGTTCATGTACGTCAAATAACAAACACCAGCTAATAAAACATTACATTACAGTTTTCGAAAACATATACATTACATATCGACGATTAAAAAAAAGCCTTTAATTAGAATTACATGAAAAAAAGATGGAAATATTACGATCGATAACAAACAATGTCACCAGTTATAAAAATACACTCCTATTCATTCGTTAATTTAAACATACTATAGATACTACATTACATTACATTAAAAATCACTTAGGAATAAAATCTTACCTGTCAAACGATGCAGCAACAGCACACGAACTAGAACACGCCTTCCGCGCACCAACATTCTCGATCTTCTGGGGAATTCCACTGTTGACGTAAGCAAATCGGAACGCAACGTCAAAAACGTCGCGCTCCGATTGGCTACAAATAAACGTCAATAAAACGTAAACAGTGACAACACAAAAAAAACTAGAACGCTGACCTAGGTAGCGTCAAGGTGACGCATTGCGTCGGCCATTTTAAAATAATACAATTAATACGGGAGTCCACAGACACAAAACACACATAACACTACACATATTAATATAAACACACACACAGTTTAATTACATAAAATGATACACATAAGCCAGGACAATTACAAAGGGAAGCGCACCCAAACCAACAGACCACGCACGCAACCTGGGCTTCATCCTGGACTCATCCCTCTCCATGACCAGACAAGTCAACGCCGTCTCCTCGTCATGCTTCAACATCCTACGCATGCTACGCAAGATCTTCCGGTGGATCCCCACCGAAACCAGGAAGACGGTCACCCAGGCCCTCGTCACCAGCCGACTGGACTACGGCAACGCCCTCTACGCCGGAACCACCGCCAAACTCCAGAAGAGACTCCAGCGGATCCAGAACGCCTCAGCAAGGCTCATCCTGGACATCCCCCGTCGCAACCACATCTCTGGACACCTGCGAGACCTGCACTGGCTCCCGGTCAACAAGAGAATCACCTTCCGTCTCCTCACCCACGCACACAAAGCCCTGCACAACCAAGGACCAGGATACCTCAACAGCCGCCTCAATTTCTACGCTCCCAAACGCCAGCTCCGATCGACCGGCCACGCTCTCGCCGCCGTCCCCCGCATCCGAAGAGTCACCACAGGGGGAAGGTCCTTCTCCTACCTCGCCACCAAGACCTGGTACTCCCTCCCGATCAACCTCCGCCTGACCCAGGACCACCTCGCCTTCAGGAAGCAGCTCAAGACCTGGCTGTTCGAGCAGTAGCGGACCCCCCTCCCCAAGCGCCTAGAGACCCTCCGGGTGAGTAGCGTGCTATACAAATGCTTTGATTGATTGATTGATTGAAGCTCTATCACATTTTTATTAATACTACACATATTAAAAAAAAACTAAAAAAAAACTTATAAACATACACACCCTCATACCATCACCCTCACACCCCAAAACTCTCACACACCTTCACACACCCGCAATCACCCTCACACAACATCACCCTCACACACCGTCACACACCTTCAGCCTCACACCCCCTCACTCACCCTCACCCTCACACACACTCACACCCCCTCACCCTCACACCCCCTCACACACCCTCACTCCCCTCAAAGCCTCACACCCCTCACAACACTCTCACACTCACTACACCGGACAGCCTCACCCTCACACACTCACCCCCCTCACCCTCTCTCACCATCAACACCCCTCTGCCTCACACACTCTTACCCTCATCCCCTCACCCTCATTCACCCTCAGTCACCCTCACACCCCCTAACTCTCAGACTCACCCACTCACACACCCTCACACTCCCTATCTCACCCTCACACACCCTCACCCTCACACCGCCACACACCCACACACTCACACTCCCTCACTCAACATCAAACACCCTCACTCACCCTCACACACCCTCACCAACACACACCGTCACACACACTCAGCCTCACAACCCCTCACTCAACCTCACCATCACACACACTCACACCCCCTCACCCTCACACCCCCTCACCCTCACACCCCTCACGCTCACACCCCTCACCCTCACATCCCTCACCCACACACCCCTCACCCTCACACCACTCAAGCCACAGATGGGTGTGCGATGGGAGG
This sequence comes from Lissotriton helveticus, assembly GCF_964261635.1. Classification (NCBI taxonomy): domain Eukaryota; kingdom Metazoa; phylum Chordata; class Amphibia; order Caudata; family Salamandridae; genus Lissotriton; species Lissotriton helveticus. Next base: position 1,418,184,353 of record NC_136068.1, on the reverse strand, counting down.
ACGCTCAGGTTGCAGGGCTGTGCTTCTATCCCCTGCTGCACTCTCCTGCTCTCTAGAAATGTGGCATAACAACAAGAGCTGCCATCAAAGTCACGTAAATACAAATCATGTTGCATTCCAAATGCTATAGGTGTCACATTCACAAAAGTTAAAACTATTGGCATTGTAAATGAGAAAGCTATCAATTTAGCTATTTCAAAAAACTACACAAAAAAACCCATCATTTACAAGACCAATAGCTCCTACTTTTCTAATGCGAGACCTATTGCATTTCCAATGCTTGTTTTTGATGTGTTCATTTGTAGTTTGTTAGCAGTAACATATTCTTGCATTTCAGTAAGTGACCTCCGGAGACCAACTTTAGTTAAACTCATTAGTACCACATCGTCTGCGTATGATGAGAGAAGAATACTTTTCCCGGGTGTGGCAGGTGGGAGTTGATCTGATTAAGCTGTGGTGTTAGGTCGGACATATACTGGTATAAAAGGTGTACAGGTACACTAGGACACATCACTGTTTCAGGCCCATAATTGTGAGCAACTTTCTTAAAATCCTTGAGCCGTCACCCAACTTCATTCTTATCCAGGTGTGGGAGTAAAATAAAATTATTTCTTGTTGTATTCTTTCGGGGATATTCCAGGCTCTCAGTTTTACCCAGAAGTTGTGATGATCTACGCTATCGAAGACTGCTTTTAGGTCTATGAGGCAGAGATGTAATTTATGCTTTTTTGCTTGCACTTTTCTGCTATTACTGAAAGTGATCATTTGTTTGCAACTGTTCCTGTCTGTTGTCTGAAGGCTGTCTGAAATCGAGATCAAGTTGTGCTTATCAGACCAGTCAATGAGGTCTGCTAGGATCAGGGAAGCATGGTACTGTGCTTTAACGTCTAGTAGCACTATGAGTCTGTAATTTGGTGGGTTTGTTCTGTCTCCGCCTTTGTAGATTGGTGTAATAATTGAGCCTTGCCAACTGGGTGGCTTATAGCTTAATAGTTCAACTTCTTTCAATGGAGAAGACAATCAATTGCTCCAAAAATCCAGATTGAAGATTGCCTGGGGAATGCCTTTAGGCCCTGGTACGTCATCTTTTCTGCCTTTGTGTATTAAGTTAATGATTTCTTCTGCTGAATAAAACAGCGATTTTGTGTAGTTTGCTGGGGGGTAGGGGCGGGGTGCTATTTCCTTCATTGCTGATGCTGGGATTTACTGTTGGTTTAGTTGCAGTTACCTGGCCTCGATGATTGGTACTATCTGATTGCACAGACGGAGGCGGTTCTGAAGTTGTGTCCCCCGTAAACCTCATGATTAGGAATTTGGCCTACTCAAGTTCCTAGTTGTTTGAGTTTATGACGTTCACTGGCCTGTTTAGGTTATTTATTGTTTCCCAGAAGGTGTTTGAGTTGGTTTGCTATGCACCAAACAATAGTTTTGTCCAGAATCTTTCATTCCTGTTTCATTTTTCTTCCCATAAATATTATTTGCATTCTTTCCTCAAGCGACATACTTTATCCCATGCAGTTTGATCAAGGTCAGTTGTTCTTAGTTTTTTTGGGCGCATGGCTTTGTGTTACTGACATTAATGATATCAATTTTGTTGTAAAGTCTGTCCAGGCACTTATTGTGTTGTTTTTTCGTTTACTACTGGCCATTGTTAGTTCTTATACAGTGTAATATATGTCCTGGAGAGTGTCGGAAAAGTCGCATTAGATTGGTCGAGTTTATACTTCAAGCCACTTCTTAAGTAACATAGTGCTTTGGAGGGCTTGAACTGAAGTGAATATGTTGATAGGAGTGGCCACTCAGAGTGGTAAATTCAATTGAGAACTGTGATAGGAATGGCATTATTGGTAAGGAGACTGCTGTGAAGTCAAGTATGGATCGCGTCTTAGCTCCATGGAATTACTGGTGGGTGTTTTCCGTTGATCTGGCATTTATCACTCTCATTCCCAGGCACTATAGAGCCTTTATTAGTGATTGAGCTGTATGGTCTGGGCGAGTAGTTTTTAGTTGAACTGATACGTTCCAGTATAATTGTCTGCTGCTAGTTTATCATCGTCATCTGCGGTATAGATTAGGTTAGAGTTGAAATCTCCTGTCAGCACTATGTCCCAGGATGGGTAGGTGAATCTTATGTCTGAGATTGTTGTAATAAGTAGGGAGTTGAGAGCTTTTCTCCCTCGGTCTTAGATGAGCGCATGTGTTGATTAACAGCACAGGATTTGATTTTAGATGCTTCAGAAGGCAAATTTGATTAGTTGCAATCCGGGAACAAGGAATGATAGCTGTTCAGATTTGATGTTTAGCGCTGTAGGCATGTAAACTACCAGGTCCCTTTTTTGGCCCCCATATTGCTAATTATTTACTGTAGCAACATTGTAATGGATGAATGAAGCCCTCCAGGGGCAGGATGCCAAGTGCCCATGTTTCTTGGAGAGCTATTATATTATACGAGTCCCAGCCCCGAGGTGGCGTCCCTTCTTCTAGCCATTTTTGTGCTCCTGCTAGATTCCATGGTAAAATATGTAAGTCGCTTTTCTCGGATTTGGTTGCTAATATCCCCACAGGTCAGTCGCCCTTGTGTGCATTAAGGGTGGCTGGAAGCCAACTCCATAGTCTTTGTCCTGCAACTGTATTTGCATTCAGGCCTTTGTTGGCGTTGCTCCTCAATAATGTATTGAAGCTTCTTCCTTGGGCATTCTGCAGCACCAAATCCACCAGCTTCTTCTCTGGAGTTTGTTTTAATGGTTGTTTTTGTTTATGATGTGGTTTCGAGGTTAGAAGTTGGGGCCAGCGTGGTTTGATAGGTTTAGATAGTTTCATCCCCCATGCGTCCGATGTTGTGAAAAGTTCAAAATGAGGAGCACCAGGTAGTGTGAGTTTGTTCATTGCTTTTTGGATCTTCTGCTGGAATGAATTCTATGGATAAAAGGTTCAAAGATTCTATATGTCTGCACTGGGATTTCTGCTGTCAGTTTTAACATATTCCCCCTGTTGCCGTGCCTACCCTGCAATTCAAATTCTGGTGTTAGAATTTTTTGATGTGTTAGAAGTTCATACGTGGTGGTATTTTCCATGTTGAGTGTGATTGAGTACCATCTAACGGGTTTGGCTTATTGTAGTTTTGGATGAAGAATCTGAGGTTTTCTTGTGGTGTTGTACTGTCCTTTACTGTGTTGGCTAGTGGGCTAAGATTTTTTAGCAAGTCTGCCTGTTGGTTCTCTGTCTGATCGTATGTTGCGTTTCATACCTGACTGTGAGGCTGAGTCTTCTGGGCGTTGGATTTTTGGATTTTTCTTGGTCGTGCTTTGTGGCTAAGTCTACCATTTGGTGTGTCTTGGGGTCTGTTGGAAATAGTGTCTTGTCTGTTGGCTGCTGCCCTTTCTGCTAGGCCACTAGTCTTGTTCTTTATACCAACAGCGTTATCTCTAGACGTTGAGCTTGCTCCTTATTCACTTCTGCCAGCCAGTTCCTGATTGTATTGAATTCCTGGTGTTTTCAGTATCCCATTGTTTTTTCTTGTCTGGCAGGTTTTATTTTGCATCTGGAGGTCAGGAGGGGGAATCAGAGGCCTTGGATCCTGGTGGAGCTGCTGGATAGAACCAAACAAAACCCACAAACTGCACCCAGACCTGGCTGGGCCATTTCCATAGAGAGTCCAGGGGATCGCTGCAGTTAAGTGCTACCACTGTGCTCTTTTCAGGGAATGCTGCCCCTGCTTTGTGTGGTGCTCTTGCACTCTAGACCTGACTCCAGTAGACGTTTGCCCCCTGTGCATGCCTCTGTTTCTACAGCTCTCTGTTGCAGGTTGTTGCTCTGCTGCTGCTCCACTATAACGGTCAATTGCTCAGTTATTGCTCAAGTATTTTCCAAGTATTGCTTGGGTTTTGTTCAATCAAAAATGTTTATGTAAACACTCAATCACCATGTCCGTATTAAAAGTACTACTTAGTAGCCTGTTGCTAGTGGCATAGGTGTCCTGTTTTCAAATTAACTGACAGCCAACAGTTTCAGGCCTATTTCTGGGACACAGCTGATATAGCTGCTGGAGCGGATGGAATGTGGGGCGGAGTGACGACCATCAGAGAGGGTAATGGTGACTAGGGCCATGAGTGATGGGCAGGCCATCCCACAAGCTGAACTTGCAGCCAGCCATCCATCCCCTCAGCTGCTTTTGGGAGCAGGGTTGCTAAAATTGATCTGGTAGAAAATGAGGCAGCAATGGGTGTATTGGCATGGTGGGCCAAGCGGGAGTTTCCGGGCCATCCCTTAAAGCCAGCCGTCCATTTCCCCAGCTGTTTCGGGGATGGGGCTACTAGAATTGATGAGGCAGAAAATGAGGCGGCAGTTGGGGCAGCAGTGGCCCATGCAGGTAACAGAGGTGGGGCCGGGTAGGGGGGTATTCCGATGGATGATGGCGAGGGAAAATTAAATATTTATTCTATTTCCCCTCCGCATCATCCTTTGAAATCCCTCCCTCCCACCCGCCCCCACCACTGTTACCTGCATGGGCCATGGCTGAGTGGGGTAACTGTGGTGGGAGCTGCCCGACCATCTCACAAGCCGTGCCCAGACCTGGCTGGACCGCTTCGGATGGGCCCGAGCTCGCACTTTGTGGGGAGTTGCTACACACCCACACCTGGTCACTCCTCGCTCTCACCTCTGCCTCTGTCTCTGCTGCCTCCTTTCCTGGTTCCAGGTGCAGATACAGAAGCTCGGGTGAGAGCACCTCTCTTCGCACTCCACTCTCGGTGTTACAATGCCGATACTCTTTGCACACTCAGTCAGTCACCCAAATTCCATACAGTAGTTCAGAATGGTGTTGTGTTCAAAATCCATATGGGAAATTGCATGGGAAAAGCAAATTTTTTGACTCCCTCTTTTTCTCGGGCCCTGATTGATGGATTACTCCAAAACTTTCCATGCAGAACTAGACAAACCGTTTCTCTTTTTTAGGAACATTTTGTGAAGTTTTGTGACATGGCACCAAAGTTATAAGCAGGTCAAAAAGGTATTTTCCTGTGGAAACTAAGGGCCAGATATACGACGATCCACTTTTGCAAATTGCAAATTGCGTTGAATTGCGACACAATTTGCGACTAGCAAAAGTGAATGTACAACAGTGTCTCAGACACTGTTTGAGATGCTCAATGGGGTTGCAAATTGCATGCCTCATTCATTTTCATGAAGCAGGCGCAATTTGCGACCCCATTGGGAATGGCTAGCACTCCTAGCGATGGTGGCCTGCTGGGGCCGGCAGTCTGTGACTGCTTTGTAAATAAAGCAGTTTTTTTTGTTTTTTTTTTAAATTTAGCCCGTTTTCCTTGAAGGTAAATGGGATGCATTTAAAAAAGAAAAATTTTACTTTTCAGTTTTATTTTGTAGGGGCAGGCATTGGCCTCTGCACTACAGCCTGCTCTTAAAAAATATTTTCACAAGCGCTCACAAACCTTCCTGTTTGTGAGTGGTTTACCACCTACTTGAATTAGGAGTTAAACTGCGAGTTTTTAGCAGGCAGCAAATGCAGTTGCAAAACAATAGTACATTGCATTGAGACTCGCTATTAGGACAGGACGCCCCTCCCTAATAGCGAGAGTCGCAAACGCTATTTTGCGAGTGAGTTACTCGCAAAATATCATTTGTACATGCCAGGACCCTTTTTTTGCAGTCGCAAACGGGCTGATCGGCAGTTTGCGACTGCAAGAGACGGTTGTACATCTGACTCTAAGTCCTGACTTAAACTCCCTACTAGAAACCCCAGTAGGTAATATATGTATATAACCCAGGGGATAGTTATAAGTAGGATCTTTTCTATAGGAAATGCATTTTTTGTGTTGCTAAAAACTTTTGCCCCGTTTGACGAATCTCCATTAATCTTTTTTTTAAAAAGTGCTACCGTTGATCTGTTTTGATCATGAAAAGTTTCGGGGCAGGGGCTGAGAAAAAGGGGAGTTCAAAGGCATGTTCATATTTCCACAAGAATTTTAGGCACAGCTACGGCCCAAACCACTGAAATGATGGCAGAAGTTAAATCTTGATGCAGAAAGTTAGATCCTGGTCCAGAAAGAGTGCTTTTTATGTTTTGGTGTAAATCCGCTCAGTAGTTTTGGAGAACTTAAGGTTAGAGAAAATGGTATATAGCACACGCTAAAGGGTCCGTGAAGACGACAGATCTCAAACTGAGATTTGATTGGCTACCACCAACTTAAAAAGCAAGTGGTGGCAGCTATCTTAGGACTCAGGGCTAAAGCCCAAGTTCAAATCAAACATAAAAAAGACTAATGGGGGCAGGGTAGGGATACCCTGACCCTCTAGGCATGATGGTAGGGCCCCAGAGCAACCCCACCTGGTGGTAAAAATGAGGCAACATGAAAAAAAAGAAGTGCGGTCTGCTGCAGTTCTTTTAAGAATTCCCCAGATTATGCAGGTTTTTATTTTTGGGGTGGAGGTGGGTGCATGGCCCCCCTCTTGAGTCATTTTCTACCCTGGGAAACCTATCCTCTAGGGCTTGAAATATAATTTAAGGGAAGGGGGCACACACCCCTTCTTCCTAGGCTGTTGTTGTTTCCCAGGATCCCATCCCTTGAGGCTCAAATTACTTTTTAACATCAGGGGGAGCATGGCGCCCCGCACTGAGCAGCTTTCAGCCGGGGACCCCATTCCCATGGCCCAATCAAATTCATTAGGAAGAGGGGGCCCCTCCCCAGGCTGTTTGTGGCCCGGGACCGATCTCTTGGGATTCAAAGTATATTTTAAGGGGAGTGGCCATTCAGACACCCTCCCCAAACCTTTAAAAGTCCCTGGGGACCCCATACCCCAGGCCGTTACTGAATGAAAACAGAGGGGTGCGCTAAATAGCTGTTCCCTCCGGGCGACAGCAATGCCAGCTTCTGCAGCAAGTGGGGGAACAGGCTGGAGCAATTGGGGCTCTGGGGCTTCTTCTGCTGCCCCCAACAATGTGTATGGTGGGCACCTAACCGTTTAATTAAGCATGACCCAGGGTCCTTGGGGCAAAAATAGACACGTATAGGGGGGTCAAGTGACACCTCCCTCCCCTTGGTCCAGTGGGATGAGGTCTCCAGGGCCTGATGAGGCTCGGGGTAGCGGGGCACGCAGCCCTCTCCCCTTTAAAAAATTATGGCTCCAGGGTATGGGGTCCCCAAGACCAAAAAAGGGAACTGATCTTTTTTTAAAAAGGTATGGCAAAAGGGGATGGAGTCCCTGGGGCCAATAAAGGCATGGGGAGTGGGTATGCATGCCCCTTCCTTTATTAATTCCTTGACCCCGGGCAATGAGGTCTCCAGGGACTAATAATACTTGGGAGAGGGGGACCATGCTGTACCCTCCCCTTTAAAATAAGGTACAGCCACATAGGATGGGTCCCAGGGACGTATTAAGGTTCGGGAGGGTTGGCATCCAGGGGATGGTGGGGCATATTACCAAGCAATAGCGATAATTATCACTATTGCGATAATTATCGCTATTGCTTGGTTAGAGACAAATATTTACCGCTGAGCTGCGGCGATTTTTATCGCAGATAAACCTTGGTATTACCAAGGTTTATCGCGAATGCGATAAAAATCGTCCGCAATGCATGAATATCGCTGAAAAGTCAGCGATATTCATGCATTACCGAGCTAATGCTCTTAGCCATGTTATCCACCTCCCATTGGATAACATGGCTAAGAACTGCTCAGGGCAGGTTATAGCTTTTGGAGATATTCGCGCTTAGCGCGAATATCTCCAAAAGTTGGTTATAGGAGATAGCGATGTTAGCGACTGTTTCCAGTCGCTAACATCTTGGCACGCCCACTTTGCATGTCATTAGTGATAAATATCACTGACATGCAAAGTGGGGCCCAAGATGGTCGCTATCTCCTACTAGCTGTCGCTAACTGGTGTTAGCGACAGCTAGGTAATAGGGAGATAATTTTATCTCCGCTTTCTTGGCTTTTAAAGCCAAAAAAGCGGAGATAAAACCTCTTGATAATATGCCCCGGTGTCCCTGGGGCCCAAGAAGGCTAGAGGAGGGGGCCACACTCCCCCTCCTTTGTTTTATTGCATTTGGCTCCCAGGGAATGAGTCCGCGTGCCCCCTCCACAATAATTAAATAGAATCCCCGGGGAGGTGGCGGTCCTCGGGGCTGCGGGCCCCCCACATTATTTAAAATTAAAGCCCAGGGTGGTAGCAGTGCCGGGGCTTGCTGGGGGTCCGCTGCGGCCCCCTCCCACTTTGATTGAAAGTCAAAGCCCAAGGGAGGTGACAGTCCCTGGGGTTGGGGGCGTCCAAAAGGCCCTCCATTTGTAGAAAAATATGCCCCGGCATTTATTTAAAAAGAATCCCCGGGGAGGTGGTGGTCTTAGTAAGCCCCAGGAGTTAGGGTCCATGCACCCATTCCTATAATATGCAATGCCCCAGGACCTGGCCCCCCCAAGGGGCCGATTAGCAAAGGAGCCCACTCTTCATTTTTTTCAATTTTGCCACGATTCCACAGGTTCACCCATGAATTCACTACAAAATTGAATTAAAAATGTTGTTCATATATGGCAGGGTCCTTGTTTCTATTTGGGAGATCGGGGCATTCCTACCCTACCCCCTTTATTTTATTTTTTACATTTTTTGGGGGACTCAGCTTCAAGCTCAGGTGTCACTTGTACAAAGGTACAAAAAATAAGCGAGGGAGTGAAGAGGTAGTGTCCTTAACAGGCACTGGAGGTGGATACGTCCTCCCCTGGAAATCTATACAAAACACAAAGATCCACCTATAGATGGGTTTTCATTCAGTGAAAGTTCTCTCATTGGTTAGAGTGTGTCTCCTACATTGGTTAGAAGTACACAGTGTTTGCTTAAATACCCCTCACACACCAAAAGGGCCCTTGGTGTCATGCTTCATCAAAGGGGTCTTCCCGTCCTGCTGTGGAACGGAGCGTGCTACAACCTACGGCTACGCGGGAGCACTGATCTTCAGTACTATGGGGCCGATTACGATAGCGGATTTCCCGCATCCACCGGGCCGGCGGAAGCCACCGCCGGCCCGGAGGATGCGGGAAATCCGCCGGGAAGCCTTGCAAGACCCACTGCCATATTAGGATGGCTGGTGGGTCTTACTATCTGTCCGAAAAGCATTAACATGGCTGGCGGTGTCTATCAGACACCGCCAGCCATATTAGGATGACTGCGGAAAGATGCCTTTACACGGCGGCATTTCCGCCGTGTAAAGGCATACGGATTTGTGTTTGGGGGCCCGTTGCGGGCCCCCAGGGGTGAAGGGGGGGTGGGAGGTGCACATGGGGGGTACCTATGGTACCCCCCTGCATTTGCCTGCACAAAGCGGCAGGCACCGCGAGGTGCCTGCCGCTTTGTGCATGCAAATGCACAACTTACTTTTTTATCATTGCGGCGGGTGCTGCTTCAAGCAGCACCCGCAGCAATGATAAAAATACAGGATGTGACCACCAGGGTGGCGGTCACATCCTAATTTGCACAGAGGGACCGCCACTGTCCCTGCGGACGGTCCCTCCTTCTCTATGGTGGCACTTTTGTGTGGTGTATGAGTTTGTGAGAGGAAGGGTCAAGGGAGAGTGAAAAAGTGAAATTAAAAAGGACCTGGCCCCTGTGGACTAAACATCTTTAATATTCCCTGGGGCTGGTCCTATTAAAAGCAGAGGGTCGGAGAAGTCCTTCATTAATGACACATTAATGTGCGAATACTCCTAATCAAGTCAACATGTTTCGAAATTCTGAGGCTTCTTCATCAGGACTATAACTGATCCCTTTTATACTCACTATGTTAACAAGAATGATATCGATAAAGTGAAACTAGTGATAAATACAAATAAGTGAAAATGCAAATAATTATGCACTGCATACCATAACCTTTTGGTATTTTAATTGTTAATCTGGAAAAAAAAAGTACAATTAATTATATTAAAAATGCACCTCCTTCCGCGCAAACACGTATCACCTGTAAGAAAAGTGTACCACAAGGTGAGTGATGTATCTTTCGCCATAATCGTGTATTAACCACTAGTTCAGTGTCCTGTGGAAAAATTTGACAGACAAGACATACACACACTTAACAGAAAGCACACACTAGCACACACACTATATATAGTTTTACAAAAAATTGAGTGGAAAATGAGAAGTTTAGTCTGGTATGCAGGGTAAGTATAATAAGGTAATACATACTTAGTTATATAGAAGACAATGCTCCATGAGCCTCAAGAACGGGTGGGAAGGGTGTCACAACTGAATCCTGTCCAGAGGAGACAAGGCGGGTGAAAAAAGTATTCAGAATCTCAAAGTCAGCGTTGTAGTGTAGTTCCTATATTCCCAATAGGCTCTGCGCATTGGAATAATATAAACAGCCGTGTAGACTTCGGACTGAGGTCGACTAGGTCTCTACTGACTATATTAGACTTAATTAGTTTTGCCAGCTAGCTCAGAGGTCACTAGAAACTTTCTCCAATGTTCAGGAAAGAGTTAACTCTCCGGATTTAGACAAGAAGGGATTAGCTTCTGACAACCGCATAAACATGACAACTTTGCTCCCTCAGAATAAAGAGTGTATCTCTAGAGTCGTGTGAAAACAATAGACGGTTATTTCACTCAGTCAATCCTGCATACTTAGTTTCACCAGAGTGCAGAGAAATAGAGAGACGGGCGTTTTCAATAAAAGGTGTTATTTATTGAGCAGTCTTCTTTCTCATGCAAGAGAAATGAGTTGCCACAATTGCAATACTTATCATGAAGTAAAGTACGTACAGTAAAAGGAGTATTATGAAATAATACTGTAAAAGCATTGATATGGTTTCTTAGCCATATGATACTTTAAAATGGATAAAATATATACATACATAAAACATTGACTAACGTACTCAACTGATGCTTCTAATCTACGCCTACCCCGGTGTACCTGACCTAAGCCTAATACGTGGGAAGGAGTAAGTAAGTAGCAGTTTTAGTTAAGTTGGGTTTTTGCCAAGGAATCTGAATCAAGAATTCTCTTAAGGATTTAGTCAGCTCCGTACCTTGGTAATAGAATGTAGGAGGTGTTGTATCTCTCTCTCAGGACTCGATCTCCCAGCAACCCGCAAGGGTGACTGGAAACACCGGAGCTGAATTTTCTCGGCTGGAGAAAAAGACAGCATCTTTCTCAGTGCGTCAAAAGGGAGGGGCGGCGTCCTTCGGCTCCTCGCATCAGCCTGGCTTCCGGGCAAGTAGATAGCCGCTCTGCTCCAAACCACCGTATGTTTGCTTAAGGCAACGTTGGTATATTTATACCTGAAAGGTGCCGGGTTTGACGTAAGGTTGGACATAAGACGTCACCAAGAACTCACAGTTCTTTCTGACTCTAGGAGTTCTTGTGCAAATCAAAACAAGAGCAGGGGAATTTCCCGGGCCGCTGGAGGCTTGGTTTGTTTGTTTAAAGAACGCGTTGTACTTTCTAGGAGTCTAGGGGAGTAGCCTTGCCGTATTTACACTGCATGGGCTATTACTAAATATGGATATGATTCTTATGCCTCTATAAGGATATTATTTATTATAGCCATATAAGGGCATACATCGGGAATATCGAATTAGGGTCCTAGATAGAAACACAACACCCACTCCATGAATTAATGTCCATCATTACTAAAAACTAAGCAATATTAAACATAACGATGCTTGTGTGTTTTCCAACCCACCCCAAAATACATAATTCGCATTTGAAATGGTATATGGTAAATACACGAAAATGAGTATTGGTACTGTACGCTTTTCAAGCAGTGTCATCATTCAGTTAAATGCATATATATATCAGCTGAATGAATTGCGAAAATTACATATGAAATGGCTCTAAATACAGAAAAGAAGGTCGAGACCATTTCATCACATATTTATGCAAATGCTATACATGTGCTAGAGGCTGAGGTAAAATATTGTCTCTAGAGTTCCTAAAATAGATGCTCTGTTCTCTAAGAATAGTTCTACTTTAAGCAGAGTACCATGTGCCAGAAAAAGGTAAATATTTTGGAAGAGAAAAAATAATTTCGCTTTCAGGGGAAAAAATAGTTCCAAATGTTTTCAGTAGTTTTGTTTATCAAAAACTGAAGGCCGAATTCAGAGTTCAGGGAACGCTGTGTGCTCGTTGTTTTTAAAAAGTTATTCTCGTTGTTCAGGGGAGAACATCATATCAGATAGGTTTGCAAAAAATTGGTCTACGACATCAGGTGAAAGTTCGACCAAGTTCGAAAATGCTGTAATTGTGCATATGTGAGAATGATTGCTATCATCGATGTCAGGATAAGCAATGCTCACAGAAGGTTGTAGCTGTTTGGTGCTGCTTTCCTCTCGCACTTCACCGCCCCCTACTGGTGAAGTCTCAACTAATGCCGTCATCAGAATGGGTAACCGCTGGGGACAACACGATGCATGAGTCGTTACCGGACCTAGCAAGGTATCTATATCCATTGGTACTGCTGATGGTAGTGTAAGACAGACGTCCAACACGCATTCTTCTCCGCATAGCAGACATCAAAGCACAGGTAAGATGCAATTTTGTCAGATTGGTCTGAATGAAAGAATTCATGTTGCACTTAGATCTCTTAGCCGGGCTAATCCGAGGACTTTAGTGATGCGGTCCCGGTAGCGTATAGCTAGGATCGTTTCTCCCATCGTTGCTGGAGCCTTGTCTGTGGCTTGGCTTGCCATATCGGAGCAGAAGGATCAAAAATAAAATTCCTGCTATGAGTCCCAAAAGTAGAGGCAGGCCGCCAAATAACGAATGGACAAAATTCGGAAAAATGCCCAGAACTGTTTCAAAGAGTGTTAACAGTCCCAAAAAAATTGTCTTAAATACATGTGCGATGTCACTGGTATCAGACATGTTTAAGATTTGACTTAACATTTCTACTAAATGGACGGGGCAACTTGTTGATAAAAGGGAATGTATCTCTGCCGCTGTCCTTGCAACTTGCAGTTCATACGTCTCTTTGTACGAGGTTAAAGGCACAGTTGTCTGTATAAGAATGGATTTCATTCTGCTTAAAGTATCAATTCGAATAGAAGAGATATTCAAAGAAGGCCATATTGCCGCCTCCATGTCTGGATTGCTGTTTGGATACAATACTTGCATACAGCAAGTGACCATGGGATGCCTCGGATTGCAAGGTTGCGTATGTTTTCGCGAGTTTGCAATTTTGTTTTAGCTAACATGTCTGTTTGCAATGATCTTAAAATTTCTGTGTGTTTCTGAGTCCAATTGATTGGTTTGAAATTAGGTTTTATTAATTCATAGAGAGGTTTAACCCTCTCTGCATAATTTAGAATGTATGTTCTTCCGAAATTCAGGAAACCTAGTATTGATTATAAGTTCTCCAGCGTTTTAGGTGCTTGGAGTACAGCACACTTCTCTAAGAAGTTGTCTGCTAGGCTTTTGCCTTCACTTGATAATTCATATCCTAAAAACAGGACAGTTAGATGGGCAATTTGTGACTTTTTAAAGTTGAATTTGTAACCCTCAGCTGCAAAGCCAAGTATTATGGTGTTCACTCTTTTCAAGTGTGTCTCCAGCTCATCATCTGTGAGATAGATGTCATCGACATAGGATAATGCCTCATAATCATATATTTGTAGTAACTCTGTTACCCTTGCTGAGAATAATCCTGGGCTATTCTTGAATCCCTGTGGGAGTCGACAGAAGTGTTTTTGCGACCCCATTATTGATAAAGCGGTCAAATACCTGCTTTCAGGTGTAATGTTTTGACAAAAGAATCCATTAGAGATGTCTAATGTCGTTTTATATTTTCTGCGCACAATGTTATTCATTAATGCTGCACTGTGTGAGTTTTGTACTGCAAATGTTTTGCAACAGGAGTTTAGGTGTCTGTAGTCCATAACTAGACAATATGAATCGTCTGGCTTGGAGACAGGAAACAAAGGATTGTTCATTTGTGAGGTGCATGTTTCAATCACCCCCTGATATTCAAGTTGATCTAAGATCTCCCTGACTTGCTTTTTAGCTTCTTGCCAAACTGGATTCTGCCTTTGTGCAGTGGGTTGACTTTTTAACTGGATTTTGTGGGGAGGAGAGTCCTCATCCCATCCTACATGATTTTTATATAATGCAGGAGCTTGGGCTACTGCTCATTTTCTTGCTAATGTGTATTTTTTATGAATTGGAATATGATTTGAGAAGACAGGCATAATCATTTCTTCGCCATGAGGGCTCTCCCTGACAAACTCTGGTGGCCAGTCTTTCTCAGCTAACAGGATGTCATAGCCTTTCGAAAGGTTATCCCAAAAGAGACCCCTTACTTTCCTAGTCTTGTCCCCCTCTATACGTAATGTTATTTCGTATAACTTATGGGGTTTGCTAACTCTGGTGTCTGCAGTTTCCACTTGAATGTATTCATTTGTGTCCACTGTCTCCAGAAGATTCATCAGGATCTTGCGAGCTATGGTCACTTCTGCTGCGCTGTCTAGCATTGTCCGGGCCCACTCTCCGTTTTTCAGTTGTGTTCTCAGTATCCTTGGCATGTTTTATTATTTTAATACTGGCTACTTTCTTTCTTGGAAATTGTAATTTTGTACTTTGATGAGCAGGTTCCTTGTCTTTGGACTTGACGTGCTCTTCCTTGTGTTCTGACCGTCCTCTTCTTTCCGATTTCTGTGAGGAAGTCTGAAAAGATCGAGAGGGACGTGTATCAATATCTTGATATCTGTCAGGTTTTCTCAATTTATCCCTATCTCTAAGGTTGTATCTTTTCTCAGAGGGCTCCCTTTGGGGAGACTTGTGTCCTCGGTCAGGAGATCTTTCTCTCCGTTGAGGAGACCTTCCTCTGGACTGAAAACGTTTTTCTCTGGGAGTGGATTGTTTATTACCATCCCAACTCTTTTTGGAGTGTTCAGATTATTTTTAATAAAGGTTTTTTCAGGTTTTTCAGTTAGTTGGGGTTTTACTGGTTTCCCACCCAAACTATCTCTCCCTAGTTCTTCATAGGATTTTTCTATGATTCTGGCAAGTTCATATGGTTGTTCTGCTATATCTGTTTCTTTCAATTTCTGGCGGATCGCCACAGATGCTGCTTCTCCTTTTATGTTGGCTAATAATATAGCCGAGACCTGCTTGAAGTCTTTCAGTAATTTCATACCCAGAGTTGAAGCAGGTTCTGGACCGCATTCATTTTGAATCTGTCTTAGCACATCTGGTATTACCGCCATAGATGGAACACCATGTGTTTTTTTGTATATCGCAGCAAAGACTGTGCCCCAAGTGTCACAGTCCTCCACATGTGGTGCGATCCCCATTGGAAGACAGATGGTCAGAATTCTGTGTTTCTCAGTAGGTGTAGTATCAGGAAATACTGCCTCTATTTCTATTTGAGTGATTTTTTTGTGCTAACCAGAATGGAATTTGTTCCCGTTTTGTGGGTATTTTGCCAATGGCTGATTGTATATTCTGTGGTGTGATTTTATTTGTGTTCCCCTGGTGAGGGGTGGTCTGTGGAATTTTTATTGCTGGTTGGACTGTTGAAGTCCGCATTACATATTGGACTAATTGTCTGTGTATTTTAATTAGCAATTTTAGCTGAGCTAAAAGTTCCTGGTCTGACATTGTTTCAATGTCTGGATGTGGTGTGTAGCTGGCTAGAACCGGCCACGTGGCTCCTGGTCTACCTGGTGGACCGATCCTGCTGATGTGATTTTGATGTTTTAGGGCGCCTTTAAACCAGAGCAGGTGCTCTTGGTATGTTAGTGGGATTTCAACGTCCTCGAAAGGGGTGTATTCATCCAGAGGTTCCCCTATTTTGTAATAGTGGAATTCGTGTGTTACAGCATGTGCTGCTGGAAAATTTATCCATGAATAGAATTCCTCTGTCTGCCGATATTCATGGGCCTCTACCACGAATATGACTGTACCACCTCGTGATGATACTCCATTTTCTCTACGTTTTTTAGTTATAGTTCTTCTTACATTTACCAGAATGATTATAGCATTCGGGTCTTCATCTTGGAGACTTGTGTCATCCGCTAGGAGTTGAGCTGCTAATCTAGCTTTCTCTCTTTCGTCATCACTCTCCACCATTTTACTGAAAGAAAGTTTTGTTGCAGATCAAGTTTCAAGGAAACAAAGATTAGGTGCACAATATTTTGGAACACTATATCCTTCAACTATACATAGGAATCTCTTCCTACTAAGTTCCGGCGGATTTTAACCTTTTACCCACTCCAGACGTCTTTTGGAGTTTTTACGGGAAAAGGGTCTGTGTGAAAAAGCACGACTGAGTTACTCTAATGTCTTGCGTTAGATCATCGTCTTACCAAACGTTGGGCGCCATGTAGTGTAGTTCCTATATTCCCAATAGGCTCTGCGCATTGGAATAATATAAACAGCAGTGTAGACGTAGGACTGAGGTCGACTAGGTCTCTACTGACTATATTAGACTTAATTAGTTTTGCCAGCTCGCTCAGAGGTCACTAGAAACTTTCTCGAATGTTCAGGAAAGAGTTAACTCTCCGGATTTAGACAAGAAGGGATTAGCTTCTGACAACCGCATAAACATGACAACTTTGCTCCCTCAGAATAAAGAGTATATCTCTAGAGTTGTGTGAAAACAATAGACGGTTATTTCACTCAGTCAATCGTGCATACTTAGTTTCACCAGAGTGCAGAGAAATAGAGAGACGGGCGTTTTCAATAAAAGGTGTTATTTATTGAGCAGTCTTCTTTCTCATGCAAGAGAAATGAGTTGCCACAATTGCAATACTAATCATGAAGTAAAGTACGTACAGTAAAAGGAGTATTATGAAATAATACTGTAAAAGCATTGATATGGTTTCTTAGCCATATGATACTTTAAAATGGATAAAATATATACATACATAAAACATTGACTAACGTACTCAACTGATGCTTCTAATCTACGCCTACCCCAGTGTACCTGACCTAAGCCTAATACGTGGGAAGGAGTAAGTAAGTAGCAGTTTTAGTTAAGTTGGGTTTTTGCCAAGGAATCAAGAATTCTCTTAAGGATTTAGTCAGCTCCGTACCTTGGTAATAGAATGTAGGAGGTGTTGTATCTCTCTCTCAGGACTCGCTCTCCCAGCAACCCGAAAGGGTGACTGGAAACACCGGAGCTGGATTTTCTCGACTGGAGAAAAAGACAGCGTCTTTCTCAGTGCGTCAAAAGGGAGGGGCGGCGTCCTTCGGCTCCTCGCATCAGCTGGGCTTCCGGGCAAGTAGAGAGCCGCTCTGCTCCAAACCACCGTGTGTTTGCTTAAGGCAACATTGGTATATTTATACCTGAAAGGTGCCGGGTTTGACGTAAGGTTGGACATAAGACGTCACCAAGAAATAACAGTTCTTTCTGACTCTAGGAGTTCTTGTGCAAATCAAAACAAGAGCAGGGGGATTTCCCGGGCTGCTGGAGGCTTGGTTTGTTTAAAGAACGCGTTGTACTTTCTAGGAGTCTAGGGAAGTAGCCTTGCCGTATTTGGACTGCATGGGCTATTACTAAATATGGATATGATTCTTATGCCTCTATAAGGATAATATTTATTATAGCCATATAAGGGCATAAATCGGGAATATCGAATTAGGGTCCTAGATAGAAACACAACAGCGTCTTTGGACTGCTCCTTCTAAGCGGCTATGCCGTACTTACAGTTCTGTCGACACTGCCTCGCTCAGTTTAGTGCCTACCAGCGGGTCCATAGTATACGGAGACCGCGGGGAGGACACTTTATATAGTGCCACTAATTCACAGTCATTGCTGGGTTGCCATGCAAAAAAAGGAATGTGTTTTCTGTCTAAATTCACCCGGAAGTAGTTGGGGGTTCTGTCCTGTGCTCGGGGGATCGAGCTGAACACTCGAGCAACAACCTGTTTCTCTTAGGTAACCCGGAAGTGGATTGGAGTCACTTCCTTTGCTAGGTAGAAGAATTCGGTACTCAAAACAAAAAGTCAACCGTTCAATCACAGAAGGGTCTGTTTAAAAGACCGGAAACTATGAGACTCACTGTTTATGTCGTGTGGACTGCATAAGGGACAGTAAATTTTGAAAAACATATATGTGTACGAAGAAATTGCACAACATCATTGTGTCAAAAAGGGCACATGCAGGTCCCGTTCTATTGGGGTCAAGACGGTCACCATCCTGCGGTGTCTCATGACTACAGCACATTGAGGGGCAGAAAAAAGGTGCACATTGGAGGGGAGTTACTCCTGTTAGTAGTGCACATTGGTGCCATGATTAAAAGGTCATGAAGGATTAAGAACTATTTATTTATTTATTTATTTAAAGGTTTTATAAAGCGCGTAGTAACTCAAAGAGCATCCCAACTAGTAATTCAATGGAACAAAAATGTGGTGGCACTCACTCCAGATCCCTGGTGTTGCAGGTTGGTTAATTGAGTGAGTGTGTTTGCACTAGGGGCCGATCCCCACCGAAATGGTGGATTGGATCGGGGGTATAGATAAGGAAGAGAGGGCAAAATGACAGCCTAATGTCCAGTACTTGGTAAGGCCGCATCTGGCCTGTAAACATAAGTCAAGCAGGATTACTCTTATTTCTGGGGCCAGTTAGTGGTAACGCTCATGGCAGTATATGTCATCATTTAGACCTGTTATATGGGTGCCCAGACGGAACACCCATCATTGCTCTTTCTCTAGTAGACTGGTCTCATTGTTGAGTTGTTCTATGATTGTCCATTGTAGATTATCAACGCTATGGGCCAGGGTTAAATAGTGTGTGGCCATCTTGGTGGTGAAGCCCAAGAAGGGCCCCCATTAGCCCCTTCCTTCATGCCCCTGGGATACACAGGAGCTAGCATGTCTTTTGTCTTTATTTTGCTACAGATTAGTGGATCCACCCATGAGTCCATGCTTTTAAAACACAGCGGTCACCATATCTGGGCATCAGGGTATTCCTATGCTGCCCCCTTTTTTTAAACATTTTTTCTGGGACTCGGCTTCCAGCCGAGTCCCATGATGGCTGCCAACATTTCCTGGTTGGAGTGTTGGCAGTCAATCAAATGTTAGTAGGATTCGTGAGTACACTGCAAGGACTCGCGTCCCCAGATATCTATCTATTTTTAACTTTAATTTCTTCGAAACTACTGAACGGATTTATACCAAGTCACAAAAAGCACTCTTTCTGACCAAAATCTAGCTTTCTGACAAATTTTGAATAATTCCGTTCAGCAGTACAGACTGTAGTTGTGTTAAAAAAATGAAAAATCCCAACAGACTTAAAATGGGGAAATGCATTTTGGAACCCCCCCCTTTTTTCTCGACCCCCACTTGATGGATCACCCTGAAACTTTCAACACAATAGTTGAACCACAAATGGGAAGATTGGTGAACCTTTCGTGGAGATTCGTCAAGCAGGGCCAACATTATTGTCAAAACAAAAAACGGTTTGATTTTCCTATTGAACCTTTGGTCCTAACCATAACTACCTACTGGCGACTAATAGTAGGTAAATTAAAAATAATATTAAAAAGAATATATATATATATATATATATATATATATATATATATATATATATATATATATATATATATATATATATATATATATATATATATATATATTACCTACTGGCCGTCGCCAGTAGGTAGTTATAGTTAGGATTGTTTTCCATAGGGAATCCGCAACATTCTATTGGGAATAACTTTGGCGCAGATTGAGGGATCTGCCTGTAATTTTCCTCAAATTTGCCTGAGGTGGTCCACTCCTTCCCTGTTTGGGGGGGATTCGTCAAGCGGGGGCCGAGATAAAAGGGGGGTCCCAAAACGTGTTTTCCCCATGTTAATTTCCATAGGGCGGTTGGACTCACTTTTAGCCCGAACGGCTGAATGGATTCCCACGAAACTTGGCAAAATTGTAGGGACTGGTAGCCCGATGTGCCTTTGCTATGTCTCAAGATATGTGATCCAGTGGATTTTGAGTAATTTAGGTTCAAAAAAATATATATATCCATAAGCGTGCCCCGGTACGGGCACCGGGGAGTTCGCGCGCGGAAAGCTGATTGGCTTTCGGGTGTCTGTAAACATTCAAAACAGTCCGGAGCGGCCGCCATCTTGCGTCTCGGTAGGATGGAGACACAAGAGGTGGCAATAACAAAGGGGGAAATAACCCAAAAAAAAGTAATTTTTTTTTTCGATTTTCGCGGGGGAGCGCCCGGTACGCGCACCGGGGAGCGTACCATGGGCCAAATAGTGAAAAAAATGAGTGTAAAATAATCATTTTGAGTGATCAGAGGTAGGGTAGCTCTGAAAAGAGCTTTTGGGTTCTGTGGCTGATTTAAGTACCTACAAGTACATCCCACACA
Organism: Lissotriton helveticus; assembly: GCF_964261635.1. Lineage (NCBI taxonomy): Eukaryota > Metazoa > Chordata > Amphibia > Caudata > Salamandridae > Lissotriton > Lissotriton helveticus. The sequence continues at coordinate 1,418,164,035 of NC_136068.1, read as the reverse complement.
CACCCACATGCACACACCCCACACACACACCACACACACACCCACACACACACTCCTCACACACACACCCACACATCTCACACACACACACACACACACCCCACACACATAACCCTACACCCCCACACCCACACACTCCCCACACACACCTCACACACCCACACCTCCACCCACACCCAAACACCCCACACACCCACACCGACACCTTACACATCCACACCCACACCCACACCCACACACCCACACTCACACACACACCTCACCCCCCCCACACACACACACACACACACCTCACAGACACACCCCACACATCCCACACACACACCTCCCCCCAGACACACACACACACACACACACACACCTCACAGACACATCCACACATCCCACACACACACACATCCCACACACATACCCCCACACTCACACACCCTCCACACACACCTCACACACCCACACCACCTACACCCAAACACCCCACACACCCACACCCACACACACACCTTACACACCCACACCCCCACCCACACCCACACACCCCACACATCTACACCCACACACACACCTCCCCCCAGACACACACACACACACACACACCTCACAGACACATCCACACATCCCACACACACACACATCCCACACACATACCCCCACACTCACACACCCTCCACACACACCTCACACACCCACACCACCTACACCCAAACACCCCACACACCCACACCCACACACACACCTTACACACCCACACCCCCACCCACACCCACACACCCCACACATCTACACCCACACACACACCTCACCCCCCCACACACACACCTCACAGACACACCCCACACATCCCCCACACACACCACACCCCCCTCACACATGGGGAAAACCCAGTGAAACAGTAAAATAATAATTTAAAGTGCTTAGAGGTAGGGTAGCTCTGCATAGAGTTGTTGTGTTGTGTGGGTGATATAAGTACCAGCATGTAGGTACCAATGCAGAGTTTTAAATTCAATGTAGACTGTGTCCTCTGTAGATAATTTGCATGTTGTTACAGAAGTTATTGTGGTATATGGAATCTATACTATAGTCTGTCAGGAAAGCAGAAATAACATGGAGGCAGGAGATGAAAAAGAGATGTCAAATACACATTGGAGATAATAAAGTGGGAGAAAGGAAGTAACTATGAGCAAAATTACTATGTAACACAAAAAAGTTGCACAGTATACTATAAGTCTCACATTATATTATATTCATTTTGGTACTATTTCATGAATTACATATAAAAAAGAATAATGTCTGGAACAATTTTTAATTATTAAATAAAAATGTATTGCTCTGATTTTTCAAAATTTAATAGCACTTCCAACATTATTTCGTCAGGAATGTCATCATTTGGATTACATGATTCCATTTCTTCCACATATTTAAGAAACTCTTCATCAAGAGACTGATCCAAAAAGTCTAAGGGCCATATGTATCATACTTCCGTTTTGCGAATTCCAAATAGCGAATTTTAAGGAATCGCTATTTGGAATTCGCAAAACGGTATGTATGTACAAGATCGCTATTTAATAGCGATTCCTTACCATTCCTAATTTGTGATTAGCAAATTGCTAATCGCAAATTACCCATTCATTTCTATGGGCCAGGAGGCCCATAGGAACGAAGGGGCAATTTGTGATTAGCAATTAGCTAATCGCAAATTAGGAATTTTTTCAAGGGTGCAGGGGTGTCTCAAGAACACCCTGCGGCACCCCTGAAAAAGACATTTGGGGGCATATGGCGCACATACATGCCCTAAGGGCATGTATGGGCGTCATATGGCACCTTTTGTTTTTTGGAAAAAAGATTTTTGAAAAGAATTCGCAAATTACCACCAACTAGAAGTTGGTGGTAATTTGCGAATCCTTAATGGCATTTCTTGAATATTTTTTGTTTGATACATTACATTTAAGGAATCACAAAATTTGCGATTTCTTAAGTGCAATGGCAAAATAAGGAATTGCAAATTTTGCTATTCCTTATTTTGCATCAAACATGTTTGATACATACCATTTGTCTAATTAGCATTCGCAAAGGCCGAAATTCGCAGAATTTCGGCCTTTGCGAATGCTAATTAGCTTGATACATATGGCCCTAAATCATTAATCTCTTCCTCTGGGTTGTTCTCGAGATCAATTTCGAATGAAATATGAAATTTCTTTTGTTCTCCTTCCATTTTGTTGCTGTAAATTGCATAAAAAATAAATATATCAGTAGAGATAGGGCACTGTTAGGTTTAAGTTCAGACAGGTACTTCTGAGTTTTTAACAGTAAAGTTATCTTTGGGCAGTGTATGGTATCAGGCAGGAAGTAGAACTATTAAAAAGTGCATGTGATGAAGACTAATTAAAATCATAATTATACTAGAGAAGCCTAACTTAATCCATAAATATAATAGAGAAGCGTATCTCAAGCTATAACTATAACAGAGGGACAATAAATAACTATCAGAAAACGGTTTTACTAATTAATTTAAAGTGCTCCTTACAAATTAACAACTTACTTTTGAGAGAGGTGAAGAAGAAAAAATGTGAAAATCCTTTCAAGATGTAAATCAGGTAGTCAAAATGGCTGTGTTTCCCTCTTTTTTCATTTATATTCATGTACATAACCAATCAAATGTCAGGAAATAATACTAGAAATTGAAAGTAACATTTTAATTGGTTGTAAATTCTAACACTTCAGATGTGTTTTTGTCATGTAATTTACCTCAGGATATTTAGAGAGGGCTACAGGCCAAATGGCTCAATGGAATTCCATCAGATTTGGGAAAATGGTAGGGACTGGTATGTAGTATGGCCTATTCTATATTTGGTGAACTTCTCTACAGAGGTTTTTATGTAAATTAACTTTGAAAAAACATTTGGGAGCGCTCACCGGTGCGCGCCCCGGTACGCGTACCGGCAGCGCAACGGGAGTCCTCCATCTTGTGTTTTGGTAGATTTGAGTCACAAGATGGAGGACAAACAACGTTGGGAATGGGTAAAAGGGGGCACGGTAGACACCCCCTGACCCCCTAGGTTTGAGGGGGTCTTAGGAGGCCCATATAGGGGGGAGCGCCCGGTACGCACACCGGGAAGCGTACCGGGGAGCGTACTTTGGTGAAAATTAGTGAAATAAGTTAGAGTAAAATAATCATTGTGAGTGATCAGATGTAGGGTAGCCCTGAAAAGAGCTTTTGGGTCCTGGGGCTGATTTAGGTACCTACAAGTAGGTTCCAATGCACAATCTTAAATTCAGGAGGAATATTCTATTCCCCTCATCTGAGAAGTGCACACCATCTCCTCTGTAGATATCTTGCATGTTGTAACGCAAGTTGTTGTTGTATATTGAACCCATTCCATAGTCTCTCATGTAAGCAGAAACAGATTTATACACATGTTTCCTTGCTTTCTCAATCTGTGGACAAAATTGGTTGGACCACTTCCATTTCTGTCTTTGGAATATATTGGAATATACCAAGGCAGTTTGTGGAAAAAGTGTCATCAATTGCCCAAAGGTGTCCTTTAAAACCATTTCCAGACCTACCCCAGTCAAAGTGCCTAGGTAATTTCCACCACAGTGCAAAATTATAAGGTCAGGGTGTGGCAGATGGTGAAAGGTTTTCACCAATGGTATCAATTGATGGCATCTCAATCCTCTTTGACCAATCCATTTTATGTGCACATTTGGTAAATCAAGGTTGTGAAAATTTCTGATAGCTGCATACCTTTGAGCCCAGTGAATGTAGCTATGCCCAATAATCCAGACAGAGTACATGGTGAGAGGAGGTTCTGATGCAGTCAGATGAAGTGTAGGAATGAAATGGCAGTTGGAACAGTAGGAGTTTGCAAAAAAAAAACTGTGGAGTTTCAGTGCTCTTGAATCACAAGCAATGATTGGTGGATTCAGATAGTTGAAAAGTGAAAGTTAGGGTGCATGGTTGTGTTCTGTGAAAGAAGTCATTTGAATGGTCAAGAAAAAGTCATTAAAAGAAAGATTGCACCTGAAAGCTGGTTTATTGATAGGTCAAACATCCTTGCTGAGTTCATTTGCAACGTTGTAGAGTAAACTTTTAACCCTGAGAGCTCAGTGAGGAGGGAGTTGCTATAGTAACAGGTAGAAAGGGCTGAGGGGGGGAAGGGTGTTGATTTGAAAATAGAGAGGGAAGAGTTTTGATTGGTTACCATGAGGAATATGTGTGCAGAATTAGAGGTTTTCTGTGCCATTCATGGTTGCAGTGCCTGGAGTACATACCTTTTGCTCTGCTAAAGAAATATTGGTGTGTGTATCTGACACTGTTCTCAATCTCCCAAAGCATTTGTAAAGGTGGGTTATGATTCATTCAATATAGATAGAGAGTTCAGATTAAGAAGCACATTGAGCTTCTTTGCTGTTGGTTTGTGTGATGCTTTTTGAAAATGCATGGTATCAATATTTGCAATAGAGAGGAAATGTATTTTGTAAAATAGTGAGTTTTCAGAACTGAAATGGAATTCTTGTATATAGGACCTGCGCTGTGTTTCTAAAATGTTATTCAAAAAACGATTTTGGGGCAAATCAATGGTTTTACATTTTTGAGAAGGAATAAATAGTGTGTGCATGATTACATAAAAATATTTGAACCTTTCACAATCCTATCACCTGTGTTACCTCAGATTAGGAAGCAGAATGAGCTTCTTTGCTGTTGGTTTGTGTCATTTTTTGGGTAATGCCTGGTAGGAATGTTTGCAATAAAGAGGAAATGTATTTTGTAAAATAGTGAGTTTTCAGAACTGAAATGGAATTCTTGTACATAGGACCTGCGCTGTGTTTCTAAAATGTTATTCAAAAAACGATTTTGGGGCAAATCAATGGTTTTACATTTTTGAGAAGGAATAAATAGTGTGTGCATGATTACATAAAAATATTTGAACCTTTCACAATCATATCACCTGTGTTACCTCAGATTAGGAAGCAGAATGAGCTTCTTTGCTGTTGGTTTGTGTTATTTTTTGGGTAATGCTTGGTAGGAAAGTTTGCAATAGAGAGGAAATGTATTTTGTAAAATAGTGAGTTTTCAGAACTGAAATGGAATGCTTGTACATAGGACCTGCGCTGTGTTTCTAAAATGTTATTCAAAAAACGATTTTGGGGCAAATCAATGGCTTTTACATTTTTGAGAAGGAATAAATAGTGTGTGCATGTTTACATAAAAATATTTGAACCTTTCACAATCATGTCACCTGTGTTACCTCCGATTAGGAAGCAGACTGAGCTTCTTTGCTGTTGGTTTGTGTCATTTTTTGGGTAATGCTTGGTAGGATTGTTTGCAATAGAGAGGAAATGTATTTTGTAAAATAGTGAGTTTTCAGAACTGAAATGGAATGCTTGTACATAGGACCTGCGCTGTGTTTCTAAAATGTTATTCAAAAAACGATTTTGGGGCAAATCAATTGTTTTACATTTTTGAGAAGGAATAAATAGTGTGTGCATGATTACATAAAAATATTTGAACCTTTCACAATCATGTCACCTGTGTTACTTCCGATTAGGAAGCAGACTCAGCTTCTTTGCTGTTGGGTTGTGTCATTTTTTGGGTAATGCTTGGTAGGAATGTTTGCAATAGAGAGGAAATGTATTTTGTAAAATAGTGAGTTTTCAGAACTGAAATGGAATGCTTGTACAAAGGACCTGCGCTGTGTTTCTAAACTGTTATTCAAAAAACGATTTTGGGGTAAATCAATGGTTTTACATTTTTGAGAAGGAATAAATAGTGTGTGCATGATTACATAAAAATATTTGAATCTTTCACAATCATGTCACTTGTGTTACATCGGATTAGGAAGGACACTGAGGGCCTTGTTTATGAAAACAGCGATGCGTCAGTTTTCACTGCGCACTCCTTGCGACACCAATGATGCGTCATATTTAATGTATGACGCATCATGTCGCAAGGAGTTACAGATAAGTCAGTATTTCTGACGTATCTGTAAGCGCAAAAGTGACGCATTGCTGGAGTGTGTCACAAAAGTGACGCAACTCCAGCAATGCGTCTTTTCAAATGGGGAAAGCCCCATGTGAAAGGGTTTGCGTCAGTCTTACGCCTGCTGTGAGGCAGGTACAAGATTTTGACATAACAGTGTCCTAAAAGTGACGCAGTGAAATCTCATAGATTTCACTGCGTCACTATTACAAGGTTTTTTACAGGGGAACGCCCCCTCTGCATTCATTATACCTGACGCAGGTATAATGTTATGTTATGTTATGTTACATCTGCTTATATAGCGCGGCGGCTGCCCCAGCGAAGGGGCGTCCCGGCGCTTGACTAGACAGGAGAGTACACAACATACAGACAGGTTATCAGGTCAGTTTAGCAGAACAGGTGGGTTTTTAATGCCTTTCTAAAGGTAAGAAGGTCATTTATACTCCGAATCCGCAGAGGTAGTGCGTTCCATAGTTTGGCAGCCATGTATTGAAAGGAACGCCCTCCTGTGCGGGCTAGCCTAAAACGGGGAATTGTGACCAGGTTTTTTCCTTCGGATCTGAGCGCTCTATTGGGAGTATACTGCGTCATAAGATGACATAGCATGGGAGGTAGAGATTTTTTTGGGATCTTAAAGGCCAAGCACAGGGCCTTAAAAGCGATTCTCTTTTCCACCGGCAACCAGTGCAGTTTTACCAGGGTCTTGGTTGCAGACTCGAATCGGGGTAGCCCTGTTAGGGCCCGCGCTGCCGCGTTTTGGACGCGCTGAAAACGTTTTTTTTCCGCTTGATTGGCTCCCAGGAGTAAGGAGTTAGCATAATCTAAGCGGGAAAGAATTGTGGCTTGGATGATTACCTGACGTGTGGAGGGGTCGAAGAATTTTAGTATCGGTCGTAAATTGCGCAGGATACCGAAGCTTGTGGCAGCTACTTTTTTTGTGTGGCTAGTAAAACTCAAAGTTGAGTCGAACCACACCCCCAGGTTTTTTACCTCTGTATTGGGGTTGGGGGGGGGGCCAAGATTGTCTGGCCACCAGTCTTTTCCCCAGGTTTCGGTATTTTTTCCTACTATTAACACCTCCGTTTTACCGGCGTTGAGTTGTAGGTAATTGGCCGTCAGCCACTCAGTTACTGCAGTGAGGCCATGTTTAAAATTCGGTGCTCCTGATCCGTTGTCATCACTCAATGTTACCACTAGCTGAGTGTCGTCAGCGTATGATACGATGGAAAGGTCCCACCTTTTGGCGACCTCAGCTAGTGGTTGAACATATAGGTTAAAGAGTGTTGGGCTAAGCGCTGAACCCTGAGGTACTCCCTGCCTTATGTTGCACTTTTTAGAGACAAAAGGAGGAGTAGCTACCTGGAAAGATCTGTCTGATAGAAATGCTTTAAACCAAGCCAGAGCTGTGTTCTTCACTCCTGCTGCCTCCAGTCTGTACAGAAGCACCTCATGAGAGACCGTATCAAAGGCAGCGCTGAGATCGAGCAGGATCAGCGCTGCCGTTTGACCGGAATCTCTGATGGATCTGAGATGTTCTGTGACACTAAGAAGTGCCGTCTCCGTGCTGTGGTCTGCACGGAAACCATGCTGGGAGGCGTCCAAGATATTGTTGGCATGGAGGTGTGCCGTAAGGGTGGTATTCACGTGGGATTCCACAATCTTGGCAGGCCATGGCAGTAAGGATATGGGCCTATAGTTATCAGGTTTTGTCGGATCTAAGTGAGGTTTTTTAATTATGGGATTAACCCATGCCTGCTTCCATTCTAAGGGGATTTCTGATGTTGCCAGTGAAGTATTAATGATGTCTTTTAGTGGATCAAGTACTGTGGTGCCTGCTTTCCTGAATTGCTCGGGCTTTAAAGGGTCGAGGGGAGAGCCTGACTTAATTTTTTGACAGAGTCCGACAAAAACCTCCTGATTTAGCTCCGGGATGCTGGTAAGTTCAGATATAATTTCTATTTTAGAGGGGGTGAGCACAGGCTTTGCGGGAAAGACATTGTAGATTTTTTCAATTTTATCCACAAAGTGCAGAGCCAATTTATCGCAGAACACCTGTGGCACAGGGGTTTAAAAAGTGACACATCTACCTAGATGTGTCATTTTTTAAATATGGCGCAACAAGGCACATGTTTTATGCTGCCGATGCGTCACAAAAAGTGACGCATCACCAGCGGAAAACTAACGCAGGGCCTCATAAATTAGGCTCTGTGCTTCTTTGCTCTTGGTTTGTGTTATGCTTTTTGATAATGCTTGGTATCTACATTTGCAAGATAGATGATTTTTTTTTGTGAAATAGTGAGGTTTCAGAACTGAAATGGAATGCTTGTACATAGGACCAGCGCTGTGTTTCTAAAATGGAATTCAAAAAACGATTTTGGGTTGCGTCAGTCTTATGCCTGTTGTGAGGCAGATACAAGATTTTGACATAACAGTGTCCTAAAAGTGTCGCAGTGAAATCTCATAGATTTCACTGCGTCACGATTACAAGGTTTTTTACCGGGTAACGCCCCCTCTGCATACATTATACCTGATGCAGGTATAATGTGGCGCAGGGGTTTAAAAAGTGACGCATCTACCTAGATGTGTCATTTTTTAAATATGGCGCAACAAGGCACATGTTTTATGCTACCGATGCGTCACAAGAAGTGACGTATCACCAGCGGAAAACTAACGCAGGGCTTCATAAATTAGGCTTTGAGCTTTTTTGCTGTTGGTTTGTGTCATGCTTTTTGATAATGCTTGGTATCTACATTTGCAAGATAGAGGATTTTTATTTTGTGAAATAGTGAGGTTTCAGTAGTGAAGTTGAATGCTTGTACATAGGACATGTGCTCTGTTTCTAAAATGTTATTCAAAAAACGATTTTGGGGCAAATTAATGGCTTTTACATTTTTGAGAAGGAATAAATAGTGTGTGCATGATTACATAAAAATATTTGAACCTTTCACAATCATGTCACTTGTGTTACCTCAGATTAAGAAGCAGACTGAGCTTGTTTGCTGTTGGTTTGTGTCATTTTTATGGTAATGCTTGGTAGGAATGTTTGCAAGATAGAGGAAATGTATGTTACCTGTGTTTCCTCAAATTAGGAAGTGGATTGTACAGATGAGGTGAGGCATGTCCAGGGGCGCAAAGGAGTTGAGGCATGTGTCCATGAGTGCAATTGAGAGGACTTACCTCCTCTGACCCTTAGACAAACATTATGTAATCTGTGGCCCTTCGACAGGCCTCAATACATTGAGTATAATTGATGGTAACAGGGTGCAGATGAGATGAGGCGTGTTCAGGGGTGTAATGAACTGAGGCCTGTCTAATGGTGCAGATGAGTTGAGGTCTATTCTGGGTTGCAGATAAGGTGAGGATTGTCCATGGGTGCATAGGAGGTGATGCCTGTGTTGAGGAGTGTAGTGGAAGAGAGGTCTGTCCAGGGGTGGAAAGGAGGTGAGGGCTGTGTCTAAGAGTGCAGTGGGGGATAGGCTTCATGAAGTGCAGTCCAGTGGACTCTTAAACACCGGCCTCACCACCTATGTTCCCCAGGACAGTCCTTACCTCATGTGTACAATCTGCTTACTAATCTGAGGAAACCCAGGTGATATGATTGTGAAATGTGCAAATATATTTTTTAAACATGCAGATACTATCTAATCCTTGTTAATAATGTAAAAGTAATTCATGTGCCCGAAATATTTTTTTAGAATTATATTTAAAAAACAGAGATAAGGTCATATGTAGAAGTATTATAGTGTTTATATTGTTTGCTTATTGTCATTATTTTGTTGTTTGGTAATAGTGGTCTATAATGATTTTTTATTTTTATTTTTGTTTTCCACAGATTTAAATCAAGATTTCAATAGTAAGGAAATATGCCCTCAAGGGAAAGGAGACGAAAAGATTGTAAGCGGAAAAAATTAAAAACAGCAACGGAATTCAAGCAGTCTCCTACAAAAAATACTTCAAAAAACAGGAAAAAAGCTCCTGGTAAGACAACTAAGTCTTTCTTACGGAACATATGTAGATCCAAAAAAAATGTTGGACAGTATGTAGAAAAAGAGAAGGAGAGAGCAATTTTGAAGAGGAAGGAGAGATCACCAAAAAGTATTACTACTGCAGCAGGAGACAATAATATGTATAGGAATAGAAGGCAAAATCAATTTAGGGACATTCATAAACAAATGTTTCGCAATAGGGTGGTTTTAAATTTGTTAAAAAATATTAAAAAAGGTAAACAGAGATCTGCTTTTTATAAGAAAAAGAAAAGTGTAGAGAAGATTGTTGATCATGCTTTTGAAGTTAAGAAAAATTATTTATTTTAATAATCAATAGAATTAGGACACTTAACAAGACAATTGATGTTTTCAAATCAAACAGTAAATGGAGAAGAGTAATTAATCGGACTAATTTTTGTAAAGTTTTCTCTGGAGAATGGATGCACAGTTCAAGTTGTGAGCCATTTTTTAATGAGGAGAGTTACTTTCAGGGGAATGATTTAGTGCATGCAGTTGACACCAGTGGTCGAGCATATGAGGTGAAAGACGGTTGTTCGATTGAAAAAGAGAAACTTGTGCCTAGAGAACCAGAAGAGGTGTTAACTGATGAAGTTTGAGGGAGACGTACTAAGGGTCCAGTGTACACTTGGAAGTGTAGTAGTATTTGTAGTGTGCGACAGGAATCAATCGATTTGTTTTGTAATTTCTTACGCACATATAGTAAGAAAACTCTAAAACAGAAAATGAAGATGTTGCAAGACTTAGATCCTTGCAGAGCGAGAGAAAACACAGATTTGCAAGGGCATTCACTGGCTTGTCTTTCTAGAAAAGTCTGTCAGAGTGTTCATCAGTTTAGGATGTTAGCAGTGCATCATAACAAAATGAGGAAATTAGTGAGAAGGTTGTATTATGCAAAAAGTCCAGCACTTAAGCTTAAACAATTAAACAGTGCTCTTTTGCATGGAACTGAATTAGATGTGAAGAAGATTTGTGAAGAAATTGAGATTTGTTATTTTAGTGAAAAAGAGGACAGTGTAGAAATTGACACAGAAATTCAAGGTAATGTGGAAGACAATGTACAGATTTCAACTACAGAAACGTTTGACCAGGAAATTATCAGGTTTAAGGTGAAATCAAGTGAAAGGCCGAATTTTACTTGTGTGTGTTGTCGACGAACTCATTATAAGCATCAAACTAGGTTAGTTGATTTATACGTAAAAAGTGAAAAGATAAATAATTATGAGTGGAAGGATTTTGCAACTTATTTGTGGGTGGAGAATACTTTTGATTTGAGTACTGATCAGCGTATTTGTAAATATTGTTATGATAAATTAAATCAAAACAGAATGCCTGCTAGAGCTGTTCATAATAATCTTCAGTTGGTAGACATTCCTCCTGAATTGATGGATTTAAATACATATGAGTGTATTTTGATTCAATGTGTCCATCCTTTTCAGGCAATTGTTCGCATGGAGCCTAAGATAGGGAAATTGCCTCCTTCAGATTTACAGAGAGGATTAAAGGGAAGAGTTGTTTATTTGCCTCTAGATTTCAAGAAAAATATTGATACAATTGGTGTAGAGAAAGTGGAAGAGGAACCTCTGGTTATTCTAGTTAATGGGGTTCCGACAAAGAGTAAGAAAATCTGGCAAGATTTAGTGGATGTTAGGAAAGTCAAAAAGGCAACGTTGTATTTGGTCAAAAACAATGAGTACTACAAACATGTATGTGTTGGAGCAGAGGAAACAGCTGCAGATGAAGACAGTGATTGTTCAGCTGGCCAAATTGAAAAAGTTGATGTGTCTAGAAGTGAAGAAATATATGAACATTATACTGTTCATCCTTTGCATTGCAAAGAAGTAATGGGGAATGCAATTGACTTGTTTCAAATGAAATCAGAAAAAGGAAGTCCCATTAGTGTATGGGAAGAAAGTTTGGAAGCTCGTTGTTTTCCACAGCTATTTCCAACAGGTCGAGGTGGAAGATATGATGATCGACCACTTCAAATTTCAGCATCTGAATACCGGACTTTAAGATTATATGCTGAAGATCCAAGGTTTCGTCAATGTATCCCATATTTGTTTCATCTACTGTATGAAAGTGACTTGTCTGGGCTTTCTTATGCAGTAAACCATATACTGAAAAGTGGAGCACATCTGCAAAATGTTTCGGCGAGGGACTTTATGGAGAAAGTCAATCTGCAAGATAATATTTTGGAATCTCATCTAATTAATCTCATGGCATGTCAGCGTGGTACAAACGAGTATTGGTACCGTCGTCATGAGGAATTGAAATGTATGCTAAGAAACTTAGGAACTCCTACATGGTTCCTCACTCTTAGCTGTGCCGAGTATGCATGGGACGACTTACTTCAATTTATACGCGAGGCAAATGCAAATATACAAAATATAGAATTCAAAACACCTGGAGAACTGTGTTCTTTGCATCCAGTGAATGTATGCAGATATTTTAATCATAGATTTGAAGCTATGATGTCTTTCATTACCAACAAAAAAAATCCTCCCCTTGGAGAGGTTTTGGATTTCTTTTGGAGAAAGGAGTCCCAAGCGAGAGGTGCTCCTCACATACATATGTTGTTGTGGATTAAAGATGCACCCAAATTTGGAACAGATTCGGATGAGACAGTAATGAGCTTCATTGAAGAGTATTCAACATGTGCTGTTCCGAAAACTACTGAAGAAAACAGTTTAAGGCAACAAGTTTTACGTTTTCAATCCCATCGTTGTGGAAAGTACTGTCGTCGAAAATTCAGAAACAAGTACAAGTTCTACACAAAATGTCGTTTTGGTTTTCCACGAGCAGTGATTTCTAAAGGAAGAGTAAATAATTTGATGTCCTCTCTGCGACATACTGTGACGAGGAAATCACCCAAAAATGCATACAATTTTAAAAGAAACGAAGAGTCCAAGTACATCAACGACTACAACCCAGTGATTTTGTCCATGTGGAATGCTAACATGGATATTCAGTTCGTTGCTGACAACTCTATTGCTGTGGCTCGATATGTGACGTCTTACATCACAAAAAAAGAAAAGACAGAACTGAAGGAAATGTGGGAGGACATTTCACATGAAAAGAGTATAAGCAAGAATTTATACAGTTACAGTCTAAAGATGTTGTCACATCGAGAAATTGGAGCATATCAATGTTCCGATCGATTGTCATCAGCAAGTCTATATGCCAAATCTAGAACCATCATTTGGGTGACTCTAGGTCTTGCTGCAACACGAAACCGAGTTTTGAAATCTGTACAGGAAATAGGGTATTTGGCGGAGAAAGAACCAGAAAGTACAGATATTTTGAAGACAAACATGTTGGATACATACTATCCAAATAGAAGTCCTTATCTTGAGAACGCTTGTTTCTATGAAGTTCTGCAAAGATATATTTATAAGAGGAACATCAGAGAAGATATCAATAATGGAATATATGCTGTCATTGGATGTGAAGGATGTCTAGTGAAACAGAGAAAAGGTCATTTGATTAATCATCGAAAATTGAGTTGTGAAAATCCAGACAAAAGAGAATTTTACAATTGGCTCTTTTGAAACTCTTTAAACCATGGCGTACAGAAGAGGAACTACTTGGAGATTTTCTCTGTTACGAAGACTCTTTTAATGCAACGAAGGATACCATAGAATGTCCTGTTTTTCCAAATTATCTGCAAATGTTGAATGAAGAAATAGAGCAAGAAGCAACAATTGCTGCAGAGATTGCGAGAGACAGTTCTCAAGACAGTCAGAGTTCTGCTTCATTGAGTCAGGATCCACTAGGAGGACCAATTATCCAAAATGAAGCTGCCACTGCCATGGATGAGGTGGAAAGAGCTATGGAGCAAGCTCAAGAGGATGTAATTAATTTAGAAGATTTGGTGAAACAATTAAACCTTGAGCAGAAACAGATATATGACGAAGTCACAGAACAGGTTGAACATGGATTCAGTCATGAGAAGAAAAAGTGCTCATGTACATCATTTAAGCCTGTCCAACTGTACGTGAGTGGAGAAGCGGGAACTGGAAAAAGTTTTCTGATTAAAGCAATTGCAACTTATCTGCAGAAAAGGACTGAATCACCGCTGTCTTGTGTTGTTACCGCTCCAACTGGGCTGGCAGCACATAATATTAAAGGGATTACTTTACATCGTTTACTGATGCTGCCAGTGGAGCATGATAACAAATTGCAATACCACAAGCTATCTGGAGATGCGTGTTCCGAAGTTTCCAGAGTCCTGAAGAAAATGAAACTTCTTATCATTGATGAAGTAAGCATGGTCTCAAATCTAATGCTTGCTTTTGTGCATTTGAGAATGCAAGAAATTCTTAGAACAGAGTATGATGTGTTATTCGGAGGAAAACACATTATTGTTTTTGGAGATCTACTACAGTTGACTCCAGTGAAAGGACAACCAGTGTTTAAAATGGTCACGCATGAAGATACCAGGAAGTGCCTAGGAAGCATTGGAAACGTTAATATATGGTTACATTTCAAATATGCAGAACTACTCCAAAATATGCGGCAGGCAAAGGATGAAGATTATAAAAATATTCTACAAGATGTAAGAATCGGAAAAATAAGTCAGCATGGGAAAGAAGCTTTACATGGACGATTAATTTCAAATTTTTACCCAAATGGAAAAATTCTTCCAGAGAATATTTTTAAGAAAATTAACGAGAAGAAATCTGGCATATGTTTGATGCCTACTCTGAAAGAATGTTCCATGTTTAACAACAAAATGTTAAAGTTAGAAAATGAAGAGATAGTGAAACTGGAAGCTATAGATAAAATAGAGCATATGGGAGCAACAATGATTTTGTCTGAAAATTTGAAATCAAAATTGGATTCATTAGAGAAGACTATATCTAAAGTTGCTGGTTTTGAAAAGACTCTGAATGTGTGTTTAAATTGTCGGATCATTTTGAGAAGGAATTTAAATGTTGAAAGAGGTCTGGTAAATGGAGCAATGGGTCATGTTGTTGGTTTTGTGAATTACAAAAATAGAGATGGAATTTAAATTTTTAAAATTAAATTTGATGGCATTGACGAAATAGAACAAATTTGTCGTTGTTCAGCTAGATTTTTGCTTGTGAAAGACTTATATTTTCGCCGAAAACAGTTTCCTGTTTGTTTGGCATATGCAGTGACAATTAATAAATCTCAAGGTTTAAGTGTAGATAGTGCTTTGGTGAACATTGGAAGTTCTGTGTTTAAAGAGGGTATGGCATATGTGGCATTATCACGAGTCAGAACTTTATCAGGATTGTACTTGATTGAGTGTGATGAAACAAAGATTTGTGCTGATCTAGATTGTGTTAAAGAATACAATAGGTTAAGAAGAGAGTATGCTCCACATTTGCCTCAATATCCTCTGTTTGAAAAACGTGTGGTAGGCCGAAAAAGAAGAAATGAGAATAATTGCAGTGAGGTACTAGCAAAAAGACAAAAAGTAGATGACCCTGTAATTGTAAGCAGAAAGAAAAAGGATTCTGTTGAATATGTGGTTGGATTTCAGTTTGAAAACAGTTCTGGTGTCAACTGCTATGCTAATGTAGTGGTTAATGTTGTTTTTTTTCTTCAAAATTTACAAGAACAGATTGTTGAAAATCGGGATTAAACATTCTGCTGTTTATTGAATTCTGTGTTTGAGAAATGTAGCAGTGATAGAGCAAAAATAGAAAGTGTTTCAGAAATTAGAAATCTTCTAGACATATGTTCTGGTCAAAATCAATTTTCACAGATTATTCAGCAGGATTGTCAGGAATTTTTAATGTATATGTTTGATGTATTGGAAGATGAAGGAGTAGATATAAAAAATCTTTTTAGCCTTTCTTATCAATGGCAGCATGACTGTGACAACTGTACTTTATCAAGTAGTACTAGAATAGACACTGAAAGATTTATATATTTGAGTTTACCAGACTGCAAATCAGTGCCTTTTAATAATCTAGTTAAAGCAGCTGATCACAATGTGGTGTGTACCCAGTGTAAGTCTGCAAAGCTGTCCACATTATTTTTACAAACTTATGGTAAATATGTGATTTTAATGTTCCAACGATGTAGACCTGATGGAAGTAAATTGACAACTTCTATTAAAAATTTCGTGGCTTCTCAGTTATCAATTTCAGGAAGAACCTTTGCAACTGTAGCTATTATTTATCATGACGGTCCTTCCACAACATCAGGGCATTACACACGCTATTTAAAAAGTTGTAAAGGTTGGACCCTTTGTAATGACACTCATTTGACTTTCAAACAACGTTTGCCTTTTGACTTAAAAAATTCATATCTAGTGTTTTTAGAACCAAAATTTAAGTAAAGATAATTGGCCTATGAAGACGGGAGCAGGTAATAAAGGTTAATTTGCTGTTTAAAATTATATTCTGAGTAAAAGTGATCAAGATAATATAAAAAATTGAGTTGTCATATTGGGTACTGTAAGTAGATCTCATACTAAGTGATATCAGTATTATAGGAAATGATGAACATGAGTGAGTCAGAGATGGTTTTACAAATACTTAAATATTGTGAAAATTTTGTATGAGCCTTTCTTTCAGAACGTCGGAAAAATGGTAAACGGAGTTTCTTAGAATTAATTTGAAAATATACTCATACATCTGACACTATTTGGCCAAAAGGAAAAGTAAAGGAATGAGTAAAGAGTCATGACTGAAAAAAGGAGTATATGAAAATAATGAAAATATTTCAGATGTTCTTGGAGCTTTTCTTCTAGAAAGTCGATGAAATTGATTTTTTAGTGAACAGCAGAGTACTTTCCAACGAGAAAAGGACCTTCATGATATACTATTTGGCCTAAAGGAAAAGTAAGTGAATCAAAGATTAGTGTACATTTGTCATTTGTCAGTATCTAAGGTTTTTTTAAAAACACAATCTTTTAGATTGTGGTTTTTTTTTCCCGCTGTCATATGATGAGTAATTTGAACTCACTGTTTTAAGTGAAATTCAATATATTCTGAGAACAGCAAAAATAAACTATGTAACATGTTGTACAAGTTATTCTATACTTTGGATTGTGTAAATTAAATTGTATTCCCATTGTCTGACACTCACTTTCCTTTTTCCATCCTCTTTCAGCTCTTTTTACTCACTTATAATGTCTTTCTCTCACTCTCTGTAACCCCCATTCCTTTACTCCACTTCTTTCACAACCCCTCCTTCTCATTTCACCTGTCTGCATCCCCTCTCTCCCTTGCATAACTTTTCAGCTTTCAGTCTCTCTGCTTTACTTCCCTTTTCCGTATTTTCCTCCTTTGCTCTTTTAGTAATTCCTCTTTACTCACTCAGCAGTATTGTCGCACTCTATCACTATAAATCACCCACTCTCCCTCGCTTATCTTTGTTTGCTCCTTTCTTTTGACCTCTTCTCTCTATTTTCTGTTCACTACCTCTATGTCCTCAGTCCCTCACTCTCCTTGTGTTATGTTCAGTTGTGTTTATCTACCTTCTATCATTTCTCTTACAACAACTTCACTGCTCCTCTCTCATCGTTCTTCATCCCATTTCTTTTACTCTGGTTCCATTACTATCCCTCATTTCCTATCTTTCAGTGTCCTTCTGTTTACTTTTATCGCCGAATCATTTTCTCTCAGTACCACTGTTTTAGTCCTCTTCTCCTCTCTTTCCTTTTTTTGCTCCCTTACTCATTTCCTTTCCTCACTCATTGTACTCCACTTCACTCAGTTTTTCTCTTAGTCTGTCTGTCTACTAACTTCCTCACTACTTTTCCCTCAATCCTTCTATATTATCCTCTCTCCCTTCATCCCTTCACTCTATGACTGTTCTTCACTTACTCTCAGTTATCTTCCATTCCTCATTCTTCTAAATGCATCCTTAATTAGACTCTTTTGCGTCATTATCTTTTTACTTACTACTGTTTCCTGATTTAGTTTTGCTAACTCACATTCTTTTAGTATTTTTCTTACCTTCAGTTCATTTCTCTGTTCTTCTCTTCCTCTCTGTCAGTGAATCTATATGCCTTACTCTTAGTAATTTGCTCTCCTTCTATTTCTTTTTCTCTCTTTTTGTCCTTCTACCTTACTTTATTTCTCTTTCTGTGTCCTTCACTCTTACTTTATTTCTAAATACACTGTTATGATTTTTAAACTCTTCATTTGTATCTTTTATTTTAAAATAGATATTTTACTAATTATAACTTATTTTTTCTTCTCTCTTTCACAGATACAAAGTGTAGTAAAAAAATGTAATAAAAGTTACATTTATTATATGGTAAGTGTGACTAAAAAATGTAGTTTGTCATCACCCTTTGCTTTAACCTCACTAATAATTTCTCAAGCAACCTCACTCCTTTTTCCTTACTCTGCTTTGTTCACTTATTCTTATTCTCTATGTTTACTCCCCTTTCCCTATTTCCCCTCTCACATTCAACTTCTTTCAGTCCCCATTCTTTAGTTCACTTACCCTCTGTTCCCTTCCTTTGCTCCCTCACTCATTCTCTTTTTCTTAATTATTTACTTCACTCCTACACATACACCTCATCCCCCTCCCAACACATACACACACCTCTGACATACAGCCCACACACACACCACACACACACCTCATACACACACACCCCCCACACACACTCCTCACACACACACACATTCAATACACACACATACATCCCACACACATACCCTCCACACCCACACACCCCTCACACATACCTCACACACCCTCACCTCCACCCACACCAAAACACCCAACACACCTACACCCACAGACACACCTTACACACCCACACCCGACCTACACCCACTGACTCCCTATAAGTCACACACACTGCATTACTTACCTTTCTTTGCTGTTTCACTCAGACCCATTCAGGCACTGTTTCCTTTACTCTCTCTGTCCTTTCTCTTTGTCACTCCCCATGTCTTATCCTAATTCAATTTTTCACCCTCTTTCACCCCTCTTTACTTACACTCACTGTTCTTTTCCCACCCTCCCTCACCGTTGTTCATTTATCCCGGTTCCATCACTACCCTTCATTCCCCATTTTTTAGTGTCCTTTCTTTTTCTTTCAACAGCCACTCACATTCTCCCACTATTTCTACTTTAGTCTTCTTCCTCTCTCTTCCCTTCTTTCGCTCCCTTATTCATTTTACTTTTCTCACTTTCACCCTATTACACCTTCTCTGTTTTTTACTATGTAATAAACAATCCCTCTGTGTTTCTCCCTCTAGCTCTCTTTCTCTTAACATTACTCTCTTTGTGTTCTTCCCTCATGCTAACTCCTTCATAAATTTTTTTTTTTTTTTTTTGGGTGCGCGCCCCGGTGCGCGTACCCTGAGGAAAAAAAATTGACAGAGATTCTTTAAAAATATATGTTTATTTTTATAAATTAAAGGTAGTTCTAAAAAGAACAGTTTTTTTTCTTCTTTTTGTTGTTTTATATTTTATTTATTTTTTTTTGAACATTTTGTACTTTTTTTGGCTTTTCTGAACAGTTTTATATATTTTTTTATTTTTTATGGGGAGAAACAAAAAAAAGGGAATGAGATGTCATCAGTGATGTCACTGACCATGTCATGAATGATCTAATATGTGACATCATCAGCAGTGGATTGCGGGTACGCGAAATATAGTTAGTACAACTAACTATATAGGAGCAATTTCATTGGTTTTGTATGAGTAAAATGTCCAGCTAACTATAACACCACTAAAACATATAGTTTTTTGAGTGAATTTCAAAGGTTTTTTAAAAACTAATTCCTATATATATATATATATATATATATTCACTGAAAAAACCATAGGTTATAGACCATATATAGTTAGGAATTAGCATTTACAAAACCTTGAAAATTCACTGAAAAAACCATAGGTTATAGACCATATATAGTTAGGAATTAGCATTTACAAAACCTTATTTTACTCACACAAAACCATTGAAATTCCATATATAGTTAGTTGCACTAACTATATATCGCGCACCCGCAATCCACTGCTGATGATGTCACATATTACATCATTCATGACATGGTCAGTGACATCACTGATGACATCACTGATGACATCTCAAATGACATCACTGATGACATCACTGATGACATCACTGATGACAACATACAGTGACTGTATGTTTCTGTAAAGTTAAAATGTGTCTTACATATTGAAGAATGAGTGGAAGTATAAGTGTCTGGACAAAGGATTTAGTAGGTGCATGACTGAATGTATGAGTGAGTGATTAAATGTGTCTCACTGAGTGCATGGGTTAGTGACTAAACTGTCTTAATTTGTGCATCATTATGTCTGTTGTTCTGTAAACTGCTGCATGTATTGATCAGTAGCTATATGATTAACTATATGGGTTACTGATTGATTGTCCAAGTATTTGTATGGGAGACTGAGTGTGTGTGTGGCTGGCTGGGAGGTGTGTGACTCTGTGCAGATCAATGTGTACTTGTATCAATGATTTTATAAGAAGGTAAGTATGTGTTAGTATATGTTTGAAAATGTAAGGTGCTCTATGTTTAACTGTATAGACAAGAAAATGGAAGTGTCATTGATTCTTTACAGGACTGACTAGGTGTGTGAGTAACTCCATGGATGAGTGGCAGACTGTGAGTGTCTGTATAGGTGCATGAGTGCATATGATAGTGTTGTAAAGATGAGTGATTGTATGTATGAATGATTGTATGGGTGAATGAGTGAATGTGTGTGTAGACATAGGAATCAGTGAGTGCGTATGTAGTAACTAGTATTGGTGTGTCAATGGTTTCAAAAATTATACTCTGTATTTAACACTGGGTGAAACAGAGGTTATATTAAAATGTGAGGAGATGCATTGTATTGTCACATGAATGATATCATCAGTGATGTGGTCATTGATGTCAAATGAGATGTCATCAGTGATGTCATTTGAGATGTCATCAGTGATGTCATCAGTGATGTCACTGACCATGTCATGAATGATGTAATATGTGACATCATCAGCAGTGGATTGCGGGTGCGCGATATATAGTTAGTGCAACTAACTATATATGGAATTTCAATGGTTTTGTGTGAGTAAAATAAGGTTTTGTAAATGCTAATTCCTAACTATATATGGTCTATAACCTATGGTTTTTTCAGTGAATTTTCAAGGTTTTGTAAATGCTAATTCCTAACTATATATGGTCTATAACCTATGGTTTTTTCAGTGAATTTCATTGGTTTTTTAACAGCTAATATCTGTAGCTGTAAAATGTATTTTGTTTATGAATAATTTTTTTTTAAAATATTTTTTTTTCTTCGTTCCCGCTTCGCGAATCGGGAAGCTTCCCGTTAGCTGACCTTGATGCCGCGAAATAGACCGCGAGCCGGTAAACGTTTCTTTACCGCAACTGCCGCGTTAGAAAACAACATCGTGACGCCTCCCGTCCGCATGACGTTTCACGTTGTCGCGTGATACGTCATATGACGTGCTACGTTAGCGAACTGGTACGCGAAGCGAGTCGCAAAGCGCAGGTTTCTGGAAGCAAACCGGGAGGCCCTGCAAAGCGCTTAACGTAAACACAGCAGGTCATGTGACTTGGTAATAACACTTTTCATTGGTTCATTTCACTTTTGGTTTCCTAATGATGTAAGACTAGGTCATATAATATAAAATGAACACTTTTCATTGGTTGAGAACTCTTGTTTTTCCCAAATGATGAAAATCCCTCCTTCTTTCCTCACTCTGACTTTCATCTTTGTGAGAGAAAGACCCTTTGTTACCAGTGAGCAATGGCTTCTTTAGTAGCTTCAGCTGGTGCTTCCCCACCACCTCCACCACATCCAAGGAAGAGTGGACCACCTGCTCAAGTTATAATTCAACAAGAAGAGGAAGAAGAGGAACAGGACGACGAGCACGAAGAGAGGCAGTTTTTGCCTGAGGAGCCCAGGACGTCTCACCGGAAAGAAAACTTCATTTGGCAATTTTTTAAAATTCCCAAAGGTCAGAAAAAAGTAAATGCAAGATACGTAACTTGCCTTATATGTCAAGATAGACTGTCCAGAGGGACCGAGAAAAAATACAGTTTCGGAAACTACACAATGCATCGCCATATGACTAGGTGGCATCCTAACAACTACAGTGCTGCACAGTTTCGGAACGACCTAGATAATCTCCCTATTATGGCCAGAAGATCTGTTGTACCGGAAGTAACGGGACCAGAGGGCAGGGAGATAGTGCCAAATATACAAATGAGATTTGGTGAAGTAAAACACGTCTGCGTACATTGCGATGAATTCATTTGCTACGGAGAAAGAAGCATCACTCTGATCAACAGAGCTATTGACTATCATATGCAAGTTTGTACGAAACGCCCAAAATAATAAATACTTTTTTTTTGTTTTGTTGCTCCTGTTGAGCCCTTTACAATGAATCGTTTTCATTGCCCCCTCCAAGAAAAACCCCAAAAAATATAAAACTGTCAGAACTACCTCCCCGTTATTAAAAAATTGGTACAATATTTGGAACTGTGCCACCCTCTATTTCTCGTAGTTTGCTTCCCACTTCGCTCGCCGGTACGCGAACCGGAAGTGAACCAAAATTTTTTTTTTCAAAAAAGAACAGTAAGTATAAGGGAAGGAAACAGACACTTATGTTAAAAGAAAGACAGCTATAAGGGAGTAAACTAGAGATACTATTACCCGTAATCCACTGCTGATGATGTCACATATTACATCATTCATGACATGCTCAGTGACATCATCAGCAGAGGATTGCGGGTTTTTTGGCAACGTGCCTTATCCACGGTTTAATAACGCTGCCTTTTGCTTTATATAAGTTTTCAAATTGTATGAAATATATACCAATAGGTCGTTATGAACCTTTAGGTAGTGCTTTTCTTCATGAGGTCTGGTCGCTTCCATACACATACAGATGTTTCAAAGATGATCAAGAAGTTTATCTGAATGGAGAGGAATGCACTGAGACGCCACATCATTCACTAATGTGTAGGCACATACAGTTACACGGTTCATGCAACAAACACCGACCAAATATGGCTTGCGTGTTGCAAGGCACGCCAGTTCCTGCTATCATCCCCACGTTCAAGTTGTTGGAAAATGGTAGTTATTTGATGCTCAATAATGAAGATTGTTCTGGGTTAATTAAAAGTATTCCTTTTATCGTAACAGTAAGTGAACGGGTTATTTGCTGCAGAAGATGTTCTATTTCCTCCCACACATGAACATAGGGAGTTTTCAATCTCGCAACAAATACCAACCTTGGGAGCAGATTTCAACGGCATGGCAAGAATAAGAGCTCTTTTGTCTCAGAGAGAGGTGGCCTTGAGTTCGGCCCGTGAAACTTTCGTGCTTCACATAGCGAACACCCGTACAGAGGTGCAGACCCGTTTCAATACAGATTTGCCTTTCCATTTCAGCAAGATGGTTCGGACTATCTTTAACGCGTCCTCCACAAAGGCCCTGGCGCACTTTTTTAAAGTTGTTACCAGTGGTCTCGTGACTTCATTTGAGAAAATCTTTGGAGTCATCCCTGCTTTCTTTCATTCTATTTTTTCCACTCTGCTTCGTGGATTCCCATTTTTACTTGCATTACCAGCGGACGCTCTTGTGCTTTTTTACATTTTTAAATATGGATGTCCCTCCTGTGCAAGCTCCCGCCCTGCAGCTGCTGACACTGTTCCGCAATCGCATGCTAGAATATTATGGCACAATGCCGTTGGCGATATTAAGCACGGCATATGGATTATCTTTTCGATTCTCCTACTTCACCTGTGTCCAGCCTGTATTTCACTGCCTGACCTGTGATTTCGATTGGGCCATTGATTTGTGTCTCTGCGGACCGGTTTCTCCTGACATCGACTTTAATCAGCTGATGACTCCTATCATTACTCACGAGTTGGTTTGTCCTGGCGAAAGGATTATGGCTGTGGCATTGATGCATGGACTAATTGGTCCCTGGAATTTACTGGCGGCAACACAGTCTTTCTTGGAACAGAGCTTTCTTGAAAACCCACCGAGCTGTCCTATGATGGTGATAGAGGATCCGGTGCTGGGAGAGCACGTATGTTCTTTTCCGCTTTTAAATTGGATGGCTGAACTCTTTTCGGATGAAGACGGTGACTTCCTATTGGAGGCTGTTGCAGCTTATTTTGCATACACAGTTATGTCATAGACCTTTTTCATGTTTGATATGCTGAGTACTAGCATTTCATTGACAATTCATTGACTTATTTGTCAAGTTTTTATTATTTAGCTTGCCTATTGGCTTAAGACTCGATAAAGTACTTGGCTGTTTTATTTTTCTTTAGCATTAAATTTTCCTAGTTTTTAATGCTTTACCTTGCGGACCGTCCACATATAAACTTGCAATCTGCTCTCATGAGATGGCACTTCTATTATCTTATTCAGTTCGTTTCCGGATCATGGGGAGGTGTCATCTAGGTCCTGGATATCTTTACACCGTGTTAAGTTAGCATGGGCTCATTACCGGTTTAAACGCCATTTTTCCTTTTCTGCAACTTCTGCACACGACACTTAGTTGTTGCTTTAGCTTTCAACCTAGTAGTTCATCGTGGTTTACATGAGAATAATATGTTCTTGCTCTACTATCTGCTTTGCTTGTTAAACTATATCTGTACAGCGAGTGCTGAAGTTTCAAGAACAACACGATACAGAATTGTTATGAGGTCTGATCTCCACGACTTCATACTCATAACATAAGTGCAACTTCTGCCAATTCTGGGCATGAGGCGGGTTTTATATTGCTTTGCCGAACACACATACACAACAGTTGATGCGGTTCACATGAAGAGAGAGCTGGTGTATGCTGATGTGATTCCTTCAAATCTAAGACACTAAAGTATGGGCACGCCCTAAACCAACACAAAGAGACCTTCTTAGCAAATAATATAATATGTGTATTAGGGAGGGTGAGATATAAGCAGCCGCCCTGCCCCTCCCCCTCCCCGCCTCCCTGCCCCACCGTAACTCCCTCCACGGCCCGCGGCTGCTTATAAGTGTTGCTAACTCTTATTCATTTACAGCATGTTAACATACGGTCACCATTCGCTTTTTATGTACTAGTAACTATGCTGGTAATTTTGCTACTGATAATATGTGTACTTGTATTATCTAACATACTACGCCTGAGAAGACGGCATTAGTAAATAAACATTTCAAATACACATGTGTTCTTCTTAACTCCATGTTCTGGTTTCTAAGAAATATATAACGACCGACTGTTCATGAGTTCCACGTATCCTGAGGTACTATAAGTTCATATTCTGGATTGTCTAAACATTGAGAGTTTGTTATATCCAATGTGACACTGTACCTAGCTTGCTAAGGGGTTTTGATTACTAAGGTGAGTTCTGGGACACTTTAATTCGCCGAGGTTCCAATCCTCTGTCCACAGTTCTGTGTGAGAACAGAAACCCTGCGACAGGGGCACCCCTGAGCCTTGCTGGAGCTTCATCACACTTGCGATACAACTCCAGCAATGCGCCACCTTTACGGCACAGATACGTCACGCATCTGTGCTGTTTTTGCCCCATGATGCGCCGCATTGTAAATGCAGCACACCATAGGTGACGGAACAGCGGCACAGAATGACTAACACATCCCTGGTGATGCGCCAGTCATCATAAATCTATCCCTATGCTTCTTATCTTGTTAGAGATGAACCGCCATATGTATCATCAAAGTTTTTTGCATTTCCTAAATAGCGAACTTTAAGGAATAAATAGCGATTCTTTACCATTCCTAGTTTGCGATGACCTATTTGCTAATTACAAATTACCCATTCATTTCCATGCAGCAGGAGGCCCATAGGAATGAAGGTGCAATTTGCGATTAGCAATTACCTCATCGCAAATTACGAATTTTTCCGAGGGTGCAGGGGTGTCTCAAGAACACCCTGCTGCACCCCCGAAAAAGAAATTTGGGGGCATATGGCGCACATAAATTTTGAAAACATTCCTTTACCTCAAAAACGATTTTCTTTTTTTTTATATATTCATACTTTGAGTTTCAAAACAGTCTCAGAAACACACCAATTTGTCTTCAGCAGAGCAAAAGGTATGCACTCCAGAGTCTGCAGCTATCAAAAGCACAGAAATGCTGTAATTCCTCACACATATCTCTCATGTCACACCAATCAAAACTCTTCCCTCACTTTTTTTCAAAGCAAAACCCTGCCCCCTCTCTGCTTTTTCTGCATAGCAACCACCTCTTGCAAAACCTCTGGTGTTTCCAAGTTCACACAACAATGTTGCAATTGAACTCTGAACTCTCAGTGCACCTGCATATCCAGAGCATTCTTTCATTTAATGATTTTTTCTTCGCCACTCAAAATACATCTTTCAACGAACTCATCCATGCACACTAACTTTCTGTTTTCAGCAATCAAAATCCACCAATCACTCTTACTGCTTCATTAACACAGAAACTCCTCAGTTTTTTTCATTTTACACTCTCATTTTTTCAACTGCCATTTCATTGCCACACTTCATCTGACTGCAGCAGAACCTTCTCTCGCCATGTTTTCTGTCTGGATTGTTGGACATAGTTATATCTATTGGGCTCAAAGGTACGCTGAAAACAGGAATTTACCTAACCTCAATTTACAAGATGTGGAAATTAAGTGGTTTGGCCACAGAGGATTAAAATGTCACCAATTGATACCATTGGTGAAAACCTTTATGCATTTGCCAAAACCTGACCTGTTAATTGTGCACTGTGGAGGTAATGATTTGGGCACTTTGACTGGGGTAGGTCTGGAAATGCTTTTAAAGGACACCTTTGAGCAATTGATGGCACTTTTTCCTCAGACTGCCTTGGTATATTCAAATATATGCCAAAGACAAAAATGGAGGTGGTCGAACCAATTTTGTCCACAAATTGAGAAATCGAGGAAGCATGTAAACAAATGTGTTTCAGCTTACATGAGAGACCATGGAATGGGCTCCCTGTACAACAATAACTTGCGTTACTACATGCAAGATATCTACAGAGGAGATGGAGTTCACTTCTCAGATGAGGGCAACAGAATTTTCACTCTGAATTTAAGACTGTGCATTGGTACCTACTTATAAGTACCTAAATGTACCATAAACCCAAAAGCTCTTCTCAGAGCTACCCTACATCTGATCACTCACAATTATTATTTTACTCTAACTTTTTTCACTAATTTTCAAGAAAGTACGCTCCCCAGAACGCTTCCCGGTTCGCGAACCGGGCGCACTCCATGCAAAAAAACTAAAAAAACGGTATATTTTTTTTTTGCCCTGCGAGACCCTTTCAAAGCCTCCACATCAAACCTAGGGGGTCAGGGACGATCTACTATGCCCCCTTATGGTCATTTGCCCCTTTGCTTTGGCCTCCTCTTGTCTCTCGATCCTACCGAGAGACAAGATGGCGGCCGCTACGGACTGTTTGGAATGTTTACAGACGCCGAAGAACCAATCAGCTTCGTAAACCTCCGTAACGCGAAAAGTACACGAAGCGGAGCGCTATTACAGATATATATCTTTTTTTGAACGTTAATTTCTCAAAATCCACTGGAGCACATATATTGAGACCTAGCAAAGGCACATCGGGCTACCAGTCCCTAATATTTTACCAAGTTTCGTGCAAATCCATTCAGCCGTTCGATTATTATTATTATTTTTTTTTTTGCCCCGCGGGGCCCTTTTAAAACCTCCACATCAAACCTAAGGGGTCAGCGAGGATCTACTATGCCCCCTTATGGTCATTTGCCCCTTCGCTTTGGCCTCCTCTTCTCTCTCGATCCTACCGAGAGACAAGATGGCGGCCGCTACGGACTGTTTGGAATGTTTACAGACGCCGGAGAACCAATCAGCTTCGCTTCACAAAGCTCCGTTGCGCGAAAAGTACGCGTCCTGGAGCGCTGCCCGGTCCGCTGTTACAGATATATATCTTTTTTTAAACGTTAATTTCTCAAAATCCACTGTAGCACATATATTGAGACCTACAAAAGGCACATCGGGCTACCAGTCCCTACAATTTTGCCAAGTTTCGTGCAAATCCATTCAGCCGTTCGGGCTAAACCCGTTCGGGCTAAAAGTGAGGCCAACCGCCCTATGGAAAACTCAATGTTAAAAACACGTTTTGGGACCCCCCTTTTTTCTCGGCCCCCCCTTGACAAACCCCCCCCCAAATTTTCAAGGGCTGCTCAGAAACAAAATGTGCCATTTTCCTGAACATTTCAGCCAATTCCGTCCACAAACGCCAAAGTTATTAGACATAGAATTTTCAAAAATCCCATAGAGAAAAAATCCTAACTATATATACCTACTGGCGACCGCCAGTAGGTAATATATATATATATTCAATGAAGAAAACAAAGGTTACAGAGACGTCATAGTTAGGCTCAGGTGTTATAGTCAGTGAGTTAACTATTACTTGCGCCCACACCATGCACTGCTTATTACATCATATATAACATCACTCATGACATGATCAATGACATCACTGATGTCTTGTGGCTGTATTGGTGAGTGAGTGGGTGTATGAGTGGCCGATGGTGTGAGTGAGTGGGTGTGTGTGTTGATCTATGAATCAGTGAGTGGCTGTGTAAGTGCTAGGTAATATATATGTATAATATATATATATATATATATATGAACCACCATTTCCCAGCTGTTCCTGGTTTCTGAGTTGCGGCGAGCCTGTGCGGGTGCTGGACACCCTTTAAATCACAATCCAAGTCTCTCCCTTTACGAAGAAAACACACAGGCTGCTTCTGGATGCTAAAGTGTTCTTTATTTAAGGCACAGAATCTGGTAACTGCCTACCGACGCATTTCGCCTCTAAGGCTTGGTCACGGTAAAATTCATTTGTGCTAGGTGCTATTTACATACCAAATAGTTTGCATAGAATCAGGACTGGTACTGGTCACTTTACTAGGAAATTGTGGCAGACATCTTAGATTGATAAAGATTCATATGTCACACACGTTGCCACGATTTAACACTATGCTGTACATTTTGAACAATTATACATGATATATCTTGCCCCAGTGGGCTACTGTTGATTGTTATCACGCAATGTACATTTTTGCTGCTTTATCCATAACATCTCGCCCAAGTGGGCATGAATAAATCTGAACAGTGTCCGCCCAGATTGGGCACTTTTATCGTGGACAACATTCAGCAACTGTGTTAATGCTCAATTCCCAATTCCCGGATATTTCACTGGTTCCATAAATTCCTATACAAACAAAAAGAAATAGCAAGAATGTGCATGAACATTTAAAATCCTTAATTTTCAACAATATATACAAGATTAAAAAGAGATTTATAGAGGCGATTAGACTGGGTCTTTTTTACTGTATTAATTTTACAAATGGACTGCTGATTCTTCACTACAATTCAACCCTATAGGCTGTAGTGTTTCAAAATCAATGATAAATTTAGATTCTAGAATTCTCAATTGATGGAGTCTATCTCCCCCTCTCACGGATTGATTGACTGCATCCAACACCACATATTTGAGTAAATTGTCATTCTGATCATGGTACGTCTTATATTGACGAGCAACAGGATATTGTTCGTTGTTATTACTGATTGCTCTCTTGTACTCTAGTATCCTGATTTTTGCCCTGTGTTTCGTGCTGCCAATGTAAAATTTTCCACAGGGACAAATTAAACAATAAACACAAAATTCTGTATTACAATCAAAGGGCCCTTTGATTGTAAACATTCTAGAGCTGTTGGGTACCTTAATTTGATGGTCAACCACAAAATGAACATTCATTATTGAGTAATGAGGTCAAATACAGCAACTGTTCAAGAAACTGGATAAATTGAAGCCGAATCTCTGCAGAAATATCTGGATGTAAAGCGAGTGCCGAGAGGCTTGAGAATATACACTATTCCGACATTCGAGAACCCTGACCCGGAGATGTTGGAGGAGTGGTCATGCAACTCAAAGGAATGTTCCGCTACAATGATGCGAATTCTTATTAAATTTGCAATCAAAGACAGAGCAAAGTTGTTGGAGCAGATTGATGCAACGCTAACAGAATTGGCGACTTTAACCACGCAGGAGAAAATCCAAGAATTTATGACTAAACTGTAAGGGCGTTTAAAGAAACTTGAAGATGACATCACCGCCAAAAAACAACGAAAATGTATTAGAGATTTTAAAGATTACCAAACGGGCAGAACTCTGACATTTCACAAAAAATACGATTATTTATTCCAGAAAGCAAACGCTAAACTAAATGAGAGCACTAAAGCGAATGTTACAGTGGAGGGTGACAGCACTGCCCCTGAAGAAGTGATGCGTCGGATGGAAACCTATCCGATGCACCAGGCGGTGCAGCGAGAATACCAACTTGTGGAGGAGGTAGAGGACAGATCAATTTCCTCACACAATTCCAAATGCTGATAAAGCCAAACAAAACCAGCAAGGAGGGCATGAGGATCAGGATTTTTGCAGGGGCCGAGGACGAAACTTTCGAGGCAAAGCCAAAAAGCAAGGAGAAGAAAGAAAAGACGATTCCAATACACCCGCACCCATGCTGACAAGAGCAAGAAGAGGAACAAAATGACTGTGATTAACCTCTCCAAACGTGAGTTAACCAATGTTGAAATTGACTTATTAGCTTTAGGACTGTCCTTTTGTCCTATGCGCATAGACACATTTTGTTTCATTCGTAAATTAAAACTAAAAAAATGGTTTCAGTTCCATACACCTCACAGGGAAACAGAGTCAAGAGGGGACCCTCTAAGAGCTCTGAGTTTGTCCGATATTGATAACTTACAAACTGTAATTGCCTCGCCGCGGAAACGCCCCGCTGCACACTCTGCAGGCCGCAGCGCCGAGGAAATACGGTCGCTATGAGGAGATGGAAAGCCGGTATTGTGGCAAGTGAACATTGGCAGGTACCTTGGTGTTTCCCCTCCACAGTACCCACTATGGGGAAAACAGTTTTTAGCACAAAGCCCCGTTAAAGCAACCACTTTGGTAAAGTTACGGACTACCTGTCCCTGAAAGCACCTTTGCATGAAGTCCCACAAGGGCGGGGCAGAATGGTATTTAGTCCACACAGCTATCGGGACTTTGAGCACATAGCCAGTGATCAAGGGCATGGAGCCCGAAACCGGTATGGCGCTTCTGTTGGAGGAGTAAATACGCTGTAGTTGCTGCCCACAATAAATGAAGGCGATTTTCCATCTGTGTTGGCGTTTCCTTGCAGGGCAACCTTAGCAGGGCAACCTGGTGTTTTGGACATATATATATATATATATATATATATATATATATATATATATATATATATATATATATATATATATATATATATATATATATATATATATATATATATATATATATATATATATATATACATATATATATATATATATATTTATATATATATCTGTGGTGTAGCTAAATAAGTAAATAAACATACTCTGTGTGAAGGAACCTCCCGAGTGCTGTTATCCTTCCTGGGGATTTTTTGCCGGGATCTGATGAGCGCAATGTATATATATATATATATATATATATATATATATATATATATATTACCTACTGGCGGTCGCCAGTAGGTATATATAGTTAGGATTTTTTCCCTATGGGATTTTTGAAAATTCTATGTCTAATAACTTTGGCGTTTGTGGACGGAATTGGCTGAAATTTTCTGGAAAATGGAACATTTTGTTTCTGAGCAGCCCCTGAAAATTTGGGGGGGGTTCGTCCAGGGGGGGCCGAGAAAAAAGGGGGGTCCCAAAACGTGTTTTTAACATTGAGTTTTCCATAGGGCGGTTAGCCTCACTTTTAGCCCGAACGGCTGAATGGATTTGCACGAAACTTGGCAAAATTGTAGGGACTGGTAGCCCGATGTGCCTTTTGTAGGTCTCAATATATGTGCTGCAGTGGATTTTGAGAAATTAACGTTTAAAAAAAGATATATATCTGTAAGCGCGGACCAGGCAGCGCCCCGGTTCGCGGACCTTACGCGTATCGGAACTTCGCGTAGCAAAGCTGATTGGCTCTCCGGTGTCTGTCAACATTCTAAACAGTCCGGAGCGGCCGCCATATTGTCTCTCGGTAGGATCGAGAGACAAGAGGAGGCCAAAACAAAGGGGGAAATAACCATAAGGGGGCATAGTAGATCCTCGCTGACCCCCTAGGTTTAATGTGGAGGCTTTAAAAGGGCCCCGCGGGGCAAAAAAAAATAAATTTTTTTTTTGTTTTTTTGCGTGGGTAGCGCCCGGTCCGCGAACCGGGAAGCGTTCTGGGGAGCGTACTACAATGAAAAATGAATGATAGACTTTTCAAATGCTGTATGTTAATTGATTGTTGGTTTTGTTGATTATTTTTTATTTCCTTTATCTTCCCAGGGAGCGACCCGGTACGCGAACCGTTGAGCGCCTCGGTTCGCGGACCTTAAGCGTTCCGGGAGTCCACCATTTTGTGTTTCGGTCGAATTAAGATACAAGATGGAGGGCAAATAATGTTCAGAATGGGTAGAAGGGGGCACGGTAGAGTTATCTTGACCCCCTAGGTTTTCTGAGGGTGGCTGAGGAGGCTTATATGTGCGAAAAAAAAACATTTTTTAAAAAAAATTTCGCGAGGTTAGCTCCCGGTACGCGTACCGGGTAGCGCCCCAGGGAGCGTACTTTGTTGAAAATTAGTGAAAAAAGTTAGAGTAAAATAATAATTGTGAGTGATTAGATGTAGGGTAGCTCTGAGAAGAGCTTTTGGGTTTATGGTACATTTAGGTACTTATAAGTAGGTACCAATGCACATTTTTAAATTCAGAGTGAAAATTCTGTTGCCCTCATCTGAGAAGTGAACTCCATCTCCTCTGTAGATATCTTGCATGTAGTAACGCAAGTTATTGTTGTACAGGGAGCCCATTCCATGGTCTCTCATGTAAGCTGAAACAGATTTGTTTACATGCTTCCTCGACTTCTCAATTTGTGGACAAAATTGGTTTGACCACCTCCATTTCTGTCTTTGGCATATATTTGAATATACCAAGGCGGTCTGAGGAAAAAGTGCCATTAATTGCTCAAAGGTGTCCTTTAAAAGCATTTCCAGACCTACACCAGTCAAAGTGCCCAAGTCATTACCTCCACAGTGCACAATTAACAGGTCAGTTTTTGGCAAATGCATAAAGGTTTTCACCAATGGTATCAATTGGTGACATTTTAATCCTCTGTGGCCAAACCACTTAATTTCCACATCTTGTAAATTGAGGTTAGGTAAATTCCTGCTTTCAACGTACCTTTGAGCCCAGTGAATATAACTATGACCAACAATCCAGACAGAAAACATGGTGAGAGAAGGTTCTCCTGCAGTCAGATGAAGTGTGGCAATGAAATGGCAGTTGAAAAAATGAGAGTGTAAAATGAAAAAAAAACTGTGGAGTTTCTGTGTTCATGAAGCAGTAACAGTGATTGGTGGATTTTGATTGATGAAAACAGAAAGTTAGGGTGCACAGATGTGTTCTTTGAAAGATGTATTTTGAGTGGTCAATAAAAAATCATTAAATGAAAGAATGCACTGGATATGCAGGTGCACTGAGAGTTCAGAGTTCAATTGCAACAAAGTTGTGTGAACTTGCAAACACCAGAAGTCTTCCAAGAGGTGGTTGCTATGCAAAATAGGCAGAAAGGGCAGAGGGGGGAAGGGTTTTCATTTGAAAAAAAGTGAGGGAAGAGTTTTGATTGGGTGACATGAGAAATATGTGTGAAGAATTACAGCATTTCTGTGCTTTTGATAGCTGCAGACTCTGGAGTGCATACCTTTTGCTCTGCTGAAGACAAATTGGTGTGTTTCTGAGACTGTTTTCAAACTCAAAGTATTTGCTAAGGTGAGAAAATATTTCTTTAATTTAGATAGAGAATAGTGTGCTTTAAGGAGAAAATTATGATTTATGTGGCGCAAATTGCTTGTAAATATGCTCTCACATGTGTATGGAAAATTTTGATTTTGAATGTTTGTGTTACATAGCCATGTTAAAAGTGACCCAACCATGCTGGAAAGGCAATCAAAAAATGCTTTCATGTGTTTTAATGACATTTTAAGTCATTTTCCCATGTGCAGTGTTTAGAAATTATGATTTGAAAATCGTTTTTGGGGAAAATGAATTGTTTTTAAATTCATGACAAGGACATAATGGTGTATGCTTCTTTATAAGGCAATTGACTGTCCCTGATGTTATTTTTCTCATTTCAGTGTAAGACCTTTCTCTGTGGCGCAAATTGCTTGTAAATATGCTTCCACATGTGCATGGAAAATTTTGATTTTGAATGTTTGTGTTACATAGCCATGTTAAAAGTGACCCAACCATGCTCGAAAGGCAATCAAAAAACGCTTTCATGTGTTTTAATGACATTTTAAGTCATTTTCTCATGTGCAGTGTTTTGAAATTATGATTTGAAAATCGTTTTTGGGGAAAAGGAATTGTTTTTAAATTCATGACAAGGACATAATGGTGTATGGTTCTTTATAAGGCAATTGACTGTCCCTGATGTTATTTTTCTCATTTTAGTGTAAGACATTTCTCTGTGGCGCAAATTGCTTGTAAATATGCTCCCACATGTGCATGGAAAATTTAGATTTTGAATGTTTGTGTTACATAGCCATGTTAAAAGTGACCCTACCATGCAGGAAAGCCAATCAAAAAACGCTTTTATGTG
Organism: Lissotriton helveticus; assembly: GCF_964261635.1. Taxonomy (NCBI): domain Eukaryota; kingdom Metazoa; phylum Chordata; class Amphibia; order Caudata; family Salamandridae; genus Lissotriton; species Lissotriton helveticus. The sequence continues at coordinate 1,418,129,416 of NC_136068.1, read as the reverse complement.
TCTTAAGGACAATTTAAGTAATTTTCCCATGTGTAGTGTTTTGAAGTTATGATTTGAAAATCGTTGTTGAGGTAAAGGAATGTTGTTAAAATTTATGTGCGCCATATGCCCCCAAATTTCTTTTTTAGGGGTGCAGCAGGGTGTTCTTGAGACACCCCTGCACCTTTGGAATAAATTCCTAATTTGTGATGAGCAAATTGTTAATCGCAAATTGCACCTTCATTTATATGAGCCTCCTAGCCCATGGAAATGAATGGGTAAAATAGCAATTAGCAATTTTCTCATCGCAAATTTGGAATGGTAAAGAATCGCTATTTATTCCTTAAAATTCGCTTTTTTGGAAATGCAAAATAGTTATATGATACATATGGCGGTTGATGTCTAACAAGATAAGAAGGTTATGGATTCATTTATGCTGACTGGCGCAATGAAGTAGACATCACTTACTTCATTGGTAGAGCTTTACATGTATTATCTCCTCTGTATTCTTCATCAAGCGTAACTTTAATCTGCAATCCTGAGTAGGCCTCACTTTAAACAAACCTCTGGATAGGCTACATCTTATTGTTATCCTGTATTAATCATTTAAAATGCTAGGGACAGATTTATGATAGGTGTATGCCTCTTTTGCGCCACTTAGAAAACATTGTCCATGGGGAAATGACTTAAAATGTCCTTAAGACACATGAATGTGTTATTTTAAAACGTTTGCAATTTTTTTGGGTCACTTTTAACATGGCTATGTGACTCAAACAGTCAAAATCTAAATTCGCAATGCACAGGTGGGAGCATATTTACAAGGAATGTGCTCCATGGGGAAAGGTCTTATAATGTAATATGGGAAAAATGACATCAGAGACACTGAAATGCCTTATAGAGAAGCATACACCATTATGTCCTTGTCATAAATTTGCAAACCATTACTTTTCCCCAAAAACGATTTTCAAATCATATTTTGAAAACACTGCACATGTGGAAATGACTTAAAATGTCAATAATTCAAAATTTGCGATTCCTTAAATGCAATGTATCAAACAAAAAATATGTAAAAAATGATATTAAGGATTTGGAAACTACCACCAACTTCTAGTTTGTGGTAATTTGCGAATTCTTTTCAAAAAGCATTTTTTTCTAAAAAACAAAAGGTCCCATATGACGCCCATACATGCCCTTAGGGCATGTAGGTGTGCCATATGCTCCCAAATTTCTTTTTCAGGGGTGCAGCAGGGTGTTCTTGAGACACCCCTGCACGCTTGAAAAAAATCCTATTTTGTGATGAGCTAATTGCTAATCACAAATTGCAACCTTCATTCCTATGAGCCTCCTAGCCCATGGAAATGAATGGGTAATTTGCAATTAGCAATTTGCTCATTGCAAATTAGGAATAGTAAAGCATTGCTATTTATTCCTTAAAATTTGCTATTTAGGAAATGCAAAATAGTTTGATGGTACATATGGTGGTTCATCTGTAACAAGATAAGAAGCTTAGGGATACATTTATGATGACTGGCGCAATAAAGTGCACATTACTTACTTCATTGGTAGGCCTTTACATGTATTATCTCCTCTGTATTCTTCATCATGCGTAACTTTAATCTGCAATCCTGAGTAGGCCTCACCTTAAACAAACCTCTGGATAGGACACACTTTATTGTCATCCTGGATTAATCATTTAAAATGCTAGGGACAGATTTATGATAGGTGTATGTCTCTTTTGTGCCACTGTGCGTCACTTTTATGATGCAGCGGTGGTGCAAAAGATTTGCTATGAGGCGACAACATTACAAATTGATGCATTTAGGCAGATATGTCATGGTGTAAAAAAAACGTACCACATAAAACCCAAGCAGCAGTGATGCAAAAGATGCAACATGTCGCAAGACAGGCCTCACTTGGGGCCATATGTATCAAGCTAATTAGCATTTGCAAAGATCAAAATTCTACGAATTTCGGCCTTTGCGAATGTTAATTAGACAAATGGTATGTATCAAACAAGTTTGATGCAAAATAAGGAGTAGCAAAATTTGCTATTCCTTATTTTGCAATTGCACTGAAGGATTTGCAAATTTTGTGACTACTTAAATGCAATGTATCAAACAAAAACTATGTAAAAAATGACATTAAGGATTTGGAAACTATTGTGGTAAATTGGTGGTAATTTGTGAATTCTTTTCAAAAAGCTTTTTTTCAAAAAAACAAAAGGTGCCTTATGACGCCAACACATGCCCTTAGGGCATGTATGTGTGCCATATGCCCCCAAATTTGTTTTTCAGGGGTGCAGCAGGGTGTTCTTGAGACACCCCTGCACCCTTGGAAAAATTCCTATTTTGTGATGAGCAAATTGCTAATCGCAAATTAAACCTTCATTCCTATGAGCCTCCTAGCCCATGGAAATGAATGGGTAACTTGCAATTAGCAATTTGCTCATCGCAAATTAGAAATGGTAAAGAATCGCTATTTATTCCTTAAAATTCGCTATTTAGAAAATGTAAAATATTTTGATGATACATATGGCAGTTCATCTGTAACAAGATAAGAAGCTTAGGGATAGATTTATGATGACTGGTGCATCACCAGGGATGTGACAGTCATCCTGCGCCGCTGTTCCGCCACCCATGGTGTGTTGCATTTACAATGCGGCGCAGCATGGGGCAAAAACGGCACAGATGCGTGACGCATCTGTGCCGTAAAGGTGGCGCATTGCTGGAGTTGTATCGCAAGTGCGATGCAGCTCCAGCAAGGCTCAGGGGTGCCCCATCTCCACAATGCTGCGTCAAGACCTATGCCAGCTTCAAGTAGGCACAGGGTTTTGACGCAGCTTTCTCCTATCTGATTGTAAATGCGGCACACCATGGGTGGCAGAGCAGTGGTGCACGTTAACTGGTGCATGCCTGGGGATGTGCCATTTAATATAAATCTGCCCCTTTACATTTAAGTATGTGCAGGGGACACAGAGTCGGTGAGGCTTATTCAAGGTTAAGAAGAGATGAGTCCTGTTCAGTGAAAAATTAGACATAGGCTTCACCTGCTCAGCATTGCTGGACATGGCTAAATAATAGCTGCAAAATGTTAATCTTGTTAAACAATTTTACTATTATAATCTCTGAGATTTGTCTCTTACTCTGCAACATCTCATTGTTGTTATCTTTCTTTAAAGATAAAGACAACCTCAACATGAGCGACAATCTGCAATCAGTTGATTTTGACCTCATCATTGAACTTGTAATTGAAACATCAGTGGATGTTGATCCTTTGGATGATTTAAATCCTGAGGATGAAGAAGAGCGTGATGAGGATGCAGATTTGTCCGAATTATATGATATAGGATGGGAAGCTGACCTGCTTGAGCCTTTGGAAATATAAACATTTATTTTTAAAATTTATAATTAATAAAAAGTAAAAAGGTAAACCGTTTAATTTAAAAATAAAGACACCTTCAAAAACAGGTTATGTGTAGTGTCTTCAATAAAATATTAAAATATGCTCATAAAATTAGATCAGATTCACATATAAAATAGCATAGGTAACATAAATATAAATGTCATTTCTTTTCTGGTATTTCTGTATTGTAAAATTGTCAATGACTAAAAAATCTTCGAATTAAAATGTCAAGTAGTGTGTTAAGTTTTTGATCACTGTTACTGATTTACTGTTTGGTAATAATGTTTAATAACATTTTTTATTATATTTTTCCACAGATTCAACTGCAGATCATTTCAAGATTTCACCATGCCTACAATAGAAAGACAGATAAAGGCTGCAAAACGTCAAAGACAGCAGGTGAAAAAAAAAACGCAGCAGTCCTCTAACAAAAAGATTTCTCTAGCCACGAAGAAAGCACCGGGTAAGAGCTCTAAATATTTCATAAGAAATATTTGTATTAAAAAAAATATTACTACAGAAAATGTTTCAGTCCATAAAACGAGAAGGAAATCAAATGGAAAGAAAAGGACAATGAAAAATGTTACTGCTAGAGCAAGAGATAAATCTGTGCATGATAGTAGAAGGAAACAACAGTTTAGGGAGATTCGTAAACGAGTGTTCCGCAACAGGATAATTGGCAATTTGTTAAAAAATATTAAGAAAGGTCAACAGAAACTAGTTTTTTATAAGAGAAAAAAAAAAGTTGAGAAAGTTATTGATCAGGCATTTGAAATTAAACGTAAGTTATTTATTTTGATAATCAATAGAATTAGGAAGCTAAACAAGGCAATTTTTGATTTCAAAAGAAATAGTAGATGGAAGAGAATAGTTAATCGTAGTAATTTTTGTGAAGTTTTTTCTGGAGAATGGATGCATAGTTCAAGCTGTGAGGCATTTTTTAATGAGGAGAGTTATTTCCAGGATAATGATTTGGTGCATGCAGTTGACACCAGTGGTCGTGCTTATGAAGTGAAAGATGGTTGTCCAGTTGAAAAAGAAAAACTTGTGACAACAGAGGCAGAAGAGGTGTTAGGTAATGAGGTTTTAGGAAGACGTGCTAAGGGTCCTGTGTACACCTGGAAGTGTAGTAGTATTTGCAGTGTGCGACAGGATTCCATCAATTTGCTTTGTGATTTTGTACGGTCATTTAACAAAAAAAGTTTGAAGCAGAAAATGATGTTGTTGCAAGAATTAGATCCTTGCAGAGTAAGAGAAGTGACAGGTTTGCATGGTCATTCACTGGCTTGTCTTTCCAGGAGAGTATGCCAGAGTGTTTTTCATCATTTCAGGATGCTAGCAGTGCATCATAACAAAGTGAGGAAATTAGTTAAAATGTTGTATTATGCTAAGAGTCCAGCAATTATGCTGAAACAATTATGCGCTGCTCTTTTGCATGGTTCTGAAATAGATGTGAAGAATATATGTGAAGAAATTGAGTTTTGTTACTTTGGAAGTAAAGAGGAGAATGTTGAAATTGAGCAAGAAGTAGAGGGTCATGTGGAAGATAGTGTACAGGTTTCCAGTACAGATAATTTCCAGAGGGAAATTGCGACGTTTGACGTGAAATCAAGTGAGAGGCCTAATTTCACTTGTGTGTGTTGTCGACGCACTTATTATAAGAATCAGACTAAGTTAGTGGATTTATATGCAAAAAGTGAAAGGGAAAATAATAGTGAATGGAAGGATTTTGCAACATACTTGATGGTAGAAAATTGTTTTGATTTGGGATTGGATCAACGTGTGTGTACTTATTGTTGTAACAAATTAAAACAAAACCAGATGCCTGCTAGAGCAGTTCATAATAATCTGGAATTGGTTGAGATTCCTTCTGAATTGAAGGACTTAAATACTTATGAATCTATTTTGATTCAAAGTATCCATCCCTTTCAGGCTATTGTAAGAATGGAGCCAAAGACAGGGAAATTGCCTCCATCAGATTTACAGAGAGGATTAAAGGGAAGAGTTGTTTATTTGCCTCTAGATTTCAAGAAAAACATTAACACAATTGGAGTAGAAAAAGTGGAAGAGGAACCTCTGGTTATCTTAGTTAATGGGGTTCCGACAAAGAATAAGACAATATGGCAAGATTTAGTAGATGTTAGGAAAGTTAAAAAGGCAACATTGTATTTGAAAAAAAATAATAAATACTATAAGAATCTATATGTTGCAGAAGAGGAAGTAAGTGAGGAAGAGGATAGCGATTTGTGTGCTGGTCAAATTGAGAAAGTAGAACCCTCTACTAGTGAAGAAATATATGAACATTATAGTGTTCATCCTTTGCATTCCAAGGAAGTCATGGGGAATGCTATTGAGTTGTTTCAAATGAAACAAGCCAAAGGGAGTCCCATTAGTGTTTGGGAGGAAAGTTTGGAAGCTCGGTGTTTCCCACAGCATTTTCCAACAGGTCAGGGAGGAAGATATGATGAGCGACCTCATCAAATTCCTGCTTCTGAATACCGGACTTTGCGATTGTATGCAGGAGATGCTAGGTTTCGACAATGCATTCCTTATTTGTTTCATCTCCTGTTTGAAAGCGATCTGTCTGGACTGTCATATGCAGTGAACCACATCTTGAAAAGTGGTATACACATGCAAAACATCTCGGCAAGTGACTTTATGGATAAAGTCAATGTCCAAGATAGTATTTTGGATTCTCACCTGATTAATCTCATGGTGTGTCAGCGTGGTACTAATGAGTACTGGTACCGTCGTCATGGTGATTTAAAATGTATGCTGAGGAACTTAGGTACTCCCACATGGTTCCTCACTCTGAGCTGTGCCGAGTATGGCTGGGAAGACTTACTTGAATTTCTACGAGAGGCAAATGCTAACGTAGATAACATCGAATTCAAGACGCCTGGAGAACTGTGCTCTTTGGATCCAGTCAATGTATAGATTTGAAGGTATGATGTCTTTCATCATGAATAAGAAGAATCCACCTCTTGGAGAGGTGTTGGATTTCTTCTGGAGGAAGGAGTACCAAGCAAGAGGTGCTCCTCATATACATATGTTGTTGTGGATCAAGGATGCACCTAAATTTGGAACGGATCCAGGAGACTCAGTGATGAGTTTCATCCAACAGTATTCTACGTGTGCTGTTCCAAACGCAAAGGAGAAGAAAAACCTAAGAGAAAAAGTTCTGCGTTTCCAAAGCCATCGATGTGGAAAGTACTGCCGTCGTAAATTCCGAAACAAAGACAAGTTCTACACTAAATGTCGTTTCGGCTTTCCACGACCGGTGATTTCTAAAGGAAGAGTAAACAGTTTGATGTCTTCGTTGCGACACAATGTCATGAAGAAATCACCTAAAAACACTTACAATTTGAAGAGGAACGAAGAGTCCAAGTACATCAACGACTACAACCCGGTGATTTTGTCCATGTGGAATGCTAACATGGATATACAGTTTGTGGCTGATAACTGTATGGCTGTGGCTCGGTATGTGACGTCTTACATCACCAAAAAAGAGAAGACAGAATTGAAGGATATGTGGGAGGACATTTCCCATGAAAAGAGCCTCAGCAAGAAGTTGTACAGTTTCAGTCTGAAGATGTTGTCGCATCGAGAAATCGGAGCGTACGAATGTTCTGACCGGTTGTCTTCAGCAAGTCTCTATGCCAAGTCCAGGAGTATCGTTTGGGCGAGTCTTGGTCTTGCTGCAACGCGTAATCGAGTTCTCAAACCTGTGCGGGAAATTGAGTATTTGGCGGAAAAGGAGCCAAACAGTACCGACATTTTGAAGACAAACATGTTGGATACATATTATCCAAATCGAAGCAGTCACCTCGAGAATGTTTGTCTGTATGAGGTTCTGCAAAATTACATATTCAAGAGGAACATCAAAGAAGATACTGAGAAAGGAGTGTATGCTGTAATAGGAAGTGAGGGATGTCTGGTCAAGCAAAGAAAATGCCACTTGGTAAACCATCGAAAATTGAGTGGCGAATCTCCTGAAAAAAAGGAGTTTTTCTATTTAGCACTTTTGCAACTTTTCAAGCCTTGGCGTGCAGAAGAGGAACTGCTTGGAGATTTTCTCTGTTACGAAGACTCTTTCAATGCCGCCAAGGAGACCATAGAATGTCCTGCTTTTCCCAAATATGTAGAAATGTTGAATGCGGAAATTGAGCAGGAAGCAACGATTGCAGCCGAGATTGCCAGAGACAGTTCTCAGGACAGTCAGAGTTCTGCTTCATTGAGTCAGGATCCACTAGGAGGACCTGTTATCGAAAATGAAGCTGCCACTGCTATGAATGAAGTGGAAAGAGCCATGGCACATGCTCAAGAGGATGCGGTTAACTTAGAAGAGTTGGAAAGGCAACTCAACGTTGAGCAGAGGAAAATATATGACGAAGTTACCATGCAAATTGATCATGGATTAAGTCATGATAAGAAAGAGTGCTCATGTACGTCGTTGAAGCCTGTCCGACTGTACGTGAGTGGAGAAGCGGGAACTGGAAAAAGTTTCCTCATTAAAGCAATTTCATGCTATTTGCAGGAAAGGACAGAGTCATCGCTGTCTTGTGTTGTCACTGCTCCAACTGGACTGGCAGCACATAATATTAAAGGGATTACTTTACATCGTTTACTGATGCTGCCAGTGGAGCATGACAACAAATTAGAATATCACAAGCTATCTGGAGATGCTTGTTTTGAAGTTTCAAGAATCTTGAGGAAAATGAAACTTCTTATCATTGACGAAGTAAGCATGGTTTCCAATGTCATGCTTGCCTTTGTGCATTTGAGGATGCAAGAAGTTCTCAAAACAGAGTATGATGTGTTATTTGGTGGCAAACACATCATTGTTTTCGGAGATCTTCTGCAGCTGACACCAGTGAAAGGGCAACCTGTGTTCAAAATGCTCACGCATGAAGATACCAGGAAGTGCCTAGGCAGCATTGGCAACGTCAATATATGGTTAAACTTCAATTATGCTGAACTGCATGAAAATATGCGTCAGGCGAAGGATGAAGTTTACAAGACTATTCTACAAGATGTTAGAATTGGAAAAGTGACCGAGCATGGGAAAGAAGTTTTACATGCACGATTACTGTCAAATTTATATCCAGAACAAGATGTTGTGCCTGAGAATATTTTTCAGAAAATTACTGAAAAGAAATCTGGAATATGTTTGATGCCAACTCTTGCAGAATGTGCCAAATTTAACAACAAAATGTTGCATTTAGAAAAGCAAGAGATTGTGAAACTGGAAGCTATTGATAGAGTAGAGCATATGGGATCAACAATTATTTTGTCTGAGAATCTGAAAACAAAATTGGATTCATTAGAGAAGAGTATATCTAAAACTGCAGGTTTTGAAAAGACTCTGAATGTGTGCTTGAACTGCCGTATAATTTTAAGAAGGAATTTACATGTTGAAAGAGGTCTGGTAAATGGATCAATGGGTAATGTTGTTGATTTTGTGAAATACAGAAATAGAGATGGAATTGAATTTTTAAAAATTAAATTTGATGGCATTGAGGAAGTACAGCTAATTGCTCGTTGTTCTGCTAGATTTTTGCTTGTAAAAGACTTATATGTTCGCCGTAAGCAGTTTCCTGTTTGCTTGGCATATGCGGTGACAATCCATAAATCGCAAGGTTTAAGTGTAGACAGTGCATTGGTGAATATTGGCAGTTCTGTGTTCAAGGAGGGTATGGCATATGTGGCATTGTCACGAGTTAGAACTTTATCGGGATTGTACTTGATTGAGTGTGATGTCACAAACATTTGTGCAGATCTAGATTGTGTTAAGGAATACAATAGGTTAAGAAGAGAGTATGCGCCACATTTGCCTCAGTTTCCTTTGTTTGAGAAACGTGTGGTAGGCCGGAAACAAAGAAATGAGAACAATACTGGGGAGGTTGTAGCAAAAAGACAAAAAGTCAATGAACCTAAAATTACAAGCAGAAACAAAAAGGATTCTGTTGAAGATGTTGTTGGTTTTCAGTTTGAAAACAGTTCTGGTGTCAACTGCTATGCTAATGTAGTAATTAATGTTTTGTTTTCTCTAAAAAATAGAGATTGTGGTCAATTCTGATCAAAGATTTTGCAGTTTGTTAAATTCTGTGTTAGAGAAATGTACCACTGATAGAAGAAACATAGAAAGTGTGTCTGAAATTCGAAATCTGTTAGACAGATGTTCAGGCCAAACACAATTCTCTCAAAATATTCAGCAAGATTGTCAGGAGTTTTTAATGTATATGCTTGATGTATTACATGCTGAAGGTGTAGATGTAGATCAGCTGTTTGGGCTTTCTTATCAATGGCAGCATGACTGCGAGAACTGTATGGTATCAAGTACTACTAGTGTAGACTCAGAAAGATTTATATATTTAACTTTGCCAGACAGTAAATCAGTCTCCTTTAATAAGCTAGTAAAAGCTGCTAATCACAACATGGAGTGTAGCCAATGTAAATCTGAAATGATGTCCACATTATTTATACGAACATATGGCCAGTATGTCATTTTAATGTTCCAACGATGTAGGCCTGATGGAACAAAATTGACAACTTTAATAAAAAAAATTGTAGCTTCGCAGTTGTCAATATCAGGAAGGACTTTTGTAACTACAGCAATTATATATCATGACGGCCCTTCAATAACATCAGGACATTACACAGCTTATTTAAAGTCTAGAAATGGCTGGTCATTCTGCAATGATTCTGTTTTAATTTTCAAAAAAAAATTGCCGTATGACCTTAAAAACTCTTACCTGGTGTTTTTAAAACCAAAATTTTAGGGAAATAATCTCGGGATGTGCTCTGTGGAATTTCAAGAAGTTCTAATGGCTCCTACACAATTTGGCCTTGAGGATAAGTGTAGTTCAGAGACATAACTTCTAATCATAGGACTGGACATCATGGAGATATATGTGCACTTTGAATGAGTTCAGAAAAACTGTTTCTTTTTATAAGCTAATTGAAGCAGCCAATCAAAACATGGAGTAGAGGGAATGTAAGTCTGCAATGCTGTCTACTGTTTTACATTGCTTTGTGATTAAAAGTGATGTAGAGAATTAAATAATTGTAGTAGTCATAGAGGTAGTGTAAGTCTGCTTCATATTAAGCAGTATCAGTGTCATAGGAAATGTAGAACATGACTGAGCAAGAAGGGGAAGATATTACTATTCCAGGATTGTGAAAATGATCTTCAACATTTTAATTCTGAAAGTTGCGGAAATGCCAAATGATGGGATTGGCTTACAAGAAATCCAAGAGTTATAAATGGCTCTGACTAGATTTGGCCTTGTGGAAAATTGTGGTAGAGAGCAAGAAGTCATTTATTGCATGTAACGTGTTTTTAAAAACGATGGAGGTTTTCTTTCAGAAAGTGGCGGGCTGAAAGTAATAACAGCACAAAAGAGTGTAAGCTGTTCATAGGACATCCTTGGACGTCATGGAAAGTAAGTTAACTTTAAGGAGTTCTGAATTTTGATTTCTGATGTTGTATGGGTTTTTTAAACACAATCATTTTGATTGTGTTTTTTTTTCCCCGCTGTTACATGATGAATACCTTCAAGTCACTGTTTTTAGTGAATTTTGATACATTCTGAGAACAGCAAAAATAAACCATTTAACATGTATAATTAATTCTGTACTGTTTGCATTTATGATGTATATGTAGAACTGTGTAGGAGGCATGGAGAAGGTGAGGCTTCTGTAAGTGTCAAAGTTGTTGCATGCAGTGCTGCACTTCTACGTATTCTTTCATATGCTGGACTACATCTGCACAATGAGATACCTAAGCAAAGGAAACACAAGTGATGTGATTGTGAAATGAGCAAAATAAATTGCACATATTTCAATTACATCACCTGTGTTTCCTATCATTATGAATCACATTGTGCAGATCAAGTTTAGGTCTGTCCAGGGAAACATAGGAGGTTTCTACTTTGTTGAAGAGTGCAGTGGACATGACTCACTTCATTGGTAGACTTTCACAGATATTATCTCCTCTGTACACTTCAACAAGTGTAAATCTCATCTTGAACTCTGAGTAGGCCTCACCTCAAACAAATCTCTGGATAGGAGACATGTTATTGGCATCCTGAAGCGACACTTTTCTGAAACAAGAGCAATGCAAAAGATACACCATGTTGTAAGATAGGCCTCACTTCATCTGCATCAAGATACTGTTAGTTTAAAATGTATATCTTTAGGACTGTGTAGGGGACCTGGAGAAGCAGAAGCTTCTGTCAGTGTCAAAGTTGTTGAAAAACTATTTGTCCTTCAATCTTTTCCCTTGTCTTTTGTAATTTTTAAATACATGTTTTAATATTTTTCAAATGTTGGTTCTCTCTTTCACAGATTGAAAGTATAAAAATAAAAAGTGATTAATTTAACGGCAATTATAAGGTAAATAGTTGTACTCTTTTCGTTACATTTCTATCACATTCACCTACTATTAGATCCACTGCTTCACTTCTTTAACCCTCAGTTTCCTGCCTTTGCTACTTTCCTCATTCCTTTCTCTATTACCTACTTACTCAACTCCTTCCACTCTTTTTCTCAGTCCCTCTGTTCTCATAGTTCCTCAGTCTTGTTCACTCACTCCGTCTCTATTACTCTTAGTGTCTGTGAATTACTTTCCCACCTTTTTTTTTGGACCGCTTCCCGGGAAGTGGCCCGGTTCGCAAACCAGCAGCGTTACGGGAGTCCACCATTTTGTGTTTCGGTCGAATCAAGATACAAGATGGAGGGCAAATAATGTTCAGAATGGGTAGAAGGGGGCACGGTAGATGTATCTTGACCCCCTTGGTTTTCTGAGGGTGGCTGAGGAAGACCATAGTTCTTCACTCTTGTTCACTCTCTCTGTTTCTATTAATGTCACTGTTTATGACTGATCAAAAAATTTTTTTAAAAAAAGAACAGTAACTATAAGGGAAGGAAACAGACAGTTATGTTAAAAGAAAGACAGCTATAGGGAGTAAACTAAGGATACTGTTACCCGCAATCCACTGCTGTTGATGTTACTGACCATGTCATGAATGATGTAATATGTGACATCATCAGCAGTGGATTGTAGGTAACAGTATCTCTTGTTTACTCCCTAGAGCTGTCTTTCTTTTCACATAACTGTCTGTTTGCTTACCTTATACTTACTGTTCTTTTTTTTAAAAAATATTTTTTTTGGTTAGCTTCCGGTACGCGTACCGGGTAGCGCTCCGGGGAGCGAACTAAGAGAAATAGAGGTTGGCAGAGTTCCAAATATTCTACCAATTTTTTTATAATGGGGAGGTAGTTCTGAAAAGAACTTTTTTTTTAATGTTTTTGTTGTTTTATATTTTTTTTAGTATTTTTTAAACATTTTTTTACTTTTTTTGTATTTTCTGAACGTTTTTATATTTTTTTTGGTTTTTTTTTGGGGGGGGAAACAAAAACGATCCATTGTAAAGGGCTCAACAGGAGCAACAAAAAAAAAGAATTTATTTTTTGGGGCATTTCGGACAAACATTAACATGATTCTGAATAGCTCTCATAATCAAAATGATGCTACTTTCCCTGTAGCAGATGAAATCGCCGCAGTGCACGCACACTTGCTTCACATGCCCAAACAACATTTGAATGTTTGGGATCATCTCCCTCGCCTCTGGTCCCGACACCTCTGGAACAACCGATCTTCTTGCCATTGGGAGGGGATTTTGTTGCTCATCACGTAGCTGGGCAGCACTATAATTATTTGGGTGCCACCTACTCATATGCCGATGCATAGTGTGATTGCCGTAACTGTATTTTTTTTCAGTTCCCCTTGACAATCTATCACCGCATATACGGCAAAACACGTAGCGTGCATTCACTTTTTTTTGCCCCTCAGGAATTCTATAGAATTGCCAAATGTAATTCTCTTTTCGATTGTACCTCCTGGGCTCCTCTGGCAAAAACCTTGGCTCTTCCTCCTCTTCCTCCTCTTCCTGTTCTTCCTCTTCTTGCAAAATTACTTCAGCAGGTGGTCCTCTCTTTCTTGGATTTGGTGGAGGTGGTGGGTTAGAACCAGCTGAAGCTACTAATGAAGCCATGTCAAAGTGTAAATAAAGGGTCTTTCTCTCACCAAGATGAAAGTCAGAGTGAGGAAAGAAGGAGGGGTTTTCATCATTTGGGAAAAGCAAAAGTTCTAAACCAATGAAAAGTGTTCATTTTAGATCACATGACCTAGTATTACATCATTAGGAAACCAAAAGTGAAATGAACCAATGAAAAGTGTTATTACCGAGTCACATGACCTGCTGTGTTTACGTTACGCGGTCGGCGCCGCGCCGCGGATCGCTTCCGGTTCGCGTACCGCTGCGCTTCCGGGTACGCTAACGTAGCACGTAATATGACGTATTACGCGAGAACGCGAAACGTCATGCTGACGCGACGCGTCACGATGTTGTTTTCTAACGCGAGAGGTGCGCAAACGGAACGTTTACCGGTTCGCGGACCGGGTCGCGCCTCCGAATTGAGCTAACGGGAAGCTAACCGGTTCGCGTACCGGGAGCGAAACAATAAAAATAATAAAAAATTTTTTTTTATTAAAAACATGTAAAAAATATTTTTCTATTTAAAGAAGAATACATTGTAAAGGTTTTGATATTAGCTGTTAAAAAACCAATGAAATTCACTGAAAAAACCATAGGTTATAGACCATATATAGTTAGGAATTAGCATTTACAAAACCTTGAAAATTCACTGAAAAAACCATAGGTTATAGACCATATATAGTTAGGGATTAGCATTTACAAAACCTTATTTTACTCACACAAAACCATTGAAATTCCATATATAGTTAGTTGTACTAACTATATATCGCGCACCCGCAATCCACTGCTGATCATGTCACATATTACATCATTCATGACATGGTCAGTGACATCACTGATGACATCACTGATGACATCTCAAATGACATCACTGATGACATCACTGATGACAACATCCAGTGACTGTATTTTTCTGTAAAGTTAAAATATGTCTTACATATTTAAGAATGAGTGGATGTATAAGTGTCTGGATGAAGGATTTAGTAAGTGCATGACTGACTGTATGAGTGAGTGGTTAAATGTGAATATATATATATATATATATATATATATACATATATAAATAAACACCACGTACGACTCCTTTAAGAATTAAACCGGACACTGACATAGGGGGACATTTTCGGTAATTGAGTCTTTTAATCTATAATGTTGCTGCGATGCGTTTCGGCAAAAACTGCCTTGCTCACACATACATATATATATATATATATATTCACAGAAAAAACATAGGTTTCAGGGGCGTTATAGTTAGTTGGACATTTCACTCGTACAAAACCAGAGAAATTGCCCCATTGTAGTGAGTGCAGCTAACTATAACTCACGCCCCCGCAATGCACTGCTGATGACGTCACATTTTACATCACTCGTGACATGGTCAGTGACATCACTGATGACATCACTGATGACATCTCAAATGCCATCACTGATGACATCATCCAGTGACTGTGTGTTTGTATAAAGTTTAAATATGTTTAAAATATATAGCGAAAGGTGTACTGAAGAATGAGTGGGTGTATAAGTGCCTGAATGAATGATTTAGTAGGTGCGTGACTGACTCTATAAGTGAGTGATTAAACGTATCTTACTGAATGCATGGGTTAGTGACTAAACTGTGTGAATGTCTGTATCTGTCTGTCTGTTGGTGTGTAAGCGGCTGCATGGGTTTGTGAATGGCTACATGAGTGTCTATATGGGTTATTGATTGGTTGTCTGAGTATCTGTATTGGTGCCTGAGTGTTTGTGTGGGTGGGGTGTGTGTGACTCTGTACATAGATGTGTGAGTGGGTGATTCACTGGGTGCATGTTTTCAAGAGTGCATCTGTGATGGACTGTATAGGTGGGTGAGTGTATGTATGGATATGTTAGTGAGTGAATGTTTATCTCAGTGGTACATGTGTGAGTAACTATATATGTGAAAGGCAGTATATATGTGTGTTAGAGTATATAAATGGCTATAAGTGAGAGTGTGTGATTGTGAGAGTGGCTGTATGATTGAGTGTGTGTTTGTATCAGTGATTGTATAAGAGCGTAAGAATGTGCTAGTATTTGTATGAGTAGGTGAGCTGGTGTTTGTATAACTGTGTAAGTGAATAAATGGCAGTGGTATTAATTATTTGCATGACTTACTAGGTGTGTGAGTACCTCTATGGGTGAGTGGCGGTCTGTGAGTGTCTATATAGGTGTATGAGTGCATATGAAAGTCCTATACTGAGTGACCATAAGTATGAGTGACTGTACGGATGAGTGAGTGGATGTGTGTGTAAAGCTAAGAATCAGTGATTGGGTATGTAGTTATTGGTGTTGGAGTGTCTATGGTTTTGAGAATGGTAGTCTGTAATTTAGAGTGGGTGTATCAATGGCTATATTAGGGTGTGAGAAGATGCATCAAATAATCACATGGATGATGTCATCAGTGATGTCATTTAAGATGTCAACAGTGATGTCACTGACCATGTCATGAGTGATGTAATATGTGACGTCATCAGCAGTGCATTGCGGGGGCGTGAGCTATAGTTAGCTGAACTAATTATAACGGGGGAATTTCTCTGGTTTTGTACGAGTGAAATGTCCGACCAGCTATAACGCCCCTGAAACCAGTTTTTTTCAGTGAATTTCTAAGGTTTTTTAAATGCTAATTTCTAACTATAATGTGCCTGGAATCTATGTTGTTTTCCAGTGAATTTCAAAGGTTTTTTAAATGCTAATTTCTAACTATAACATGCCTGAAACCTATGGTTTTTTAAGTGAGTTTCAAAGGTTTTTTAAATGCTAATTTCTGTCTATAACGTGCCTGAAACCTATGGTTTTTTCAGTGAATTTCAATGTTTTTTTAATGCTAACTTCTAAATATAATGTTCATTTAACATATAGTTTTTTACGCCACCCAAGAAAGACACAACACCCACTGCCAAAACCCCCAGGACCTACCCCCGTACCACCCCTCTCCCTACTACCACCAAGGCAGTACAGAACAGGACAGCAAACCCTCCAAAAAGGGCATGGTCCCTCAGCCATATATGGTGATGCATACACTTAAATATACATAGAGGTGCACTTTGTTATTCTTGAGTTCTGGTATTTCAGAATCAAATTTGTGCGTTTCAACATTGCATACATAAGTTTGTGATGACAATGAATGATGCGCGCCCTCTCCCCTGTTTTGATTGGATCCATTTTGTAGTTATTAGACTGACTAGCCTCTGGGATGCACTTGCGCTCTGAGGGTGGTACTATAACCAGGGAAGACTTTGAACAGTTTTTCCAAGCACTCCCAAACTGTTGTGTTACTCTCTGTTAAAGAAGGACAACAATCCCGAGACATGTCCTTAGATGAAAAGAATTGGTTTCACCAGCAGTGGCAAATACCACAAAGTCTTTCAATTAATGGGAGTGTTGTCATACATGGCATTCATCACAAAGCACTTGGGAGAAATGTGTGCTGCTATGCCAGGCAATGGTACTCCCTCACCTTCTTTTATGGTCTCTTTGCGGTCACTCAATCACAAACCTCTCAATAGTGGAGACTCAGTTGACGTCTTTTTTGGGCCTGCCACAGTGTGGTGATAATTCAGACAAAGATGGTGTCAGTCACAAAACTCCAGCTAGCGTGTCAGAAATGCCACAATATTTTGCAGTTAGCGATCATTTGAAGTCTGGCAGAATAGTGCATCTGCTCTAAAACAGTGGGTGCAGCAATCTGAAAAACGTGCAGTTCTCTCCAACCTGTTTATGGATGGAAGAACTGCTGAGTTTCTTACAGCGAAGCCTCAGCTGGCTCTGACATGGGCCCTTGATTGAGCAATCGAACCACCGGACCATAGAGGTAGTCACTGGGAGACAACCATCACTTGTTTTCCCTAAGTATAACCACCATGTGAGACATTTGAGTCCATGGTACAGAATTCCACAGTAGCTACCATGTCCGGGGAGAAGACTCCACAAATATCATGGCCATTGTTATTTTTTTCTGCAAGAACAAACTGCAACTTTTGGCAGATTGATCTTTCAGGGGTAAAATACGTTGTAGAGGGAGCACATGAAACATAAAGCGATGAAAGAGATCAGTGCCTTTAATGGAGCCACCACAGTGGAAGCTTCACTGAAGGCGCTGAGCTCCATTGTAAAGCCTTTGGGGCTCTCCAAATCTGGTGGGTGCTCTTATAGCAGGAGATTGAAGACCAGAGCCTCTGCTGACCCAGTGGGTCATCTGCCAGGCTTTGAATGTGGTCCTGTGTCACAAAATGCAGGGAAACATCCTCAGCATGTTCATATCATAAGATATGTTGACCATGTGCCCCACTTTGAGGCCATAGTGTCAGTGCTTACATTGTTGGAAGACATTACATCATGCAAAACGGGCATTGGCAGACACAAAGGTATCCCCCCACCTTCCAAAGAGGCTATTCCCAAAGTGTAGAGAGGCAGCAGCGGGATAGATTTCTGCAATGTTTGTGTACATCCGGTGGATGAAGTACATCTGCCACTCTTAACACAGACATTCTGCCAGTAGAACTCTAAATCAGCTTGCAACACAAGCCCTAAGTTCTGTTAGCGAGGCAAGCAGTTTCTAGTATGACTGAAAATTGATTGAGTGGCTTAAGACAATGATGTCTTTCTACCTGACACATTAGGCAAGCATTTTGGGTAAGGTACATACACGTATATTTCTTTGAACAATTTCTCCTTCTTCAGTAATGCTAAGTAAAATATTTGTTAACCACCATTTGTAATAATCGAGACAATTTCGCAGTTGGAAAGGTTTGACTGCTATTCACTTCTTCAATCTTCATTACATAAGGCTTGCAATTGCGGTGTGATAAACTAGACCAAGAAACTCCATTACCCTGTCTTGCGGCATTACTGCAGGGTGATTTTACCTTCCCCTGTTGAGTTACTGATTTCGGAATGGGGAATAACTTTTGGGTGTGGTTTTGCCGCACCTGATATCCGTATTTTCTTCCATTAACAACCTCTTTTCCCGTAAAAATTCCTCAAAGTTATGCGTAGAAGAATTTGTGCTGAAAAATCACAAAGTGCAGTAATTTTGCAGTACTCCGAATCATATATCGAGCACAAACACTATTATGAGATCTTTAAAGTGATTGACCAGTATAAAATGTTGTTTTGGCACTGGTCAGGAAGTGCAAATGTTTATGTACTCTGGAAATGTCGGTAAGTGCACTTGCTCTAATGTACAATAAATCAACATTAAAGTGGACTATTTTTGTTTAAGAAGGTTTGGCACTTTTGCAACCACCACATAATATGCCCCTAGGCAGGACTCGTGGTGAACAATACAATAAATAGGGAAACCTGAGAATAGTGCTTATATTAGTGGTTGTAGAAGATTGGATGCACAACTGTTTATGTGAGGTTCTATGGCATTATGGATTCCGCCCCTACCTCTGCTCAAGCAATCAGCTAAGTTAAAGCACAGCTCTGCCTGGCTTACCTTCACGTCCTACTTCAACCTTTACAGCCAAACTCTCCCTTTCCATCACTCCGAATGTTCTTAGTCTGTCTTCTTATCACACTCTCTCTACCCAAATGTATGTCCCACCCTCAAGCACTCCACATTCCACCACCACTGCTAAGCCAGAAAGGATGTTCATCGGAGAATCGAAAACTCGCTACAGAGCACTGCTGTTATTGGAATCGGCCATGTCTAATAGACTCTGCCATTCCTGAGTTTCATAAAATGAATACAGTTTAAATCGGTGACTTGAAATTCTGTACTAGGAAGTGTTATATATATAAAAAAAATATCTTTTACTATTGTTGAGCCGATCTCATGTCTCAGCTTGCACAGTATTGTGGGCTGAAAATCCACACGTGTCTGATGATCATCATAAAATCAACAGTTCACATGGATCGTATTCTGTTTTGGGTCTGATGGGAGTAACCGCAGAACAAAAGTCTGGCAGTTTTCGTTGATGTCGAGGAAGGGCAGCAAAATAAAGATTGTGTGCTTTTAACAGAAAAAAAAGAAAAACAGAAAAAGAAAAAAATCAACTCTGAAAGTCCCCTATATTTTAATCTAACCAATCAGTGTCCAACGGTTGCGTAGGAGGGCATCCACATGCCAGATATTCAGGCTAACCACTTACTATCTGAAAAAGTTCCATTTTGGTTCATTGCATTTAAAACTATCTTCTGGGGCTGTACTGAAAATCTAGTAAAGATCCGGCCTTGATTTAACCAGTCACAGTGCCCAATAGTAACCCTAGAAACCGTGCATAAATGAGGGATTGCCCAAAATCAAAAGTGGAAACTTTCTGGAATATACGAGGTGTCATATACTTCCGGTCTCAGAATTTAAGGCTCTTTTTTATTTTTTTTATTGGAGTTCATGGTGCAATGAGAAAATACATAATTAGCCACAAGCAAGGTATAAGAACATCTGATACAATTACATGATCACTCGTATATAAGCAGCTAAAAACACATTATTTGACGTGGGGATAAAAAGGATATAAAAGATCTATCAATAAATATAACAATACAATACATTTCAAGTTCTTATTCTATCCTCCAGCCATTTCTTAACCGGGGCCCATAATCGTCTTCCCATTTCTCATTTTTTAATACCTTTAAATTCATAGAGACAAGACTCAATATAATAAATACCCAAAAATCTGGAGACCCACATCAGAATTTAAGGCTCAGTGGGTCATTCTATGCTCTTTTAACGGTCCCTTTCAGAACCAAGGCTTTGTATGACATATCTCCTGAGCAGCCGAAAATGAGACTTACTCTGTCTCGTATTATGTTCTTGGTCTCCCAGTTCACATAAGAGAAATATATTTTCATTCAGGTTCCCACCACTAGACTGCTATGTACAGTTGTACTTAAATTGTGCTTTCAATTAAACCAATGGCACATGCAGGTTACATAAGTTACTGAGACAATTGCGTGCCTTTGCCAGTGCAGTCTCGTACAAGACCTGCATACTGAAGCAAGCAACAATTTAAGGATCTGGCAACCCTCGAGCCACAACTGGGGGCAAACAAGAAGCAGTGCAAGATGTCAAGACAACAGTACTTTAACATGAATGAATGAAAGAATTCCACACATGGCTCAAGCATGCTTCCCTCATACAACTCCAGAAGCCACGGGGGCCTCACAAACAAGAGGGGGCTCTGCTATTTTCAGGGCCGACCAGGGTTGCATTGTTTGATATTTCTTCACTCGAGTCGAGCACAACGGTAATAACCAGTTTAACTTCATGCATGACTTCATTTTCCTCCGGTAGCGTGGAGAACATTTCAATGCACTAGACGGAAAAGTTAAAGCCTCATTAAGCACGCTCTCTGAGTCTGAACGAGCGTCTTACCTCAGCGACGACCCGGCACAGCTCATGACTCATTTCCTATATGCACGGTTGTCCCTTTAGGTTTGATCTGCATGAACCGGAAGTTCAGTATGTGGAACGCATACAGAGAGTGGACACATGCTTATGTCAATGCACGCACACTCTGATAATTCGGTATTTGTGTAAAAGCCGAAGGGAAGTCTGCTCAGTGCCAAAGCACAGAGATAGAAGTGACCTCCAGAGCATGCTCTCATTAGCACGTGTGCAAATATTTAAAAAAAACCCGGGGGTGGCGGTCCCCAGGGCTGTCGGGGCCTGCCTGGGCTCCCGCAATTTCAATTTTATATGCCCCTGGGACTTGGCCCACCTGGGGGCTAAATAATAACGGGAGCCCACGCTTTGTTTTAAAAAGAAATTCGGCCTAAATTCGTGCTGGGTGAGCGAATCTCGCTGATTAAAAAAAATATGCTTTTTTTGGCCCTGGGGGTCCTTATGAGACCCCCTGAGCAGGTCTAGGGGGTAAGGGTGTTTCTACCCAGCCCCCTTTTGTTGTTTTACGCCTTTGTTTCTCTGTTTTCTTGTGCCTCGGTTACCAAGGCACAAGATGGCTGCCAACACTTCCTGGTTTGGAGTCTTGACAGGCAATTAGCATAAAGCTTTTGGTCGGGAGGGTGCGCGGATCCTCTGTGCCTCTAAATATCAAAACTTTTATTTTTGATTTTCTCAGCAACTACTGAATGGATTTACACCATGTAAAAAAAAGGTTGCTCTCTGAAGTAAGGACTACCTTTTTGCCAAATTTGGTGTAAGCAGTTCTAGCTGTAGCCATGTCTAAAGTTACCTATGGGAAATGCATTTTTCACCTCTTTTTTTTTTTTTATTTCTCAGGAACTACTAAACGGATTTACACCATTTAACAAAAAAAGAGTACTTTCTGAAACAAGGGCTACCTTTTTGCAAAATTTGGTGTAATTCCGTTCAGTAGTTCTGTTTCCTATAGGAATTAACATGGAGAAAACACATTTTGGGACCCCTTTTTTCTCGGCCCCCGCTTGCCGAATCACCCCGAAACTATCAAGATAGGAGCTGATCGGAGCGCCCCACTAGCTTTGAAAATATTGCGAAGATACATTAACCGGCGCCATAGAATAGAAACAAGTTCCTAACTATAACTACCTACTGGCGACCGCCAGTAGGTAATATATATATATATATATATATATATATATATATATATATATATATATATATATATATATATATATATATCCAAAAAAACAGTCCTGCTCCCACAAAGAAGAGGCACGTACACGAAGTGTGCTTGGATAAGGCTTCTTTATTGTTATTCAGGTCTCCCACGACCCCGCATAGAAAGAGAGACGCGTTTCGCCTGCGCAGCAGGCTTTGTCAATCTAATTGGTGCCATAGAGTTTCTAGGATATATAGCCCTCCTCCCTCCATCAGGCATAACATAGGCATAGAAAGTGGACTGTGTGCACGAAAATATCACAGGAAAAGCTTATAGGTTTTAACATATACATATATGCAAAATGCAAACAGTATCGACTAAAAGGCATGGAAACTGCATACTGCGCAGTAGCCAAGTAATGCCAACTATTTAACTTGATCCTATTCCTGATGTATACACAGTGAATATAAAGATGTGTCTCGTTAGCCTGAGATCTAAACAAGTTATAATGACATGCTGAGGTGCTCTTCTAATAATATAAAAATATGGCATCAATGCTCTCAAAACATGCTGCCTACCTGACAGTATAAAAAACTGCAAGAATTAAAACTGCTTATAGATGCAGAAAGTGTTACGAGTGACAACGATTCTTATTTGCTTTTCCCTCATTTCCTAGTGACTGAACAGAGCATAAATTACCCGGTTAAATAAAAGATATTACACTGAGCAGAATTGCATCGAGCTGTATTATTGACTGTGTGCAAGAACAAAACCAAAACAGTAAAAGCATACAGGGCATGTACCCGATCCACGGGGCTCAAACGTCACATGCTGTGTATAATTACGGCGAAAATGCCGGCCTCCGAGTGGTTGCTACTCTTCCCAGCGGGACTTCGTGACCCATAATCCCTTTAAAACAGCTTTACATGTCCGTAATGAAGAAATACATGTTCTTTGCGAGAGCTCAAATCTGCAAGTACTTCAGAAATTCGCCGTGTCATTAACCGGAGGAAAGTTACACAAATGACTGTAAGCCCAGATTTCGAAATGAAAGGACAGGAAATATCGCAAATGTCAATGTTCGTTTAAGCAGCACAAGATATGTCTTTGTCATAGGCATACACACGGGGTTGGAAGAGACCGATGTAAATAAATTGGATATGCCCAACACACCTCACCGCTTATGCGTCAGCAGCCACGGTGCCCAGTCACCAAAGGGCGCCAGTATTCTGGGCAAGGCATTTCTTGCTGCGTGAAACAGACAAACGTGCTTACAGTCGGCAAGACCGCCCGCTCCGCAATCCAGAATCCCCACAGCTGCCATCCTTGTTCTTCTTCCTGGCGCGCTCTCTGGGGGCTCTACTGCCTAGCACTACCATGCTCCTCCAACAAAGATTGCGGTCAAGAGTAGATATATATAACTAACTATATATGGTATATATATCACTGAACAAACCATAGGTTATAGACCATATATAGTTAGGAATTAGCATTTTTAAAACCTTATTTTACTCACACAAAAGCATTGAAATTCGCATATATAGTTAGTTGTACTAACTATATATTTCGCACACCCGCAATCCACTGCTGATGATGTCACATATTACATCATTCATGACATGGTCAGTGACATCACTGATGACATCACTGATGACATTCGAATATATATGCGAATTTCAATGGTTTTGTGTGAGTAAAATAAGGTTTTAAAAATGCTAATTCCTAACTATATATGGTCTATAACCTATGGTTTTTTCAGTGAATTTCAATGGTTTTTTAATAGCAAATATCAAAAGCTGTTAAATGTATTCTTCTTATAAAGGAAAAATATATTTTATATGTGTTTAATATATTTTTTTTATGTATATATATATATATATTTTTTTTAGTTTCGCTACCGGTCCGCGCACCGGGTAGCTTCCCGTTAGCTCATTTTTATGCCGTGACCCAGTTCGCGTACCGGGAAACGTACCGTTTGCACAACTGCCGCGTTCGAGAACAACATTGTGACGCGTTGCGTAAGCACGACGTATCGCGTTGCCGCGTAATGCGTCTTATGACGCGCCGCGTTCGCGCACTTGGAAGTGCTCCGGTGCGCGAACGAGGTGCGAAGCACAGCTTACCGGAAGTGCTCCGGGCGCGGGACGCGTAACGTAAGCGTAACAGGTCATGTGACCTGTAAATAACACTTTTCATTGGTTTAGAACTTTTTTTCTCCCAAATGATGAAAACCCCTCCTTCTTTCCTCACTCTGACTTTCATCTTTGTGAGAGGAAGACCTGTTTTTGCTTATTAAAATGATGGCATCTGTAGTAGCTGCAGCTGGTGGACCCCCACCACCACCACAACCACCTAGGAAGGAAGGACCACCTTCACAGTTCCTTCCCAACCCAGAGGAGGAAGAGGAAGAAGAAGAGGAAGAGGAAGTAGAGCGGAGGCAGTTCTTACTTGAAGAGCCCCGGAAATCCCACCACAAAGACAGTTTTATTTGGCAGTTTTATTCTTTTCCTCGAGGCCAAAAAAAAGTGAATGCCCGACATGTGACATGCCTCATTTGTAAAGATGTTTTATCTAGAGGTACAGACAAAAAGTATAGTTATGGTAACTATAGTATGCACCGTCATATGCAGAGGTGGCATCGACTGAATTACAGCGTTGCAGAGATGCGTCACCTCCAAGACATCCCACCAACTCCTGTGGCCAGTACATCGGCACAGGTAACTCTGTCGGGACCAGAGGCGAGGGAAACGGTCCCAAACATCCAACAGAATTTTGTGCACATGAAGATAGTGTGCCTTTATTGTGGCGACCTACTCTCATGTGCAAATATGAGTATCAATTTGATAAACAGAGCATTTGAAAACCACAAGTGCTCAAAACGCCCCAAAAAATAATTTTTTTTTTGCTCCTGTTGAGCCCTTTCTAATGCCTGTTTTTTGTTGTTCCCCCCCAAAAAACCCCAAAAAAACATAAAATTGTTCAAAAAAAAAAAAAAAAAATGTTCAGAAAAATAAAAAAAAATATAAAACAAAAACATAAAAAAAGTTCTTTTCAGAACTACCTCCCATTTTAAAAAAATTACTAAAATTTTTAGCACTCTTCATTTCATTTTTCTCATGGGTGCGCTTCCCGGTACGCGCACGGGTAAGCGCCCCGTTAGCGCAACACAAAAAAAAGAAAAAAAAAACAAGAGAAGGAGAGCATAAGAGAAAGAGAAAGAGAGAGTAATGTTAAGAGACAGACAGCAAGAGAGAGCAACACAGATGTACTGTGTAATACATAGTAAAACAGTGTAAAAGATATAACAAAGTGTAAGAGAGAAAATGTAAAAAATATAAGGCTGTGAAACAAAGAAAGAGAGACGAAGAATACTAAAGCAGAGGCACATGAAGAATGTGAGTGTCTGTAAAGACTAAAAGGAAAGAGAAAAAATGATGTGCAAATAAAAGGTAATAACGGAACCAGATTTAAATAACACTGGTAAAGGAGAGAGAGAAAAAAGTAGTGTGCATAAATAAAGAGGGATGAAATAAGATGGATAACATCGAATAAAGTTAAAACATGTGGATTGACAGAGAAAAAAAGTAAAAGAAGAAAAGAAGAAGTAACAGAAAGGGAATAATTGAAGCACCAAAGAAATGTAAATAATGTAATGTGCTTGAACTTCAGGGAGAAAGCATAATGAACAAGAATTGAAAGAGTGAAGAGACAGAGACAATTACAGTAAGATAGACGGACTGAGTGAACGGGAATGAAGAACTGTGAGAACAGAGGTACTGAGAAAAGGAGTGGAATGAGTGCAGTAAGTAAATCACCCACACAACACAACAGCTACCCTACCTCAAAGCACTCTTAAATATGATTTTACTGTTTCTCTTTGTTTTCCCCTTGTTACGCTCCCCGGTGCGATACCCATAGTAAAAGTAAAGAGGGGTGATAGAGGGAGAAATATTGAATTAGGATAACACATGGTGAGTGACAAAGAGAGAGGACAAAGAGAGTAAAAGGAACAGTACCTGAATGGGCTTGAGTACAACAGCAAAAAAAGATAAGTAATGCAGTGTGTGTGACTTAGTGGGTGTAGGTCAAAGTGTGGGTGTGTAAGGTGTGTCTGTGGGTGTGGTTGTGTGGAGTGTTTTGGTGTGGGTAGAGATGAGGGTGTGTGAAATATGTGTGAGAAGTGAATGAGTGTGGAGTGTATATGTGTTCAATGTATGTGTGTATGGAATGTGTGTGTTTTTGAGGAGTGTGTGTGGGAGGTTTTTTTTGTGTGTATGATGTGTAGGTGTGGTGTGTGTGTGTGGTGTATGTTGCAGGTGTGTGTATGTGTTGGGAGGGGGATGAGGTATATATGTAGGAGTAAGGTAAATAATTAAGAAAAAGAGAATGAGTAAATAAGCAAAGGAAGGGAACAGAGGGTAAGTGAAGTAAAGAATAGGGATCAAAAGAAGTTGAATATGAGAGGGTAAATAATGGAAGGTGAGTAAACATGGAGAATAAAAATAAGTGAGAGAAGCAGAGTAAAAACACAGGAGTGAGGTAGATTGAGAAAATGTTAGTGACCTTAAAGCAAAGGGTGATAACAAACTACATTTTTTTAGTCATACTTACCATATAATAAATGTAACTTTAATCTTTTTTTACTACAGTTGGTATCTGTGAAAGAGAGAAAAAAAATCTAAGTTATAATTAGTAAAATATGTATTTTAAATTAAAATATACCAATGAAGAGCTAAAAACATCATAACACTCTATTTAGAAATATAGTGAGTGAAGAACACAGAAAGGGAAATAAACTAAGTTAGAAGGACAAAAAAAAGGAAAAAGAAATAGAAGGAGAGCAAATTACAATGAGTAAGGCATATAGATTCACTAAGAAAAAGAGAGAGAAGTACAGAGAAATGAACTGAAAGTAAGAAAGATACTAAAACAATGTGAGTTAGCAAAACTAAATCAGGAAACACAAGTAAGTAAAAAGATAATGACTGAGACAGAAAACAGTCTAATTAATGATGCATTTAGAAGAATGAGGAATAGAAGATAACTGAGAGTAAGTGAAGAACAGTCATAGAGTGAAAGGATGAAGGGAGACAGAATAATATACAACAATTAAAGGAAATGGACTAAGGAAGTTATAAGGTAGACACACTAAGAGAAAAACAGAGTGAGGTGGAGTACAATGAGTGAGAAAAGAAAAAAAGTAAGTGAGCAAAAAAAGGAAAGAGAGGAGAACACGACTAAAACAGTGCTACTGAGAAAAAATAATTTGGTGATGAAAGTAAAGAGAAGGACAATGAAAAAAGGAAATGATGGATAGTAACGGAACCAGAGTAAAAGAAATGGGATGAAGAACGACGAGAGAGGAGCAGTGAAGTTGTTGTAAAAGAAGTGATAGAAGGTAGATAAACACAAGTGAAAATAATACAAGTAGAGTGAGGCACTGAGTACAGAGAAGTAGTGAACAAAAAATAGAGAGAAGAGGTCAAAAGTAAGAAGCAAACAAAGATAAGCGAGGGAGAGTGGATGTCAGAGAATGGGAATACAACTTAATTTACACAATCCAAACTATAGAATAATTTCTACAACATGTTACATTGTTTATTTTTGCTGTTCTCAGAATATATTGAATTTCACTTAAAGCAGTGAGTTCAAATTACTCATCATATGACAGCGGAAAAAAAACCACAATCTAAAAGATTGTGTTTTAAAAAAACCCTTACATACTGACAAACGACAAATGTACGCTAATCTTTGATTGACTTACTTTTCCTTGAGGCCAAATAGTATATCATGGAGGTCCTTTTCTCGTTACCTAGTATTTTGCTGTTCACTTAGAAATCCATTTCATCGACTTTCTACAAGAAAAGCTCCAAGAACATCTGAAATATTTTCAAAAATTTAATATACTCCTTTTTTTCAGTCATGACTCTTTACTCATTCTTGCACCTTTCCATTTGGCCAAATAGTGTCAGATGTATGAGTATATATGAGTACTCCTCCCGTCTTCATAGGCCAATTACCTTTACCTAAATTTTGGCTGTAAAAACACTAGGTATGAATTTATAAAGCCAAAAGGCAAACGTTGTTTGAAAGTCAAATTATTGTCGTTACATTGGGTCCAACCTTTAGAAGTTTTTAAATAGCATGTGTAATGCCCTGATGTTGTAGAAGGACCCTCATGAAAAATAATAGCTATAGTTGCAAAGGTTCTTCCTGATATCGATAACTGAGAAGCCACAAAATTTTTAATAGAAGTTGTCAATTTAGTTCCATCAGGTCTACATCGTTGGAACATTAAAATAACATAGTGACCATAATTTTGTAGAAATAATGTGGACAGCATTGCAGACTTACATTGGGTACACACCATATTGTGATCCGCTGCTTTAACTAGATTATTGAAAGACACTGATTTGCAGTCTGGTAAAGTTAAATATATAAATCTTTCAGAGTCTATTCTAGTAGTACTTGATGAAGCACAGTTATCACAGTCATGTTGCCATTGATAAGAAAGGCCAAATAGATTTTTTATATCTACTCCTTCATCTTGTAATACATCAAACATATACATTAAAAATTCCTGACAATCCTGCTGAATATTCTGTGAAAATTGATTTTGACCTGAACATATATCTAGAAGATTTCTAATTTCTGAAACACTTTCTATTTTAGCTCTATCACTACTACATTTCTCTAACACAGAATTCAATAAACAGCACAATGTTTGTTCCCGATTTTCAACAATCTGTCTTTGTAAATTTTGAAGAAAAAAACCAACATTAACTACTACATTAGCATAGCAGTTGACACCAGAACTGTTTTCAAACTGAAATCCAACAACATCTTCAACAGAATCCTTTTTGTTTCTCTTTACAATTACACTTTTATCTACTTTATGCCTTTTTGATGATACCTCACTGCAATTACTCTCATTTCTTCTTTTTCGGCCTACCACACGTTTTTCAATCAGAGGATATTGAGGCAAATGTGGAGCATATTCTCTTCTTAACCTATTGTATTCTTTTACACAATCTAAATCTGCACAAATCTTTGTTTCATCACACTCAATCAAGTACAATCCTGCTAAAGTTCTGACTCGTGATAATGCCACATATGCCATACCCTCTTTAAACACAGAACTTCCAATGTTCACCAAAGCCCTATCTACACTTAAACCTTGAGACTTATGAATTGTCACCGCATATGCCAAACAAATAGGAAACTGTTTTCGGCGAATATATAAGTCTTTCACGAGCAAAAATCTAGCTGAACAACGACAAATTTGTTCTATTTCATCAATGTCATCAAATTTAATTTTTAAAATTTCAATTCCATCTCTATTTTTGTAATTCAGAAAAACCAACAACATAACCCATTGCTCCATTTACTAGACCTCTTTCAACATTTAAATTCCTTCTTAAAATGACACGACAATTCAAACACACATTCAGAGTCTTTTCAAAACCAGCAGTTTTAGATATAGTCTTCTCTAATGAATCCAATTTTGATTTCAAATTTTCAGACAAAATAATTGTTGCTCCCATATGCTCTATTTTATCAATAGCTTCCAGTTTCACTATCTCTTCATTTTCTAACTGTAACATTTTGTTGTTGAACATGGAACATTCTTTCAGAGTTGGCAACAAACATATGCCAGATTTCTTCTCGTTAATTTTCTTAAATATGTTCTCTGGAAGAATGTTTTCATTTGGGTACAAATTTGAAATTAATCGTGCATGTAAAGCTTCTTTCCCTTGCTGACTTACTTTTCCGATCCTTACATCTTGTAGAATATTTTTATAATCTTCATCATTTGCCTGCCGCATATTTTGAAGCAGTTCTGCATATTTAAAGTTTAACCATATATTAACGTTTCCGATGCTGCTTAAGCACTTCCTGGTATCTTCATGTGTGAGCATTTTGAACACAGGTTGTCCTTTCACTGGAGTCAACTGCAGAAGATCTCCAAAAACAATAATATGTTTTCCACCAAATAAGACATCATAGTCGGTTCTAAGAATTTCTTGCATTCTCAAATGCACAAAAGCAAGCATGATATTTGACACCATGCATACTTCATCAATGATAAGAAGTTTCATTTTCTTCAGGACTCTCGAAACTTCGGAACACGCATCTCCTGATAGCTTGTGATACTCCAATTTGTTATCATGCTCCACTGGCAGCATCAGTAAACGATGTAAAGTAATCCCTTTAATGTTATGTGCTGCCAGCCCAGTTGGAGCGGTAACAACACAAGACAGCGGTGATTCAGTCCTTTTCTGCAGATAAGTTGAAATGGCTTTAATCAGAAAACTTTTTCCAGTTCCCGCTTCTCCACTCACGTACAGTTGGACAGGCTTAAATGATGTACATGAGCACTCTTTTTTCTCATGACTGAATCCATGTTCAATCTGTTCTGTGACTTCGTCATATATCTGTTTCTGCTCAAGGTTTAGTTGTTTCACCAAATCTTCTAAGTTAACTTCATCATCTTGACCTTGTTCCATAGCTCTTTCCACCTCATCCATGGCAGTAGCAGCTTCATTTTGGATAATTGGTCCTCCTAGTGGATCCTGACTCAATGAAGCAGAACTCTGACTGTCTTGAGAACTGTCTCTCGCAATCTCTGTAGCAATTGTGGCTTCTTGCTCTATTTATTCATTCAACATTTGCAGATAATTTGGAAAACAGGACATTCTATGGTATCCTTTGTTGCATTAAAGGAGTCTTCATAACAGAGAAAATCTCCAAGAAGTTCCTCTTCTTCACGCCATGGTTTAAACAGTAGCAAAAGAGCCAAATAATAAAATTCTCTTTTATCTGGATTATCACAACTCAATTTGCGATGATTAATCAAATGACCTTTTTTCTGTTTCACTAGACATCCTTCACATCCAATGACTCCATATATTCCATTATTGATATCTTCTCTGATGTTCCTCTTATAAATATATCTCTGCAGAACTTCATAGAGACAAGCGTTCTCAAGGTGATGACTTCTATTTGGATAGTATGTATCCAACATGTTTGTCTTCAAAATATCTGTACTTTCTGGTTCTTTCTCTGCCAAATACTCTATCTCTTGTACAGATTTCAAAACTCGATTTCATGTTGCAGCAAGACCTAGACTCACCCAAATGATGGTTCTAGATTTGGCATAGAGACTTGCTGACGACAATCGATCAGAACATTCATACGCTCCAATTTCTCGATGCGACAACATCTTCAGACTGTAACTGTATAATTTCTTGCTTAGACTCTTTTCATGTGAAATGTCCTCCCACATTTCCTTTAGTTCTGTCTTTTCTTTTTTTGTGATGTAAGACGTCACATATCGAGCCACAGCAATAGAGTTGTCAGCAACGAATTGAATATCCATGTTAGCATTCCACATGGACAAAATCACTGGGTTGTAGTCTGGAATGTACTTAGACTCTTCGTCTCTTTTTAAATTGTATGTATTTTTTGTTGATTTCCTCGTCACAGTATGTCGCAGAGAAGACATCAAATTATTTACTCTTCCTTTAGAAATCACTGGTCGTGG
The DNA here is from genome assembly GCF_964261635.1 of Lissotriton helveticus. Taxonomy (NCBI): domain Eukaryota; kingdom Metazoa; phylum Chordata; class Amphibia; order Caudata; family Salamandridae; genus Lissotriton; species Lissotriton helveticus. The sequence goes on along the minus strand of NC_136068.1, from coordinate 1,418,097,926 downwards.
AAAGCTGAAACAACATTTTGTGTAGAACTTGTCCTTGTTTCTGAATTTTTGATGACAGTACTTTCCACAACGATGGGATTGAAAGCGTAAAACTTGTTGCCTTAAACTGTTTTCTTCTGTAGTTTTCGGAACAGCACATATTGAATACTCTTCAATGAAACTCATCACTGTGTCATCCGAATCTGTTCCAAATTTGGGTGCATCTTTAATCCACAACAACATATGTATGTGAGGAGCACCTCTCGCTTGATACTCCTTTCTCCAAAAGAAATCCAAAACCTCTCCAAGGGGAGGATTTTTTTTGTTGGTAATAAAAGACATCATAGCTTCAAATCTATGATTAAAATATCTGCATACATTCACTGGATCCAAAGAGCACAGTTCTCCAGGTGTTTTGAATTCTATATTTTGTATATTAGCATTGGCCTCTCGTAGAAATTGAAGTAAGTCCTCCCATGCATACTCGGCACAGCTAAGAGTGAGGAACCATGTAGGAGTTCCTAAGTTTCTTAGCATACATTTCAATTCCCCATGGCGACGGTACCAATACTCATTTGTACCACGCTGACATGCCATGAGATTGATTAGATGAGATTCTAAAATATTATCTTGAAGATTCACTTTCTGCATGAAGTCCCTCGCCGAAACATTTTGTAGATGTGCTCCACTTTTCAGAATATGGGTTACTGCATAAGAAAGCCCAGACAAGTCACTTTCATACAGTAGATGAAACAAATAGGGAATGCATTGACGAAACCTTGCATCTTCAGCATATAATCTTACAGTTCGATATTCAGATGCAGGAATTTGAAGTGGTCGATCGTCATATCGTCCACCTCGACCTGTTGGAAATAGCTGTGGAAAACAACGAGCTTCCAAACTTTCTTCCCATACACTAATGGGACTTCCTTTTGCTGTTTTCATTTGAAACAAGTCAATTGCATTCCCCATTACTTCTTTGGAATGTAAAGGATGAACAGTATAATGTTCATATATTTCTTCACTTCTAGACACATCAACTTTTTCAATTTGGCCACCTGAACAATCACTGTCTTCATCTGTAGCTGTTTCCTCTGCTGCAACACATACATCTTTGTAGTACTCATTGTTTTTGACTAAATACAACGTTGCCTTTTTGACTTTCCTAACATCCACTAAATCTTGCCAGATTTTTTTACTCTTTGTTGGAACCCCATTAACTAGAATAACTAAAGGTTCCTCTTCTACTTTTTCTATACCAATTGTATCAATATTTTTTTTCAAATCTAGGGGCAAATAAACAACTCTTCCCTTTAATCCTCTCTGCAAATCTGTAGGAGGCAATTTCCCTATCTTAGGCTCCATGCGAACAATTGCCTGAAAAGGATGGACACATTGAATCAAAATAGACTCATATGTATTTAAATCTATCAATTCACGGGGAATGTCTATCAACTCCAGATTACTATGAACAGCTCTAGCAGGCATTCTGTTTTGATTTAATTTGTCATAACAATATTTACAAATACGCTGATCAGAACTCAAATCAAAAGAATTCTCCACCCACAAATAAGTTGCTAAATCTTTCCACTCATAATTATCCATCTTTTCACTTTTTGCATATAAATCAACTAACCTAGTCTGAATCTTATAATGAGTCCGTCGACAACACACACAAGTAAAATTCGGCCTTTCACTTGATTTCACCTTAAACCTGGTAATTTCCTTCTCAAACTTTTCTGTATTTAAAATCTGCACATTGTCTTCCACATTACATTGAATTGCTGTCTCAATTTCTACACTGTCCTCTTGCTCACGAATATAACAAATCTCAATTTCTTCACAAATCTTCTTCACATCTAATTCTGTTCCATGCAAAAGAGCACTGTTTAATTGTTTAAGCTTAAGTGCTGGACTTTTTGCATAATACAACATTCTCACTAATTTCCTCATTTTGGTATGATGCACTGCTAACATCCTAAAATGATGAAACACACTCTGACAGACTTTTCTGGAAAGACAAGCCAGTGAATGGCCTTGTAAACCTGTGATTCCTCTCTCTCTGCAAGGATCTAAGTCTTGCACCAACTTCATTTTCTGCTTTAGACTTTTCTTACTATATGTACGTAAGAAATTACAAAACAAATCAATTGATTCCTGTCGCACACTACAAATACTACTACACTTCCAAGTGTACACTGGACCCTTAGTACGTCTCCCTAAAACTCCATCAGATAACACCTCTTCTGGTTCTCTAGGCACAAGTTTCTCTTTTTCAATCGGACAACCGTCTTTCACTTCATACGCTCGACCACTGGTGTCAACTGCATGCACTAAATCATTCTCCTGGAAGTAACTCTCCTCATTAAAAAATGGCTCACAACTTGAACTGTGCATCCATTCTCCAGAAAAAACTTTACAAAAATTAGTCCGATTAATTACTCTTTTCCATCTACTGTTTGATTTGAAAACATCAATTGTCTTGTTAAGTGTCCTAATTCTATTGATTATTAAAATAAATATTTTTTTCTTAACTTCAAAAGCCTGATCAACAATCTTCTCTACACTTTTCTTTTTCTTATAAAAAGCAGCTCTCTGTTTACCTTTCCTAATGTTTTTTAACAAATTTAAAACCACCCTATTGCGAAACATTCGTCTACGAATGTCTCTAAACTGATTCTGCCTTCTATTCCTATACATATTATTCTCTCCTGCTCCAGTTTTAGGATTCTTTGAATTTCTCTCCTTCCTTTTCAATTTTACTCTCTCATTTTCTTTTTGTACATGGTGTCCATTATTTTTTCTGGATGTACATATGTTGCGTAAAAAAGACTTAGTTGTCTTACCAGGAGCTTTGTTCCTGTTTTTTGAAGTATCTGTTGTGGAAGAATGCTGTAATTCCGTTGCTATTTTTGATTTTTCCCGGTTTCGTTCTTTCTTTGTCCTTTCCTTTGTGTAGCAAAGGAGGGGTGAAAGGATTGGATCAAATGTTGATCCTAAGGCTCAATTTACCATTCCAAGAAAATAGAATAGAAGGTCCAACCTGAGTCAGAGCCCAAAATAGCAATGCCTGACAAAAAAGGGGACTCAGTTGTTCCTAAGAAAAGAGTAATACGGTCAAGGAAGAAAGAGGTTGATAAGAGGGTAGTGCTCGGTGGAGGACAACCCTGGGCATCCCATTAGTTGGAATGAATGGCCTCACACACTCTTGCAAGTGTCATGCTTCATCATCGGCCGTTGCTCCTCGTCGGACAGGCGGTGCAATGTCCAACGGGCTCACCTCTAGGAGGGGCTCTTTATCGGAGATCTTTTTTCCAACAGCCTGTGGGTGAAGTGCAAGTGAGGGGCCAGATCAGAAGTGAATAGTGTAGGTGGGTGTGTTAAAATATAGCAAGGGATACCGGAGAGCAATTTATTCTGGTGGTTCCCATGCTATAAGTAAAACCAGTGGGTAGCCTATGATCGCCAGAAGTTAGGTTCTGTATCACGATCTAGGACTACAATTCGTTCTGTGAGGTCAACATGTTTCTCGCTTCTGCAATTATGCTGCGATTCTTCAGGACCTAAATTATTGATACATCTATCACAAGGAAAGACCTCTAAGAGTGTCAACCTATGAACATCATTGTTACTGTTGTACTACCTGGTTCAAACCGCTCTTGCCTAGAGGAGACAAAAGGAAGAGTTACCAAAATACAAGGACAACAGTTTCCCATTCTTGACAGTGAGCACACTGTGGTTGTGTGAAGAGAAGTGACTCTGTGGCTGTGACATTCTGTGAGCAGTGACCTCTAAGTATCAACTCCATTCACATATACCACATATCACCTCTATCTTATTTATAATTAATGAAACAAAATTAAAACTAAAAATAAAATGGATTAAAACATGATAGCAGCAGTTTTTTCAAGGTGTCTATTGGGTAAACCCACTGGGATTCCTTAAATACTCACCTACAGGTCAAGGAGTACAGGTGTCAACAGTACCCGGTAGGTGTGACTTCAAGGGAGAGAGCCAATAGGGGTTTAATGGCTATGGGAAGACAAAGGAACGAATTTTCAAACCTGTCATGGACCCCCAAATGCTCAATTGTTAAATTCTTCTATAAAGGAAATTGATTTCTCTTGGTGCTTAATGTTTCGCCCTGTTAGTACAAGCCCTACAGTGTTGGGGCCATTTTATCCACTCATCCTGCTTTCACTGGTATGCAGGAGTGTAGGCAAATGCATAATATCATGGCCCAAATATGCCTCGGTGTACTTGTGGCCATATTCTTATTTGGATTAAGCAATCTAAGTAAGTACGCTTAGTGTGCTGCGTAAGCACAATAGGTTCCGCTCGTATTTGCCGCTGACCGCGTGTAAGAGTTGCGGTATTGCCCAATCCTTGATGTCGAGTAATCAGAATCACTCGTTTTAGACGGCTTAGAGGCGCCCCCCCTAACTGCGGCAGCACCCGGCGCGTCCACACACAGATGCTGGTGTCGGGATCAGTCTCGCTGCGCTCCCAGGGGCTGCTGTAACTACCGCGCCGCTTACTTACTTCTCAGAGCCTTGGTCCAAGCTCTTACGCCTACCCATCGCTACCGGGATCCGGGTAGTACCGGGTTCCCGGAGCATTGGCGTTTTTGTTGACGGTATGGGGCGTCACCAGCGTGACTGGTATGTCACGTGTTTAGTGGTGTTGGCGTGGTCGCCATCTTAGAGAGGGGCGATCCAAGCGCGTCCACACTATGGAATCCGGGGTCGCCTGGAAGTAGGGTGTTGATATCCTAACCCTCTGGCGGTGATTGTCATACAATATGCCTAATAACAGCGGGGTTGGTCAGCACGCTATATTTCACATTTTTGGCAAGGCACTTCATGTATCGTGTGTACACCGACGCTGCTCTGGGCGCCATCTTGGAAGGGTGAAAACCGGACCTCTTCAGATCATTGCCCCAGTAGAGCTCGATGTGTGCTATGTAATGATTTAACTTCAGTGTTAAGTGCACTGGTGTAAGAGTTACTGGTATGGGGCGTCACCCCAGTGAATGATATGTCACGTAGTTAAGAGGAGCTAGCGCGGTCGCCATCTTAGCGCGGGCAATCTGATCGCGTCAACACTTTGAAATACGGGGTGGCATTAAAGTAGGGTGTTAATGTCATAACACTCTAGCGGTGAGGGTCACCTAGTGTGCATATTAGCAGAGTTGGTCAGCACTCTTATATATACAACGTTAAGCAAAGCACATCATGTATCATTTGTTGCAGAACGCTAATGTGGGTGCCAACAGGGAAGGGTGAAACCGAACCTCATAAGCCCCATGAGCTCAACACTTTGAAATACGGGGTGGCATTAAAGTAGGGTGTTGATGTCATAACACTCTTGCGATGAGGGTCACCTAGTGTGCATAATAGCAGAGTTGGTCAGTACTCTTATATATACAACGTTAAGCAAAGCACATCATGCATCATTGGTAGCAGGACGCTAATGTGGGTGCCAACAAGGAAGGGTGAGACCGAACCTCATAAGTCCCACGGGGCTCAACATGTACTATGCAAGGGTTGGGCATAGAAGCTGGAGAGACATGGCATGTATGTGTCCAGAGAGCATGTGGTACAGAAAAATAGGACATGGGATAGATACAAAGGCTTAGTATGTATCCTGCCTGGGACACTGTCCATCAAAGAAATCATAGACTTCCCCACGGGATGTCTTCGTTGAGTCCCCGCTTATCTGAGGATAACCTGTGTATCCAACGCTGCTCTTTGTGGAATAGGTCCTGTTTAGATTTGCTGTTGGGTGTTTCAAGAATGACCCACCTGATGGAGTCAGCAGTGTGGTTGTGTTCCAGGAAGTGACGGCACATCTTCGTATTGGTCTTTTTGCATCGTATGTTGCTGCGATGTTCCGATATACGAATCTTGACCGATCTGGTGGTCATGCCCACATATTGTAATTCACAAGGGCACCTGATGAGGTAGATGCAATTGGAGGAGTTACAATTGGTATGATTACGAATTTCCCAAGTGAATGTCTCTGTCAAGTTAATAGACTTAGTGACCTTAGTAAAGGGGCAGACGCTGCAAGAACCACACGGGTAGTGTCCCTTAACTGGAGGGAGTTGCCAGAGTGTGTTTTGTCTGCGGACTATACTTTGTTTAGGTCTGGTATGAACCAAGACATCTTTTATGTTACTGGACCTTTTAAAGGCAAACCTGGGGATCTCCAGAGTCAGCTCTCCTGTATTAAGAATTTGCCAATGTTTCTTGACAATTCTCTTAATGTCATTAGAGATAGGTGTAAAGGTTGTAACACAAGTCAAAGGCATGGCCTCTTGTGAGGTTCTGATGTTATCCTCCAGGAGTGCCTCTCTGTTGTTGTTCTGTGCCCGCTTTCGTGCTTTATAAATCTCCCTAGTGGGGTAACCTCTATCTTTCAAATTTCGTGAAAGAATACTAGACTCATTCCTGTAGTCGGTGAGGTTGGTGCAATTGCGCCTTACCCGCAGAAATTGCCCAAAGGGAAGATTCAATCTCAAGGCTCTTGGATGGTGGCTGGTGAAGAGTAATAGACTATTCCTGTCCGTGGGCTTCCGATACATCGTAGTATTGATCTTGCCCCTTTCCAATCTGATGGTAAGGTCCAGGAATGCTATCCTGGAGTCTGAGGCAGTGATTGTGAAGGTCAGGAAGTTATTCAGGGCATTCAACCACGCGAAAAACTCCAGGTACTGGTGTGTTGTCCCTGCCCAGAGTATGAGGATGTCATCAATGAACCTCCTCCATAATATGATGTTGGAATGGTAGGGGTTCATTGGTCCATTAATGTATTGTTCCTCAAAATCTGCCATATATAGGCATGCCACCGAAGGGGCAAAGGTACTGCCCATGGACGTGCCCTGGGTCTGTTGGTAGTACTGTCCTTTGAATTCGAAGAAGTTCTTAGTCAGGGCAAGCTCGGCACATTCCATGATAAAACAAGGTGGAGTAGCTGATGTCCATACTTCCATATTGAGAGTCCTCTCTATTACCCCGAGTGTGGCCCTCTGTGGGATATTGGTGTAGAGGGCCTCCACATCAAGGGTAATGAGGAAGTCAATGTGGATGTCCTCCTGCAGGTTGTCAAGGAGGCATAAGACATCCTTGGTGTCTTGAACATAGGACGGGATTCTCTTCACTAGGGGTTGCAGGAAGTAGTCACAAAATTGTGATAGAGGCTCCAAAATAGAACCTATCCCTGACACAATAGGGCGTCCAGGTACTGGTGTTGTCCCCTTATGAATTTTGGGGAGGGTGTAAAAGTATGGTACTCTTGGATCCTTTTTTACAAGGAATTCCGCCTCTTTTTTGGTAATCCATTCCTGGCATTCTGCAGATTCCACCAGTCCTGTGATGGTGGTTTTTAGCCGTGCGGTGGGGTCAGTCGGGATAGGAGTGTAGTAGCGTCTATCCCCTAGCTGTCTTAGGCATTCAACTTCATAGTCTTTAGTGTCCATTAAGACTGTGGCACCACCCTTGTCAGCCTGTTTGATCGTGATGGTTTCATCATTGCCCAAAGAGTTGAGTATTTGTTTCTCTGTATTGGACAGATTCTGGTATTTCTTGCATGGTCTCAGGGCCCCGATGTCCTTGAGCACAGCTTGCTCATATGTTAGGACTTCGTTGGGTATCATGCCACTATGAGGTGTAAAAGTGGATGGATTGTGAAGACCCGAGTCAGAGCGTGTCTCAACGGCTTTACCATCAAAGAAAGCTCTCAATCTGACTTTCCGGAAGAATTTCTGAATCTCACAAGTCAGTTCAAAATTGTCTATTTTGGGGGTGGGCACAAATCCCAATCCTTTCTGGAGGACTTTTTCTTCTGGTATTGTGAGTTGGCGTGATGAAAGGTTCACCACGAGACTCACTTCCTCCCTGTCCTGCTCCTCGTTTCCACCCCTGAGGTTGGTGTGTCCTCCCACTGGACCCTTTTGTCCTGCGCGTTTCCTCGCCTGCGCCCGCGCCCTCTGCCCCAACCTCTGTCTAAAAAAGGCTGCTGGTTCAGGTTTGGTTGGGCAAACTGAGGCGGGTACGCAGGTCCAAACGGGGTCATGGGGTGTTGAAACTGTGGGAATTGCCACATTGGAGGGCCTTGGTAGGGGGGGGTTGGTAGAAGGGTTGTCCCCGTCTCCCTCCTCTATTGCCTCGCCGGGGTCTGGGTTGCCACTCATCTCCACTAGAGTTGTCATCGTTGTTGGAACCTCGTTTCGATGAGGAGGCACTTGAGTCTGAGAGATACCCTGTCCCTGTGGGGACAAAGTCGTCTTTGAGATAAGGATAGACTTTCTCTTTGGAGAATTTTATTTTATTTATTTAAAACATTTATTAAGCGCAACTGTCACCTTGCAGGTATCCTGGCGCTGGTGGCTACTCCTGGGTTTATAGACAGGGAGGTTGAACTTTAACTGGCAAGCTAAAGGGGTGAAGGAAAGAGCCAAGTTTTGATTCGTTTCCTAAAGGGTAGGAGATGGGTGATTTGGCGGACATCGGCCGGCAAACTGTTCCACAGCTTAGCTGCAGCCACTCTGAAAGATCTGCCTCCGATCCTGGACTTCTTATATTTGGGGACTTTCACCAGGCAGGCAGTTGTAGACCTAAGTGTTCTGGTGGGTGTGTACCACGAGAACAGGCGTTGGAGAGGTCTAGGTCCTGCACCATGTAGTGCCTTGAAGACCAGACAGAGGGCCTTGAAGGCAATACGCTGCTTCAGCGGTAGCCAGTGCAGCTCGGCCAGCGCAGCGGTGGCAGAGGATCTTCTGGTCCAACCAAGAGCCAGTTTGGCTGCTGCCGACTGAACTCGTTGGAGTCTGTCCAGTAGTGTCACAGGGGATTCAAACAGGAGAGCATTACAATAGTCAAGGCGACTGAGAATAGTGCACCTGACTATCAATGCTCGGGCCGGGGGTGGTAAAAGAGGCAGAACCTTACGCAGTGAGCGCATGAGGGCTGAGCAGGTAGCAACTGTTCTTGAGACCTGCGTTTCCATGCTCAGCTGGTGGTTTAGCATGACGCCCAGATTGCGAACACTGGTGACGGGTGGTGGGTTGTTAGAGTTTTCCGGGGGCCAGAACTCAGCAGGCAGAGGGCGGGGAATGTGGCTCGCCGGACAGAACAAAACCTCGGTTTTCGCGGAGTTGAACTGGAGGGAATTCCGGTGCAACCAGCTAGCGGTGTCTCTAAGACAGTTGTGAAAAGCTTCTAAGGGGATGGATTCTTCGCCCTCCCAAGAAAGCAACAGCTGAGTGTCGTCTGCATAATTTACTGTGGTCACCTTGTGCGATTTGATTAGCAGAACCAGTGGTTTCAGGTAAACATTAAAAAGAATCGGGCTAACAGAGGAGCCCTGAGGAACACCGTGAGGGACAGGGGAAAAGGCCGATTGGTATGGGGGAAGGGATACAGCCTGTTGTCTGTCACTAAGATATGAATGAAACCAAAGCAGGGCCGTACCAGCGATCCCTGCCTCTCTTAACCTCTCAAGCAAAATCCCATGATTGACCGTATCGAATGCGGCAGACAGATCCAATAAAATCAAGGCCACGGCTTGGCCCCTGTCTGCACGCATTCGAAGCTCCTCCATGGAAGTGAGCACAGCAGTTTCAGTGCCATGGGCCGGGCGAAACCCGAATTGGAATTCGTCTAAGACGTGGTGCTGCTCGAGATGGTTTGAGAGGCAGTTGCTGACCCAGCGTTCGAGTACCTTCACCGGGAATGGCAAAAGTGATATAGGGCGAAAGTTGGACAGACATTCTGGATTCAGCGTGGGTTTCTTTAATAGCGGAGTGATGAGCGCTTGCTTCCAGGGACTGGGGACGATACCACACCTGAGGGATTGATTGCAAATCATCCGTAAAGTATGAAATAATTCGTGCCCACAAGCTTTCCAGATTTCCGGAGGCAGAGGGTCAAGAGGGGATCCAGAGGTGATAGCCAATGCAACTTTCTCAAACTCTACTTGAGAGATAGGAGAGAAGTCCAGGAGCTCATTCAGGGGAGGACAGGCTAACCTTGGACAGTCAGGATTGGTGATGCCAACTTCAGGAGGAGTCAAGTGAAGATGTGCCGGAGACATTGCCAGATTATTAATGATAGTCTCAATTTTCGTTCAATATCCTTTTGTAATTTTGCCACTTTTTGTTTCATTAAGAAATCTTTATGTTCTGTGATTTCTTTATTGAGCTCTGTCAATTTAGTCTTAAAACCGGTGTTCTGTCCAGAGTTTTTAAGGGCGCTTTCTGCTGCCTGGATTTTAGTCAGGAGCTCATCAGCCAAACGTTTGGCTGTGTTCACCAGCAGAATCAGTAAATCATGTGTACATTTCCAAGAAATGAGAGACCATTCTATTTTAAATTGGCCGTCCTCCCAGAAAATTCTGGGGAAGTTCTTGACTATGAGGCCGTTAGGTGCTATTTTAGCCTTAAAGTATTCGGCCATTAATGCTCCATGTAGAGTGATTCTGACCCACTCTCTTTTCATATCAGAGAGTGCTTTCCAGTCTGTGGAGTTGCTCCCTGTTGCAATTTCTAGGTCCATGCCTAGCATAGATGGAAGCCTATGAATAGCTGCTGCATCATCATCACCAAAGCTAAGACCTTGTCCGTCCATATTGGGATGGTACGGAGTTTACTGGTGAAAATGAAAGAAAAAGGTCAAAAGGGGATAATACTCAAAGGTATATCGACCCGGTCCGTGATATATTGGTCAGGGACTCAAAATGAGAGGAGGGGGATAGAGGAACACTTACCCACCAAACAATATATACCCACGGTGGTTAGCCGTGCAAGATATGTAGCAAAGGAGGGGTGAAAGGATTGGATCAAATGTTGATCCTAAGGCTCAATTTACCATTCCAAGAAAATAGAATAGAAGGTCCAACCTGAGTCAGAGCCCAAAATAGCAATGCCTGACAAAAAAGGGGACTCAGTTGTTCCTAAGAAAAGAGTAATACGGTCAAGGAAGGAAAGAGGTTGATAAGAGGGTAGTGCTCGGTGGAGGACAACCCTGGGCATCCCATTAGTTGGAATGAATGGCCTCACACACTCTTGCAAGTGTCATGCTTCATCATCGGCCGTTGCTCCTCGTCGGACAGGCGGTGCAATGTCCAACGGGCTCACCTCTAGGAGGGGCTCTTTATCGGAGATCTTTTTTACAACAGCCTGTGGGTGAAGTGCAAGTGAGGGGCCAGATCAGAAGTGAATAGTGTAGGTGGGTGTGTTAAAATATAGCAAGGGATACCGGAGAGCAATTTATTCTGGTGGTTCCCATGCTATAAGTAAAACCAGTGGGTAGCCTATGATAGCCAGAAGTTAGGTTCTGTATCACGATCTAGGACTACAATTCGTTCTGTGAGGTCAACATGTTTCTCGCTTCTGCAATTATGCTGCGATTCTTCAGGACCTAAATTATTGATACATCTATCACAAGGAAAGACCTCTAAGAGTGTCAACCTATAAACATCATTGTTACTGTTGTACTACCTGGTTCAAACCGCTCTTGCCTAGAGGAGACAAAAGGAAGAGTTACCAAAATACAAGGACAACAGTTTCCCATTCTTGACCGTGAGCACACTGTGGTTGTGTGAAGAGAAGTGACTCTGTGGCTGTGACATTCTGTGAGCAGTGACCTCTAAGTATCAACTCCATTCACATATACCACATATCACCTCTATCTTATTTATAATTAATGAAACAAAATTAAAACTAAAAATAAAATGGATTAAAACATGATAGCAGCAGTTTTTTTAAGGTGTCTATTGGGTAAACCCACTGGGATTCCTTAAATACTCACCTACAGGTCAAGGAGTACAGGTGTCAACAGTACCCGGTAGGTGTGACTTCAAGGGAGAGAGCCAATAGGGGTTTAATGGCTATGGGAAGACAAAGGCACGAATTTTCAAACCTGTCATGGACCCCCAAATGCTCAATTGTTAAATTCTTCTATAAAGGAAATTGATTTCTCTTGGTGCTTAATGTTTCGCCCTGTTAGTACAAGCCCTACAGGGTTGGGGCCATTTTATCCACTCATCCTGCTTTCACTGGTATGCAGGAGTGTAGGCAAATGCATAATATCATGGCCCAAATATGCCTCGGTGTACTTGTGGCCATATTCTTATTTGGATTAAGCAATCTAAGTAAGTACGCTTAGTGTGCTGCGTAAGCACAATAGGTTCCGCTCGTATTTGCCGCTGACCGCGTGTAAGAGTTGCGGTATTGCCCAATCCTTGATGTCGAGTAATCAGAATCACTCGTTTTAGACGGCTTAGAGGCGCCCCCCCTAACTGCGGCAGCGCCCGGCGCGTCCACACACAGATGCTGGTGTCGGGATCAGTCTCGCTGCGTTCCCAGGGGCTGCTGTTACTACCGCGCCGCTTACTTACTTCTCAGAGCCTTGGTCCAAGCTCTTACGCCTACCCATCGCTACCGGGATCCGGATAGTACCGGGTTCCCGGAGCATTGGCGTTTTTGTTGACGGTATGGGGCGTCACCAGCGTGACTGGTATGTCACGTGTTTAGTGGTGTTGGCGTGGTCGCCATCTTAGAGAGGGGCGATCCAAGCGCGTCCACACTATGGAATCCGGGGTCGCCTGGAAGTAGGGTGTTGATATCCTAACCCTCTGGCGGTGATTGTCATACAATATGCCTAATAACAGCGGGGTTGGTCAGCACACTATATTTCACATTTTTGGCAAGGCACTTCATGTATCGTGTGTACACCGACGCTGCTCTGGGCGCCATCTTGGAAGGGTGAAAACCGGACCTCTTCAGATCATTGCCCCAGTAGAGCTCGATGTGTGCTATGTAATGATTTAACTTCAGTGTTAAGTGCACTGGTGTAAGAGTTACTGGTATGGGGCGTCACCCCAGTGAATGATATGTCACGTAGTTAAGTGGAGCTAGCGCGGTCGCCATCTTAGCGCGGGCAATCTGATCGCGTCAACACTTTGAAATACGGGGTGGCATTAAAGTAGGGTGTTAATGTCATAACACTCTAGCGGTGAGGGTCACCTAGTGTGCATATTAGCAGAGTTGGTCAGCACTCTTATATATACAACGTTAAGCAAAGCACATCATGTATCATTTGTTGCAGAACGCTAATGTGGGTGCCAACAGGGAAGGGTGAAACCGAACCTCATAAGCCCCATGAGCTCAACACTTTGAAATACGGGGTGGCATTAAAGTAGGGTGTTGATGTCATAACACTCTTGCGATGAGGGTCACCTAGTGTGCATAATAGCAGAGTTGGTCAGTACTCTTATATATACAACGTTAAGCAAAGCACATCATGCATCATTGGTAGCAGGACGCTAATGTGGGTGCCAACAAGGAAGGGTGAGACCGAACCTCATAAGTCCCACGGGGCTCATCATGTACTATGCAAGGGTTGGGCATAGAAGCTGGAGAGACATGGCATGTATGTGTCCAGAGAGCATGTGGTACAGAAAAATAGGACATGGGATAGATACAAAGGCTTAGTATGTATCCTGCCTGGGACACTGTCCATCAAAGAAATCATAGACTTCCCCACGGGATGTCTTCGTTGAGTCCCCGCTTATCTGAGGATAACCTGTGTATCCAACGCTGCTCTTTGTGGAATAGGTCCTGTTTAGATTTGCTGTTGGGTGTTTCAAGAATGACCCACCTGATGGAGTCAGCAGTGTGGTTGTGTTCCAGGAAGTGACGGCACATCTTCGTATTGGTCTTTTTGCATCGTATGTTGCTGCGATGTTCCGATATACGAATCTTGACCGATCTGGTGGTCATGCCCACATATTGTAATTCACAAGGGCACCTGATGAGGTAGATGCAATTGGAGGAGTTACAATTGGTATGATTACGAATTTCCCAAGTGAATGTCTCTGTCAAGTTAATAGACTTAGTGACCTTAGTAAAGGGGCAGACGCTGCAAGAACCACACGGGTAGTGTCCCTTAACTGGAGGGACTTGCCAGAGTGTGTTTTGTCTGCGGACTATACTTTGTTTAGGTCTGGCATGAACCAAGACATCTTTTATGTTACTGGACCTTTTAAAGGCAAACCTGGGGATCTCCAGAGTCAGCTCTCCTGTATTAAGAATTTGCCAATGTTTCTTGACAATTCTCTTAATGTCATTAGAGATAGGTGTAAAGGTTGTAACACAAGTCAAAGGCATGGCCTCTTGTGAGGTTCTGATGTTATCCTCCAGGAGTGCCTCTCTGTTGTTGTTCTGTGCCCGCTTTCGTGCTTTATAAATCTCCCTAGTGGGGTAACCTCTATCTTTCAAATTTCGTGAAAGAATACTAGACTCATTCATGTAGTCGGTGAGGTTGGTGCAATTGCGCCTTACCCGCAGAAATTGCCCAAAGGGAAGATTCAATCTCAAGGCTCTTGGATGGTGGCTGGTGAAGAGTAATAGACTATTCCTGTCCGTGGGCTTCCGATACATCGTAGTATTGATCTTGCCCCTTTCCAATCTGATGGTAAGGTCCAGGAATGCTATCCTGGAGTCTGAGGCAGTGATTGTGAAGGTCAGGAAGTTATTAAGGGCATTCAACCACGCGAAAAACTCCAGGTACTGGTGTGTTGTCCCTGCCCAGAGTATGAGGATGTCATCAATGAACCTCTTCCATAATATGATGTTGGAATGGTAGGGGTTCATTGGTCCATTAATGTATTGTTCCTCAAAATCTGCCATATATAGGCATGCCACCGAAGGGGCAAAGGTACTGCCCATGGACGTGCCCTGGGTCTGTTGGTAGTACTGTCCTTTGAATTCGAAGAAGTTCTTAGTCAGGGCAAGCTCGGCACATTCCATGATAAAACAAGGTGGAGTAGCTGATGTCCATACTTCCATATTGAGAGTCCTCTCTATTACCCCGAGTGTGGCCCTCTGTGGGATATTGGTGTAGAGGGCCTCCACATCAAGGGTAATGAGGAAGTCAATGTGGATGTCCTCCTGCAGGTTGTCAAGGAGGCATAAGACATCCTTGGTGTCTTGAACATAGGACGGGATTCTCTTCACTAGCGGTTGCAGGAAGTAGTCATAAAATTGTGATAGAGGCTCCAAAATAGAACCTATCCCTGACACAATAGGGCGTCCAGGTACTGGTGTTGTCCCCTTATGAATTTTGGGGAGGGTGTAAAAGTATGGTACTCTTGGATCCTTTTTTACAAGGAATTCCGCCTCTTTTTTGGTAATCCATTCCTGGCATTCTGCAGATTCCACCAGTCCTGTGATGGTGGTTTTTAGCCGTGCGGTGGGGTCAGTCGGGATAGGAGTGTAGTAGCGTCTATCCCCTAGCTGTCTTAGGCATTCAACTTCATAGTCTTTAGTGTCCATTAAGACTGTGGCACCACCCTTGTCAGCCTGTTTGATCGTGATGGTTTCATCATTGCCCAAAGAGTTGAGTATTTGTTTCTCTGTATTGGACAGATTCTGGTATTTCTTGCATGGTCTCAGGGCCCCGATGTCCTTGAGCACAGCTTGCTCATATGTTAGGACTTCGTTGGGTATCATGCCACTATGAGGTGTAAAAGTGGATGGATTGTGAAGACCCGAGTCAGAGCTTGTCTCAACGGCTTTACCATCAAAGAAAGCTCTCAATCTGACTTTCCGGAAGAATTTCTGAATCTCACATTCAAAAATGTAAAAACCATTTATTTTCCCCAAAATCGTTTTTGACATTACATTTAGGAAACACAGCACAGATCCTATTTACAATCATCTGCCTCACAGCAGGGATAAGACTGAGGCAAAATCTTGCACCTGCCTCACAACAGGAATAAGAGTGAGGCAAACAATTTCTCATGGAGCTTCACAATTTTACAAAATACAATTCCTCTATGCAAACAAACTCAATAAGCTTCCTACACTGTTTTAAAACACAGCTAACATCATTGTAAAGAGTCAAATTGACACCTGTGTCTAATAATGCAGACAGGGATATGCTTCATGAAGCCTAGTCCACTGCACACTTAGATACAATCCTCACCACCTAGGCTCCCCAGGAAAGCCCAAACATGTACCTTTTTTCCCCATATTTAAAAAGTGACGCATGTATGCGTCATTTTTTAAACCTTTGCGCCACATTATACTCAAAAATGTAAAATCCATTTATTTTCCCCAAAATCGTTTTTGACATCACATTTAGGAAACACAGCACAGATCATATTTACAACCATCTGCCTCACAGCAGGGATAAGACTGAGGCAAAATCTTGCACATGAAGCTTCACAATTTTACAAAATACAATTCCTCTATGCAAACAAACTCAATATGCTTCCTACACTGAGTTAACACAGCTAACATCATTCTAAAGAGTCAAATGTATTTCTATTAAACATGCACACATTCTTTATTCCTTTAAAAAAATGTAAAAACTATTTTTATGCTTCATGAAGCCTAGCCTCACTACCTACGCTCCCCAGGAAAGCCCAAACATGTACCTTTTTGCACCATATTTAAAAAGTGAGACATGTAATTAGATGCGTCACGTCTTAAACCTCTGCGCCACAATATACTCAAATATGTAAAAAAAATCATTTCCCCAAAACCGTTTTTGACATCACATTTAGGAAACACAGCACAGATCCTATGTACAACCATCTGCCTCACAGCAGGGATAAGACTAAGGCAAAAGCTTTCACATGAAGCTTCACAATTTTACAAATTACAATTCCTCTATGCAAACAAACTCTATATGCTTCCTACACTGAGTTAACACATGTAACATCATTGTAAAGAGTAAAATTCACACCTGTGTCTAACAGTGCAGTCAGGGACAGGCTTCATGAAGTCTAGTCCACTGCACTCTTAGACACAAGCCTCACCACCTACGCTACCCAGGAAAGCCCAAACATGTACTTTTTTGCACCATATTTAAAAAGAGACACATGTAATTAGATGCGTCACGTTTTAAACCTCTGTGTCACAATATACTGAAATATGTAAAAAACATTCATTTCCTCAAAATCGATTTTGAAATCACATTTAGGAAACACAGCACAGATCCTATGTACAACCATCTGCCTCACAGCAGGGATAAGACTAAGGCAAAAGCTTTCACACGAAGCTTCACAATTTTACAAAATACAATTCCTCTATGCAAACAAACTGAATATGCTTCCTACACTGAGTTAACACATGTAACATCATTGTAAAGAGTCAAATTCACACCTGTGTCTAACAGTGCAGTCAGGGATAGGCTTCATGAAGTCTAGTCCACTGCACTCTTAGACACAAGCCTCACCACCTACGCTACCCAGGAAAGCCCAAACATGTACTTTTTTGCACCATATTTAAAAAGAGACACATGTAATTAGATGCGTCACGTTTTAAACCTCTGTGTCACAATATACTGAAATATGTAAAAAACATTCATTTCCTCAAAATCGATTTTGAAATCACATTTAGGAAACACAGCACAGATCCTATGTACAACCATCTGCCTCACAGCAGGGATAAGACTAAGGCAAAAGCTTTCACACGAAGCTTCACAATTTTACAAAATACAATTCCTCTATGCAAACAAACTGAATATGCTTCCTACACTGAGTTAACACATGTAACATCATTGTAAAGAGTCAAATTCACACCTGTGTCTAACAGTGCAGTCAGGGATAGGCTTCATGAAGCCTAGTTCACTGCACTCTTAGACACAAGCCTCACCACCTACGCTCCCCAAGAAAGCCCAAACATGTACCTTTTTGCACCATATTTAAAAAGAGACACATGTAATTAGATGCGTCACTTTTTAAACCTCTGTGCCACAATATACTCAAATATGTAAAAAACATTAATTTCCCCAAAATCGTTTTTAACATCACATTTAGGAAACACAGCAAAGATCCTATGTACAACCATCTGCCTCACAGCAATGATAAGACTAAGGCAAAAGCTTTCACATGAAGCTTCACAATTTTACAAATTACAATTCCTCTATGCAAACAAACTCAATATGTTTCCTACACTGAGTTAACACAGGTAACATCATTGTAAAGAGTCAAATGTATTTCTATTAAACATGCACACATTTTTTATTCCTTTTAAAAAATGTAAAAACTATTGTTTCCCCCCAAAATCGTTTTTTACATCACATTTACAAAACACAGCACAACTCCTACGTAGAAGCATTCCATGTCACGACAAAAAATTCACAATTTTACAAAATACAATTACTCTATGCAGTAAAAACTTTTTACCAAGCATTATCAAAAAGCATGACACAAAGCAACATGTAAAGACCACAATTTTCTTCCAAATCTTCTCCATAGAGTATACATGTCTCTATGTATATTAAATGAATCATAACTCACCTTTACAAATGCTTTAGGACATTCACAACAGTGTCAGATACACACACCAATATTTCTTTAGCAGAGCAAAATGTATGTTCTCCAACCACAGCAAACCATAAAGGCACAGAAAACCTCTAATTCTACACAGATATCCCTTTTTGTTAACCAATTAAAACTCTTCCCTCTCTATATTCAAACCAACACCCTTCCCCCATCAGCTCTTTCTACCTGTTACCATAGCAACTCCCTCCTCACTGAGCTGCCAGGGTTAAAAGTGTAATCTACAATGTTGCAAATCACCTCTGCAAGGATGTTTGACCTGCAAATACACCAGCTTATCTGGTGTAAGGTTTCTTTAAATAACTTTTTTTTAACCATTCAAATGACTTCTTACACAGAACACAACCATGCACCCTAACTTTCAGTTTTCACCTATCTCATTCTACCAATCATTGCTTGTGAATTCAAGAGCACTGAAACTCCACAGTTTTTTTTTGCAAACTCCTATTATTCCAACTGCCATTTCTTTTCCACACTTCATCTAACTGCACCAGAATCTCCTCTGACCATGTATTCTGTCTGGATTATTGGACATAGTTATATCCACTGGGCTCAAAGGTATGCTAGTAACAGAAATTTACACAACCTTGATTTATCAAACGTGAACATAAAATGGATTGGCCACAGAGGATTAAAATGTCACCAATTGATTCCATTGGTGAAAACCTTTTTGCATTTGCCACACCCTGACCTGTTAATTCTGCACTGTGGAGGAAATGACTTGGGCACTTTGACTGGTGTAGGTCTGGAAATGCTTTTAAAGGACACCTTTAATCAATTGATGGCACTTTTTCCACAAACTGCCTTGGTATATTCCAATATATGCCAATGGCAGAAATGGAAGTGGTCCAACCAATTTTGTCCACAATTTGAAAAAGCACGGAAACATGTGAATAAATCTGTTTCAGCTTACATGAGAGACTATGGAATGGGTTCAATATACAACAACAACTTGCGTTACAACATGCAAGATATTTACAGAGAAGATGGTGTGCACTTCTCAGATGAAGGGAATAGAATATTCCTCCTGAATTTAAGACTGTGCATTGGTACCTACTTGTAGGTACCTAAATCAGCCACAGAACCCAAAAGCCCTTTTCAGGGATACCCTATCTCTGATCACTCCAAATGATTATCATTTTCTAACTTTTTTCACTATTTTTCACCATAGTACGCTCTCCGGTACGTTTCCCGGTGCGCGTACCGGGCGCTCCCCCCGCGAAAATTTACAAATATATATTTTTTTTGTCCTATATGGGCCTCCTAAGACCCCCTCAGAAAACCTAGAGGGCCAGGGAGTGCCAACCGTGCACTCTTATACCCATTCCCAACGTTGTTTGTCCGCCATTTTCTGACTCAAATCTACCGAAACACAAAATGGAGGACTCCCGTAGCGCTGCCGGTACTGACAACCAATTAAAATGTTACTTTCATTTTCTATTTTTTTTCTCCTGACATTTGATTGGTTATGTGCATGAATATAAATGAAAATGAGAGGGAAACACGGCCATTTTGACTACAACTACCTGAGGTACATCTTGAAAGGATTTTCGCATTTTTTCTTCTCCACCTCTCTCTAAAGTAAGTTGATAATTTGTAAGGGGCACTTTAAGTTAATTTGTAAAAACGTTTTCTGATAATTATTTACTGTCCCTCTGCTATAGTTATAGATAGAGATAGGCTCCTCTGTTATATTTATAAATTGACTTAGGCTTCTCTGCTATAATTATGAATTTACTTACGCTTCTTCACAGGCACTTTTTAATATTTCTACTTCCTGCCTGTTACCATACATTGCCCAAAGTTAACTTCACTATTAAAAAATCAAAACTACCTGTCTGAACTTAAACCCAACAGTGCCATATTTCTACTGATTTTTTTTTAATGTAAATTTCAGCACAAAAATGGAAGGAGAACAGAACATTTCCTTTGAAATTGTCCTAGAGATGAACAATGAGGAAATCATTGAACCCATTGACTTGGAATTCATGGATGAATCACGGGACCATGAACTTCTACAATGTGTAGAATCTGTGGATTTGTTAATTCAATATGAGGACGTTTCTGACAGTCAAATGTTGGAAGTTATGTTCACTCAACAAGAGAACATTTCGGACAGTCAAATGTTAGACGTTCTATTAAATTTTGAAAAAGAATCAGAAAAATAAATGTATATTTAATAATCAAAAATTGTTCGAGACATTATTAATTATTATATGTAATTCATAAACTATTACCAAATTGATTATAATATAAAGTCAGACTTATAGTATACTATGGAACGTATTTGTGTTACATAGTAATTTTGCTCATAGTTACTTCCTTTCTCCCACTATATTATCCCCAATGTGTATTTGACATCTCTTTTTCATCTCCTGCCTCCATGTTGTTTCTGCTTCCCTGACAGACTATGGTATAGATTCCATATACATACCACACTAACTTCTATAACAACATGCAAATTATCTACAGAGGAAACGGTGTACATTGAATTTAAGACTCTGCATTGGTACCTACATGTTGGTACTTAAATCACCCACACAACACAACAACTCTATTCAGAGATACCCTACCTCTAAGCACTTTAAATTATTATTTTATTGTTTCACTGAGTTTTCCCCATGTGTGGGGGTGGGGGAGGTGTGTGTGGGGGATGTGCGGGGGGTGTCTGTGAGGTGTGTATGTGTGTCTAAGGGAGATGAGGTGTATAGGTGTGTGGGGTATATGGATGTGGGTGGGGATATTGGTATGTAAGGTGTGTGTGTGGGTGTGGGTGTGTGGGGTTTTTGAGTGTAGGTGGGAGTGTGGGTGTGTGAGGTGTGTGTGGGGTGTGTGTGGGTGTGGGAGGTAGGTGTTTAGGATGTATATGTATGTATGAGATGTGTGGATGTGTCTGTGAGTTGTCTCTGTGTGTGTTGAGGGGGAGATGTGTGTGTGGGATGTGTGTGGTGTGTCTGTGAGATATTTGTGTGTATGTGGATGTGTGTGTGTGTGTGGTGGAAGGGGGGTGAGGTGTGTGTTTGAGTGTGGGTGTGTGGGATGTGGGTGTAGCTGTGGATGTGTAAGGTGTCGATGTGGGGGTGTGGGGTGTTTGACTGTGGGTGGAAGTGGTGAGTCAGTGAATGTGCGTGGGTACTGCACACTAATTGTCAAGCTAGTGCGTTTTATACCTTTTGTGTGCTGCCCCCGATTGGTGCCTGCTTACACCACTAACAATGTGCATGATTATACAATTATTGGAATTTTGCTTAGAAAACAGTTATTTCACCTGGCAAAATGAATTTTTCATTCAATTGAACGGCACGGCAATGGGATTTCCTGGAGCTTGCATTTATGCGAATATTTTCATGGCAAAATTTGAATCAGATTTTATTCTACAAGACCCAACATGGCAGGAAGGAATTGTCTATTATAAACGCTACATAGACGACATTTTCTTAATTTGGAAAAAACCTCCGGCAGCGCTAGTCCAAAACATCAAGAGTCTCAATATGGCTAATCCCCGCATCCAATTCACGTGCAACCTACAAACTAAAGCCATACCATTTCTAGATGTAATGGTAGAAATCAAAGACAATCTTATTCACACCAGTGTGTACAAAAAGCCAACAGACAAAAATACCGCATTACTTTATGGAAGTTTCCACCCGGTGAATTTGATCAATAATCTCCCAGTGTCACAATTCATGCGAATCAAGAGAATCTCATCAGACCCAGCGAGCTGTGAAAAATCATTGGCAGAACAAAAAGAGAAATATCTGGACAGAGGATACCCAAAAAACTGCTCGAAGCTCAAATAGAGAAAATCAAGACAATCCCCAGAAGTGAACTGCTACAGAAAAAAATCAAATCAACTAGCAAAAGAATGGTGTTTGTGTCGAAATATTCCACAGCATCGTGGGATATAAAAAGGATTATCAAAAAAAGATGGGAAATTCTTCAAGTCGAAAAGAACTTTGGTTCGTTATTTCTTGATCAGCCTCTGTTTGCCTACAAGAGGGCCCAAAATCTAAAAGAGTTATTGAATAAACCCAACAAATCCATAGGTGATGTAGATGACACAAAGAACTACAAAGGGACAACAAGATGCTACAATTGCAAAAACTGTAATAATGCAATCACAGGGAATGTAATAACACACCCAAGAACAGGTGAAAAAATTCCTCTTAAACACAATGCAAACTGCAACTCAGAGCATGTTGTATATACTATCAAATGCCCCTGCGGGCTTCTATATGTCGGAAAAATGGACAGGAAACTAAAAATTCGCTTGTCTGAGCATAAGAGCCGCATAAGAAATCGAAATGTAACATCGCCATTGGCACAGCACTGGATTGAATTAAGACACTCCATAGCACAGTTAAGATTTCAAATAATCGAACAAGTAGTGCAGAAGTTGGGTTCTGATAATGCCAAGATACTTCTCCAAAGGGAAGCCTACTGGATACGGCGATTGCAGACGCTAGTTCCATTTGGATTAAACGATAAAATGGAGATGATCTGCTTTTTATAAACAGTAATAAGGTCAGCTAGACTAAGACACTCGAATTCGAGACACGCGATTCACAATCTCATCACTAACACTTTACACTAACTTTCATAAGTCAGTAGTTAGCATATCTCACTAACTTTCACAAGTTAGTGATATTCTTATATTGTGATACTGAATAGGTAAAATTTAGATTGTAAATAGGTAGGATCAATTTGCTTGTTTAAATACCTGTTACAGTCAATTTAATGTTGTATTGCATGTATAGGATTGAATTAATCAAATAATGTAACCTATTGTGTTCCAGATTCCTCAGAAAATTTTCGATTCACGCACAAACAGCAAAAAATGAACTACTCACTAAACCCCTTTTTAATATAAATTACAAAGATAACCGTTGTTAAACAGGTTATATTTATTCATTTGTTTTCAAAGCCGGTTTCTTCTTTTTTGAACATGTCCAGAGAACAAGTAAAGGCGTAAAAAAACTTAGCAGACGCTCACAATATAGTAACTTTACCCACTTTAAATCTTTAAATATGGCCGCCGCTTAGAATACAAAAAAGACAGTCCTTCATCCATTTCGATGAATTAAATAGAATGATAATAGACGACGGGACTAGCTATGTTTAACTGAGACTTCGGCTTGGCTCCAACCGCTGCGATGACCCGCGATCTCGGTGGATAAGATTACTAACACTCGGTAAGAAAGTGAACAAACGCCTGAGTGCGTCGCTTAATAAAGATTAACAATAGCACTTTAAAAGTAAACTAAGAACTCGTTCCTTCGTTTTTATTTTTCATGACCGACAGTTGACCATAGCTGAACAGATACCGCGGTACCGAAGCACAACAGCGTAGGACTGCAGGTAATTTACTCAAAGTCTCTGATAAAGTTAAATAATGTTTTATAGTATATAAGCGGACATAGTAAAGTTAATGTCCATTTCCCAACAGGACACTGTTAATAACATGGGGTCGGCGAGTGTGAAGACTTTACGCTAGGCTACAAGGTAATTGACATTCAACCGTCTTGATTTTGATCCTTTTTAAAAAAAAAAAAGTCATCACTCTAAAACTGTAGTTTATGTCTTTCATAGCACTTGTTTAAATTACTGAAAACGAGCAGGAGTGAAGTTAGATTCTACACACCCACAGGTAATTCATTAAACATCATAATAAGCTGGATATATAAACGTGTGAAACTCGAAGTTTTCTATTTATACTTTATTGTTCACAAAATAGGGTGAACTTCATCGAAATAAACAGCACTCCACAGATTTATCTAAAAGCAAGTTACTGGTAAATAGAATAACTTCCTCTTTAACTTCAGTAAAACCTGTTCACGAGGTGAATGTAAAAATAAATGTAAATAATTGATTTATTTCACAGATCAGAAGTTTAATACTTGAAATTAACCTCACGAAAAAGACTAGCTTTTCCTCAAAGATTGAGGTAAGACTCATAAATAGTGATAAACTCACAAGATGGCAACTGTGAACGCCATGAGCACCAATAGTAATAAGTTTCCCCTTTCTATTTTTCAACAGACCCCCGACGAAGGGGCTTTTCGGCCCCGAAATGCATTGGTTTTTTTTTTGTATTTTTTAGTATTATTTGCATTTAATTATCATGTAATCACTTTTTGATTGTATATATGATTGTTTAACGCATCACAAATTATATTGTGGAAATGCAATGTCCAATTTCAACTGTATAATGAATTGAATATCAATGGTTAAAATATATTGAAAATACCAGAAAGGAGTAATTGTTCTTTGTAAGTAGTGCCCTCTCGAGTCTTGGCAGCCATCAGGGGCCAGGCCACATTCACACTGTGGGTGGAAGTGTGCATGTGTGAAGTGTGTGTGGGGAGTGTGTGGGTGTGTGAGTGTGGGGTTGTGTGCATGTGGGTGTGTGTGGGACACACTTGTAGGTACCTAAAACAGCCACAGAACCCAAAAGCTCTTTTCAGAGCTACCCTACATGTAATCACTCAAAATGATTATTTTACACTATTATTTTCACTATTTTTCACCTAAGTACGCTCCCTCGTACATCCCCGGTGCGCGTACCGGGCGCTCCCCCCGCGAAAATTGGAAAAAAAAAAATTGTCCCACGGGACCCTTTTATGGCCCCCACATCAAACCTAGGGGGTCAGGGGGGGTGTACCCTGCCCCCTTTTGCTCATTTCCCCCTTTGATTTTTGCCACCTCTTGTATCTCAATCCTACCGAGACACAAGATGGCGGCCGCTGCTGACTGTTGCGAATGTTTACAGACACCCGAGAACCAATCAGCTTGCCGTGCGCAAGTCGCGTGGCGCGCCCGGAGCGCTCCCCGGTACGCGTACCGGGGCGCGCTTACAGATATATAAATTTTTTTAAACCTAAATTACTCAAAATCCACTGGAGCACATATCTTGAGACATAGCAAAGGCATATCGGGCTACCAGTCCCTACAATTTTGCCAAGTTTGGTGAAAATCCATTCAGCCGTTCGAGCTAAAACTGCGACAGACCGCCCTATGGAAATTAACATGGGGAAAACACGTTTTGGGACCCCCCTTTTATCTCAGCCCCCGCTTGACGAATCCCCCCCAAACTTTCAGGGAAGGAGCGGAGAGCCGCGAGGCGAAGTTGCTGAACAATTCAGCCTGATTGCTCAACCGGCGCCAAAGTTATTCCAAATAGAATGTTGCAATTTCCCTATGGAAATCGATCCTAACTACATATACCTACTGGCGACCGCCAGTAGGTAATATATCACTGCTTCCCTTTTCCGCCGAGCCGTGCACTTAAGCGCGGGTGCTTGTTCGCGGGGGCGTGCCCCGCTATTATCGTAGCTCCTTCCTTCTTGACTTCCCCAAAGAAGAAACAGCACTCGCGGGAGGAGGATCAAAGGTTTATTTGGACCCTCAGAGCACCCGAAGCGTTTCGGCTACTGCCTTTGTCAATGGAACGTTGACGCGCCATTTTTTCTTTATTTAAATACCCCTCACGTGTCTCATTTAGTCATAGAGGTAGAGAAAAGACTTGTACCACATACATATGTGCCATGTTGGAATGGTGAAAATGCAGCATATCGTGATTATCCTAATACATTGCGCCCTTGATGGGCTACATATTATGACCTTATATTTCAGTTTACAATCGCTAACCAAATTTCTATTTACAATATTTTAAGCGATTTCATTTAAATCAATATAATACCATTTGCCATTATTTTGCCCTCGATGGGCTTGTACAAAGGTCACCTTTCACTGCTCAAACATTCCTCTAATATTCTCTCCTCCTAGATTTATTTCTGTAAACACACAGTGCAAATTATAATACCCTTAACCGTGAACATAAACAAAAAATTAATTAAAATTTCAAAACATTACTTCTCATCTTCATATTCATATTATTTGTTCCTTTCGCGGACCCATTCTTACTGTACAATACTCTATCAGGCTATTGATTCCCTATCCTAAGTGTACTGTCATCTCCTCATGGCTATTCAGGCCCCCTGGGTTCTTGGTGCCAATATCTATAATATGGCTGGATTCTAGCCTTCTCAATCTCATTAATCTGTCTCCCCCTCTAGGTTTCACTGGCACATGATCTAATGCAAAGTACTCCAGTAGCTCACTATTACTTTTATGATGTTGTTTATAGTGTCTTGCCACTGGGTACGCCGGGTCACAATTTGTGATTGCCCTGAGGTGCTCCAGGATACGCATTTTGGTGGGAAATTCCGAACATTCTATTGGGAATAACTTTGGCGTCGATTGAGGAATCTGTGTGTCATTTTCCAGAATTTTGGCCAACTCCGCTCCGCTCCTTACCTGAAAGTTTTGGGGGGATTCGTC
This sequence comes from Lissotriton helveticus, assembly GCF_964261635.1. Classification (NCBI taxonomy): domain Eukaryota; kingdom Metazoa; phylum Chordata; class Amphibia; order Caudata; family Salamandridae; genus Lissotriton; species Lissotriton helveticus. The sequence continues at coordinate 1,418,071,253 of NC_136068.1, read as the reverse complement.
AAGCGGGGGCCGAGAAAAAAGGGGGGTTCCAAAACGTGTTTTCCCCATGTTAATTTCCATAGGGACCTTTAGACACGGCTACAGCCCGAACGGCTGAATGGAATTACACCAAACTTGGCACAATGGTAGGGCCTGGTATGCAGATGTGCCTTTGCTATGTTTGGTGAACATCTCTCCAGTATTTCTTGAGAAAATTGCATTTGAAATTTTTCAAATGGCATTTTCTATGGGAACTTTAGACACGGCTACAACCCGAACGGCTGAACGGAATTACACCAAACTTGGCAAAATGGTAGGGACAGGTATGCAGTAGTGCATTTTCTATATTTGGTGAAAATCCCTCCAGTAGTTGTTGAGAAAATTGAATTTGAGCAAATTATATATCTATATGCACTCACCGTAAGCACACCGTAAGCGTACGGTACGCGTACCGTACGCGTACGTGCGCGTACCCTTATATGCGCGAGCGATTTTCTGATTGCCTGGCAGTCGACTGTCAACATTCCAAACTGTCCAAACTAGGAAGTGTTGGCCACCATCTTGTTTTTCAGGAGAACTGAGGCACAAGAGAGCCCAAAACAAGAGTGGAAAACACGAAAAGGGGGCAGGGTAGAGACCCCCCAACCCTCTAGCCCTTCTCAGGGGGTCCCAAAAGGACCCCCAAGGGCAAAAAAAAAAAAAAATCGCGGGGTACGCGCACGTGCCTCACTTCTTCTGAGAAACAAGATGGCTGCTCAGGTGGTCCCAGAAGGATAATAACATATATAAATGTTATCCGCTAATAGAATTAGCATTTACAAAACCTTTGAAATTTATTGAAAAAAAATATAGGTTTCACGCCTGATATAGTTAGGAATTAGCATTTAAAAAACCTTGCAAATTCACTGAAAAAACCATAGGTTTCAAGCCTTATATAGTTAGGAATTAGCATTTAAAAAACCTTGCAAATTCACTTAAAAAACCATAGGTTTCAGGCCTTATATAAGTAGGAATTAGCATTTAAAAAACCTTGCAAATTCACTTAAAAAACCACAGGTTTCAGGCCTTATATAGTTAGGAATTAGCATTTTAAAAACCTTGCAAATTCACTTAAAAAACCATAGGGTTCAGGCCTTATATAGTTAGGAATTAGCATTTAAAAAACCATTGAAATTGCTCCTATATAGTTAGTTGTACTAACTATATTTCGCGCACCCGCAATCCACTGCTGATGATGTCACATATTACATCATTCATAACATGGTCAGTGACATCACTGATGACATCTCAACTGACATCACTGTTGACATCACTGGTGACATCTCATTTGACATCACTGATCACATCATTGATGATATCATTCATGTGATAATACGATGCACCTCTTCACACTCTAATATAAACTTTGATACACCCAGTGTTAAATACAGACTACCATTCTTGAAACCATTGACACACCAATACCAGTTACTACATACGCACTCACTGATTCCTAGGTCTACACACACATTCACTCATTCACCCATAGAATCACTCATACATACAACACTATCATATGCACTCATACACCTATACAGACAGTCACACACTGCCACTCATCCATGGAGTTACTCACACACCTAGTCAGTCATGCAAAGAATCAATCACACTTCCATTTCCTCAACTATACAGTTATACACACAACACCTTACTTATTCAAACATATACTAACACATACTTACTCTCTTATACAATCACTGATACAAGTACACAATGATCCATACAGCCACTCGCACATTCACTGGCTCTCATGTATAGTCATTTATATATGCCAACTCTCACGTGCACTGTGTTTTACATATGTACTTACTTGGACATGTAACACTGAGATATCCATTCACTCACCAACACACCCATGCACACAGTCAACCGCCCATATAGCTGTTTCCACATGCACTCTTGAACTCATACACCTAGTGAATCAACTGCTCACACATCTATGCACAGAGTCACACACCTCTCAGCCACCCACACACACACTCGTCTCCCATTCAAATACTTGGGCAACCAATCAATAACCCATATAGCCACTCATATAGCTACTGATCAACACATGCAGCAACTTACACAACAACAGACATACTGATGCACACATTCAGACAGTTTAGTCACTAACCCATGCATTTAGTAAGACACATTTAATCACTCACTCATACAGTCAGTCACGCACCTACTAAATCCTTCATCGAGACACTTATATATCCACTCATTCTTCAATATGTAAAACATATTTAAACTTTACAGAAACACACAGTCACTGGATGTTGTCATCAGTGATGTCATCAGTGATGTCAAATGAGATGTCATCAGTGATGTCATCAGTGATGTCATTTGAGATGTCATCAGTGATGTCATCAGTGATGTCACTGACCATGTCATGAATGATGTAATATGTGACATCATCAGCATTGGATTGCGGGTGCGCGAAATATAGTTAGTACAATTAACTATATAGGAGCAATTTCAATGGTTTTTTAAATGCTAATTCCTAACTATATAAGGCCTGAAACCTATGGTTTTTTAAGTGAATATATATATATATATATATATATATATATATATATATATATATATATTACCTACTGGCGGTCGCCAGTAGGTATATATAGTTAGGATTTTTTCTCTATGGGATTTTTGAAAATTCTATGTCTAATAACTTTGGCGTTTGTGGACGGAATTGGCTGAAATATTTCAGGAAAATGGAACATTTTGTTTCTGAGCAGCCACTGAAAATTTTGGGGGGGTTCTTCAAGGGGGGGCCGAGAAAAAAGGGGGGTCCCAAAACGTATTTTTCCCATGTTCATTTCCATAGGGCGGTTGGCCTCACTTTTAGCCCGAACGGCTGAATGGATTTGCACGAAACTTGGCAAAATTGTAGGGACTGGTAGCCCGATGTGCCTTTGCTAGGTCTCAATATATGTGCTCCAGTGGATTTTGAGAAATTAACGTTCAAAAAAATATATATATCTGTAAGCGCGCTCCGGGCAGCGCCCCGGTTCGCGTACTTGACGCGTAACGGAACTTCGCGAAGCGAAGCTGATTGGCTCTCCGGTGTCTGTCAACATTCTAAACAGTCCGGAGCGGCCGCCATCTTGTCTCTCGGTAGGATCGAGAGACAAGAGGAGGCCAAAAGAAAGGGGGAAATGACCATAAGGGGGCATAGTAGATCCTTCCTGACCCCCTAGGTTTGATGTGGAGGCTTTAAAAGGGCCCCGCGGGGCAAAAAAATAATAATTTTTTTTTGGTTTTTTTGCGTGGGTAGCGCCCGGTACGCGCACCGGGAAGCGGTCCGGGGAGCGTACTATAAGGAAAAAAGAATGATAGACTATGATATTTTGAAATATTGTATGTTTATTGATTGTTCTTTTTGTTGTTTTTTTAATTTTATTTAAGTAGCAGTATTAATCATTATTAAATATAAATGTATTTTTGAAATTGTGCACAGTATACTATAAGTCTGACTTTACATTATAAGTAATTTGGTACTAGTTTATGAATTACATATAAAAATGATTGAAGACTCAAACAATTTTTAAATATTAAATATAATTTTATTTTTCTAATTCTTTTTCAAAATTTAATAGAACGTCTAACATTTGACTGTCCGATATGTCCTCTTGTTGAGTGAACATAACTTCCCACATTTGACCGTCATCATAATGAAGTAAATGATCCACAGATTCTACACATTGTAGAAGTTCATGGTCTTGTGATTCATCCATGAATTCCAAGTCAATGGGTTCAATTATTTCCTCATTATTCATGTCTAGGACAATTTCAAAGGAAACGTTCTGTTCTCCTTGCATTTTTGTGCTGAAATTTGAATAAAAAATAAATATATCAGTAGAGATAGGGCACTGTTGGGTTTAAGTTCAGACAGGTACTTTTGAGGCATGAAGTAGTACTATTAAAAAGTGCCTGTGAGAAAGCCTATGTAAATTCATAATAATACCACAGAAACCTAAATCAATCCATAATTATAATAAACAAGCCTTTCTCAATGTCTAACTCTTACAGAGGGATAGTATATAACTATCTGAAAATGTTTTCAAATTTATAAAATAATATCTTACCTTTTAAAAACAAGTTTAAGTTGTGAGTGAAAATGATCTTGCAATATAGTTCAGGAAGTAGTAGTCAAAATGGCTGTGTTTCTCTCTCTTTTTTTATATATATTCAGGTACATAACCAATCAAATGTCAGGAAAAAAAAGTAGAAAATGAAAGTAACATTTTAATTGGTTGTCAATTCCAACACTTCAGATGTGTTTTGTGAAGTAATTTACCTCAGGGTATTTAGAGAGGTCTACAGGCTAAATGGCTAAATGGAATTCCAACCAAATGTGTGAAAATGGTAGGGATTGGTATGTAGTATGAGCTAATCTATATTTGGTGAAAGTGTCTCCAGAGTTTCTTCTGTAAATTACTTTCCCACCTTTTTTAATGGAGCGCTTCCCGGTGAGCGCCCCGGTACGCGAACCGGCAGCGTTACGGGAGTCCACCATTTTGTGTTTCGGTCGAATTAAGATACAAGATGGAGGGCAAATAATGTTCAGAATGGGTAGAAGGGGGCACGGTAGACGTATTTTGACCCCCTAGGTTTTCTGAGGGTGGCTGAGGAGGCCCATATGTGCGAAAAAAAATCATTTTTTTTCCAATTTTCGCTGGTTAGCGTCCGGTGCGCGTACCGGGTAGCGCTCCGGGGAGCGTACTTTGTTGAAAATTAGTGAAAAAAGTTAGAGTAAAATAATAATTGTGAGTGATCAGATGTAGGGTAGCTCTGAAAAGAGCTTTTGGGTTTATGGTACATTTAGGTACTTATAAGTAGGTACCAATGCACAGTTTTAAATTCAGAATGAAAACTCTGTTCCCTTCATCTGAGAAGTGAACTCCATCTCCTCTGTAGATATCTTGCATGTAGTAACGTAAGTTATTGTTGTAGATGGAGCCCATTCCACGGTCTCTCATGTAAGCTGAAACAGATTTGTTTACATGCTTCCTCGATTTCTCAATTTGTGGACAAAATTGGTTCGACCTCAAAGGTGTCCTTTAAAAGCATTTCCAGACCTACCCCAGTCAAAGTGCCCAAGTCATTTCCTCCACAGTGCACAATTAACAGGTCAGGTTTAGGCAAATGCATAAAGGTTTTCACCAATGGTATCAATTGGTGACATTTTAATCCTCTGTGGCCAAACCACTTAATTTCCACATCTTGTAAATTGAGGTTAGGTAAATTTCTGTTATCAGCATACCTCTGAGCCCAGTAGATGTAACTATGTCCAACAATCCAGACAGAAAACATGGTGAGAGAAGGTTCTGCTGCAGTCAGATGAAGTGTGGCAATGAAATGTGAGTTGAAAAAATAAGAGTTTAAAATGAAAAAAACTGTGGAGTTTCTGTGTTAATGAAGCAGTAGCAGTGATTGGTGGATTTTGATTGCTGAAAACAGAAAGTTAGGGTGCATGGATGAGTTCTTTGAAAGATGTAATTTGAATGGTCAAAAGAAATCATTTTATGAAAGATTGCACTGGATATGCAGGTGTACTGAGAGTTCAGAGTTCAATTGAAACATTGTTGTGTGAACTTGCAAACATGAGAGGTCTTTCAGGAGGTGGTTGCTATGCAAAAAAGGCAGAAAGGGTAGAGGGGGAAGGGTGTTGATTTGAAAAAAGTGAGGGAAGAGTTTTGATTGGGTGACATGAGAGATATGTGTGATGAATTACAGCTTTTCTGTGCTTTTTATAGCTGCAGACTCTGGAGTGCATACCTTTTGCTCTGCTAAAGACAATTTGGTGTGTTTCTGAGACTGTTTTGAAACTCATAAAGTATTTGCTAAGGTGAGAAAAGATTCATTTAATTTAGATAGAGAATAGTATGGTTTAGGGAGAACATTATGAAGAAAGTTGTGTATTTAAAATTTTGATTTGTGTCAAGTGTTTTACAAATAGATTTTGTTTCTTTGTGTTACATAGCCATGTTAAAAGTGACGCTAAAATAGTGCAAGGGTCTTACAAAAATGCTTTCATGTGTCTTAGGGTATTTTAACTCACTTTCTCATGAATGTAGGTATATAATTGATTTAGATGTTGTGTTTAAAAACGATTTAAGAAAACAATTAGGTTTCTGGATATGTACTGCTAGAGATTCATAGGTTGCTTGGGGCATATTTATAAGGCCTTTGAGTCTCTCTGATGTTATTTTTCAAATTTTTATTTAAGACCTTTCTCTGTGGTGCAAGGTCCTTGTAAATATGCCCCCATCTGTGGTTGGCAAATTTTGATTTTAATTCATTGACTAACATAGCCATGTTAAAAGTGACCCAAAAATGTTGGAAGGGCCTTAAAAAAAACGATTTCATGTGTCTTAGGCCATTTTAAGTCATTTCCCCTTGAATGTAGGTATATAATTGATTTAGATGATGTGTTTAAAAACGATTTATGAAAACAATTAGGTTTCTTGATATGTATTGCTAGAGATTCATAGGTTGCTTGGGGCATATTTATAAGGCCTTTGTGTCTCTCTGATGTTATTTTTCCCATTTTAATTTAAGACCTTTCCCTGTGGTGCAAGGTCCTTGTAAATACCCCCCATCTGTGCTTGGCAAATTTAGATCTTGATTATTTGACTTACATAGCCATGTTAAAAGTGATCTAAAAATGGAGCAAGGGCTTAAAAAAAACGCTTTCATGTGTCTTAGGGCATTTTAAGTCACTTCCCGATGAATGTAGGTATATAATTGATTTAGATGATGTGTTTAAAAACGATTTTTGAAATCAATTAGGTTTCTTGATATGTAATGCTAGAGCTTCATAGGTTGCTTGGGGCATATTTATAAGGCCTTTGTGTCTCTCTGATGTTATTTTTCCCATTTTAATTTAAGACCTTTCCCTGTGGTGCAAGGTCCTTGTAAATACGCCCCCATCTGTGTTTGGCAAATTTAGATCTTGATTATTTGACTTACATAGCCATGTTAAAAGTGATCTAAAAATGGAGCAAGGGCTTAAAAAAAACGCTTTCATGTGTCTTAGGGCATTTTAAGTCACTTCCCAATGAATGTAGGTATATAATTGATTTAGATGATGTGTTTAAAAACGATTTTTGAAATCAATTAGGTTTCTTGATATGTAATGCTAGAGCGTCATAGGTTGCTTGGGGCATATTTATAAGGCCTTTGTGTCTCTCTGATGTTATTTTTCCCATTTTAATTTAAGACCTTTCCCTGTGGTGCAAGGTCCTTGTAAATACGCCCCCATGTGTGCTTGGCAAATTTAGATTTTGATTATTTGACTTACATAGCCATGTTCCATACAGTTCTCACCTTCTGCGTAGTCTTTGATATGCTAGACTCCATCTGCACTATGAGATACCTAAGCAAAGGAAACACAGGTGATGTGATTGTGAAATGAGGAAAAGAAACTCCACATTTTTCAATTACATCACCTGTGTTTTCTAAGTTTACGAATGACATTGTGCAGATGAGGTTTAGGTCTGTCCACGGACACAGAAGAGGTCTGGCCTTTGTTCAAGAGTGAAGTGGACATGACTTACTTCATTGGTAGGCTTTCACATGTATTATCTCCTCTGTACTCTTCAAGAAGCGTAAATTTCATCTGCAACCCTGAGTAGGCCTCACCTTAAACAAACCTCTGGATAGGCCACACCTTATCGTCATCCTGAATCAATCATTTAAAATGTTAGGGACAGATTTATGATAGGTGTATGACTCTTTTGCGTCACTGTGCGTCACTTTTGTGACGCAGCAGCGGTGCAAAAGATTTGCTATGTGGCGACATATTTACAACTTGATGCATCTAGGCAGATGTGTCATGCTGTAAAGTCCCATGCCACATGAAACCGATGCAGCAGTGATGCAAAAGATGCACCATTTTGCAAGACAGGCCTCATTTCATCTCCAACAAGATAAGAAGCTGAATCTTCTGTAAATGTCAAAATTGTTGTATACACTGCTCAACCTATGTGTACTCTTTGATATGCTAGAGTCCATCTGCACTATGAGATACCTAAGCAAAGGAAACACAGGTGATGTGATTGTGAAATGAGGAAAAGAAACTCCACATTTTTCAATTACATCACCTGTGTTTCCTAAGTTTACAAATGACATTGTGCAGATGAGGTTTAGGCCTGTCCATGGACACAGAAGAGGTCTGGCATTTGTTCAAGAGTGAAGTGGACATGACTTACTTCATTGGTAGGCTTTCACATGTATTATCTCCTCTGTACTCTTCAAGAAGCGTAAATTTCATCTGCAACCCTGAGTAGGCCTCACCTTAAACAAACCTCTGGATAGGCCACACCTTATCGTCATCCTGAATCAATCATTTAAAATGTTAGGGACAGATTTATGATAGGTGTATGCCTCTTTTGCGTCACTGTGCGTCACTTTTGTGACGCAGCGGCGGTGCAAAAGATTTGCTATGTGGCGACATATTTACAACTTGATGCATCTAGGCAGATGTGTCATGCTGTAAAGTCCCGTGCCACATGAAACCGATGCAGCAGTGATGCAAAACATGCACCATGTTGCAAGACAGGCCTCATTTTATCTCCAACAAGATAAGAAGCTGAATCTTCTGTAAATGTCAAAATTGTTGTATACACTGCTCAACTTCTGTGTACTCTTTGATATGCTAGAGTCCATCTGCACTGTGAGATACCTAAGCAAAGGAAACATAGGTGATGTGATTGTGAAATGAGGAAAAGAAACTCCACATTTTTCAATTACATCACCTGTGTTTCCTAAGTTTACGAATGACATTGTGCAGATGAGGTTTAGGTCTGTCCACGGACACAGAAGAGGTCTGGCCTTTGTTCAAGAGTGAAGTGGACATGACTTACTTCATTGGTAGGCTTTCACATGTATTATCTCCTCTATACTCTTCAATAAGCGTAAATTTCATCTGCAACCCGGAGTAGGCCTCACCTTAAACAAACCTCTGGATAGGCCACACCTTATCGTCATCCTAAATCAATCATTTAAAATGTTAGGGACAGATTTATGATAGGTGTATGACTCTTTTGCGTCACTGTGCGTCACTTTTGTGACGCAGCAGCGGTGCAAAAGATTTGCTATGTGGCGACATATTTACAACTTGATGCATCTAGGCAGATGTGTCATGCTTTAAAGTCCAATGCCACATGAAACCGATGCAGCAGTGATGCAAAACATGCACCATGTTGCAAGACAGGCCTCATTTCATCTCCAACAAGATAAGAAGCTGAATCTTCTGTAAATGTCAACATTGTTGTATACACTGCTCAACTTATGTGTACTCTTTGATAGGCTAGAGTCCATCTGCACTATGAGATAACTAAGCAAAGGAAACACAGGTGATGTGATTGTGAAATGAGGAAAAGAAACTCCACATTTTTCAATTACATCACCTGTGTTTCCTAAGTTTACGAATGACATTGTGCAGATGAGGTTTAGGTCTGTCCACGGACACAGAAAAGGTCTGGTCTTTGTTCAAGAGTGAAGTGGATATGACTTACTTCATTGGTAGGCCTTCACAGGTATTATCTCCTCTGTACTCTTCAACAAGCGTAAATTTCATCTGCAACCCTGAGTAGGCCTCACCTCAAACAAACCTCTGGATAGGCCGCACTTTATCGTAATCTTGAATCAATCATTTAAAATGTTAGGGTCAGATTTATGATAGGTGTATGTCTCTTTTGCGTCACTGTGCGTCACTTTTGACGCAGCAGCGGTGCAAAAGATTTGCTATGTGGCGACATATTTACAACTTGATGCATCTAGGCAGATGTGTCATGCTGTAAAGTCCTGTGCCACATGAAACCTGCGTCAGTTTTCATATAGGTGTTTTGTTGCAAGGTATGCATTAATTTGCATGAAAGCCCTGTAAAACTAACACAGTGAAATTTAGAAGATTTCACTGAGTCAGCTTTATAGCATTGCTGAATCAAATCCTTACGCCTGTTTGAAACAGGCATAAGAAGTGATGCACCATGCAATGTGAGGGTTCCTCCTGTGCATTGCAGTAGACATGTCGCGCTTATGACGTGATTCCTGCAATGTGCTGCTTTTGCGGCACAGATGCGTGACGCATCTGTGCTGTTTTTGCTCAATGTTTGTAAATGCGGCACACTATGGGTGGCAGAGCAGCGGTGCACATTAACTGGTGCATCCGTGGGGATGCGCCACTTAGCATAAATCTGCCCCTGTACATTTAAGTATGAGCAGGGGACACAGAGTCGGTATGGCTTATCCAAGGTTAAGAAGAGAGGAGTCCTGTTCACTGAAAACTTGGACATAGGCCTCACCTCCTCAGCATCGCTGGACATGGCTAAATAATAGCTGCAAAATGTTACTCTTGTTAAACAATTTTACTATTATAATCTCTGAGATTTGTCTCTTACTCTGCAACATCTCATTGTTGTTCTCTTTCTTTAAAGATAACGACACCATCAACCATGAGTGACAATCAGCAATCAGTTGATCTCGACCTTATCATTGAACTTGTAATTGAAACGTCAGTGGAAGTAGATCCCTTGGATGATTTAAATCCTGAGGATGATGAAGAACATGATGAGGATGCCGATTTGTCAGAATTGTATGACATAGGGTGGGAAGCTGACCTGCTTGAGCCTATAGAACTATAAACATTTATTTTTTAAATTTACAATAAATGAAAAGTAAAAATGTAAACCGTTTCATTTAAAATTAAACACACCTTCAAAAACAGGTTATGTGTAGTGTCTTCAATAAAATATTAAAATATTCTCATAAAATTAGATCAGATTCACATATAAAACAGCACAGGTAAAATGAAGAAGAATTCCATTTCTTTTCTGCTATTTGTGTATTCTAAATTTGCCAAAGCACTACAAAATATTCTATGTAAAAATTTCAAGTAGTGTGTTAAGTTTTTGATGACTGTTATTGATTTACTGTTTGGTAATAGTGGTTAATAACATTTTTTATTATATTTTACCACAGATTCAACTGCAGATCATTTCAAATTTTGAGAATGCCGTCTAAGGATAGAATTAGAAAGGCTACAAAACGTCAAAGACAGCAGGTTCATCAACTAATGCAGCAGTCCTCTACAATAAAAAATCGTCAAGTCACCAAGAAAGCACCGGGTAAGACCACAAAATCATTCATAAGAAACATTTGTAAAAAAAAAAGTAGTACTACAGAAAATGTTTTAGTCCAGAAAAAGAGAAGCAATTTAAACGGAAAGGAAAGGCCAATCAAAAATGTCACTGCTAGAGCAAGAGATAACTCTGTGCATGATAGTAGAAGGAAACAACAGTTTAGGGACATTCGTAAACGAATGTTCCGCAACAGGATAATTGGCAATTTGTTAAAAAATATTAAGAAAGGTCAACAGAAAGTGGTTTTTTATAAAAGAAAAAAAAAAGTTGAGAAAGTTATTGATCAGGCATTTGAAATTAAACGAAAGTTATTTATTTTGATAATCAATAGAATTAGGAAGCTAAACAAGGCAATTTATGATTTCAAAAGAAATAGTAGATGGAAGAGAATAGTTAATCGTAGTAATTTTTGTGAAGTTTTTTCCGGAGAATGGATGCATAGTTCAAGTTGTGAGGCATTTTTTAATGAGGAGAGTTATTTCCAGGATAATGATTTGGTGCATGCAGTTGACACCAATGGTCGAGCTTATGAGGTGAAAGATGGTTGTCCAGTTGAAAAAGAAAAACTTGTGACAACAGAGACAGAAGAGGTGTTAGGTAAGGAGGTTTTAGGAAGACGTCCTAAGGGTCCTGTGTACACCTGGAAGTGAAGTAGTATTTGCAGTGTGCGACAGGATTCCATCAATTTGCTTTGTGATTTTGTACGGACATTTAATAAGAAAAGTTTGAAGCAGAAAATGATGTTGTTGCAAGAATTAGATCCTTGCAGAGTGAGAGAAGTGACAAGTTTGCATGGTCATTCACTGGCTTGTCTTTCCAGGAGAGTATGCCAGAGTGTTTTTCATCATTTCAGGATGCTAGCAGTGCATCATAATAAAGTGAAGAAATTAGTTAGAATGTTGTATTATGCTAAGAGTCCAGCAATTATGCTTAAACAATTATGCGCTGCTCTTTTGCATGGTTCTGAAATAGATGTGAAAAATATTTGTGAAGAAATTGAGTTTTGTTACTTTGGAAGTAAAGAGGAGAATGTTGAAATTGACCCAGAAGAAGAGGGTAATGTGGAAGATAGTGTACAGGTTTCCAGTACAGATAATTTTCAGAAGGAAATTGCCACGTTTCAGGTGAAATCAAGTGAGAGGCCTAATTTCACTTGTGTGTGTTGTCGACGCACTTATTATAAGAATCAGACTAAGTTAGTGGATTTATATGCAAAAAGTGAAAGGGAAAATAATAGTGAATGGAAGGATTTCGCAATATACTTGATGGTAGAAAATTGTTTTGATTTGGGATTGGATCAACGTGTGTGTACTTATTGTTGTAACAAATTAAATCAAAACCAGATGCCTGCTAGAGCGGTTCATAATAATCTGGAATTGGTTGAGATTCCTTCTGAATTGAAGGATTTAAATACTTATGAATCTATTTTGATTCAAAGTATCCATTCCTTTCAGGCTATTGTAAGAATGGAGCCAAAGACAGGGAAATTGCCTCCATCAGATTTACAGAGAGGATTAAAGGGAAGAGTTGTTTATTTGCCTCTAGATTTGAAGAAAAACATTAATACAATTGGAGTAGAAAAAGTGGAAGAGGAACCTCTAGTTATCTTAGTTAATGGTGTTCCGACAAAGAATAAGAAAATATGGCAAGATTTAGTGGATGTTAGGAAAGTCAAAAAGGCAACATTGTATTTGAAAAAAAATAATAAGTACTATAAGAATGTATATGTTGCAGAAGAGGAAGTAAGTGAGGAAGAGGATAGCAATTTGTGTGCTGGTCAAATTGAGAAAGTAGAACCCTCTAAAAGTGAAGAAATATATGAACATTATAGTGTTCATCCTTTGCATTCCAAGGAAGTCATGGGGAATGCTATTGAGTTGTTTCAAATGAAACAAGCCAAAGGGAGTCCCATTAGTGTTTGGAAGGAAAGTTTGGAAGCTCGGTGTTTCCCACAGCTATTTCCAACAGGTCAGGGAGGAAGATATGATGAGCGACCTCATCAAATTCCTGCTTCTGAATACCGGACTTTACGATTGTATACAGAAGATGCTAGGTTTCGACAATGCATTCCCTATTTGTTTCATCTCCTGTTTGAAAGCGATCTGTCTGGACTGTCATATGCAGTGAACCACATCTTGAAAAGTGGTATACACATGCAAAACATCTCTGCAAGTGACTTTATGGATAAAGTCAATGTGCAAGACAGTATTTTGGATTGTCACCTGATTAATCTCATGGCGTGTCAGCGTGGTACTAATGAGTACTGGTACCTTCGTCATGGTGATTTAAAATGTATGCTGAGGAACTTAGGAACTCCCACATGGTTCCTCACTCTGAGCTGTGCCGAGTATGGCTGGGAAGACTTACTTGAATTTCTACGAGAGGCAAATGGAAACATTGAAAATATCGAATTCAAGACACCCGGAGAACTGTGCTCTTTGGATCCAGTTAATGTATGCAGGTACTTCAATCATAGATTTGAAGCTATGATGTCTTTCATCATGAACAAGAGAAATCCACCTCTTGGAGAGGTGTTGGATTTCTTCTGGAGAAAGGAGTACCAAGCAAGAGGTGCTCCTCATATACATATGCTGCTGTGGATCAAGGATGCACCTAAATTTGGAACGGATCCAGAAGACTTAGTGATGAGTTTCATAGAACAGTATTCTACATGTGCTGTTCCAAACGCAAAGGAGAAGAAAAGCCTAAGAGAACAAGTTCTACGTTTCCAAAGCCATCGTTGTGGAAAGTACTGTCGTCGTAAATTCAGAAACAAGGACAAGTTCTACACCAAATGTCGTTTCGGCTTTCCACGACCGGTGATTTCTAAAGGAAGAGTAAACAGTTTGATGTCTTCGCTGCGACATAATGTGATGAAGAAATCACCTAAAAACACATACAATTTGAAAAGGAACGAAGAGTCCAAGTACGTCAACGACTACAACCCAGTGATTTTGTCCATGTGGAATGCTAACATGGATATACAGTTTGTGGCTGATAACTGTATGGCTGTGGCTCGGTATGTGACATCTTACATCACCAAAAAAGAAAAGACAGAATTGAAGGATATGTGGGAGGACATTTCCCATGAAAAGAGCCTCAGCAAGAAGTTGTACAGTTTCAGTCTGAAGATGTTGTCACATCGAGAAATCAGAGCTTACGAATATTCTGACCGGTTGTCTTCAGCAAGTCTCTATGCCAAATCCAGGAGTATCGTTTGGGCGAGTCTTGGTCTTGCTGCAACGCGTAATCGAGTTCTGAAACCTGTGCGGGAAATTGAGTATTTGGCAGAAAAGGAGCCGAACGGTACCGATATTTTGAAGACCAACATGTTGGATACATATTATCCAAATCGAAGCAGTCACCTCGAGAATGTTTGTCTGTATGAGGTTCTACAAAATTACATATTGAAGAGGAACATCAAAGAAGATATTGATAAAGGAGTGTATGCTGTAATTGGAAGTGAGGGATGTCTGGTCAAGCAAAGAAAATGCCACTTGGTAAACCATCGAAAATTGAGTGGCGAATCTCCTGAAAAAAAGGAGTTTTTCTATTTAGCACTTTTGCAACTTTTTAAGCCTTGGCGTGCAGAAGAGGAACTGCTTGGAGATTTCCTCTGTTACGAAGACTCTTTCATTGCCGCCAAGGAGACCATAGAATGTCCTGCTTTTCCCAAATATCTAGAAATGTTGAATGCAGAAATCGAGCAGGAAGCAACGATTGCAGCCGAGATTGCCAGAGACAGTTCTCAGGACAGTCAGAGTTCTGTTTCATTGAGTCAGGATCCACTAGGAGGACCTGTTATCGAAAATGAAGCTGCCACTGCCATGAATGAAGTGGAAAGAGCCATGGCACATGCTCAGGAGGATGCGGTTAACTTAGAAGACTTGGAAAGACAACTCAACGTTGAGCAAAGGAAAATATATGACGAGGTTACCAACCAAATTGATCATGGATTAAGTCATGAGAAGAAAGAGTGCTCATGTATGTCGTTGAAGCCTGTCCGACTGTTCGTGAGTGGAGAAGCGGGAACTGGAAAAAGTTTCCTCATTAAAGCAATTTCATGTTATTTGCAGAAAAGGACTGAGTCATCGCTGTCTTGTGTTGTCACCGCTCCAACTGGACTGGCAGCACATAACATTAAAGGTATTACTTTGCATCGTCTACTGATGCTGCCAGTGGAGCATGATAACAAATTACAATACCACAAGTTATCTGGAGATGCTTGTTGTGAAGTTTCAAGAGTCTTGAGGAAAATGAAACTTCTTATCATTGACGAAGTAAGCATGGTTTCCAATGTCATGCTTGCCTTTGTGCATTTGAGAATGCAAGAAGTTCTTAAAACAGAGTATGATGTGTTATTTGGTGGCAAACACATCATTGTTTTCGGAGATCTTCTGCAGCTGACACCAGTGAAAGGACAACCTGTGTTCAAAATGCTCACGCATGAAGATACCAGGAAGTGCCTAGGGAGCATTGGCAACGTCAATATATGGTTAAACTTCAATTATGCTGAACTGCATGAAAATATGCGTCAGGCGAAGGATGAAGATTACAAGAATATTCTACAAGATGTTAGAATTGGAAAAGTGACCGAGCATGGGAAAGAAGCTTTACATGCACGATTACTGTCAAATTTATATCCAGAACAAGACGTTGTGCCTGAGAATATTTTTCAGAAAATTACTGAGAAGAAATCTGGAATATGTTTGATGCCAACTCTTGCAGAATGTGCCATCTTCAACAACAAAATGTTGTATTTAGAAAACCAAGAGATTGTGAAACTGGAAGCTATTGACAGAGTAGAGCATATGGGATCAACAATTATTTTGTCTGAGAATTTGAAAACAAAATTGGATTCATTAGAGAAGAGTATATCTAAAACTGCGGGTTTTGAAAAGACTCTGAATGTGTGCTTAAATTGCCGTATAATTTTAAGAAGGAATTTACATGTTGAAAGAGGTCTGGTAAATGGATCAATGGGTAATGTTGTTGATTTTGTGAAATACAGAAATAGAGATGGAATTGAATTTGTAAAAATTAAATTTGATGGCATTGAGGAAGTACAGCTAATTGGTCGTTGTTCTGCTAGATTTTTGCTTGTAAAAGACTTATATGTTCGCCGTAAGCAGTTTCCTGTTTGCTTGGCATATGCGGTGACAATCCATAAATCGCAAGGTTTAAGTGTAGACAGTGCATTGGTGAATATTGGCAGTTCTGTGTTCAAGGAGGGTATGGCATATGTGGCATTGTCACGAGTTAGAACTTTATCGGGATTGTACTTGATTGAGTGTGATGTCACAAACATTTGTGCGGATCTAGATTGTGTTAAGGAATACAATAGGTTAAGAAGAGAGTATGCGCCACATTTGCCTCAATATCCTTTGTTTGAGAAACGTGTGGTAGGCCGGAAATGAAGAAATGTGACCAATACTAGGGAGGTTGTAGCAAAAAGACGAAAAGTCGATGAACCTAAAATTATAAGCAGAAACAAAAAGGATTCTGTTGAAGATGTTGTTGGTTTTCAATTTGAAAACAGTTCTGGTGTCAACTGCTATGCTAATGTAGTGGTTAATGTTTTGTTTTCTCTAGAAAATGTAAAAGAAGAGATTGTGGTCAATTCGGATCAGAGATTTTGCAGTTTGTTGAATTCTGTGTTAGAGAAATGTAGCACTGATAGAACAAAAATAGAAAGTGTGTCTGAAATTCGAAATCTGTTAGACAGATGTTCAGGTCAAACACAATTCTCTCAAAATATTCAGCAAGATTGTCAGGAGTTTTTAATGTATATGCTTGATGTATTGCATGCTGAAGGTGTAGATGTAGATCACCTGTTTGGGCTTTCTTATCAATGGCAGCATGACTGCGAGAACTGTAGGGTATCAAGTACTACTAGTGTAGACTCAGAAAGATTTATATATTTAACTTTGCCAGACAGTAAATCAGTGTCCTTTAATAAGCTAGTAAAAGCAGCTGATCACAACATGGAGTGTAGCCAATGTAAGTCTGAAATGTTATCAACATTATTTATACGAACATATGGCCAGTATGTCATTTTAATGTTCCAACGATGTAGGCCTGATGGAACAAAATTGACAACTTTAATTAAAAATTTTGTGGCTTCACAGTTGTCAATATCAGGAAGGACTTTTGTAACTGCAGCAATTATATATCATGACGGTCCTTCAATAACATCAGGACATTACACAGCTTATTTAAAGTCTAGAAATGGCTGGTCATTCTGCAATGATTCTGTTTTAACTTTTAAAAAAAAATTGCCTTTTGACCTTAAAAATTCTTACCTGGTGTTTTTAAAACCAAAATTTTAGGGAAGGAATCTCAGGATTTGCTCTGAGGAATTTCAAGAGGTTCTAATGGCTCCTACACAATTTGGCCTTGAGGATAAGTGTAGTACAGAGTCAAAAGTTATTTTTGAGTTTTAAATAGTTCCTGGAAAAAAAGAAGGTTTTCTTACAGAAAGTGGTGGGCACGGATTAGTTAAAGGACAACAGAGTATTTCCCAAAGCAAACGGTGTTCTTACCATAACACTTGACTTCATAGAAAAATAACTGCACTTTGAATGAGTTCAGAAAAACTGTTTCTTTTTATAAGCTAATTCAAGCAGCCAATAAAAACATGGAGTAGAGGTAATGTAAGTCTGCAATGCTGTCTAGATTATTTGACCAAACTTTTGGTTATAATGTCATTTTAAAATTTCAACTATATAAACCTGATGAAAGTAAGTCTTCAACTTTAATTACAAATGTTGTGGCTACACAGTCGTTCATTTTAGGAAGAACATTTGTAACTGCATCTATTATATGACATGATGGTCCTTTGACAACATCCACTTATTACACAGCTTAAAATGTAAAAAAAAGCTGGTGTTTCGGAAATGATTCACATTTGACTATGAAAAATGTTGCCTTTTAACTTAAAAATATTCTTACTTTCTGTTTTCAGAAGACAGAATTTAGGGTAGGTAACTGGCCTATAATGATTTTAGGGGTTGATATAATTTTATCTACTGTTTTATATTGCTTTGTGATTAAAAGTGATGTAGACAATTAAATAATTGTAGTAGTCATAGAGGTAGTGTAAGTCTGCTTCATAGTAAGCAGTATCAGTGGCATAGGAAATGTAGAACATGAGTGAGCAAGAAGGGTAAGATATTACTAGTCCAGGATTGTGAAAGTGATCTTGAACGTTTTCTTTCTGAGAGTTGCGGAAATACAAAATGACGGGATTTGCTTACAAGAATTCCAAGAGTTATAAATGGCTCTTACATGATTTGGCCTTGTGGAAACGTGTGGTAGAGAGCGAGAAGTCATTTATTGTATGTAACATATTTTTCAAAACGATGGAGGTTTTCTTTCAGAAAGTGGCGGGCTGAAAATAAAAACAGCACAACAGAGTGTAAGCTGTTCATAGGACATCCTTCGACGTCATGGAAAGTAAGTTACTTTTGAGGAGTTTTGATTTCTGATTGGTTATGTTTTATTTGGTTTTTTGAAACACAATCATTTTGATTGTGTTTTTTTTTTCCCCGCTGTTATATGATGAATACCTTCAAGTCACTATTTTTAGTGAAATTTGATAAATTCTGAGAACAGCAAAAATAAACCATTTAACATGTATAATTAATTCTGTATTTTTTGTACTTATGATATACATTTAGAAATGTGTAGTAGACATGGAGAAGCTGAGGCTTCTGTAAGTGTCAAAGTTGTTGCATACAGTGCTCACATTCTACATAGTCTTTCATATGATAGACTACATTTCCACATTGAGATACCTAAGCTAAGGAAACACATGTGATGTGATTGTGGAATGAGGAAAAAAAAATTGCACGTTTTTCAATTCTATTACCTGTGTTTCCTAACATTACAAATCACATTGTGTAGATGAGGTTTAGGCCTGTTCCAGGAGACAGAGGAGGTCTGACATTTGTTCAAGAGTGCAGTGGACATGACTCACTTCGTTATTAGACCTGCACATGTATTATCTCCTCTGTACTCTTCAACAACTCTAAATTTCATCTGCAACCCTGAGTAGGCCTCACCTGAAACAAACGTCTGGATAGGACACACCTTATTGCCATCCTGAAACAATCATTTAAAATGTTAGGAACAGTTTTATGATGATTGTGCACCTCTTTTGCGCTGCCATTGCGTCACTTTTGTGAGACAACAGCAGTGCAAAAGATCCACCATGTTCCAAGATAGGCCTCTCTTCATCTGCATCAAGATACTGTTAGTTTAAAATGTATATCTTTAGGACTGTGTAGGGGGCCTGGAGAAGCAGAAGCTTCTGTAAGTGTCAAAGTTGTTGAAAAACTGTTTGTCCTTCAATCTTTTCCCTTGTCTTTTCTAATTTTTAAATACATGTTTTAATATTTTTCAAATGTTTGTTCTCTCTTTCACAGATTGAAAGTATAAAAATAACAAGTGACTAAGTTAACGACAATTATAAGGTAAATGTTTTGTACTCTTTTCGTTACATTTCTATCACATTTAAATACTATTAGTTTCACTGCTTCATTTCTTTAACCCTCACTTTCCTGCCTTTGCTACTTCCCTCATTCCTTTCTCTATTACTTACTTACTCTACTCCTTCCACTCCTTTTCTCAGTCTCTCTCTTCTCATAGTTCCTCACTCTTGTTCACTCACTCCGTCTCTATTACTCTTAGTGTCTCTGACTGATCACTCTTTCACTACTTGTTCATTATGCTTTCTCTGTGTAGTTGAAGCACACTAAGGGGCATATTATGAACACAGCCAATAAAATTATTGCTGTTTTTATCGGCTGAAAACTGCTGCAAAAGCGGTTTTAGCGGCAGTTTCCTGCCGCAAAAGTGGCTTTAGCGACACATTTCTGCCGATAAAAGCTGCAAAACTTTTATTGCCTATGTTGATAATATGCCCCTATGTTATTTAGATTTCTTTGCTGTTTCAATTATTCTTTTTCTGTTACTTCTTCTTTTCTGCTTTCTGTTTTTTCTCTCTGTTATTCCACATGTTTTAATCTTATTTTGAACATTCACTCACATTCTCTAAGAAACTCTTCTTTGTTATTCTACTACTCTCCTTTTTTTCTTTCACTTCCTTATCTATTTTGTTTTTCACAATTATATCCTCTTCCATCTTTTCTTCCGTAAATAAATCTATTAAACAGTATCTCTGGTTTAGTCCCTATAGCTGTCTTTCTTTTAACATTACTCTCTGTTTACTTCCCTTATACTTACTCTTCTTTTTTTAAAAAAAAATTTTTGGGGTTCGCTCCCGGTTCGCGTACCGGAGAGCGAACCGGATAGCGAACCAAAAGAAATAGAGGTTGCCAGAGTGCTAAACATTCTAGCAATTATTTTATAAAGGGGAGGTAGTTCTGAAAATAACTTTTTTTTTTAATGTTTTTGTTGTTTTATATATTTTTTTATTTTTCTGAACATTTCTTGTTTTTTTTGTATTTTTTGAACAATTTTATGTTTTTTTTGGTTTTTTGGGGGGGGAAACAACGAAAAACAGGCATTGGAAAGGGCTCAACAGGAGCAAAAATGTTTTTTTTTTTTGGGGCGTTTTGAGCACTTGTGGTTTTCAAATGCTCTGTTTATCAAATTAATACTCATATTGCCACATGAGAGTAAGGTACCGCAATATAAACACACTATCTTCATGTGGACAAAGTTGTCTTGAATGTTTGGCACTGTTTCCCGTGCCTCTGGCCCCGACAGAGTTACCTGTGCCGATGTCCTGGCCACAGGAGTTGGTGGGTTGTCCTGGAGGTCACGAATCTCTGCCCTGCTGTAATTTAGTGGATGCCACCTCTGCATGTGACGGTGCATAGTATAGTTGCCGTAACTATACTTCTTATCTGTGCCTCTAGATAAGTCCTCTTTGCATATGAGGCACGTCACATAGCGAGCATTAACTTTTTTTTGTCCTTCAGGAAAAGAAAAAAAATGCCAAATGAAACTATTTTTATGATGAGATATCCGGGGCTCCTCTTGTAAAAACTGTGTTGTCTGTATTTCCTCTTCCTCTTCTTCATCCTCTTCCTCCTCTGTGTTGGGAAGGAACTGTGGAGGTGGTCCTCTCTTCCTATGAGGAGGTGGTGGTGGGGGTGCACCAGCTGCAGCTACTAGTGAAGCCATTTTCCACTCAGCAAAATAGGTCTTCATTTCACAAAGTTGAAAGTCAGAGTGAGAAAAAAGGTGGGGGCTTTCATCATTTTGGAAAAAAAATAGTTCTAAACCAATGAAAAGTGTTATTTTTAGGTCACATGACCTAGCCTTACATCATTAGGAAACCAAAAGTGAAATGAACCAGTTAAAAGTTTTATTAACAAGTCACATGACCTGTTACGCTTATATTACGCGCTGCGGGACGCGCCCCGGATCGCTTCCGGGGAGCTGCGCTTCGCGCCTCGGTTCGCGCTCCGGAGCACTTCCGGGTGCGCTAACGCGGCGCGTCATAAGACGCATTACGCGGCAACGCGATACCTCGCGCTTTCGCGACGCGCCCCGGATCGCTTCCGGGGAGCTGCGCTTCGCGTCTCGGTTCGCGTACCGGAGCACTTCCGGGTGCGCTAACGCGGCGCGTCATAAGACGCATTACGCGACAACGTGATACGTCGCGCTTCCGCGACGCGTCACGATGTTGATTTCTAACGCGGCAGTTGCGCAAACGGAACGTTTACCGGTTCGCGGACCGGGTCGCGGCACCAAATTGAGCTAACGGGAAGCTTCCCGGTTCGCGAACCGGGAGCGAACAAAAAAAAATAATAATAAAAAAAATTATTAATAAACATATAAAATATATTTTTTGATTTAAAGAAGAATACTTTTTACAGCTATAGATATTAGCTTTTAAAAAACCAATGAAATTCACTGAAAAAACCATAGGTTATAGACCATATATAGTTAGGAATTAGCATTTACAAAACCTTGAAAATTCACTGAAAAAACCATAGGTTATAGACCATATATAGTTAGGAATTAGCATTTAAAAAACCTTTTTTTACTCACACAAAACCATTGAAATTCCATATATAGTTAGTTGTACTAACTATATATCGCTCACCCGCAATCCACTGCTGATCATGTCACATATTACATCATTCATGACATGGTCAGTGACATCACTAATGACATCACTGATGACATCTCAAATGACATCACTGATGACATCACTGATGACAACATCCAGCGACTGTATGTTTCTGTAAAGTTAAAATATGTCTTACATATTGAAGAATGAGTGGATATATAAGTGTCTGGATGAAGGATTTAGTAGGTGCATGATTGACTGTATGAGTGAGTGAATAAATGTGTGTCACTGAGTGCATGAGTTAGTGACTAAACTGTCTTAATTTGTGCATCATTATGTCTGTTGTTCTGTAAACTGCTGCATGTGTTGATCAGTAGCTATATGAGTAAGTATATGGGTTATTGATTGGTTGCCCAAGTATTTGTATGGGAGACTGAGTGTGTGTGTGTGTGGGTGGCTGGGAGGTGTATGACTCTGTGCATAGATGTGTGAGCAGTTGATTCACTAGATGTATGGGTTCAAAAGTGCATGTGGAAACACCTGTATGGGCGGTTGACTGAGTGCATTGGTGAGTGAATGGATATCTCAGTGCTACATTGTCAAAGTAAGTACATATGTAAAACACAGTACATGTGACAGTTGACATATATAAATAACTGTGCATAAGAGCCAGTGAATGTGTGAGTGGCTGTATTGATCATTGTGAACTTGTATCAGGCATTGTAAAAGAGAGTAAATATGTGTTAGTATATGTTTGAATAAGTAAGGTGTGTATAACTGTATAGTTGAGGAAATGGAGGTGTGATTGATTCTTTGCATGACTGACTAAGTGTGTGAGTAACTCCATGGATGAGTGACAGTCTGTGAGTGTCTGTTTACACTGAGTGTATCTAAGGTTATATTAGAGTCTGAAAAGGTTCATCGTATTATCACATGAATGATGTCATCAGTGATGTGATCAGTAATGTCAAATGAGATGTCATCAGTGATGTCATCAGTGATGTCATTTGAGATGTCATCAGTGATGTCATCAGTGATGTCATTTGAGATGTCATCAGTGATGTCATCAGTGATGTCATTTGAGATGTCATCAGTGATGTCATTAGTGATGTCACTGACCATGTCGTGAATGATGTAATATGTGACATGATCAGCAGTGGATTGCGGGTGCGCGATATATAGTTAGTACAACTAACTATATATGGAATTTCAATGGTTTTGTGTGAGTAAAAAAAGGTTTTTTAAATGCTAATTCCTAACTATATATGGTCTATAACCTATGGTTTTTTCAGTGAATTTTCACGGTTTTGTAAATGCTAATTCCTAACTATATATGGTCTATAACCTATGGTTTTTTCAGTGAATATATATATATATATATATATATATATATATATATATATATATATATATATATATATATATATATATATATATATTATATATATAGTCCACTGAAAAAAACCAAAGGTTAAAGTAACATTATAGTTAGTAGAAATGTTCAGTAAAAACATAACATTTCAAACTCTAAACACCACCGAAATATTACCTACTGGCAGTTGCCAGTAAGTAGTTATAGTTAGGGCCTTGTGTCTATTAAAAAAGTGTTTTTCCTTTTGCCAATATCTTTGACGCTGTTTGACGAATCTTCACGAAATTTTCCAAACTAATGGTTCACTCAGGTCAGCTCCTGTCTTGAATGTTCTGGAGTGATTCATCAAGCAGGGGCCTAGAAAAAAGCAGGGTCCCAAAATGCATCTTCTCCATGTTAATTTCCATTGGAATTTTGAAACAGACTACAGCCTGAACTGCTGAACAGAATTACACCAAATTTGGCAAAAAGGTAGCTCTTGGTTCAGAAAGCACCCTTTTTTTAAATGGTGTAAATCTGTTCAGTAGTTCCTGAGAAATTAAAAAACTAATCTCCTGCACTCCGTTTTCTATGAGCCCTGGGGTGGGCCTGGTCCTGCGGGCATTGCTCAATTAATTAGCAGGGGCCTGCAGGGGCCCGTGCAGCCGTGCAGCCGTCCAGGCTTAGATAATGGTGGTCCCCAGAGCCCAGATAATACTATGCGGGGGCACGCAGCCCCCCCAGCCCTGGGGACTGCCACCTCCCCAGGGCTTTTCATTTAAAATCTTGGGGGGTGCTCCTGCCCCCCACTGTGACAGGGACCGCCACCTCCCCAGGGCTTTGATAAATTCTTTGTGGGGGGCCTCGCAGGCCCCCTAAGCCACGGGGACCACCACCTCCCCGGGGCTTTGTTGGTTATTGATGGGGCCCACTACCGTCTGGGGCTTCAAACATGATGGAAGGGATGCTGCACGCCCCCCTCTTGGAACCCTCGATGGCCCTGGGGACCGCCACCCCCCAGGTCCAGCTTCTGCATTGTCCCAGGGTGTCCATCCCTGGACATTGCTGTTTGCTATGGCAGGGCGGGAGCAAAGCAAACACTGCTTTGCTTTTTGGAAGTGAGAGCAAGAAACCTGCTCTCGCTTCCAAGAAGCAAAGCAGAATTGCTTTTGAGTCAAGGGGAGCTGCATGTTAGCAGCTCCCCTTACCCAAAAGCAATGCTGGCTCCCGCAGGAGGCAGTGCACCAGCTTGGTCCACGGGGGCATTGGGGCTCCCCCACGGTCCCCATCAAGGAGGACAGGCCCCCAGGAGAAGAGGTTCCCAGAGCCAAAAGTGGCCCTAGGAAGGGGGTCCATGTGGCCCCCCCTTCCATATAATTTAATTAAAAAAAAATATGAAATAAGATGCAATGCCCCGGGCGGACGGAATTTTCATTTCCCAAGTCAGTACTATCTTTAGAAGTGGCGTGTTGTTAAAAAATAGTGGTATTTTCATTTGTTATATATTTTGGGACTCCTGTATGGATTCGCGGCTCCATAGCGTTAGTGCATGGTGGAGTCGCGACTCCAAAAAATTCAAGAACCAGTTTGGGCACTTTTAGAAGTCAGTTGGTAAGGGTTAATATGTCTAACCAATAGAAATGTGTTTTACAATTTGAAATTATGTAGGAAGCAATGTGATTTGTTACTTACATTTATTTGTGTGGAGAAAGAGAGGGAAAGTTTGCCATTGCTGGCTTTACCTTGTTGAGAGTGGTGCATTACATTGATTGTGTGCATAAGAAAATCTTTTATGAGTTTGTAATATTTTATATTCCTCAAACAATTTGGAAGGTGAGTTATAAATTTGTGAGGTGTAATATGTATTAGGTTTATTTTTAATCTTTAAAAATTATTGACGAATTGTGATGTTTGAAATATATTATTAAATGTAGAGATGTGTATTGTAGTTTGTTTTTATTGTAGTTAAATGTTTGAAATAGATTTTGTATAGTAATATGTGTATATTGGAAGATGGATTAATGATTACGGTAGTTTGTTTTAGTGTGTGGATATGTACATTTGTAGTATACCACATAATTTTAGGTGTTGCTTTAAAATTGGAATTGGAGTCTGTCAAGTTTTAAGGTGTACATGGACCTCTGTCTCAAGTATGTCTCTACTTGTATATGTATTTTCATATGTCTTATACATTTGAAGGTACGTGATGTATAACAAAGAGTTGTTGTTGCTTTTTATGTGGTAGGCTCAGGACTGTGAGTAGTAGTATACTGGTGAAGATGCAGCATAATATGGTTGGTTAAAAGATGTTGACATAAGGTATTAGTTATTAGGCTTCTTTTTTAAGTTTAGAGACGTAAACTTGAAATATGCCACATAACTTTCGGTGTTTGCTTGAAACTGGAAGTTGGATCTGTGAATTTTTAAGGTTTGGATATTGTTATGGTACAGACTTATGCATGTATGCTTTTAGGAATATGGTGAGACTTTTAGTAAAGGCATGTGAAGGGTTCCTGGTTTGTATTTGGGTAGGTGTAACATTATAAGTGGTTGTAGAATGGTAAAGCAGCAGCACAAAAGTGAGGTTTGAGATATGTTTGTAGAGATTTTATTTATTACAGTAATTTGTATGATGTGTGGAAAGGTACATTTCATATGTACCGCATAATTTTCAGGGTCTGTTTGAAAATTGAAGTGTAGTCTGTGAAGTTTTGAGCTGTGGATGGTGTTGTGACTGAGATATGTCTCTACTTGTGCATATAATATGGTATGTGTTATGCATCTGATGATGATAGATATATAACACACAGCTATACATTCATTTGTATATTACTTTTATATGTGATGCTGCTAGCAAGAGGTACAGACATATACATACATGCTTTTAGAAATTTGGGGAGACTTTCATCAAAGATAAGTGAAGGGTACTTTGCTGTTAGCTATGATCAATACCGGTTTAGTACTAGCAGAGTGAAGGCGTAGTAGTAGAAAAGTGATGTTTAAGATATGTTGAGAGAGTAATTATTGATTATGGTACTTTCTATAAGTCTGTATAAAGGTTCACTTGAAATTTGCCGCATAAATCTAGGTGTGTTTGAAATGTTAAGTGTACTCTGTCAAGTTTTAAGGCCTTTATGGTCTTGTGAGTGTGGTTATGTTTCTACTTGCACATGTATTCTAATATGTGTAATGCTTTTGGCAATAGGTATAGATATAAGCATGCATGATTTTAGGAATATGGTTAGAATTATGATAGAGACACGTGATAGGTTGCTGCTTTATGCTTGACTAGGCCCAATATTCATTGAATAGTGAAGCTGTAGAATAAAAGTGAGTTTTAAGACATGTTGGCGGATGGTTACTGATTAGGCTACTTTCTATGAGTCTGGGGAAAGGTACACTTGAAATACACTGCAGAAATGAAGGTGTGTCATTGAAATGTAATATTCAGTCTATTTGTTTATTTCTGTTATATATGATGATGATTTCAAAAGGTAGACATATATGCATGATTAGTTTCAGGAATAAGGTGAGATTTATACCAGGCTCATGTGTAGCTTTTATGCTTTATTTTGGGTACGTCCAAAACCCTAAGTAGTTACAGAATTGTGAAGCTGCAGTACAAACGTGTACACCATGTCATAGACCTGACTTTTTTTCAGTATTCTGCTACTACTCAGGATGTTGCACTCCTCCAATCACTCAGGCACTGCCGCAGTACTACTCCAATCACCCAGGTAGTAGACATGCACTTATAACATCACCCATGCACTTCCTATGTACTCCTGCAATCTCCCAGATATTACCCCTGACATCATGGAATCACCAGGCATTACCTATGGACTCCTCTAATCCCCCAGACATAACTCTTGCAATCATGCAATCACCAATGCATTAGCTGTACACTGGTTTAATCATGCAGGCACTACCCTTGCAGTCCTCCAATCACCCTGTCAGAATCTATGCACTCCTCCAATCACTTAGCCAGTGCCTATGCACTTATAAAATCACCCAGGCACTACCTTTACACTCTTCCAATCACTGAGGCACAACCACAGTATTACTCCAATCACCCAGGCAGTACAGATGCACTTATAAAATCACCCAGTCACTTTCTATGTTCTCCTATAATCCCCTGATAATACCTCTGAACTCATGCAATCACCAATGCATTAGCTATACACTGGTTCAATCACCCAGGCAATACCCTTGCACTCCTCCAATTACCTTTTCAGAATCTATGCACTCCTCCAATCACTTAGCCAGTACCCATGCACTTATAAAATCACGCAGGCACTACCTTTACACTCCTCCAATTACTGAGGCACTACCACAATAGTGGCTCGCCCAGACCCCCCTCTCAACTCACTACTATCCATTCTTGCTCCCCCTCTAAAAACAACCCTAACCCCCTCTGTTTCATGCTGGTCAACTGCCGATCGGCTGCTCAACATGCATAGGAAATCTCTGAAACCATCCTTAGTGAAGCCATAGACATCGCATTTCCATTCTCAGAAAAGATAGACTTAACAAAATTGGAGGGGGCCTTACCATTATCTACAAGGATGAACTTCAACTCTCACTTGTTCAGAACCCCGATCATCTTACTTTTGAATACATCGGTGCTGACCTTAAAGTACAGGGATCCCCTCCTATCCGACTACATAATATCTATCATCCCCGTGGTGACCTTCTCCCCTTTGTGAAGAAACTGTCCGACCTCCTCACCCAATCCTCGATTTCCAACTCCAAAAACCTCTTCCTTGGAGACTTTAATCTCCATTGGAACAAAAAGGATGATTCTGCAGTTAACCTCCTCAATGACCTATTCGATATTAATTACTTGATACAACTCTGCCATTCACCAACACATTCCAAAGGGGCAATGCTTGAACGCATCATTACAAGCAAAGATTTGGCTTCCCTTTCCCGCATTGTACCCATTGACTGGTCCGACCATCACCTTATCCTCTTCACGATCTCCAGTGCCACGCCTTCCCCCTCCCCCAAAAGCATCAAACACAGGAAATTAACCAGAAATCTTCACCTTATTCCTCCAGACAATCTAGAAACTAAAATCAAAGTGCAACATCAGCTTACTCCTCCCTCCCAAAGAGCATAAGACCTTGCCGAACATTATAATAAATCCACCATCGAAGTCATGGACCAAATAGCCCCAGCCAAATTAAATCTAAAAAAAAATAACTCCGCTAAATCCTGGTTTAATGCTGATCTCAACAATGAAAGACGCTCCCTTTGGCTGACCAAACGTACATGGAGACAACACCCTTCCTCCTCTAAACTAGCTCTCCTTAGAGCCGCAAGGGCTAATTACAAAAAACACATCCTCAATGAAAAGGCCGCCTTCTTTCGTACACAACTTGACCGGGCTAAAAATAGACTCTGGGAACTTTTCAGCATCATCAAAAAACAACCAGCTGCAGCCCCACCCAAATTGATGGCATCTAGCGAGAGATGTGAAGAAATCGCGAACTTCTTTCCAGAAAAAATTGCCATGATTGACCAGTCCTTTGCCTTGTCTCCCCCTCCACATTGCTCTTCACCCGCCTATAACATTTCCGCCAAATCCCATCTCGTCCCTACTCCTTCTCCGGATGCGGTTCGTCTCCCCTCACTGTTGTCTCAGCTGTACCCTACTTCGCCAACCCCTAGCTAAAAAATAATGCATCTTGGCATAACTTCTGTCCAGTTACTGAGCATGATGTCCTCAACATCATCATTAAGCTTAAACCTTCCTCTCATACCAGGGACCCTCTCCCTGCTAACCTTGTTAAAGATTTAAGATACATCATTGACCCATTTTAGACCACCATCATCAACGCCTCCTTGACCACGGGCTGTGTCCCTGCTTCCCTCCAAATGGGGCAAATCACTCCCACCCTCAAACACACTGCAGCTGACCCTAATGACCTCCACAATCTGAGAACCATCTCCAACATTCCTCTTCTAACTAAGGCCCTTGAAAAATGCGCCCAACTTCAACTGGACAAACACATTGACTCTTTCAACCTTTTGGACCCATTACAGTCAGGCTTTAGAAAGGGCTGCAGTACAGAAACTGCCATGCTCAACATTATGGATGACAACCACCACTCCCTCGACAAGGGGAAGACCTCCCTTCTCATTCTCCTCAACCTCTCTGCTGTCTTTGATACTGTTAACCACTCCGCCTTACTCAACACGCTCAAAGATCTTTTCGGCTTCAATGGTCCTGTCCTCAAATGGTTCGCCTCCTTCTTCCAACACCAAACCCAACAAATTAAACTTAATGATTGCCTCCCTAAACCTATGCCCGTCTCCTTGGGTGTCCCCCAGGGCTCTATACTATCTCCCGCTCTATTCAACCTCTTCATGAAACCCCTCACCCTCATTCTTAAGCAAGCAGCAATCAATTTCCACCTTTGCGCAGATGATACTCAACTTTACTATAAGATTAAATCTCATGCTGATATTCTACTCCTCCTCAATGATACCGTGACTAAAATTCAACGCTGGTTCCATCACAATCACCTCAAACTCAACCCTACAAAAACAGAAATCATTCTATTCTCTCCCGAAAACAACCGGCTCCCCATCCAACACTGGATCAATGACCTTAAAGCTCTCAACTGCACTCTTTCCATCTCTTACTCAGTCAAATCCCTTGGAATAAGCATTGACCAAAACCTCAGTCTTATTCCCCACATAGAAAATGCGGCGAAAGGAGCTTTCTTTATTCGCCAACACCTCAAGAAAATTGAACCCTTCATTCCTGCTGATGACTTTAAACTAGTTGTGCAATCCCTGGTACTGTCTAGATCTGACTATGGCAATGCCATTCTCACTGGAACGCGGAAAGTCCACCTAGCCCCAATTAAATCGGTCCTTAACCTTGCTGCCAGACTTATTTCGGATTGTAAGTGGTTTGATCACATCTCCCCCATCCTCAAAGGTCTTAAATGGCTTCCCATCAAAGGCAGATCCATCTACAAGACCGCCTGCATTATGCACAAAGCCCTCCATCAACACACCCCATTATATCTCCCCAATAAACTCCACAAAGCTGGCTGCTCTAGAGCAATGAGGAGTACTAACACCCTCATCCTTGTCCCCCTTATTAAACAAGAAATCTACACAGTCACGCTCTTTCTCCGGTAATGCGCCTACCATCTGGAACTCACTCCCTAAAGACTTACGTTGTAACCCCTCCTACCTCAGCTTCAAAAAAGACCTCAAGCTGCATCTTCTCAACAGATTCTGGGGGCCTTAATCCTGTTCACCCAACATAGATTATAATAGAAACCTGACTATATGAGGTTCCCTCTACTGATTGCCGGTCTCACTCACCCCCTTCTCATTCATACATATTCGACTACCTCCCCCTCTATTCTCTCGTAGTTACCCCTTACCCCTTCATTTTATCTTCTTTCCATCATCCTCCTCTGCTCCACCCCCGCCGTTACATCTTTTACCCCCTTACCTCTAACCATCCTTCACCAGTTTTATTATCCAATTCTGGTTATTGCCCAATGGTATTCTTTATTTATGACCACATGTAATATCTGCAACATTTATAATGTTATAACTGTCTTGTATTTTTATCTCTTTATACAAATGTTATTTTGTAACTTTGTTATCACCCAGTCCTTGTAAGCGCTGTGATACCCTCGGGTCTAGCCAGTGCTATATAAAACCATTTAAATAAATAAATAAATAAATAAACAATAGTGCTCTAATCACCTAGGCAGTATCGATGCACTTATAAAAAGTACTTCCTGTGTACTCTTACAATCCCCCCGATATTATCCCTTAACACATGCAATCTCCTAGACATTACCTAAGTACTCCTCTAATCTCCAGACATTACCACTGTACTCATGCAATCACCAATGCATTAGCTATACTCTGGTTCAATCACCCAGGCAATACCTTTGCACTCCTCGAATCACCCTCTCAGGATCTATGCACTCCATCAATCACTTAGCCAGTGCACATGCACTTATAAAATCATTCAGACACTATCTTTGCACTCACTCAGGCATTCTCTCACTACTCCTGCAATCACCCAAGCAGTACTCATGTAGTTATAAAATTACCCACTCACTTGCTATGCACCCCAGTAATCCCCCAGGTATAACCCCTGTAGTCATGGAATCACCCAGGCACTAGTTATGTACTACCCCATGCAGTCATAGAATCATGCAGTGTCTACCTATGCACTCATGTAATAACCCACAGACTGCCTTTGCAGTCATAGAATCACCCAGGCCCTACTGTTATACTCATCTATTCAATGAGACTCTGCTCCATGACTCATCTATGCCTTCAGGTGCTATTTATACACTTATCCATGCACTCAACCTATATGTGTGCCCTCATGCAATTAGCCAGTGATTTAAAACGTAGAAACATTTGTATGGAAGCTTTTTAACAATATGGAGAGACTTATAGTTGAGTCATGTATTAGTCTGCTGTGTTATATTTAGCTAGGCCCAACACTCATGTAGTTATAAAAACTACCAGGTACCACCCATGCAGTCTTCCAATGATACAGTCATTACATATGCACTGCTGTAATCACTCAGGCATTACTCCTGCACACATGCAAACATCCAGGCACTACCTATAGACTCCTGCTTTCACCAATGTATTACCTATGTACTCTTTGAATCATGTAGACACTACTAATGCAGTTATATAATCACTCAGGCACTAATGTTGCACTCCTTCAATCATGGAGGCACTACCCTTGTACCTATGTAATCACTCAGCAAGTAGTCATGCTGTTTTGAGAACACCCAGGCACTACCTTTACACTCCTTTATTCAGTCAGGTGTTACCTCAGTAGTCCTGCAATTACGTACGCATGCACTTATAAAATCACCCAGTCACTTCCTATGTAGTTATGTAAATCTCCAGATATTACCCCTGTAGTCATGCAATCACTCAGGCGTTACTTATGTACTCCTTTAATCCCTCAGACGTTACCCCTGTACTCATGCAATCACCAATACATTAGCTATACAGTGCTTCAATCACCCAGGCATTATCCTTGCACTCTTTCAATCAGACAGGCACTACTCTTATACTTATGTAATCACTCAGCCAGTACTCATGCACTTATAAA
Source organism: Lissotriton helveticus (assembly GCF_964261635.1). NCBI lineage: Eukaryota > Metazoa > Chordata > Amphibia > Caudata > Salamandridae > Lissotriton > Lissotriton helveticus. The sequence continues at coordinate 1,418,038,575 of NC_136068.1, read as the reverse complement.
ATCACCCAGGCACTACCTTTGCACTCATGTAATCACTCAGGCAGTACCTTAGTACTTCTGTAATCACCCAAGCAGTACTCAGGGACTTATAAAATCACCCACTCACTTCCTATGTACTCCAGTAATCCCCCAGATATTACCCTGCAGTCTTGCAATCACGCAGGCACTAGATATGTACTACCTCTGCAGTCATGCAATCATGTAGGCTGTACCTATGCACTCATATAATAACCCAGGCACTACCCTTGCAGTCGTAGAATCACCCAAGTCCTACTGTTGCACTCATCTATTCACCTATGCACTACTCAATGAGTCATCTATACCTTTAGGTGCTATTCATACACGTATCCATGCACTCAATGTTTATGTGTGCACTCATGCAATTAGCCAGTCACTATCCATCTTCTCCTACAAGTACCCAGTGATTACCCTTGCATTCTCACAATCAGCCAAACACTACCCATGAGGTTATGCAATCACTCTGGCAGATCTATTACATGTTTCAGTTGTAGGTTTCACTATATTCCTGAAATATTGTATACATATTTCTTTTAGATATGATGATGATTTGTAAACATAGAGACATACGTATGCATGCTTTTAACAATATGGAGAGACGTATAGTTGAGTCATGTAATAGTCTGCTGCTTTATATTTGGCTAGGCCCAACACTCATTCAGTTATAAAAACACCCACTCACTTCCTATGTACTCCAGTAATCCCTCAGATATTACCCCTTCAGTCATGTAATCACCCAGGCACTGGTTATGTACTACCCCTGTAGTCATACAATCATGCAGGCAGTACGTATGCATTAATGTAAATACCCATGCACTACCCTTGCAGTTGAAGAATTACCCAGACCCTACTGTTGCACTCATCTATTCACCTAGGCACTCCTCAATGTATTTCTTTATTCATAGATGACAATATTTGTATATAATTATTTTAGTAATATTAAATATTTTTAGAAAGATAATAAACTTTTCTTTTTTTTAGCTATTCTCCATAATTATTAAGAAACAGTCAGTATGACAAGAAAGTTTAAAAGAAAAGGCAACAAAGGAAACAGAACTATTTAAAGGAGAGGGAAAAGCAGCAATTAGATAAAATACAACATGTGACGTTGAAGAAAAAGTCTTCTGGCAAGAGAACAAAAGAATTTGCTAAAAGTATTTTAAAAAATGTAATTGATTTTCAAAATGGGGAAAAGAGAAAGAAAAGTACTACAAGCAATCAGAATGAAACAAAAAAAGGACAAATTAATGCAAAATCAGGTTATAGGAAAACAATCCATGTTGAAAAAAGGATGAAAGAATATAAAGACATTAGGAAGAGAATGTACAAAAGTAGAGTACTACAAATTTGTTTGAAAGATTGCAAAAAATATAAAGAAGATCAGCATTTTACAAGAAGAAACAACAGATTGAAAGTGTAGCCGAAAAAGCTTTTGAATTGAAAAGAAAATTGTTTATATTAGTATTGAAGAGAATTAAAACATTGAATAAAATAATGCACTTTATGAAGGAGAAAAGTAAAAAATTTATTAGCTGAAGAAGTTTAAGGGAGACGTACACATGCTCCAGTGTATAAGTGGGATTGTAGTAGTATTTGTAGTACACAACAGGAATCTATTGATATATTACATAATTCCTTACGAGATTATGAAAAAAGTGTTAAACAGAAGATTAAGATGTTGCAAGGACTAGACTTGTAAAGTGAGAACATATACTAACTTGCTGGGTCATTCGCTGGCTTGTCTTTCAAGAAAAGTGTGTCAAAGTGCTTTTTATTATTTAAGAATGTTAGCAGTACATCACTCAGACATGCAGAAATAAGTAAGAAGATTGTACTATGTCAAAGTCCTGTCTTAACCTTAAGTGAAATAAACACAGCTTTTTGGCATGGTTCAGTATTGATTGTAATAAAATGTTTCTGGTGATATACAGTTCCGTTTATTTGGTCCTCAAGAGGAATGTACAGAAAGTGAGGGTTTGACAAATGCAGGTGAAGAAGAGGTGGAATAAAGTACTACTGAGAAGTTTGTAGAAGAAATTACAAAGTTTAAGGTACTTTCTTGTGAAAAACCAAACTATGGGGCCTATTAGGATGACGGGCGGACTTTGTCCGCCCACCATCCTGTTGGACAACGGGACAGCCCGCCATAAGGGTGGGGGTCCCGTCCTTGGAATTAGGATGCACCCGCCACAGTGGCGGGTGCATCCTGCATTTTTAACATTGCAGCGGGCGGTGCTGAAAGCACCGCCCGTCACAATGCTAAAAAAGCATGTTGTGCGTTTCACAGCACAACATGACAGGCACCGCGCGGTGCCTACCATGTTGCACTTTGAAATGCGGGGAGTACCATAGGTACCCCCATGTGCACCCCCAACCCCACAGAGTCCCAGCGGGCCTGGAACGGTCCCCCGCAGGGAGTCTCCGCATGCCTTTCCGTTGCGGTATTCCTGCCACGGAAAGGCATTCCCCAAAGCCCATCCTAAAATGGCTGGCCACCTTTTCCGCCCTGGTCACAAGGCGACCTAGGCGGAAAAGCGGCAGATGGTCTTTCTGTCCGCCGCGGACCCCCCAGCCATCCTAATGTGGCGCGGGGTCATTTCTGTGCAGATGGCGGGCGGATTGCCCCCGCCAGGCCGGCGGTTGCTACCGCCAGCCTGGCAGGGGCAATCTGCCCGCCATCCTAATGGGCCCCTATGTTTGTATTTGTTGTCGACGTACTCACTATAGAAGTCAAACTGGAAATGTTGACTTGTATTTAAAAAGTGAAAAGGAAAACAATGATAAGTGGGAGCAATTTGGTGCTTATTTGTTGGTGGAAGGTCGTTTTGAGTTGGGTAGTGATCAACGTACCTGTAAATATTGTTACAACAAATTAGAAGAGAACCAAATCCCAGCTAGAGCTGTACATAACAACCTAGAGTTTGTAGCTATTCCTCCGGAACTGGTAGATTTAAATACTTATGAGTCCATTCTTGTTCAATCTGTGCACCCGTTTCAGGCTATCGTTCGTATGGAGCCTAAAACAGGTAAACTGCCTCCAACAGATTTACAAAGAGGTTTAAAAAGGAGAGTTGTGTATTTATTCAAAATATTTCAAAATATTGAAACTGTTGGCTTAGGGAGAGAGGAAAGTGAACCATATATTCTAGTTAAAGGTGTACCAACAAAGAGTCGGAAAATATGGCAAGAGTTTGTAGATGTCACCAAACTTCAAAAGGCTACAGTAAATATTGTACAAAACTATATTTATTATAAAAAAGTATATGTGGAAGAACAAGAATTATCTTTAGAAGATGATAGAGAAATTTCAACTGGATAAATAGAAAATTCCAGAAGTGAAGACATTTATGAACATTACAGTATACATCCTCTACATTCAAAGTAGTTATAGGAAACACTATTGAATTATTCCAAATGAAGAAAGCAAAGGGAACTCATATGATTGAATAGGAAAAAAGTTTAGAAGCTCGTTGTTTTCCACAGTTCTTCCCGACTGGTAAAGGTAGACGATATGATGAATGACCAGTGCAGATTCCAGCTTCAGAATATCGTACAACAAGATTGTACTCAGAACATCCAAGATTTCAACAGTGTATTCCATATTTATTTCATCTTCTGTTTGAAAGTGACTTGTCCGTCCTTTCATATGCAGTGAACCACATATTAAAAACAGGAGTTCATCTTACACATGTTTCTGCAAAGGATTTTTCAAGAAAGATACGATCATTTAGAATCTCAATTAATTCATTTGATGACGTGTCAATGTGGTACTAATGTGTATTGGTTTCGTCGTCACGGAGAACTTAAATGTATGTTAATGAACGTGGTTTGTTATCCTTAGCTGTGCTGAATACGCATGGGATAATTTACTTGAATTTCTTTACGACATGCAAATTCAGATGTGAACACCATTGAATTGAAGACGGCTGGAACATTGTGTTCCTTGGATCCTGTAAATGTGTGCAGATATTTTAATCATAGGTTTCATGCTATGATGCCTTTATCTGCAATAAAAATAATCCTCCTCTTGGAGAAGTTATTGATTTATTTTGGAGAAAGTAGTACCAAGCAATAGGTGCTCCTCATATACATATCCTATTATGGATCCAGGATGCACCTAGATTTGGAACCGATTCCGATGAAACTGTTTTGTCTTTCATTGAAGACTATGTCACCTGTGCTATTCCAAATAAAGGAGGAGAAAATAGCTTAAGACAACAAGTTTTACGGTTTCAAAGTCATCAATGTGGAAACTATAGTCTACAAAAATACACGTCAAAGGGAAAATTTTATACAAAATGTCGTTTTGCATTCCCATGTCCAGTAATTTCAAAAGGAAGAGTCACTAATTTCATGTCAGCAGTAAGGCATACTATCACTCGAAAATCTCCATAGAATACTTATAGCATAAAAACAAATTAATAATCAAAGTATATTAATGACTACAATTCAGTGATTTTGACAATGTGGAATGCAAATATGGATATCCAGTATGTTGCTGTTGCTCTGTATGTTACGTCATATATAACAAAATCTGAAAAGACGGAGTTGAAAGAAATGTGGGAAGAAGTTTCACAATAGAAGACTCTTAGTAACAAATTATACAGTTTTAGTTTGAAGATGCTTTCCTATCGAGAAATTGGATCCTACGAATGTTCGGTTCGGTTAACCTCTGCAAGTTTATACTCAAAATCAAGAGTAATCATGTGGGTAAGTCAAGGTCTTGCTGCAACATGAAATCGAATATTGTAATCTATACAAGAAATTGAATACTTAGCATTGAATGAACCAGAAAGTACATATATTGTTAAAACAAATAAGTTAGATATGCACTATCCGAAAAGGAGTCCACATCTGGAAAACATATGTCTCTATGAAGTAGTGCAACATTACAGTTTTAAGAGAAATGTTACAGAAAATATAAATGGAGAAAAATATGGAGTAATTGGATGTAATAGATGTTTGGAAAAACATGGCAAAGGAAATCGTTTTAACCACAGGAAACTCAGATGTGAAACTCCAGATAAAAGGAAATTTTTCTATTTAGCACTTCTGCAACTCTTCAAGCCTTAGCGTAGTGAAATGGTATTACCTGGAGATTTTGAGTGCTATGAAGATTCTTTTAATGCATATAAAGATATCATTCAATGAACAATTTGCGCAACTTATCTACAAATGTTAAATCAAGAGGTTGAACAAGAAACTACTATTGCAGCTGAAATAGCCACAGACTCAAGATAGTCAACGGTCTGCTCCACTAAGTCAAGAACCAATTCTTGAAAATGAAGCAGCAGTAGCCATGAATGAAGTAGAAACAGCAATGCAACAAGCACAACAGGATATTATTGAGTTGGGAAACGTAGAAGAAAAACTAAATATTGAACAAAAAGAAATATATCAGCAAGTGACACAACAGACACAGCATGGTTTACTGCATGAAAAATGCCAATGCACATCATTTCAACCTATTCGAATGTACATCAGTGGGCAATCTGGAACCGGAAAAGAGTTTCTTAATTATAGTATTGACCAGTTATCTACCTGAAACCACTGAATCACATTTTTGTGTTGTAACCACTCCAACTGGCTTAGCAGCACACAACATTAAAGGGATTACGTTACATCGATTACTCATGCTACCAGTTGAACATGAGAATAAGTTGGAATATCACAAGTTATCTGGAGAATCTTGTTATGAAGTTTCAAGAGTACTCCAAGAAAATGAAACTTCTAATCATTGATGAGGTGAGCATGATCTCAAACTTAATGCTTGCCTTTGTACACTTAAGAATACCACAGATTATGATGTTCTATTTGGAGGAAAACATGTACTTCTATTCGGCGATCTACTACAAGTTCATCCTGTAAAAGGACAACCTGTTTTTAAAACACTTCTTCATGAAGACACTAAGAATTTTTTGGGAAGTATTGGAAATGTCATCATTTGGTCTTATTTTGAATATAAAGAACTTATTAAGAATATGCAACAAGCAAGTGATGAACATTATGGAAACATTCTTTAAGAGATAAGAACTGGTGTTTTAACATGAGATGGAAAAGAACCTTTACAAAGTCAGCTTTTAATGAACTTGTTTCCAAATGAAAATAATATACAGTAAAATTAGAGAAAAGAAGTCTATAGTTTGCCTAAAGCCTACACTGCAAGAGTGTTCTACATTCATTCAAGAACTTTTGAAATCGGAAAAACAACCAATACTGAAAATTGAAGCTATAGATAAAATGGAGCACGAAGGGGTTACTATTCTCTCAGAGAAATTACAGGCAAAATTTGATTCTTTAGAAAAGTCAGTGTCTAAGACTGCAGGTTTAGAAAAAACTTTATATGTATGTGTGAACTGTCGGGTAATTTGAAGGCATAATTTGATTGTAGGAGAAGGTTTAGTAAATGGAGCAATGGGAAAAGTTGTTGATTTTGTAAATTTTCAGAATAGAGAAGGAACTGAATTTTTTAAGATTAAATTCCATCAGATTGAAGAGGTGAAACAGATTGGACGTTGTACTGTTTGTTTTTTACTTGTAAAAGACTTGTATGTTTGTAGAAAACAGTTTCCCCTTTCTTTAGCATACGCTGTAACCATTCATTAATCTCAAGGTTTAAGTGTAGACACTACTTTAGTATATATTGGATTTTGATGAGAAAAAGATTAGTGCTGATGTAAATTGTGTAAGAGAGTACATTCAGTTAAGACCACTTTACGCTCCTAGCGTAGGTGAATATCCTGTATATGACAAACGTATAGTGTGTCCAAAACGGAAATATGACAAATATTTTACTGAGGTTCAAAAACAGAAAAGAATTCAAGAGAATGATAAAACTGCAAAGAAAATGAAAATGGACGCAGTTGATGATATTGTAAGATACCAGTTAGAAAATAGTTCAGGTATCAACTGCTATGCTAATGCAATTGTGAATGTTGTGTTTTATCTAGAGGATCTTCATTATGAAATTATGAAAAATCGTGAAAAGAGATTCTACTCTTTACTACATTATTATTTTTGAAAAGTTGATAGCTGATAGAACTAAAATCGATACTGCTTCTGGCATTCGGCGTCTTTTGGATATATGTACTGGATCATTGAAATTTATATTGAATGTACAACAAGATGCACAAGAATTTCTTATGTTTATGCTTGCAGTATTGGAAGATGAATGAATAGTAATTGAACATTTATTTGGACTAAGTTGCAGATGGGATCACAAATGTGAGGAGTGTTCATTTTCTTCAACCACAGAAAGAGAATGATTTATATATTTGACAATACCAGATTGCAATTTTTTTAACAAGATAATAAAAACAGCTTATCAAGATATGAAATGCTCATTCAGAAATGTTGTCAACATTATTTATAGAAAGATTTGGACAATATGTCATTTTAATGCTACAACCTTGTAGAGCAGATGGAAGAAAATTGGAAAACAAAATTAAAACTTCTGTGGCAAGTGAAGTATCAATTGCAGGAAGAACTTTTAAAGCAGTGGCTCTTATTTTTCATAATGGATCTACCACAACATCTGGATACTATACTGTGTATTTAAAGCGCAATAAAGGATGGACACATTGTAATGATGCTCATTTGGAATTAAAATGTAGGTTGCCTTACGAATTACCAAATTCATATCTGATATTTTTGATGCCAAAGTTTTGAAAACAGCCTTCGGACTATTGCGAAGATTTTACGACAAATTAACAAGTGTATTTGAGATATTTTCAATGCAAATGGTTTTGGAAACATTCTTCGGCCTATTGGGAAGATGTGAACAATTACTGCTTGAATTATTGTTTGTTCTAATTCTTATTGCATTTGCAAAATTGTGTTTTAAAGAAGTAGATTATATATTTGATCTTTATATTATACGCGATGTAAATGACAGTGTATATCTTACAAAATGTACTTGAGAGCAGTAAAAGATTTAATGTAGTTGAAAAATTTAATCTACAAACTGTAAATAGGTAAACAGATAGTTGCACTTATTGTAAATATTTTCAACACAGATTTTTTTTCTTTTACAACCTCATTGATTGTATTTTTTCCCCTGCTGTTATATGATGATTTGCATTGAAATCACTTTGTATAGTGAAATTTAGTAGCATCTAAGTACAGCAAAAAGGGAAAATGAATACGTTATATGATTCTAAAGTTATGTTGTGTTCTTAAAACTATAATATTATATGCAATAACTGTTTTTCTTCTTTTTTTCCAGAAGGCAATACTAAAGTTTGAAAAGATTTTAAATTCAGTTTATAAAAAAACTACTATAAAATAGTTCCACTAAGTTTTGAATCTTCTTTAATAAAAAAAGTAAGATGAAATAATGTAATAAGCATGATAATATGTACTAATGTTTACAGTCGCTTTTACTGCACTCATTCATTTTTTCAAACACTACCCATGCACTTATATACACAGTTAGGCACTATTCCCACACTCCTCCCATCACCCATGCATTATATATGCACTTCTCCAATCGCCTAGGCAGTACTGATACACTTATAATATCACCCAGACACTACCTATGTACTCCTCCAATCACCAAGGCACTATCAATACACTCAGACAATCACCCAGGCATTACTCATGAACTCACCCATGTACTCTGGTAATACCCATGCTCTCCTCCAATCACCCATACATTACTCCTGCACTCATGAAGTCACCCAGACAATCACCCAGGCATTACTCATGAACTCATCCATGTACTCTGGTAATACCCATGCTCTCCTCCAATCACCCATACATTACTCCTGCACTCATGAAGTCACCCAGGCACTACCCATGCACTCAGGCAATCACCGAGGTATACCCATGCACTTTTTCGATCACCTGGCCACTAGTCATGAACCTATATAATCACCCAGGCACTACTGTTGCACTCCTTCAATCACGGAGGCACTTCCCTTGTACTTATGTAATCACTCAGCCAGTAGTAATACTGTCATGAAATCACCCAGGCACTACTTTTGCACTCCTTTATCCACTCAGGCACCACCCCAGTAGTCCTGCAATCACCCAAGCTCACTCATGCACTTACAAAGTCACCCAGGCATTATTGATGCACTCTGAAATCACTGAGGCAGTACCCATGCATGCCTCTAATCACCCGGACAGTGCCCCAGCACTCACAAAATCACTTTCAATCAGTCAGGCAGTACCCATGCAATCTTCAAATCACCCAGGTACTACCCATGTACTTATGCAATCAACCAGGCATTACCTATGCACTCCTTCAATCACTCAGGCAGTACCCATGCACTCCTCCAATCACCCAGACATTACTCCTGCACTCTTGCAATCACCCAGGCATTACCCACACACTACCTGAATCATTCAGGCAGTACCCATGTACTCCTCCAATCACTTAGACATTACACCTTCACTCATGGAATCACCCAGGCATTACCCATGCACTCCTTCAATCACTGAGGCATTACCCATGCACTCCTCCAATCACCTAGACATTAACCCTGTACTTATGAAATCACCCAGGCACTACCCATGCACCTTTTCAATCACTCAGGCAGTGCCCATGCACTCCTACAGTCACCCAGTAACTAATCATGCACTCATGCAATCACTCAGGTATTACCGATCCACTCCTTCAATCACTCAGGCAGTACCCGTGCATTCCTTCAATCAGCCAGACATTACACATGCACTCCTTAAATCACTCATGCAGTACCCATGCACTCCTCCAATCACCCAGTCACTATCCATGCACTTTTGAAGTCACCAAGGAATTACCTATGCACTCTTTCAAACACTCAAGCAGTGACCATGCACTCCTCCAATCACACAGACATTACTCCTGCACTCATGGAATCACCCAGGCACTACCCATGCACTCATGCAATCACCCAGGCAGTACCCATGCACTCTTCCAATCACCCAGACACTACCCATGCACTCTTCCAATCACCCAGGCACTACCCATGCACTTATGCAATCCCCCAGACATTACCTATGCACTAATTCAGTCAGTTAGACAATACCCATGCACTCCTCCCATCACCCAGACATTACCTGTGCACTCATTCAATCACCCAGGCACCACCCATGCACTTCTTCAATCACTCAGGCAGTACCCATGCACTCCTTCAATCACCCAGGCACTACCCATGCACTCATGCAATCACCCTGGTATTACCCATGCACTCCATCAATCACTCGGCAGTACCCATGCAGTGCTCCAACCACCCAGACATTACCCCTCCACTGATGCATTCACCCAGCCATTACCCATGAACTCCTTCAATCACTTAGGCAGTACCCATGCCAATCACCTAGGCACTACTCATGCACATATGCAATCACCCAGGCATTACCTATGTACTCCTTCAATCACTCAGGCAGTACCCATGCACTCTTCCAATCACACAGACATTACTCATGGAATCACCCAGGTATTTCCCATGCACTCCCTAAATCACTTAATGAGTATTCATGCACTCCTCTAATCACCCAGACATTACCCCTGCACCAATGCAATCACTGCAGGCACTACCCATGCAGTTCTTCAATCACTCAGGCAGTACCCATGCATTCCTTCAATCACCCAGACATTACTCCTGCACTCATGCAGTTACCCAGACATTACCCATGCACTACATCAATCATCCAGGCAGTACCCATGCACTCCTCCAATCACTCAGACATTACATCTGCACTCATGCAATCACACAGGCATTACCCATGCACCTACAAAACCACCCAGGCATTATCCATGCACTTACAGAATCACTCAGGCATTATTGATGCAGTCCTCAGGCAGTACCAGTTCACTTCCCCAATCACCCAGACATTACCCCTGCATTCCTCCAAAAACCCATACCGCTAGTGTGTGGTGTGCGGGGTCAAACAGGCGGGGCTGCTATGCGTGTTCACATGCCTCTTGTGTATAAAAGGTCAGAGAGCGAGCAGGCCAGCAGATGAGGAGAAAGCAGCCTCCTGGTCACAGGAACTATGCGGGGGTTACGCTCGAGAAACTCATGGATGCAAAGACCTCCCTTAATTATTACAGCTAATTTTCGACAGCAGATATGGGGATAAAGCACACTTGCCCAGCCTCGACCGTGCTCACTAATGTTTTGGGCTGATTAAAACGTTACTGAATTTGAGCTTCAACTTGGGCACCTGCTTTATTTATATCTGTAAGTGCTTCCTGTTGAGGTTTAATTTTTGTGACAGGAGCCTCGTGCCAGAATGAATCCAGCCCTGCATAGTTATCCACGAAGATGCCACCGTTTTGAGCAATACCTCTACTCAACTGGAGTACTTTCTACTGGCTAATCAGTAAGTGAAAGCACTATACATTTACCCAACGAGCTAGCACTTACTGATTAGCCAGTAGAAACAGTAGTCTAGTATATTTGGGCAAATCCGCGAGTTCGCCAATTTTTTCGCAAACTCGCAGATTTTTTTGTGAGTTCGCGGACCGCAAATCCGCAAAATTCGCCCATACTTAATCTAGGCATTACCCATACACTCCTTCAATCACTCAGGCAGTATCCATGTACGTATGCAATCATATAGGCATTACCTATGCACTCCTTCATTTATTCAGGCAGTACCCATGCCCTCCTCCAATCACCCAAAGAATACTCTTGTACTCATGGAATCACCTAGGCATTACCCATGGACACCTTCAATCACTCAGCAGTACCTATGCACACTTCCAATCACCCAGACATTCCCCCTGCACTCATGCAATCACCCAGTCATCACCCATGCACTTATTATCTCAGGCAGTACCCATGCACTCCTGCAATCACCCAGGCACTACCCATGCACTCATGCAATCACCCAGGTATTACCCATGCACCCCATCAGTCACTCAGGCAGTACCCATGCACTGCTCCAACCACCCATACATTACCTCTCCACTGATGCAATCACCCAGCCATTACCCGTGAACTACTTCAATCACTTAGGCAGTACCCATGCCAATCACCTAGGAACTACCCATGCACATATGCAATCACCCAGGCATTACTTATGCATTCCTTCACTCACTTAGGAAGTACCCATGCACTCTTCCAATCACACAGACATTACTCATGGAATCACCCAGGTATTACCCATGCACTCCTTCAATCACTTAGGGAGTATTCATGCACTCCTCTAATCACCCAGACATTACCCCTGCACTCATGCAACACTGCAGGCACTACCCATGCACTTCTTCAATCACTCAGGCAGTACCCATGCACTCCTTCAATCACCCAGGTAGTACCCATGCACTCCTCCAATCACTCAGACATTACATCTGCACTCATGCAATCACCCAGGCATTACCCATGCACCTACAAAATCACCGAGGCATTACCCATGCACTTACAAAATCACCTCGGCATTATTGATGCAGTCCTTTAATCACTCAGGCAGTACCAGTTCACTCCTCCAATCACCCAGACATTACCCCTGCATTCCTCCAATAACCCGTGCACTACCCATGCACTAATGCATTACCCATACACTCCTTCAAATACAAAAATGGTGACTGCAATGTTTGTTGAATTACTCCATATATTTCCTGTGATTAAGGGCTAGTAGCCCAAAACGGGTAAAGAGTATGAACGGACCTTGATGTCTCATGCTCACCTCGCCACAACCTCCATTAAAGGATGATAAACCCACTGGTGTGTGCTTTCCCGATCCGGGGCCAATCTTTTCTTTATATATATATATATATATATTCACTGAAAAAACCATAGGTTATACACCATATATAGTTAGGAATTAGCATTTAAAAAACCTTATTTTACTCACACAAAACCAATGAAATTCCATATATAGTTAGTTGTACTAACTATATATCACGCACCCGCAATCCACTGCTGATCATGTCACATATGACATCATTCATGACATGGTCAGTGACATCACTGATGACATCACTGATGACATCTCAAATGACATCACTGATGACATCACTGATGACATCTCAAATGACATCACTGATGACATCACTGATAAAATCTCATTTGACATTAATGATCACATCACTGATGACATCATTCATGTGATAATACGATGAACCTCTTCAGACTCTAATATAACCTTAGATACACTCAGTGTAAACAGACACTCACAGACTGTCACTCATCCATGGAGTTACTTACACACCTAGTCAGTCATGCAAAGAATCAATCACAGCTCCATTTTCACAACTATACAGTTATACACACCTTACTTATTCAAACATATACTAAAACATATTTACTCACTTATACAATCCTGGATACAAGAGCACAATGATCCATACAGCCACTCACACATTCACTGGCTCTTATGCATAGTTATTTATATATGTCAACTCTCACATGTACTGTATTTTACATATTTACTTACTTTGACATGTAGCACTGAGATATCTATTCACTCACCAATACAGTCATGCACACAGTCAACCACCCATACAGGTGTTTCCACATGCACTTTTGAACCCATACATCTATGCACAGAGTCATACACCTCCCAGCCACCCACACACACTCTCAGTCTCCCATACAAATGCTTGGGCAACCAATCAATAACCCATATAGTTACTCATATAGCTACTGATCAACACATGCAGCAGTTTACAGAACAACAGACATAATGATGCACAAATTAAGACAGTTTAGTCACTAACCCATGCACTCAGTGAGACACATTTAACCACTCACTCATACAGTCAGTCATGCACCTACTAAATCCTTCATCCAGACACTTATACATCCACTCATTCTTCAATATGTAAGACATATTTTAACTTTACAGAAAAATACAGTCACTGGATGTTGTCATCAGTGATGTCATCAGTGATGTCATTTGAGATGTCATCAGTGATGTCATCAGTGATGTCATTTGAGATGTCATCAGTGATGTCATCAGTGATGTCACTGACCATGTCATGAATGATGTCATATGTGACATGATCAGCAGTGGATTGCGGGTGCGTGATATATAGTTAGTACAACTAACTATATATGGAATTTCATTGGTTTTGTGTGAGTAAAATAAGGTTTTTTAAATGCTAATTCCTAACTATATATGGTGTATAACCTATGGTTTTTTCAGTGAATTTTCAAGGTTTTGTAAATGCAAATTCCTAACTATATATGGTCTATAACCTATGGTTTTTTCAATGAATTTCATTGGTTTTTTTAAAAGCTAATATCTATAGCTGTAAAATGTATTCTTCTTTAAATACAAAAATATATTTTATATGTTTATTAATAATTTTTTTTAAATATTTTTTTTGTTTCGCTCCCGGTCCGCGAACCGGGAAGCTTTCCGTTAGCTCAAATAGATGCCGCGACCCGGTCCGCGAACCGATAAGAAATCAACATAGTGACGGTATCGCGTTGCCGCGTAATGCGTCTTATGACGTACTGCGTTAGCGCACCCGGAAGTGTCCCGGGGCGCGGACCGAGGCGCGAAACGCAGCGACCCGGAAGCGATCCGCGGCGCGTCGCGAAAGCGCGACGTATCGCGTTGCCACGTAATGCGTCTTGTGACGTATCGCGTTAGCGCACCCGGAAGTGTCCCGGGGCGCGGACCGAGGCGCGAAGCTGAGCGACCCGGAAGCTAACCGGGGAGCGTTCTGCAGCGCGTAACTTGAGCGTGAGAGGTCATGTGACTTGGTAATAAAACTTTTCATTGGTTCATTTCACTTTTGGTTTCATAATGATGGAAGGCTAGGTCAGGTGACCTAAAAATAACACTTTTCATTGGTTGAGAACTTTTGCTTTTCCTAAATGATGAAAACCCCTCCTTCTTTCCTCACTCTGACTTTCATCTTGGTGAGAGAAAGACCCTTTTACATTCTAGAGAAATGGCTTCCATTGTTGCTTCAGCTAGTGTTCCCCCACCACCACCCCCACCTCCTCAAGGGAAGAAAGGACCACCTGCTCAACCAATCTTTGAAGAAGAGGAAGATCAAGAAGAGGAGGAAGAGGAGGAAGAGCCTGAGTTTTTGCCAGAGGAGCCCAGGAGGTACAATAGAAAAGAAAACTACATCTGGCAATTTTTTAAATTTCCAGCAGGGCAAAAAAAAGTCAATGCCAGATATGTGTTTTGCCGTATTTGCGACGATCGACTTTCAAGGGGCACAGACAAGAAATACAGCTTTGGAAATTATACGATGCACAGGCATATGAGTAGGTGGCACCCAAATAATTATAGTGCTGCCCAGCTTCATGATGAACAGCAAAATCCCCTGGCAATGGTGAGAAGATCTGTTGTCAAAGAAGTATCGGGACCAGAGGCGAGGGAGGTGATCCCGAACATTCAAATGGACATGGGGGAAGTAAAGCAAGTGTGCGTGTGGTGCAGCCAAACACTTTGCTACCGAGAAAGTAGCATTACTCTTATAATGAGAGCTATCAAGAATCATGTTTGCCCGAAACGCCCCAAAAAATAAATTCTTCTTTTTTTCGTTGCTCCTGTTGAGCGCTTTTCAATGAATCATTTTTGTTTCCCCCCTCCCCCCCAAAAAACAAAAAAATTACAAAATGTTCAGAAAAAACAAAAAAAATATAAAAAATGTTCAGAAAAATAATAAAAAAAATTTAAAACAACAAAAACCAAAAAAAAAGTTCTTTTCAGAACTACCTCCCCATTATAAAAAAAAGTGGTAGAATTTTTGAAACTCTGCCAACCTCTATTTCTTTTAGTTCGCTTCCAGTTCGCACTCCGGTACGCGAACCAGGAGCGAACCAAAACATTTTTTTTAAAAAAAGAACAGTAAGTATAAGGGAAGGAAACAGACAGTTATGTTACAAGAAAGACAGCTACAGGGAGTAAAGAAAACATACTGTTACCCGCAATCCACTTCTGATCATGTCACATATTATATCATTCTTGACATGGTCAGTGACATCATCAGCAGTGGATTGCGAGTAACAGTATCTTTTGTTTACTTCCTATAGCTGTCTTTCTTGTAACATAAATGTCTGTTTCCTATCCTTATACTTACTGTTCTTGTTTTAAAAAATTTTTGAGATCATTCAGAAACAGTAACATTAATAGAGACAGAATGAGTGAATAATAATGAAGAAGTATGAGAAGAGAGGGACTGAGAAAAATACTGGAAGGAGTAGAATAATTAAGTAATAGAGAAAGGAATGAGAGAAGTAGCAAACGCAGGAAAGTAAGGATTAAAGAAATGAAGCAGTAGAACTAATAGATGTTAAATGTGATTCAGGATGACGATAAGGTGTGTCCTCTCCAAAAGTTTGTTTAAGATGAGGCCTACTCAGGTTGCATATCAAATTTATGCTTGTTGAAGAATACAGAGGAGATAATACATGTGAAGGCCTACCATTGAAGTAAAACATGTCCACTTCACTCTTGAACAACGGCCAGACCTCTTCTGTGTCCATAGACAGACCTAAAGTTCATCTGCACAATGTCATCCGTAAACTTAGAAAACACAAGTAATGTAATTGAAAAACGTGGAGTTTCTTTTGCTCATTTCAAAATCACATCACCTGTGTTGCCTTTGCTTAGGTATCTCATAGTGCAGATGTAGTTCAGCATATGAAACAGTACGCAGAAGTGCAGCAGTGTATGCATTAATACATATGAAGGCCTACCAATGAAGTAAGTCATGTCCACTTATTACATCATTCATGACATAGTCAGTGACATCATCAGCAGTGGATTGCGGGTTAAAAGAGTAGAAAACATTTACCTTATAATTCTTGTTAACTTTTTCAAATATTTTTTCATACTTTCAATCTGTAAAAGAGAGAAGAAACATTTCAAAAATATTAAAACATGTATTTAAAAATTTGAAAAGACAAGGGAAAAGGTTCAAGAAGAAACAGTTTTTCAAAAACTTTGAGATTTACAGAAGCCTCTGCTGCTATACGTCCCCTACACAATCCTAAAGATATATATTTTAAACAAACAGTATCTTGATGCTGATGAAGTGAGGCCTATTTTGGAACATGGTGCATCTTTTGCACTGCTGATGTCTCACAATAGTGATGCAATAGCAGCGCAAAAAAGATGTAAAGCCATCATAAAATTGTGTCTAACATTTTAAATGATTCTTTCAGGATACAAATAAGATGTGTCCTTTCAAGAGGTTTCTTTAAGGTGAGGCCTATTCAGTTTTCAAAAAAAAAACAGTACCCAGAAGTGCAGCACTGTAAGCATTAACTTTGACACTTACAGAAGCCTCAGTTTCTCCATATCTACCTCACATTTCTAAATGTATATCATAAGTACAAAAAGTAGAACATTAATTATACATGTTAAATGGTTTATTTTTGCTGTTCTCAGAATGTATCAAATTTCACTAAAAACAGTGACTTGAAGGTATTCATCATGTAACAGCGGGGAAAAAAAACACAATCAAAATGATTGTGTTTAAAAAACCCATACAACATAATAAATCAAAATTCAGAACTCCTTAAAGTTAACTTACTTTCCATGACGTCCAAGGATGTCCTATGAACAGCTTACACTCTTTTGTGCTGTTATTACTTTCAGCCCGCCACTTTCTGAAAGAAAATCTCCATCGTTTTTAAAAACACGTTACATGCAATAAATGACTTCTTGCTCTCTACCACAAGTTTCCACAAGGCCAAATCTGGTCAGAGCCATTTATAACTCTTGGATTTCTTGTAAGCCAATCCCGTCATTTGGCATTTCCGCAACTTTCAGAATTAAAATGTTGAAGATCATTTTCACAATCCTGGAATAGTAATATCTTCCCCTTCTTGCTCAGTCATGTTCTACATTTCCTATGACACTGATACTGCTTACTATGAAGCAGACTTACACTACCTCTATGACTACTACAATTATTTAATTCTCTACATCACTTTTAATCACAAAGCAATGTAAAACAGTAGACAGCATTGCAGACTTACATTCCCTCTACTCCATGTTTTGATTGGCTGCTTCAATTAGCTTATAAAAAGAAACAGTTTTTCTGAACTCATTCAAAGTGCACGTATTTCTCCATGACGTCCAGTCTTATGGTAAGAAGTTATGTCTCTGAACTACACTTATCCTCAAGGCCAAATTGTGTAGGAGCCATTAGAACTTCTTGAAATTCCACAGAGCACATCCTGAGATTATTTCCCTAAAATTTTGGTTTTAAAAACACCAGGTAAGAGTTTTTAAGGTCATACGGCAATTTTTTTTGGAAAATTAAAACAGAATCATTGCAGAATGACCAGCCATTTCTAGACTTTAAATAAGCTGTGTAATGTCCTGATGTTATTGAAGGGCCGTCATGATATATAATTGCTGCAGTTACAAAAGTCCTTCCTGATATTGACAACTGCGAAGCTAAAAATTTTTTAATTAAAGTTGTCAATTTTGTTCCATCAGGCCTACATCGTTGGAACATTAAAATTACATACTGGCCATATGTTCGTATAAATAATGTGGACATCATTTCAGATTTACATTGGCTACACTCCATGTTGTGATCAGCTGCTTTTACTAGCTTATTAAAAGAGACTGATTTACTGTCTGGCAAAGTTAAATATATAAATCTTTCTGAGTCTACACTAGTAGTACTTGATACCATACAGTTCTCGCAGTCATGCTGCCATTGATAAGAAAGCCCAAACAGCTGATCTACATCTACACCTTCAGCATGTAATACATCAAGCATATACATTAAAAACTCCTGACAATCTTGCTGAATATTTTGAGAGAATTGTGTTTGCCCTGAACATCTGTCTAACAGATTTCGAATTTCAGACACACTTTCTATGTTTCTTCTATCAGTGCTACATTTCTCTAACACAGAATTTAACAAACTGCAAAATCTTTGATCAGAATTGGCCACAATCTCTTCTTTTACATTTTCTAGAGAAAAAAAAACATTAACCACTACATTAGCATAGCAGTTGACACCAGAACTGTTTTCAAACTGAAAACCAACAACATCTTCAACAGAATCCTTTTTGTTTCTGCTTGTAATTTTAGGTTCATTGACTTTTTGTCTTTTTGCTACAACCTCCCCAGTATTGGTCACATTTCTTCGTTTCCGGCCTACCACACGTTTCTCAAACAAAGGATACTGAGGCAAATGTGGCGCATACTCTCTTCTTAACCTATTGTATTCCTTAACACAATCTAGATCCGCACAAATGTTTGTGACATCACACTCAATCAAGTACAATCCCGATAAAGTTCTAACTCGTGACAATGCCACATATGCCATACCCTCCTTGAACACAGAACTGCCAATATTCACCAATGCACTGTCTACACTTAAACCTTGCGATTTATGAATTGTCACCGCATATGCCAAGCAAACAGGAAACTGCTTACGGCGAACATATAAGTCTTTTACAAGCAAAAATCTAGCAGAACAACGACCAATTAGCTGTACTTCCTCAATGCCATCAAATTTAATTTTTAAAAATTCAATTCCATCTCTATTTCTGTATTTCACAAAATCAACAACATTACCCATTGATCCATTTACCAGACCCCTTTCAACATGTAAATTCCTTCTTAAAATTATACGGCAGTTCAAGCACACATTCAGAGTCTTTTCAAAACCTGCAGTTTTAGATATACTCTTCTCTAATGAATCCAATTTTGTTTTCAGATTCTCAGACAAAATAATTGTTGATCCCATATGCTCTACTCTATCAATAGCTTCCAGTTTCACAATCTCTTGCTTTTCTAAATGCAACATTTTGTTGTTAAATTTGGCACATTCTGCAAGAGTTGGCATCAAACATATTCCAGATTTCTTCTCAGTAATTTTCTGAAAAATATTCTCAGGCACAACATCTTGTTCTGGATATAAATTTGACAGTAATCGTGCATGTAAAGCTTCTTTCCCATGCTCGGTCACTTTTCCAATTCTAACATCTTGTAGAATAGTCTTGTAAACTTCATCCTTCGCCTGACGCATATTTTCATGCAGTTCAGCATAATTGAAGTTTAACCATATATTGACGTTGCCAATGCTGCCTAGGCACTTCCTGGTATCTTCATGCGTGAGCATGTTGAACACAGGTTGCCCTTTCACTGGTGTCAGCTGCAGAAGATCTCCAAAAACAATGATGTGTTTGCCACCAAATAACACATCATACTCTGTTTTGAGAACTTCTTGCATCCTCAAATGCACAAAGGCAAGCATGACATTGGAAACCATGCTTACTTCGTCAATGATAAGAAGTTTCATTTTCCTCAAGATTCTTGAAACTTCAAAACAAGCATCTCCAGATAGCTTGTGATATTGTAATTTGTTGTCATGCTCCACTGGCAGCATCAGTAAACGATGTAAAGTAATCCCTTTAATATTATGTGCTGCCAGTCCAGTTGGAGCAGTGACAACACAAGACAGCGATGACTCTGTCCTTTCCTGCAAATAGCATGAAATTGCTTTAATGAGGAAACTTTTTCCAGTTCCCGCTTCTCCACTCACGTACAGTCGGACAGGCTTCAACGACGTACATGAGCACTCTTTCTTATCATGACTTAATCCATGATCAATTTGCATGGTAACTTCGTCATATATTTTCCTCTGCTCAACGTTGAGTTGTCTTTCCAACTCTTCTAAGTTAACCGCATCCTCTTGAGCATGTGCCATGGCTCTTTCCACTTCATTCATAGCAGTGGCAGCTTCATTTTCAATAACAGGTCCTCCTAGTGGATCCTGACTCAATGAAGCAGAACTCTGACTGTCCTGAGAACTGTCTCTGGCAATCTCGGCTGCAATCGTTGCTTCCTGCTCAATTTCCGCATTCAACATTTCTACATATTTGGGAAAAGCAGGACATTCTATGGTCTCCTTGGCGGCATTGAAAGAGTCTTCGTAACAGAGGAAATCTCCAAGAAGTTCCTCTTCTGCACGCCAAGGCTTGAAAAGTTGCAAAAGTGCTAAATAGAAAAACTCCTTTTTTTCAGGAGATTCGCCACTCAATTTTCGATGGTTTACCAAGTGGCATTTTCTTTGCTTGACCAGACATCCCTCACTTCCTATTACAGCATACACTCCTTTCTCAGTATCTTCTTTGATCTTCCTCTTGAATATGTAATTTTGAAGAACCTCATACAGACAAACATTCTCGAGGTGAATGCTTTGATTTGGATAATATGTATCCAACATGTTGGTCTTCAAAATGTCGGTACTGTTTGGCTCCTTTTCCGCCAAATACTCAATTTCCCGCACAGGTTTGAGAACTCGATTACGCGTTGCAGCAAGACCAAGACTCGCCCAAACGATACTCCTGGACTTGGCATAGAGACTTGCTGAAGACAATCGGTCAGAACATTCGTACGCTCCGATTTCTCGATGCGACAACATCTTCAGACTGAAACTGTACAACTTCTTGCTGAGGCTCTTTTCATGGGAAATGTCCTCCCACATATCCTTCAATTCTGTCTTCTCTTTTTTGGTGATGTAAGACGTCACATACCGAGCCACAGCCATACAGTTATCAGCCACAAACTGTATATCCACGTTAGCATTCCACATGGACAAAATCACCGGGTTGTAGTCGTTGATGTACTTGGACTCTTCGTTCCTCTTCAAATTGTAAGTGTTTTTAGGTGATTTCTTCATGACAATGCTTCGCAGCGAAGACATCAAACTGTTTACTCTTCCTTTAGAAATCACCGGTCGTGGAAAGTCGAAACGACATTTAGTGTAGAACTTGTCCTTGTTTCGGAATTTACGACGGCAGTACTTTCCACATCGATGGCTTTGGAAACGCAGAACTTTTTCTCTTAGGCTTTTCTTCTCCTTTGCGTTTGGAACAGCACACGTAGAATACTGTTGGATGAAACTCATCACTGAGTCTTCTGGATCCGTTCCAAATTTAGGTGCATCCTTGATCCACAGCAACATATGTATATGCGGAGCACCTCTTGCTTGGTACTCCTTTCTCCAGAAGAAATCCAACACCTCTCCAAGAGGTGGATTCTTCTTATTCATGATGAAAGACATCATAGCTTCAAATCTATGATTGAAGTACCTACATACATTGACTGGATCCAAAGAGCACAGTTCTCCGGGTGTCTTGAATTCGATGTTATCTACGTTAGCATTTGCCTCTCGTAGAAATTCAAGTAAGTCTTCCCAGCCATACTCGGCACAGCTCAGAGTGAGGAACCATGTGGGAGTACCTAAGTTCCTCAGCATACATTTTAAATCACCATGACGACGGTACCAGTACTCATTAGTACCACGCTGACACGCCATGAGATTAATCAGGTGAGAATCCAAAATACTGTCTTGGACATTGACTTTATCCATAAAGTTACTTGCCGAGATGTTTTGCATGTGTATACCACTTTTCAAGATGTGGTTCACTGCATATGACAGTCCAGACAGATCGCTTTCAAACAGGAGATGAAACAAATAAGGAATGCATTGTCGAAACCTAGCATCTCCTGCATACAATCGCAAAGTCCGGTATTCAGAAGCAGGAATTTGATGAGGTCGCTCATCATATCTTCCTCCCTGACCTGTTGGAAAAAGCTGTGGGAAACACCGAGCTTCCAAACTTTCCTCCCAAACACTAATGGGACTCCCTTTGGCTTGTTTCATTTGAAACAACTCAATAGCATTCCCCATGACTTCCTTGGAATGCAAAGGATGAACACTATAATGTTCATATATTTCTTCACTAGTAGAGGGTTCTACTTTCTCAATTTGACCAGCACACAAATCGCTATCCTCTTCCTCACTTACTTCCTCTTCTGCAACATATACATTCTTATAGTATTTATTATTTTTTTTCAAATACAATGTTGCCTTTTTAACTTTCCTAACATCTACTAAATCTTGCCATATTTTCTTATTCTTTGTCGGAACCCCATTAACTAAGATAACCAGAGGTTCCTCTTCCACTTTTTCTACTCCAATTGTGTTAATGTTTTTCTTCAAATCTAGAGGCAAATAAACAACTCTTCCCTTTAATCCTCTCTGTAAATCTGATGGAGGCAATTTCCCTGTCTTTGGCTCCATTCTTACAATAGCCTGAAAGGGATGGATACTTTGAATCAAAATAGATTCATAAGTATTTAAATCCTTCAATTCAGAAGGAATCTCAACCAATTCCAGATTATTATGAACTGCTCTAGCAGGCATCTGGTTTTGATTTAATTTGCAACAACAATAACTACACACACGTTGATCCAATCCCAAATCAAAACAATTTTCTACCATCAAGTATGTTGCGAAATCCTTCCATTCACTATTATTTTCCCTTTCACTTTTTGCATATAAATCCACTAACTTAGTCTGATTCTTATAATAAGTGCGTCGACAACACACACAAGTGAAATTTGGCCTCTCACTTGATTTCACCTCAAACGTCGCAATTTCCCTCTGGAAATTATCTGTACTGGAAACCTGTACACTATCTTCCACATGACCCTCTTCTTCTTGCTCAATTTCAACATTCTCCTCTTTACTTCCAAAGTAACAAAACTCAATTTCTTCACATATATTCTTCACATCTATTTCAGAACCATGCAAAAGAGCAGCGCATAATTGTTTAAGCATAATTGCTGGACTCTTAGCATAATACAACATTCTAACTAATTTCCTCACTTTATTATGATGCACTGCTAGCATCCTGAAATGATGAAAAACACTCTGGCATACTCTCCTGGAAAGACAAGCCAGTGAATGACCATGCAAACCTGTCACTTCTCTTACTCTGCAAGGATCTAATTCTTGCAACAACCTTATTTTCTGCGTCAAACTTTTCTTATTAAATGACCGTACAAAATCACAAAGCAAATTGATGGAATCCTGTCGCACACTGCAAATACTACTACACTTCCAGGTGTACACAGGACCCTTAGCACGTCTTCCTAAAACCTCATTACCTAACACCTCTTCTGCCTCTGTTGTCACAAGTTTTTCTTTTTCAACTGGACAACCATCTTTCACTTCATAAGCACGACCACTGGTGTCAACTGCATGCACCAAATCATTATCCTGGAAATAACTCTCCTCATTAAAAAATGCCTCACAGCTTGAACTATGCATCCATTCTCCAGAAAAAACTTCACAAAAATTACTACGATTAACTATTCTCTTCCATCTACTATTTCTTTTGAAATCATAAATTGCCTTGTTTAGCTTCCTAATTCTATTGATTATCAAAATAAATAACTTACGTTTAATTTCAAATGCCTGATCAATAACTTTCTCAACTTTTTTTTTTCTCTTATAAAAAACCAGTTTCTGTTGACCTTTCTTAATATTTTTTAACAAATTGCCAATTATCCTGTTGCGGAACATTCGTTTACGAATCTCCCTAAACTGTTGTTTCCTTCTACTATCATGCACAGAGTTATCTCTTGCTCTAGCACTAACATTTTTGATTGGCCTTTCCTTTCCATTTGAATTCCTTCTCGTTTTATGGACTGAAACATTTTCTGTAGTAACATTTTTTTTACTACACATATTTCTTATGAAATATTTTGTGCTCTTACCCGGTGCTTTCTTCGTGACTTGACAAATCTTTTTGTTAGAGGACTGCTGCTTATTTTCTTTCACCTGCTGTCTTTGACGTTTTGCAGCCTTTCTCTGTCTTTCTATTGTTGGCATGGTGAAATCTTGAAATGATCTGCAGTTGAATCTGTGGTAAAATATAATAAAAAATGTTATTAACCATTATTACCAAACAGTAAAACAATAACAGTGATAAAAAACTTAACACACTACTTGACATTTTAAATAGAAGATTTTTTAGTCCTTGCAAATTTACAATACAGAAATAGCAGAAAAGAAATTACATTTATATTTATGTTACCTGTGCTATTTTAGATGTGAATCTGATCTAATTTTATGAGCATATTTTAATATTTTATTGAAGACACTACACATAACCTGCTTTTGAAGGTGTCTTTATTTTTAAATTAAACGGTTTACCTTTTTACTTTTTATTAATTATAAATTTTAAAAATAAATGTTTATATTTCCATAGGCTCAAGCAGGTCAGCTTCCCATCCTATGTCATATAATTCGGACAAATCTGCATCCTCATCACGCTCTTCTTCATCCTCAGGATTTAAATCATCCAAGGGATCAACATCCACTGATGTTTCAATTACAAGTTCAATGATGAGGTCAAAATCAACTGATTGCAGATTGTCGCTCATGTTGAGGTTGTCTTTATCTTTAAAGAAAGATAACAACAATGAGATGTTGCAGAGTAAGAGACAAATCTCAGAGATTATAATAGTAAAATTGTTTAACAAGAGTAATATTTTGCAGCTATTATTTAGCCATGTCCAGCAATGCTGAGCAGGTGAAGACTATGTCTAAATTTTCAGTGAACAGGACTCATCTCTTCTTAACCTTGGATAAGCCTCACCGACTCTGTGTGTCCAGCACATACTTAAATGTAAAGGGGCAGATTTATGTTAAATGGCACATCCCCAGGCATGCACCAGTTAACGTGCACCACTACTCTGCCACCCATGGTGTGCCGTATTTACAATCAGATAGGAGAAAGCTTCGTCAAAACCCTGCGCCTGCTTTAAGCAGGCATAGGTCTTGACGCAACATTGTGGAGATGGGGCACCCCTGAGCCTTGCTTGAGCTGCATCACACTTGCGATACAACTCCAGCAATCACTACCTTTACAGCACAGATACGTCACGCATCTGTGCCATTTTTGCCCCATGATGCCCCGCATTCTAAATGCAGCACACCATGGGTGGCGGAACAGCGGCGCAGGATGACTGACACATCCCTGGTGATGCACCAGTCATCATAAATCTATCCCTAAGCTTCTTATCTTGTTACAGATGAACCGCCATATGTAGCATGAAACTATTTTGCATTTCCTAAATAGCGAATTTTAAGGAATAAATAGCAATTCTTTACCATTCCTAATTTGCAATGAGCAAATTGCTAATTGCAAATTACCCATTCATTTCCATGGAGCAGGAGGCCCATAGGAATGAAGGTGCAATTTGCGATTAGCAATTAGCTCATTGCAAATTAGGAATTTTTTCAAAGGTGCAGGGGTGTCTCAAGAACACCCTGCTGCACCCCTGAAAACGAAATTTGTGGACATATGGCGCACATAAATTTTAACAACATTCCTTTACCTCAAAAACGATTTTCAATTCATAATTTGAAAACACTGCCCACAGGGAAATTACTTAAAATGTCCTTAAGACACATGAAAGTGTTTTTTTATTGCCTTTCCAGCATGGTTGGGTCACTTTTAACATGGCTATGTAACACAAACATTTAAAATCTAAATTTCCCATGCACAGGTCGGAGCATATTTACAAGCAACTTGCGCCACAGAGAAAGGTCTTACATTAAAATGGGAAAAATAACATCAGGGACAGTCAATTGCCGTATAAAGAAGCATACACCATTATGTCCTTGTCATAAATTTAAAAACAATTTCTTTTCCCCAAAAACGATTTTCAAATCATAATTTCAAAACACTGCACATGGGAAAATTACTTAAAATGTCCTTAAGACACATAAAAGCGTTTTTTGATTGCCTTTGCAGCATGTTTGTATCACTTTTAACATGGCTATGTAACACAAACATTCAAAATCTAAATTTTCCATGCACATGTGGGAGCATATTTACAAGCAATTTGCGCCACATAATTCATAATTTTCTCCTAAAAGCACACTATTCTCTATCTAAATTAAAGAAATATTTTCTCACCTTAGCAAATACTTTGAGTTTGAAAACAGTCTCAGAAACACACCAATTTGTCTTCAGCAGAGCAAAAGGTATGCACTCCAGAGTCTGCAGCTATCAAAAGCACAGAAATGCTGTAATTCTTCACACATATCTCTCATGTCACCCAATCAAAACTCTTCCCTCACTTTTTTTCAAATGAAAACCCTTCCCCCCTCTGCCCTTTCTGCCTTTTCTGCATGGCAACCACCTCTTGGAAGACTTCTGGTGTTTGCAAGTTCACACAACTTTGTTGCAATTGAACTCTGAACTCTCAGTGCACCTGCATATCCAGTGCATTCTTTCATTTAATGATTTTTTATTGACCATTCAAAATACATCTTTCAAAGAACACATCCGTGCACCCTAACTTTCTGTTTTCAGCAATCAAAATCCACCAATCACTGTTACTGCTTCATGAACACAGAAACTCCACAGTTTTTTTCATTTTAAACTCTCATTTTTTCAACTGCCATTTCATTGCCACACTTCATCTGACTGCAGGAGAACCTTCTCTCACCATGTTTTCTGTCTGGATTGTTGGACATAGTTATATTCACTGGGCTCAAAGGTACGTTGAAAACAGGAAATTACCTAACCTCAATTTACAAGATGTGGAAATTAAGTGGTTTGGCCACAGAGGATTAAAATGTCACCAATTGATGCCATTGGTGAAAACCTTTATGCATTTGCCCAAACCTGACCTGTTAATTGTGCACTGTGGAGGTAATGACTTGGGCACTTTGACTGGTGTAGGTCTGGAAATGCTTTTAAAGGACACCTTTGAGCAATTAATGGCACTTTTTCCTCAGACTGCCTTGGTATATTCAAATATATGCCAAAGACAGAAATGGAGGTGGTCAAACCAATTTTGTCCACAAATTGAGAAGTCGAGGAAGCATGTAAACAAATCTGTTTCAGCTTACATGAGAGACCATGGAATGGGCTCCCTGTACAACAATAACTTGCGTTACTATATGCAAGATATCTACAGAGGAGATGGAGTTCACTTCTTAGATGAGGGCAACAGAGTTTTCACTCTGAATTTAAGAATGTGCATTGGTACCTACTTATAAGTACCTAAATGTACCATAAACCCAAAAGCTCTTCTCAGAGCTACCCTACATCTGATCACTCACAATTATTATTTTACGAAATTTTTTTTAAAAATGTTTTTTTTTTGCACATATAAGCCTCCTCAGCCACCCTCAGAAAACCTAGGGGGTCAAGATAACTCTACCGTGCCCCCTTCTACCCATTCTGAACATTATTTGCCCTCCATCTTGTATCTTAATTCGACCGAAACACAAAATGGTGGACTCCCGGAACGCTTAAGGTTCGCGAACCGGGGCGCTCAACGGTTCGCGTACCGGGTCGCTCTCTGGGAAGCGCACCATCAAAAAAGGTGGGAAAGTAGTTCACAGAAAAGCCACTGGAGACAATTTCACCAAATATAGATTAGCTCATACTACATACCAATCCCTACCATTTTCACAAATTTGATTGGAATTCCATTTAGTCATTTAGCCTGTAGACCTCTCTAAATACCGTGAGGTAAATTACTTCACAAAACACATCTGAAGTGTTGGAATTGACAACCAATGAAAATGTTACTTTCATTTTCTACTTTTTTTACCTGACATTTCATTGGTTATATACCTGAATATATATAAAGGAAGAGAAGAAAACACCGTCATTTTGACTACTACTTCTTGCTGTACATTTCAATAGCATTTTCACTAATTCCTTCAACTTCTTTCTAAAGGTAAGTTTTTATTTTTAAAACTGAAGTATATTGTGCACTATAAGTTAATATGGTAAACTTTTTCTGATAGATATATACTATCCCTCTGTAGTAGTTATATATTTAGAGAGACTTCTCTGTTATAGTTATGGATGGAGTTAGGCTTCTCTTGTATAATTATGAATTTACTTACGTTAAATCACATACACTTTTTTATATTCCTACTTCCACTCTGATACTATACACTGCCCAAAGATAAATTCACTGATAAAAAATGCCTATCTAAAATTATTCCCAACATTGCCCTATCTCTACTAATATATATTTTTTTAATCCAAATTTCAGGCAAAATGGAAGGCGAAAACCAAGTTTCTTTTGAAATGGACCTGCAAGAGAGCAGCCAAGAATTGATTGATACAATTGATCAAATTGACATTGAATTTTTCGATGAAACTTGGGACAATGAACTACTGCAATGTGTACAAGCAGTAGATAACCTCCTTGCAAATGAGGACATTTTACACCCTCAGAGACTACAATGTATATTCCATGATAATTATGAAATTTCTGACAATGAAATGTTAGAAAGTTTAATAAATTATGAAACACAATCACAATAAAAAAAAATGCTTAAAAAATAAAGAAAATAAAAAATAATCAACAAAAACAACAATCAATTAACATACAGCATTTGAAAAGTCTATCATTCATTTTTCATTGCAGTACGCTGCCCAGAACGCTTCCCGGTTCGCGGACCGGGCGCTCCCCACGCAAAAAAAACAAAAAAATGTTTTTGTTTTTTTTGCCCCGTGGGGCCCTTTTAAAACCTCCACATTAAACCTAGGGGGTCAGGGAGGATCTAGTATGCCCCCTTATGGTCATTTTCGCCTTTGTTTTGGCCTCCTCTTGTCTCTCAATCCTACCGAGAGACAAGATGGCGGCCGCTCCGGACTGTTTAGAATGTTGACAGACACCGGAGAGCCAATCAGCTTAGCTACGCGAAGTTCCGGTACGCTTAAGGTCCGCGGACCGGAGCGCTGCCCGGAGCGCGCTTACAGATATATATCTTTTTTTAAACGTTAATTTCTCAAAATCCACTGGAGCACATATATTGAGACCTAGAAAAGGCACATCGGGCTACCAGTCCCTACAATTTTGCCAAGTTTCATGCAAATCCATTCAGCCGTTCGGGCTAAAAGTGAGGCCAACCGCCCTATGGAAAACTCAATGTTAAAAACACGTTTTGGGACCCCCCTTTTTTCTCGGCCCCCCCTTGACGAAACCCCCCCCAAATTTCCAAGGGCTGCTCAGAAACAAAATGTTCCATTTTCCAGAAAATTTCAGCCAATTCCGTCCACAAACGCCAAAGTTATTAGACATAGAATTTTCAAAAATCCCATAGGGAAAAAATCCTAACTATATATACCTACTGGCGACCGCCAGTAGGTAATATATATATATATATATACATATATATATCTATCACCAGGTAGGTCTTCTCCTTCAAAAGCAGACACGAGGGACACAGCGGAGCACGATTTGCCAGCTTTATTCAAACTGAATTCAGACGCGTTTCGGATAATACCTTTTTCAATGCCGCTAGTTTAAAATCCAGGCTGCTACAATCCTTAAAATAGTCCTGCCTCTCCCACCATTAGAGAGGGCTCACCTGTACCCCATATATTCACTGAATCTCGTAATGGTTTCAGAGTAGAGACTCCAACTCCCACAATGCAGCATAGTCAACAGCTGCAAAGTGGAAATCCCGCCGCCTGTATGTAATTGGCTTGCTGTGAGTAGAAGTCTGCATGGGAACGTAATGAAGGTAGGTTTGTTGCACAGATCTTCTCCAAAGCTGCCTCCGGTGCCCCTACTTCCAGCCGCACTTTCCCAAGTCCATGCAGGGAACCCGAGACGACAGTAACAGTGACTACGCCTCTCCAAACAATGCTGGCCTGATATCATCAGCAGTTCCTCAGCCTTCTTCGGTCGAGTGGCGGTCCAACGTCTATCTGATACCTCAGGGTACACACGAAAGTTTGCCACTGTTGCCGCGGACACTTAATGGAAGGGTCCCCCTGCACGCCACTGGCTAGCGCGCTAAATATCACCAGGTAGGTCTCCTCCTTCAAAAGCAGACACGAGGGACACAGCGCAGCACGATTTGGCAGCTTTCTTCAAACTGAAAGGCAGACGCGTTTCGGATAATACCTTTTTCAATGCCGCTAGTTTAAAATCCAGGCTGCTACAATCCTTAAAATAGTCCCACCTCTCCCACCATTGGAGAGGGCTCACCTGTAACTCATATATTCATTCACTGAACCTCGTAGTGGTTTCAGAGTAGAGACTCCAACTCCCACAATGCAGCATAGTCAACAGCTGCAAAGTGGAAATCCGGCCGCCTGTATGTAATTGGCTTGCTGTGAGTAGAAGTCTGCATGGGAACGTAAGGAAGGTAGGTTTGTTGCACAGATCTTCTCCAAAGCTGCCTCCAGTGCCCCTACTTCCAGCCGCACTTTCCCAACCCCATGCAGGGAACCCAAGATGACAGTAACAGTGACTACGCCTCTCCAAACAATGCTGGCCTGATATCATCAGCAGTTCCTCAGCCTTCTTGGGTTGAATGGCGGTCCAACGGCTATCTGATACCTCAGGATACACACGAAAGTTTGCCACTGTTGCCGCGGACACTTAATATATATAATATATAATATATATATATATTCTTTTTTCACTGAAAAAACCATAGGTTTCAGGGACGTTGTAGTTAGTTGGACATTTGACTAATATAAAACCAGAGAAATTTGCCTGTTATAGTTAGCTCAACTAACTAACTATAACGTCCCTGAAACCTATGGGTTTTTCTGTAAATTTCGAAGGTTTTTTAAATGCTAATTCCTAACCATAAAGTCTGTAAAACCTATGGTTTTTTCAGTGAATTTCAAAGGTTTTTTAAATGCTAATTTCTCAGTATCACGTCCCTGAAAACCTACGTTTTTTCAATGAATTTCGAACGTTTTTTAAATATTGAACTACTATTGTGTATTTGTCATTAGTACTGTTATTTCTAACTTTTCAACTACATAAAATAAACTACAAAAGTGCTATGTAAGTGCTATGTAACGTAATACATTTCACAAATTACAATGAGTTTTTAAATAATACAAAAGAATTTAACATTCATATAACAATTTCTCTCCCTTTTTTTGCTGTCATCAGCTAATACTTAACTTTGCTATTCACAGTGATGTCAGTGTAGTTTCATCATAAATAGCAGTGAAAAAAATCTACAATCAACTCGATTGTTAAAAACAAGACCCTAATTCTCCCAAATATAATACTAAAATCAACACAAATAACACATCCAATACTACTTCAAATGTTCAAATCTTACCTTTACATCTTAGTTTCTCTGCACATTTTCCCAATACACCAGATAATGTATCAAACAGTTCGCTTTGAAAGCATCCAGTATGAATACCTTAAAGATCTTATGTAGTTTCACTGCACATTTTCCCAATACGCCAGATAATGTATCAACATGTTTTCTTTGAGAGCATCCAGTATGAATTCCTTAAAGATCTATACACCTTCCCATAAAGCCGAATGGTGTATCTAAAATCTTTGTTTCAGAAAATCAAGTATGACTTGGGCAATCTCGGTTTCATTTTCAAGTGTGTATCGTTACAGTGACTCCAACCATTATTACACTTTAAATAAACTGTATAATGTCCACTTGTAGTAGTACTTCCAGCATGGAAAACAATAGCAACTGTTGCAACAGTTCTTCCAGAAATAGATACTTGATTAGCAACAACATTTTTAATTTTGGCTTCCACTCACCTCATCAATAATAAAATTAAAAGTTTCATTTTCTTCAGTACTCTTGACACTTCATAAGAAGCTTCTCCAGACAACTTCTGATATTCTAACTTATTGTCATGCTCCACTGGTAACATCAATAATCTATGCAAAGTAACTCCTTTAACATTGTGTGCAGCTAATCCAGTTGGAGATGTTACCACACAACATAAATGTGAACCAGTAGTTTTTTGAAGATAACTGGTCAAAACTTTAATTAAAACACTTTTACCTGTCCCAGCTTGACCACTGATGTACATCAGAAGAGTAGACACACTCTAGCAATACTTAATTTCAACAACTGTCTGCCAGAACACTCATGAGGAAAGCGTATTAAAACATACAAATTTGCGGGGAAAACATATACCATACCATAGGACACTTTATAAGTGCTTCCAGTGGTACTACATCACCTTCAGTAGCTCGACATCTGCATGTTACTAAATTCTGTGTTTCAATCAGCAACATAACCACCTCCCTCACACCCACCCCTGCCCTTCCTTAACCATAGGAAATCAAACAGAAACCCCCAACATTCCTAGTAGCGCCACTATACCCATACACAAGATTAATTTTAAGAGGTGTGTGCCGTAACACTTATCAACAAAAAGTATTCAAACATGCAAATTGGCGGGAAAAACATAAACCATCCCATAGCGTGGTTAATAAATGGGCCCAGTGAAACTACATTACCGTTACTAACTACACATGCCCACGTTACAAATGCCTGTCTTATAATCAGCAACATACGCACATCCCCCACCCCCACTCATGCCCATGCTTAACCTTACAAAATCAAACAATGAGCCCCAGCACTCCTGTTACTGCCACTACAGCCATACATCGCCTTAATTGTGTCTGCCGTAACGCTCATCAGCAAAAGCTATTAAAATCTGCAATTTTGCAACTCAAACATACACCATACCTTATGATGGTTTATAAATAGTCACAGTACCACTACACCACCTCAACACCCGCCCTCGCTTAACTTTACCCAATAAAAGAAAGAGCACAAGCAAATGTAGAAGCGCCACTATAGCCATACAGAGGCTTAATTTCAACAGATGTCTCCCAAAACGCCCATCAGCAAAACGTATAAAACATGCAAATTTGTGGGTAAAACATATACCATGCCATAGGGCACTTTATAAGTGATCCCAGTGGAACTACATCACCTTTAGTAGCTCCACATCTACACGTTACTATATTCTGTGTTTCAATCAGCAACATAACTACCTCCTACACACCCAGCCCCACCCTTGGTTAACCGTATGAAATCAAACAAAAACCCCCATCATTCCTAATAGCCCCACTATACCCATACACAGGGTTAATTTTAACAGATGTCTGCCGGAGCACTTATCAGCAAAAACTATGCAAACATGCAAATTGGCGGGTAAAACATAAACCATCCCATAGCACGGTTTATAAATGGACCCAGTGAAACTACATTACCTTTACAAACTACACATGCCCACGTTACAAATGTCCGTCTTATAATCATCAACATACACACCTACCCCACCCCCATCCATGCCCTTGCTTAACAGTACGAAATCAAACAACGAGCCCCAGCACTCCCGTTACCACCACTATAGCCATACATAGACTTAATGTCAACAGGTGTCTGCTGGAACGCTCACCAGCAAAAGCTATTAAAACCTGCAAATTTGCAACTCAAACATACACCATACCATAAAACGGTTTATACATTTATTTATTTATTATTTATTTATTTATTTATTTATTATATAGTTTTGTATAGCGCGAACAAGACCCGTGGGTATCAGAGCGCTTAACATAGAAGACGTAGAAGATAAACAAATATATCAACAGTTATATGAACAACATATATGAGGTAGATGATATATATTCAAAAACACGTGTGTAGTTAGCGTTAATAGTCAATTGCGGCTAAACTTCTATCATAAGCAATATGAGTAAACAAGTATGATCGTTAGGACGTTATAAGTTCATGAATGTTCTACTCTAAGTAGTGTATTTCTTCATCAGAAAGCTCTTCACTTCTCGTTTGAACGTTGCCACATTCTGGATCTTCCTGATGTTAGGAGGGAGTGAGTTCCAGGTTCTGGGGGCAGCTCCTGAGAACGCTCTGTCATAGGTTTTTTTCTTACGGAAAAAGGCTGGCCGTAACAGCAACTCCTCAGCACTCCTAGCTGGTCGGTTACCTCCCGACAGCTGAATTTTCTTCGCTAGGTATCTTGGGGTGTTGTGGTGTAGCGCTTTATGGGTAACACATGCTATCTTCATTTGGATTCTGGCCTCATAAGGTAGCCAGTTTAAAGCTTTCAAGTGTGGAGATATATGATCGTATTTCCTAGATCCGGTGATAATTCTTGCCGCAGCGTTAAGGCATGCTTTCAGTGGCGCTGTGGACGTTTTTGGTAATCCAGCTAAGGTGGTGCAGCCATATTCAATCCTCAAGATAACTAAGGATTGGATTGCCAATTTGAGATCCGCCTCTGAGATGAATGGTTTCAATTTTCTTAAGTAGTTCAGGTGGAATCGGGCATTTTTTGCCATTGAGTTAATGTGGGCTTTCATGTCCAGATTCTCGTCCAGTGTGATTCCTAGCGATTTCGCTGACTTGATTAGTGTTGGGGTGCAGTTTAGCGCAGTCACGACTTTCGTCCATTCCTTTATTTCCGTATGGCTCCTAGCTGGTGAGATTAGTAGGAACTCTGTTTTGTGAGCATTTAGCTTCAGCTGGTTGGTAGTTAACCATTGTAGAGCCATTTTTAATGTCTTGTTTATTAGTTCCATGTCTTTTAGGGATGCGATCTTTAAGTATATTTGCGTGTCGTCTGCATACATGTGATAGGATATCTGTGATTTTTGGAGAATTTCGGTAAGCGGTTCGATGTATAGGTTAAACAGGTCTGGGGATAACGTCGATCCTTGAGGGACTCCTATTGAGATAGGGCATGGAAGTGAGATTGACTGGTTGACCAGGAATCGCTGCGTCCTGTTCTGTAGAAAAGAATCAAACCATTTCAGCACAGTTCCTGACAGTCCCATCCTGTCCCGTAGCCTGGTCAGTAATGCTTCGTGATTTACCGTGTCGAAGGCCGAAGACAGATCAAGGAGAATCAGTAAGCATGCTTGGTTTTGGTCAAGGGCCTGTAGTGCATCCTCAACAATATGGAGGATCGCTGTTTCCGTGCTGTGCCCTGCTCTGAATCCTGATTGGCATTCATCAAGCAATGAGAATTTGGTGATGTGTTGGCTCAGTTGGTTCTGTACGCATTTCTCAATTACGGGATGTTGGTCACTGGGCGAAAGTTGTTTGGGTCTGATGTATCTGCTGAAGGTTTTTTGATTATGGGAGCAACTTGACCTGTTTTTAGGTAGTCAGGGAGGACCCCTTGTGATAGTGAAGCATTTATAATTTCGGTCCATATTGGAATCAAAACGTGATTGATTTCTTTTAAACATTTTGCGGGAAGGGGATCTTGGTAGTGGTTGTTTGGTTTGATTTCAGAAAGAGTTTTGGCGATATTGAGCTGGTCATATAGTTCGAACGTATCCCAATTTGCCTCATTTTTTGCCTTGGTACTCTCCGTTGTAGCGGCGGTATCTTTCGTAGGCATTGGTTCGGTGTGAAGGTTTGCCACGGCGTTTTTGAGCTCTATTTCAAGCGATTTCGCCTTCTCCGTGAAAAATGTGGAAAATTCTTCACAATTTAGGGGTGTTTTTGAGTTCTCATGAACGGATTTGGCTAGTTTGTTTGATTGTTGCTTTAGGATTTCAAAGAGTTTTCGTGGTCTGTTTTTGGCATTATCCAGTTCTGATCTTATGAATTCTTTTTTTGAGTTGATGATCTTTTTATTATATTGGTTTCTAATTTTTCTGAGGGCTTTCAACTCAGGGGATGCAGGGTGTTGTCTCCATTTTCTTTCGGCCATTCTCAGTTTGCGCCTTTCTTCATTTAGTGCTTCATTAAACCATGGATTTTTTGTCTTCTCCGAGATTCTTTTCAGTTTTAATGGCATGGTGTTATTGACAATATTTTTGACAGTTGTTATGTAGTGGTCGGTCAGCTCGTTGACATTCTGCAGGTTGTTAGGAGGTTTTAGGTCTCTTTCACAGCTTTCAACCAGTAGCTCCAAGTTTGCTTCTCTTGTGTCTCGAATCCATTTTTTGGTCTTGAGGGGTTGCCTGGTCCTGCCTTTTTCCATTATGGGTATCGCGAATGTTATGGCATGATGATCCGACCAGTCACATGGCGTTATGGAGAGGATTGTTGTATCTTTGTTTCGTGAAATAATCCAGTCTAACGTCGCTCCTTTCGAGTGAGTGGGTTGTGAGCACACTTGGGTGAGGTTCAGTTCCTTGAGGAAATCTTTCAGCGAGTTGACCAGTTTGTCGTTGTGGTCCTCCCAATGTAAGTTGAAATCGCCAAGAAATATGTTATTGCCGCCGTTGTTAGAGTTGGTCGTTATGATCTCCATTAGCTCCTCCGTAAACTTTGCGCTGTTTCCTGGTGGGTGGTAAAAAGTATGCAGGTTGCATCTTTGGTTGTTAGTTGCTCTTATATTAAGACCTAGGTATTCGCAGGATTCCAGAGGGTCGGCTTGGATTTGTTTGACCTCAATAACAGATCTGTGAATGCAGGCTATACCTCCCCCCAACTTTCTGAGTCTATCAAGTCTCAAAATGTTATATTGGGGTGGTACTAAGAGATCCATGGTTGGCGATGAGGATTCCGTAAGCCATGTTTCAGTAAGGACTGCTAGATCAATGTCCTTGTTGATGATGAGGTCCGCTATGTCCGATGCATGTTTGGTTGCCGACCGACAGTTGAGTAGTAGACACGTCAGAGGTTTTTCTTTGTTGCTAAGGTTTCCATTCTTGTCCTCTGTTGTTGTAAGTTGTATGTGCTGTAAATTGTAAGGGTTGGATGTTCTATCATTCTTTCTCGATGTTCTGTTCGAGTCGAGTGGTGCTGTTTTGATTCTTTCCTCTCCCTCGCGGTCCGGTATTTCATATGTTCGGATTAAGGCCAGAGTTTCCTCCTTTGATAATGGTTTTGTCCTATTCGGTCGGTTGTCACTATCTTTTAACTGCCTGGCCGTCTCGTTACTCTCTCTTTGTGAGGAGTGTACGAAGTTTTGGATGTGCGTGACCTTAGAGTGAATGCTCGTCGTCATCTCCTCGATTTTTTCAATCGCCTGTAGGGTATTTATAGCGACTTGTGCCATCTCGCTTACTAGTTTCTGAAGCTCATTAATATCTTTCCTGTTCTGACGTGATTTCTTAGGGTAGACTGATCCGTTTATCCGGGGTTTGTATTCTGCTCTTCTCCTTTTTGGATCTGTTCTTAGTTCCGCATCCTTTTCCTTTGTAACCCATGTTTGATTGTCCCTTCCGTTTCTATTGGAGATGTCGTCAGTGCTAGCTAAGTTCTGTGTTGCTGTGAGTGCGTTTGTGGATGAGAGTCTGCATGACGCTGGTATTATATTCGAGAGAGGTATAAGAGGGTTGATATCTTCTCCCTCGTCCAATTCCTGGTTGTCATAAGGCATTACTCTCGAAGCCGGTGTATGCTCTACCTGGGAGGTCTCTTCGTTTATAGGCGAGGACGACTCTTCTCTTTGGAGCCGGTCTTGTTCCTTGTTTGCCTGATTGGTAGACACCTCTGTTCTTTCTGTCGCATTCTCAGGTTCGGACATTACCATGTCAAGTCTATCTTCCCGTTTAGAGCTTTGAGCATGGTGTCCCCTGCTTCTAATGGCGCCTCTGGTGCTATCGTTGGTGTCGGGAGTGTCTCCTGGTGAGGTCTGGTGTAGTTGGTGTCTTGGGTCTTCTAGTGAATCTTTTATTATTTGGAATATCTTGGCAAATTTCTCCAAATAGTCACAGTACCACTACACCGCCTCAACACCCGCCCTTGCTTAACTTTACACAATAAAATAAAGAGCCCAAGCAAACGTAGAAGCAAGACTATAGCCATACAGATGTTTAATTTCAACAGATGTCTCCTGAAACGCTCATCAGCAAAACGTATTAAAACATGCTAATTTGCGACTAGAACATACCCCATGCCATAGGTCACTTTGTAAGGGCTTCCTGTGGTACTATATCCCATTTAGTAACTGGACATCTGTATGTTACTCTATTCTGTGTTTCAATCAGCAACATAACCACCTCCCCTACACCCACCCATGCCCTTGGTTAACCGTACGAAATCAAACAGAACCCCCCACCATTCCCAGTAGCGCCACTATACCCATATACGACATTAATTTTAACAAGTGTCTGCCGGAACAATTATCAGCAAAAAGTATTCAAACATCCAAATTGGAGGGTAAAACATAAACCATTCCATAGCACAGTTTATAAATGGGCCCAGTTGAGCTACACCACCGTTACTAGCTAGACATCTATATGTTACGAAAGCCGTTTAAACACTCTGTAGAGTTTATAGCAGGGGATGGGGAGAGTAAACAAAGTTCTAATTCCCAAACTTTTGATATACTGTTCCTTTACTGTATCTATAATAAAGATATTAAATGGAATGAATAAATTGACGAGTGTCTCAAAAGGGATAGTGAAGGTCAGCATCGGTAAAATCCAGAACACTTCAACACCTACATATATCCAGCACAGGGGCACAGCCTAAAAAATAGTATCAATAAAAATCACATGTTGTTCTCTAATGTCAACAAAGTCATACAGAAAATATACTCCACATTTTCATTTATTTTTTATCTCTCACACATTTATAAAACATCTCTTCTAAAGAAGAACTCCCCAACCACTTCTATTCCATAAGAATAGACAATAATTAATAAGTTTACTACCATATATTTTAGTATATCTACTTTTTCGTAAATCACTAGTAAGAAACTACAAAAACTATTTACTATACCCAAATGCAAACCAGAAACCATGTTCATATTATATCTTACCCTAGGATCGCATAATTTAAACTATACGTACATATAAAAGGAACGTATCAATTTTCCTATCTCCATTTCCTCTCCATGTAATGTCCAAACACTGTAGACGGCCTCACAGTACAACAACCTACCTTGACTTACATTAAAATCTACCTCTCAGTGTCAGAAATGAGATCACAAACTGCCCACATGACATTTCTGGGTTTTGTTTTATCGCTTTTAACTTAATAACACATACATTGCCTACCACCACCCCCACCCCACTATTTCCACAAAAAGTAGAATTTGCTAACGTGCGACATTTTGTTTATCTCCCCAAACCCAAATTAACGCTGTAACTTATTTTCAAAACCAAACATTTCTATAAAGATGACAAACTACACTTCTTTGTGAAAAATTCCTAAACATATATAAAGTACTTATTTAACAACAGTTCAAATTTTATGCGTATTTTATAACCAATATCAAACACCACACTTTACTAATATGAATAACAATGCCCCTGCGCTATACACAATAGATAATAGTTTGATAGTACTGGAATGAGTTAGTCCAATAAATTAGTGCAAATTAATACATCAAATCTAAACATTCGTTAGAACTCCGAGAATAAGAACATATGAACAAAATAAACGTTGGTGGATAAATAGTCCGTTCTTGGAGTAGTCACTTCTGTTTATTGTTCCAATTCATAAGCCAACACGTGTTTCATCGCAGGGAACAAACTGCGAATCTTCAGGGCTGGAATAAGTGACAGTAAGGATTGGATATAATTGTTCCGAATAGTAGATCTCATAGCGTTTAGCGAGAACGAAAATAGGGGAGAGGGCCGGTCAGTGTGTAGGCTCTGTTTAGTGTCTTGATTATTCACGAGTAGGGTGATAACCGGGAGGAGAAAATTGTTCGTGGTCGGGCGGGTACGCCTTAAGGTCCACGGGGCGCCTTACCTGATCTGTAAGGTTCTCCCTCTCTTAGTTTCCCGGCGCCGTGTATCGTACGAAACTAAGAGAGGGAGAACCTTACAGATCAGGTAAGGCGCCCCGTGGACCTTAAGGCGTACCCGCCCGACCACGAACAATTTTCCCCTCCCGGTTATCACCCTACTCGTGAATAATCGAGACACTAAACAGAGCCTACACACTGACCGGCCCTCTCCCCTATTTTCGTTCTCGCTAAACGCTATGAGATCTA
The DNA here is from genome assembly GCF_964261635.1 of Lissotriton helveticus. NCBI lineage: Eukaryota > Metazoa > Chordata > Amphibia > Caudata > Salamandridae > Lissotriton > Lissotriton helveticus. The sequence continues at coordinate 1,417,998,169 of NC_136068.1, read as the reverse complement.
CTATTCGGAACAATTATATCCAATCCTTACTGTCACTTATTCCAGCCCTGAAGATTCGCAGTTTGTTCCCTGCGATGAAACACGTGTTGGCTTATGAATTGGAACAATAAACAGAAGTGACTACTCCAAGAACGGACTATTTATCCACCAACGTTTATTTTGTTCATATGTTCTTATTCTCGGAGTTCTAACAAATGTTTAGATTTGATGTATTAATTTGCACTAATTTATTGGACTAACTCATTCCAGTACTATCAAACTATTATCTATTGTGTATAGCGCAGGGGCATTGTTGTTCATATTCGAAATTGTGGATCAGCTTGCTGGTCCATTTCTGAGTGGTTGTGAGGGATTACCGCTCGCCCCATTGCCTACACTGTTCACCTTTTGTATCTATTACCTAGCGGCCATCCAGGTGTTGCGCCTAGTCACTCTGGAACACTAAAAGACCTCAGCAGTTGTTTTATGTAACCACACTTTACTAACACTATATTACTTTGAAATACAAAATACTTTCAAAATTAAAAACATCACCTCAAATACTTAATCACTACTACAGAACACATACCACACCTTGTTCATTTCTAACTCACCTTTGTAGTTGTTATCCAGATTTCAAATGTCACACACGCATACAATTCTTTCTTTGTCACATAGTACATGCAAAGCACCGGTTTCATCAAGAATTGAAGCAGGAACAGCACAATTTATCTGTCGCTCCACACATAAATACATGTAAAGAACAAATCAGAATACTTAATTCCTTCAACGACATTCCAAAACTTATCTCCATTGGTTAATTTTAAATTTTGCATACGAAAAGCTACTTAATATTCCGTGCCACACACAGGTCACAAGTTCAACCTATTTTATCAACACACTTTCTGGAACATTCTACGACACCTGCAGGTTAAAAGTTCATCAATTTTTTTTGTAACCTAACAATATAACGACACGTGCAAGTTAAAAGTTCACAATAGGGGTCAGTAGTTTATCAACTTTATCCCCAACTCCAGCAGCACCTCAGCATGCGCCCCCAGCGCCATCAGACCTGTAGGAGTCAGTGATTTCTACTTTCCAAATACCAAATTCATTTTATACACACAAATTTACCTTCGCACTCGCTATATAACACCCCCTAAGCACCATACACAAGTTACAATGTTCTAAACAAAAGTTCCTCCGAGTAGGTATAACTACATGCTGACACTACTTGGACAATGTGCCACAGCAGCCAGAGCACATGACTTCACACCATATGACAAACAGTTTGGGATCTCTCTTTCATCCCGAGTCCGGCAGCACCTCACCTTAGCAGAATAAGACTCTAGACACTACCTCACATATTTTCCGTACCCCAGGACTTTCAGACCAGTACGGGTCAGTAGTTTGTCCTAGTAGTTATAAACACGTGCTGACACTACTTCCACAGCTGTAGTGCAGCGCCCACTGCACCTGATTTCACAGCATAAGACACACAATTTGGGCTCACCCTTTAATTCCCGAGTCCCGCTCCAGCTCACCTTAGCAGCATCAGACTCTTGGCAATACCTCACTTAATTTTCGTAGCCTAGCACTTTCAGACCGGTAGGTATGAGTAGTTCACTTCGCACCCCCTGCATAGCACACCCTAAACACACAACAGAGGTTACAGTGCTCCTACCCTCCTCTTTCCTACTTTTTTTGCCCTATTTTCCCCTAACTCACTTCACCGGAATCACAAAATGGCAGCCAACATTTCCTAGTTCCATGAGACTCTAGACAATACCTCACATATTTTACATTTCACAGCAGTACGGGTCAGTAGTTCATCCTAGTAGGTATAAACAAATGCTGACACTACTTCCACAAGTATAGTGCATCAGCCATGGCACATGACTTCACAGCATAAGACACACAGTTTGGGCTCACGCTTTAATCCCCGAGTTCCGCACCACCCCACGGTACCGGCATCAGACTCTAAACAATACCTCACTTAATTTCCATAGCCCACCACTTTCACACCGCTACTTTGCTTCGCACCCCCTCTATAGTACACCCTTAACACCCCACAGAGGTTACAGTGCTCCTACTCTCCTCTTTCCCAAATATTTAGCCCTTTTTTCCCCTTAAATGCTTCAACGGAATCACAAAATGGCGGCCAATACTTCCTAGTTGCAACCGCTCTCACCGCTCACAGCCAATTAGCAGCAAGCTCGTGCTCGTAACGCCTCAGCCAATCAGATGGCAAAATTCCCAAATATCGATATCTGTAAATTTCAATATTTCTTAAAAACTACTGAACGAATTTACACCAAATAAACAAAAGCGTGCTTTCTAGAACAAGACCCTTCTCTCTGACAAATTTGGGGAAATTCCGTTCACCAGTTCAACCTTCAGCCTTATCTAAAGTTTCCTATGGAAATTAACATGGAGAAAACGGATGTATGACATTACAACGCATGCTTTTACCACGCATGCCTTTACAACGCGGTTTTTACAACGCATAGCGCTTTGGGGTGCTGGATAGTGAATAGTTTAATTTACTATTCCAACTCCAGTCCCCGTGGACACTAGGGAAGGTGTTGGATAGCAAATTAAACTTATTCCCTATCCTAGAGTGCCCCCCAGCGCAATGCTTTGTAATGGTTTGCGTTATAAAAGTTGCGTCGTAAAGGCACTGCGTGGTAAAAGTTGCGTTGTAAAGGATGTTTCCCGGAGAAAACACGTTTTGGGACCCCCTTTTTTCTCGGCCCCCTCCTTGATGAATCACCCCCAAACTTTAAACATAGGAGCTGATATCAACAAAGAATTTGTTTTGAAATTTTGGCAAAGATTCGTCAACCAGTGCCAAAGTTATTGGGGATAGAAGGTTGTGATTTTCCTATGGAAACTAGGTCCTAACTATAACTACCTACTGGCGACCACCAGTAGGATATATATATATATATATATATATATATATATATATATATATATATATATATATATATATATATATATATATATATATTACCTACTGGCGGTCGCCAGTAGGTATATATAGTTAGGATTTTTTCTCTATGGGTTTTTTGAAAATTCTATGTCTAATAACTTTGGCGTTTGTGGACGGAATTGGCTGAAATTTTCAGAAAAATGGCACATTTTGTTTCTGAGCAGCCCCTGAAAATTTTGGGGGGGTTCGTCAAGGGGGGGCCGAGAAAAAAGGGGGGTCCCAAAACGCGTTTTTCCCATGTTAATTTCCATAGGGCGGTTGGCCTCACTTTTAGCCCGAACGGCTGAATGGATTTGCACGAAACTTGGCAAAATTGTAGGGACTGGTAGCCCGATGTGCCTTTTGTAGGTCTCAATATATGTGCTCCAGTGGATTTTGAGAAATTAACGTTTAAAAAAAGATATATATCTGTAACAGCGGACTGGGCAGCGGCCCAGGACGCGGACTTTTCGCGCAACGGAGCTTTGTGAAGCGAAGCTGATTGGTTCTCCGGCGTCTGTCAACATTCCAAACAGTCCGTAGCGGCCGCCATCTTGTCTCTCGGTAGGATCGAGAGACAAGAGGAGGCGAAAGCGAAGGGGCAAATGACCATAAGGGGGAATAGTAGATCCTCGCTGACCCCCTAGGTTTGATGTGGAGGTTTTAAAAGGGCCCCGCGGGGCAAAAAAAAAAAATAATAATAATAATCGAACGGCTGAATGGATTTGCACGAAACTTGGTAAAATATTAGGGACTGGTAGCCCGATGTGCCTTTGCTAGGTCTCAATATATGTGCTCCAGTGGATTTTGAGAAATTAACGTTCAAAAAAATATATATATCTGTAACAGCGCTCCGCTTCGCGTACTTTTCGCGTTACGGAGCTTTGCGAAGCTGATTGGTTCTCCGGCGTCTGTCAACATTCCAAACAGTCCGTAGCGGCCGCCATCTTGTCTCTCGGTAGGATTGAGAGACAAGAGGAGGCCAAAGCGAAGGGGGAAATGACCATAAGGGGGCATAGTAGATCCTTCCTGACCTCTTAGGTTTGATGTACCATTTTGCCAAGTTTGGTGTAATTCCGTTCAGCCATTCAGGCTGTAGACGTATGTAAATGTCCTATGGGAAATTGCATGGGGAAAACACATTTGAAAGTGTTGAAATTTAGAACCAATTAAAATGTTACTTTGGTTTTGTATTTGTGTGTGATGAAAGTTAATTGGTTATGTATATATCTCAAATGAGAGGAAACCACAGCCATTTTGTGATACTACTGTCTGAGGTACATTTGTGAGGAATTTTTGGTGGTAAATTTCTGGTGTTTGATTTACACAGTACTAACACTTTTCCTACTTTTAAAAAGGTGAGTTGTTAATTTGTAAGGGGAACTATGTTGTACACTTGAAGATAATTTGAAAAATGTTTTCTGTTATTTATTTGCAGTCCTTCTGTTATACTAAATACTTGATAAAGTTAGTTTTATATTATGTATTACTAAAAACGATAAATGAAAGTGATTATTTTTTTCTGCAATTTACAGCAAGCAATTTCAAAATAAAATGGCTCACAATGAAGAGACCGTGGCAATTTCTTCTGAATTTTCCACTACATTGATTGAAATTGAGAGCACCAATAATGAAACATTGTCACAAGGAGGACATGACTTGTATGATTCCATTAGATTGATTGAAATGGACAGCACCAAGAATGAAATATTGTCACAAGGAGATGACTTGAATGATTCCACTACGTTGATTGAAATTGAGAGCAGCAATAATGAAATATTGTCACAAGGAGGAGATTACTTGTATGATTCCATTAGATTGATTGAAATGGACAGCACCAATAATGAAATATTGTCACAAGGAGGAGATGACTTGAATGATTCCACTACATTGATTGAAATTGAGAGCACCAATAATGAAATATTGTCACGAGGAGATGACTTGAATGATTCCACTACATTGATTGAAATTGACAGCACCAATAATGAAATATTGTCAGAAGGAGGAGATGACTTGAATGATTTTTTTGATCAATCTCTTGATGGCGAATTTATCGAGTGTTTGGAGACCATAGAGTTACAAGAATCATTATTGCAGACTTTTCATGAGGACATTGCTGATGAGGACATGTTAGTAGTTGTTTCAAATTTAGAAAATTCTGAAGAATAAATTTATATTTAGAAATCAAAAATTGTTTGAGACATTATTCATTTTTATTTTTAATTTATGAGGTTGTAGCGAAGTGATTGTAGTATAAAATGAGACTTATAGTATAGAGTGCAACATTTTTATGTTACATGGTAAGTTTACTCATATTTACTTCCCTTCTGCCACTATATTATCTCCAATGTGTATTTGACATCTCTTCTTCATCTCCGGCCTCCTTTCTCTCACTGTGTGTCTCCGATGCATCTTATCGCTGCTATTTTGTGTAATTACAGAAGAGAGTAAAATAAAATAGTTCGGAACGTGAAAAGGGGGCAAAGTAGAGTACTCCTCACCCCCTAGGCCTTTTTAGGCGGTCCCAAAAGGATCAGTTTCTGCTTTCCTGAGAGATTATGGTATGAGTTCCATATACCACAATAACTTGCATTACAACATGCAAGATATCTATCTCCTATTACCAACTTTTGGAGATATTCGCGCTAAGCGCGAATATCTCCAAAAAGTAACACCTGCCCTGAGCAGTTCTTAGCCATGTTATCCAAAGGGAGGTGGATAACATGGCTAAGAGCATTAGCTCGGTAATGTATGAATATCGCTGAGTTTTTAGCGATATTCATGCATTGCGGCCGTTTATTATCGCATTTGTGATAAACCTTGATAATAGCAAGGTTTATCTTTGATAATTTCTGACGATGCTTAGCGGTAAAAAATTGGTTGGTAAGCATCGTTAGCGATAAATATCGCTTAACTTTGGTAATATGCCCCAACGTCTGTTAACGTTCGATTCGAAGGAAATGAGGAAGTGTTGAAAAACATTGTCTGCGCCATCTTGCCTTTTTTGAAATGCCACACTTTTGTCGTGCACGGCAGCCATTTTAGATGTCTTGACCAGACCCACTCTCTGCACGCTGTCGATTCGTAGCATGGCTCCTCACCCTCGCAAGCATCTTCCCCAGGCACTGGTCACCCCCGCTCTCTGTCTTATGCATGGGCAATAAACCTCCCCCCATCTGCGCTGCTCTTCCCTGAGAATCACACTCTGTGCCCGCCCGACACCTCCCTTTCGCCCTATTCACTACCGCACCCTCTGACACTCCTCTTCCTCTGTGTCCGATTGTCCAGGCTATCAGCTAGCCCTGCAGATGTAGTTTATGGCCCCAGCTGTAAAGAATCACCCCTCTTCAAAGGAGTTATAGTAGATCAAGGCCCACACCCGATGAGATCCGTCACACCACACGTGTTCCTACTATCTGAAAACTATCCTGTATTGTGATTGGGGAGGGGACCGAGTCTGAAGCGGAAGATTCCAGGAATGACTCTTTGTACATCAAAGTTTTTACAATTATGTGTCACATTAAAAATATATAGCACTCCAACAAAGTAGTAGGAATATAAAACTTTAATAACATATAAATATATACAACAAAACAAAAACAGTAAAAACATTTAAACAACGAAGAGACCGTGGCAATTTCTTTTGAATTATCCAATAGATTTATTGAAATTGACAGCACCAATAATGAAATATTCTTGTCAGTAGCGGTCTGTTGTGCGAATAGTTCCAAGGCAGCAGAACGCGCTGAAATCTAGATGGCACGAAAGTGATGTCTAGCAAGTTGCCGCCCAGCACATAACGGCGTGGGGCGCCGCGGGGGTGAGTGAGTCCAGTAGGCACCACAGCTATTCTTACCGGCATTGCAGAATTACTGCTGGGGACAATGCCTGTGCTGTAGCAGGGTCACAGCAGAAACAAAAAGGATTCTGTTGAAGATGTTGTTGGTTTTCAATTTGAAAACAGTTCTGGTGTCAACTGCTATGCTAATGTAGTGGTTAATGTTTTGTTTTCTCTAGAAAATGTAAAAGAGGGGGAGGCAGTCCAAAGTTCCGTTAAAAGGGCAAAGGAAAGGATCGGTGGTTTGAACTATCAGTCAAAAAGGGGAGGGGGTGCAACAATTTTTCCTACCGGGTCACGCTGTGCTTTCACCGGAAGTGAGGTCTGCAGGATTCTAGTAATTGAAAGTGAGGCTGGCGCCGACGTCCCGCGGATACAGTTTCGTCACTCCACGGGTGATCATGGCAGTCATTCCCCATCGGGGGTCGGAGACTCCCGCGGCTCCTCTAGAATCTTCAAGGTCGTGGAGGACTACGGTGGTGGAGTCAACCAGTGACCGGGCCATTTCTTTATGCTGGGCCCGCTCTTGCGAGGTCGACCGCCATTTTGAGAGTTCGGTAGCTACTGGCGATCGCGGGGTCAAATGAGCGGACGGGCTCCACCCTGCCGGGCGAGACGTTGCAGCATGGCCACAGTGGAAGAACTCTTTTCCGGGCGCCTGGAGCGCTGAGGGTGCAGCTGGGAAGCCTCCACTGGGGAGGCAGGAGAGGCCTGTTCGCACCGTCTCTCCCTCCCAGTGCACCCCACGGCGTCTCGCTTGATATTTGTTATGGCCAGACCAGGCGATGAGGACGAGGGGGGGGGGTCGGAGGCATGTGCAAGACATCCCCCCCCAGGGTTGTTGCAGCAATTATACAAGAAAGAAGAAGTGTCCCGTCCGTCTTCAGGCCGGGCTTCCGGTAGATGTCGGCCGGACGCCCCTGGCTCTGGCCCCATGAACGGGTTTCTTGGTTTATCGGCTGCAGCCGGATCCCGTCGGTCTCGGCCCCCCGACCGTTGGTGGCCGGACCGGAAGAGCATGTGGCGGGACTACCTGCAACTCTCAAGGGCCACCGCGGCCGGACTGGGAGAGAGAGGGGAGGGTCAAGGAGACATTCCCCCCCCCTGCAACTGTTCAGCATTGTAAAGGCAATCCCCTGGCCGGGTCCCGCTGGCCTCGGCATCTCCTCCGGCTACACCCTACGTTAGGATCTCCTGGCCGAGGCGTGGCAGCAGGACCCGCCTTATATGGGCTGCTCCCGGCTGGGCGTAGCCGGAACCCTGCCCCACCTTGGAAGTTTCCAGAGTGGGGGTGGATGTTCTACTGACTTGCATTTTCCCTAGTCTATCGATTTTTTTGGCGTGGCAGGCGGTGGGACAGCGAGGGGTGATTTGGTTTCTCTTACTGTTTTTCTGGTCTCTCACCAATGGCATATTTTAACGTTTTCTTGTTTCTAGGACATTAATAGGTTTTATCATTACGTTATGTTATCGTTTCTTTGTTCGTTGTTTAATAAAAGTTCATGTTCATCAGTGGCCTACTGATTTTCGTTTTCCTATTCTTTTCTTTCCAGGTTGTTTCATGCTAAAGTTTCTGTTAACAGGATACAGTGATCACTTCGTTATTATTGCATATGTCCTTTTCACTAGGTGTGCTCTCTGGTCGGGCCAGATGACGTATGTCTAGTAAATGGTCCGGGTGAAACAGGTGCATCAATCAGTGGGGAGTAGATAGGCATGACAGATTACAACGGGGGAGAAAGGTCCGCATTACGTACCCTTTCACTACTTGCAGAGATTTTCCTACGTTTATTTGCAAACAGGGAATACCTCCAAAAAGAACTAATTCCCAAACAGTCAATGTTCGGACAATAAATCAATCAATGAGGAATGAAATAGGTACGACGTGTTAAAGGCTTGCGTTACCTACCCTTCACTATCTGCAAAGGGAGAGAGAATATTCCTATTCTTCCTCGTTTGCAGGCAGAGAAGATCCTTAAGAGAACCAACTTCGAACAATTCAATGCTCGATTCAAACAATCAACAAGGGGTACTGTGAATACAAATGAACGCCGCTTATGTACATACGCATTGCTATTTTCAACAGGTTGTTCCTAATGTTTCTATTTTAGCGAGGTCAAAAAGAGATCCCATTAGTGGCCTACTGATTTTGCTCGATTCCTTTTGTTTTTTTACACGGTTTTTCGCTATCTGCAAAGACTAAACAGAGTATTGCGACTCTGTGCTTGTTTGTAAATAGAGAATGAACCAAAGAGAACAATCAATCAAATGGAGAGAGAAGCAGGCACGACGGATTACAAAGGGGGCAAAGGGCTGCGTTAACTACCCTTCACTATCTGCAAAGAGAGAGTACTCCTAATAGAAATGAGGGGTGGGGGGCAGCATTCAAAGCAGATCAGTGTGCATAAACACGAAAATGTTTTTACTTACCACGTACTTGACATTCGACAGCTTATGATATTTGCTATTAAAAAACCATTGAAATTCACTGAAAAAACCATAGGTTATAGACCATATATAGTTAGGAATTAGCATTTACAAAACCTTGAAAATTCACTGAAAAAACCATAGGTTATAGACCATATATAGTTAGGAATTAGCATTTAAAAAACCTTATTTTACTCACACAAAACCATTGAAATTCCATATATAGTTAGTTGCACTAACTATATATCGCGCACCCGCAATCCACTGCTGATGATGTCACATATTACATCATTCATGACATGGTCAGTGACATCACTGATGACATCACTGATGACATCTCAAATGACATCACTGATGACATCTCACTTGACATCAATGATCACATCACTGATGATATCATTCATGTGATAATACAATGCATCTCCTCACACTGTAATATAACCTCCGTTACACCCAGTGTTAAATAGAGAGTATCATTTTTGAAACCATTGACACACCAATACTAGTTACTACATACGCACTCACTGATTCCTATGTCTACACACACATTCACTCATACAATCATTCATACATACAATCACTCATCTTTACAACACTATCATATGCACTCATACACCTATACAGACACTCACACTCTGCCACTCATCCATGGAGTTACTCACACACCTAGTCAGTCCTGAAAAGAATCAATCACACTTCCATTTTCTCATCTATACAGTTAAACACAGAACACCTTACATTTTTGAAACATATACTAACACATAGTTACTCTCTTATAGAATCACTGATACAAGTACACATTGATCTGCACAGAGTCACACACCTCCCAGCCAGCCATACACACACTCAGTCTCCCATACAAATAGTTGTGCAACCAATCAATAACTCATATAGCTACTTATATAGCTACTGATCAACACATGCAGCAGCTTGCACAACAACAGACATACTGATGCACACTTTCAGACAGTTTAGTCACTAACCCGTGCATTCAGTAAGACGCATTTAATCACTCACTCATACAGTCAATCACGCACCTACTAAAACCTTCATTCAGACACTTATACATCCACTCATTCTTCAATATGTAAAACATATTTAAACTTTACAGAAACACATAATCACTGGATGTTGTCATCAGTGATGTCACTGACCATGTCATGAATGATGTAATATGTGACATCATCAGCAGTGGATTGCGGGTGCGCGATATATAGTTAGTGCAACTAACTATATATGGAATTTCAATGGTTTTGTGTGAGTAAAATAAGGTTTTTTAAATGCTAATTCCTAACTATATATGGTCTATAACCTATGTTTTTTTCAGTGAATTTTCAAGGTTTTGTAAATGCTAATTCCTAACTATATATGGTCTATAACCTATGGTTTTTTCAGTGAATATATATATATATATATATATATATATATATATATATATATATATTACCTACTGGCGATAGCCAGTAGGTATATATAGTTAGGATTTTTTTCCTATGGGATTTTTGAAAATTCTATGTCGAATAACTTTGGCGTTTGAGGACAGAATTGGCTGAAATTTTCAGGAAAATGGAACATTTTGTTTCTGAGCAGCCCCTGAAAATTTGGGGGGGTTTCGTCAAGGGGGGGCCGAGAAAAAAAGGGGGTCCCAAAACGTGTTTTTCCCATGCAATTTTCCATAGGGCGGTTGGCCTCACTTTTAGCCCGAACGGCTGAATGGATTTACACCAAACTTGGCAAAATTGTAGGGACTGGTAGCCCGATGTGCCTTTGCTATGTCTCAAGATATAGGCTCCAGTGGTTTTTACAAAAATTAACTTTGAAAAATATATATTGGGCTACATTGGGCTATATATATGTTGGAGCCCAAATGTAGCCCAATGTAGCCCAATGTAGCCCAAAGATGGCCACCAGAGACAAAAAAAACCAAATGTAGCCCAAATATCAGCCAGATGTAGCCCAACTATAGCCCAATGACAGAATGTCCCTGAGTGTTCTAAAGAACAACTAGAGTGCTAACAGTCCTACTTTTAACAAAGGTATGGCACACCTGAAGCCATCTTGATTGGAATAAAGTGGTAACTCTTAAAACATTTAATTTAAAAAGGAACAAAATGAGGGGGTTCATTTTGCCATAGAAAGTATGATTAGCGAATATATGACGAAATCCCGCATACCATCAGTCCGCAAAAAAAATCCTACATGTACTATTAGGCCGCAAATTAAAATAACAAAAACTTTTAGAACGAATATGCCTTTAGCATACACTAAACAACTAAACTACCCTAAACCCTAAAACACTACCCCCAGCATGACCCTACACTACACAAACACTACAACACTACCCTAAACCCTAAAACACTACCCCCAGCATGACCCTACACTACACAAACACTACAACACAACCCTAAACCCTAAAACACTACCCCCAGCATGACCCTACACTACACAAACACTACAACACTACCCTAAACCCTAAAACACTACCCCCAGCATGACCCTACACTACACAAACACTACAACACAACCCTAAACCCTAAAACACTACACCCCAGCATGACCCTACACTACGCAAACACTACAACACTACCCTAAACCCTAAAACACTACCCCCAGCATGACCCTACACTACGCAAACACTACAACACTACGCAAAACCCTAAAACACTACACCCCAGCATGACCCTACACTACGCAAACACTACAACACTACCCTAAAACACTACCCCCAGCATGACCCTACACTACACAAACACTACACCACTACCCTAAACCCTAAAACACTACCCCCAGCATGACCCTACACTACGCAAACACTACAACACTACCCTAAACCCTAAAACACTACCCCCAGCATGACCCTACACTACGCAAACACTACAACACTACCCTAAACCCTAAAACACTACACCCCAGCATGACCCTACACTACGCAAACACTACAACACTACCCTAAACCCTAAAACACTACCCCCAGCATGACCCTACACTACGCAAACATTACAACACTACCCTAAACCCTAAAACACTACCCCCAGCATGACCCTACACTACGCAAACACTACAACACTACCCAAAACCCTAAAACACTACACCCCAGCATGACCCTACACTACGCAAACACTACAACACTACCCTAAACCCTAAAACACTACCCCCAGCATGACTCTACACTACGCAAACACTACAACACTACCCTAAACCCTAAAACACTACCCTCAGCATGACCCTACACTACGCAAACACTACAACACTACCCAAAACTCTAAAACACTACACCCCAGCATGACCCTACACTAAGCAAACACTACAACACTACCCTAAACCCTAAAACACTACCCCCAGCATGACCCTACACTACGCAAACACTACAACACTACCCTAAACCCTAAAACACTACCCCCAGCATGACCCTACACTACGCAAACACTACAACACTACCCTAAACCCTAAAACACAACCCCCAGCATGACCCTACACTACGCAAACACTACAACACTACCCTAAACCCTAAAACACTACCCCCAGCATGACCCTACACTACGCAAACACTACAACACTACCCTAAACCCTAAACCCTAAAACACTACACCCCAGCATGACCCTACACTACGCAAACACTACAACACTACCCTAAACCCTAAAACACTACCCCCAGCATGACCCTACACTACGCAAACACTACAACACTACCCTAAACCCTAAAACACTACACCCAGCATGACCCTACACTATGCAAACATTACAACACTACCCTAAACCCTAAAACACTACCCCCCAGCATGACCCTACACTACGCAAACACTACAACACTACCCTAAACCCTAAAACACTACCCCCAGCATGACCCTACACTACGCAAACACTACAACACTACCCAAAACCCTAAAACACTACCCCCAGCATGACCCTACACTACGCAAACACTACAACACTACCCTACACCCTAAAACACTACCCCCAGCATGACCCTACACTACGCAAACACTACAACACTACCCTAAACCCTAAATCACTAGCCCCAGCATGACCCTACACTACGCAAACACTACAACACTACCCTAAACCCTAAAACACTACCCCCAGCATGACCCTACACTACGCAAACACTACAACACTACCCAAAACCCTAAAACACTACACCCCAGCATGACCCTACACTACGCAAACACTACAACACTACCCTAAACCCTAAAACACTACCCCCAGCATGACTCTACACTACGCAAACACTACAACACTACCCTAAACCCTAAAACACTACCCTCAGCATGACCCTACACTACGCAAACACTACAACACTACCCAAAACTCTAAAACACTACACCCCAGCATGACCCTACACTAAGCAAACACTACAACACTACCCTAAACCCTAAAACACTACCCCCAGCATGACCCTACACTACGCAAACACTACAACACTACCCTAAACCCTAAAACACTACCCCCAGCATGACCCTACACTACGCAAACACTACAACACTACCCTAAACCCTAAAACACAACCCCCAGCATGACCCTACACTACGCAAACACTACAACACTACCCTAAACCCTAAAACACTACCCCCAGCATGACCCTACACTACGCAAACACTACAACACTACCCTAAACCCTAAACCCTAAAACACTACACCCCAGCATGACCCTACACTACGCAAACACTACAACACTACCCTAAACCCTAAAACACTACCCCCAGCATGACCCTACACTACGCAAACACTACAACACTACCCTAAACCCTAAAACACTACACCCAGCATGACCCTACACTACGCAAACATTACAACACTACCCTAAACCCTAAAACACTACCCCCCAGCATGACCCTACACTACGCAAACACTACAACACTACCCTAAACCCTAAAACACTACCCCCAGCATGACCCTACACTACGCAAACACTACAACACTACCCAAAACCCTAAAACACTACCCCCAGCATGACCCTACACTACGCAAACACTACAACACTACCCTACACCCTAAAACACTACCCCCAGCATGACCCTACACTACGCAAACACTACAACACTACCCTAAACCCTAAAACACTAGCCCCAGCATGACCCTACACTACGCAAACACTACAACACAACCCTAAACCCTAAAACACTACCTCCAGCATGACCCTACACTAAACAACCACCACAACTCTACACTACACTAACACAACACTACACTACACAACACTACACTACACTACACAATCACTAACCCACGAAAAAATTAACACAAACCCACTTACCTCTCTCGTCATCGTGGTTTTCACAACGCAAATGCATTTACCATACATGCCTTTAAAACGTAATTCTTTGTAAAGGCATGCGCGATAAATGCACATGCGTTTTGAAAAAATGCGGGATAATGGTATGCGAGGTCAATGACCTTGCGGGATAATGGTATGCGGACTGAAAGTCTGCGGGATAAAAAATGCGGGAAAATGGCTGCAAACCATGATTAGCAGCAGACTTCCCTGGTGAGCACTAGCTTTACTACAGTGATCTAATGAGCAACTAGAGTGCTAACATTCAGAATTTATGGCAAATGTGTGACACATCTGAATGCCTTCTTGATAGAACCAAAGTAAACAAGCATTGAAAATGCAATAGATCTCGCCCTCGTTTAAGTTAAAGCCATTCTGTTTGTAATGAGGTGGCTTTTTAGCTTTGCTTTTATTAGTGTTTTTAAAACTTTCATGTAAATAACATGCATATGTATGCATATATGTATATGTATGCATGCATTTATATTTATATAGATATGCAGATTATATATGTTTATATATGTATATTACCTACTGGCGATAGCCAGTGGGTATATATAGTTAGGATTTTTTCTCTATGGGATTTCTGAAAATTCTATGTCTAATAACTTTGGCGTTTGTGGACGGAATTGGCTGAAATTTTCAGGAAAATGGCACATTTTGTTTCTGAGCAGCCCTTGAAAATTTGGGGGGGTTTCGTCAAGGGGGGGCCGAGAAAAAAGGGGGGTCCCAAAACACGTTTTTCACATTCATTTTTCCATAGGGCGGTTGGACTCACTTTTAGCTCGAACGGCTGAATAGATTTACATGAAACTTGGCAAAATTGTAGATATGGTTTGCCCGACGTGCCTTTGCTATGTCTCAATATATGTGCTCCAGTGGATTTTGAGAAATTAACGTTTAAAAAAATATATATATCTGTGACAGCGCTCCGGTTAGCGCCCCGGTTCGCGTACCTGACGCGTAACGGAACTTCGCGAAGCGAAGCTGATTGGCTCTCCGGGGTCTGTCAACATTCTAAACAGTCCGGAGCGGCCGCCATCTTGTCTCTCGGTAGGATCGAGAGACAAGATGTGGTGAAAAACGAAGGGGGAAATGAAGGAAAGGGGGCAAGGTAGACCCCTCCTGACCCCCTAGGATTGATGAGGGGGATATTAAAGTGCCCCGCGGGGCAAAAAATAAAACAAAACATTTTTTTTGCGATTTTACGCCGTAGAGGCGCGTCCCGGTACGCGAACCGGGCAGCTCACCGGGCAGCTAACCGGGCAGCTAACCGGCAGCGTAGCTGTCAACATTGTAAACAGTCCAGAGCGGCCGCCATCTTGTCTCTCGGTAGGTTCGAGAGACAAGATGTGGTGAAAAAAGAAGGGGGAAATGAAGGAAAGGGGGCAAGGTAAACCCCTCCTGACCCCCTAGGATTGATGAGGGGGATATTAAAGTCTCCCGCGATTTTTCGCGGTAGAGGCGCTTCCCGGTACGCGAACCGGGCAGCTAACCGGCAGCGTAACGGGAGTCCGCCATCTTGTGTTTTTGAAGCGTCCGGTTCGCGTACCGGGTAGCGTCCCGGTAAGCGTAACAAGGGGAAAACCAAGGGAAACAGTAAAAAAAAAATGAAGGGAATAGATTTCCAGCAAACTTGGCAAAATTGTAGGGACTGTTTGTTTGATGTGCCTTTGCAAGGCCTCAAGATATGTGCACGTGTGGATTTTGTCTAATTAAGGTTAAAAAAAATATATATATCTGTAAGCGTGCTCCGGCACGCTTACGTTACGGGTTTTGTTTGCGCTGCAGAGCCGATACGTCGCGGTTATGCGACGCGTCATGAGGCGTCTCACGTGGCTACGTGATACGTCACGTAATAAAGAATATATTTTACAGCTATAGATATTAGCTTTTAAAAAACCAATGAAATTCACTGAAAAAACCATAGGTTATAGACCATATATAGTTAGGAATTTGCATTTACAAAACCTTGAAAATTCACTGAAAAGGTTAGAGACCATATATAGTTAGCTGGACATTTTATTGACATAAAACCAATGAAATTCCATATATAGTTAGTTGCACTAACTATATATCGCGCACCCGCAATCCACTGCTGATGATGTCACATATTACATCATTCATGACATGGTCAGTGACATCACTGATGACATCACTGATGACATCTCAAATGACATCACTGATGACATCACTGATGACATCTCAAATGACATCACTGATGACATCATGACACACCAATACCAGTTACTACATACGCACTCACTGATTCCTACGTCTACACACACATTCACTCATTCACCCATACAATCACTCATACATACAGTCACTCATTATTACAACACTATCATATGCACTCATACACCTATGCAGACACTCACACACTGCCACTCATCCATGGAGTTACTCACACACCTAGTCAGTCCTGTAAAGAATCAATCGCACTTCCATTTCCTCATCTATACAGTTAAACACAGAACACCATACTTCAGTGACATCACTGATGACATCACTGATGACATCTCAAATGACATCACTGATGACATCTCAAATGACATCACTGATGACATCATGACACACCAATACCAGTTACTACATACGCACTCACTGATTCCTACGTCTACACACACATTCACTCATTCACCCATACAATCACTCATACATACAGTCACTCATTATTACAACACTATCATATGCACTCATACACCTAGTCAGTCCTGTGAAGAATCAATCACACTTCGATTTCCTCATCTATACAGTTAAACACAGAACACCATACTTTTTCACACATATCCTAACACATACTTACTCTCTTATACAATCACTGATACAAGTACACATTGATATGCACAGAGTCACACACCTCCCAGCCAGCCACACACACACTCAGTCTTCCATACATCCACTCATTCTTCAATATGTAAAACATATTTAAACTTTACAAAAACACACAGACACTAGATGATGTCATCAGTGATGTCATTTGAGATGTCATCAGTGATGTCATCAGTGATGTCACTGACCATGTCATGAATGATGTAATATGTGACATCATCAGCAGTGGATTGCGGGTGCGCGATATATAGTTAGTGCAACTAACTATATATGGAATTTCATTGGTTTTATGTCAATAAAATGTCCAGCTAACTATATATGGTCTCTAACCTTTTCAGTGAATTTTCAAGGTTTTGTAAATGCAAATTCCTAACTATATATGGTCTATAACCTATGGTTTTTTCAGTGAATATATATATATATATATATATATATATATATATATATATATATATATCCTACTGGTGCTGGAGCTGTAATATATATATATATATATATATATATATATATATATATATATATATATATATATATATATATATATATATATATATATATATATTACAGCTCCAGTTCCTACCCAGTGCTGCCGAACTCTTCAAGGCGGGTGCCACTCAACGTGATGGTAGGTATCACGGACAATAACAAGGCTCCACTTGGCACTCACAGGGTGAATGGATACATATTTATTTATGCAAATGCGTTTCGGAAAACATCCTTCATCAGTGCTTCAAATAGTATCACAAACGCATGATATTGACATCCTTATATCCTGCAAACACGTGACTCATTGGTGTATTGCAGGTCATGGAAAGCAAAAGGGGAAATGCGATCTCGAAATATGGCCGCCATATTGACCGGGCAATTTTCTCCGTGATAGTCAGTTTGTATGAATCATTGTTCCACGAATCATTGTCCTTCTTGCCACGCATCTCCTAATGCCGTACGCAGCTTGTCATGCACTATTCACCTCTCGCCTTACCGCTGTTGCTGGATGGATCACACTGGTGGCGGTCCGCTTCCCGCTTAACCAAGGGCTTGGATACCCCTCAACAACAGTCGGTGTACCTTCCTTGCAGCGGCGTTTCAGGCAGCATTTAAATTACAGCTCCAGTTCCTACCCACTGCTGCCGAACTCTTCAAGGCCGGTGCCACTCAAAGTGACGGTAGGTATCACGGACAATAACAAGGCTCCACTTGGCACTCACAGGGTGAATGGATACATATTTATTTACGCAAACGCGTTTCGGAAAACATCCTTCATCAGTGCTTCAAATACTATCACAAACGCATGATATTGATCCTTATATCCTGCAAACACGTGACTCATTGGTGTATTGCATCTGAAATCCCCCACACTCACTCCGGTGGGGAAGGACGAGCCACACTTATTGTTCAGGTAGGTCAAATCTTTAATCTCATGCCAATAAAAGACGCGTTTCGGCCGTCAAGCGGCCTTGGTCATATGACAGGAAGTTAAATCAGTTCCTGAAAATGTGCACGTCGCAGCGAACTCAAAGAAAGTGAAAATAGACTCTGTTATGGTGACATTCACTTTGCCCCTACCCTGAAGTAACAATAACTTGCTCCCCCGCCATGACACAGTATCATCATTTCAGATATTACTGTCCTGGTTGCTGATCGTTGTGAGGTCCCTCGATGAGCATACGTCGCTCAGCTTAGGTGAGGCATCATTTCAGAGGCGCTGTGGAGTTGCGATGCGTAGTCCTGCATCGTTGTCTAGGATCCCCTCAAAGAGGTCTTGCGATGCTCAGTTTGGCATCGAGGATCTGTTGCTCAGTCGGGCCAATATGTTGGTTCTGAAAAAGCTGCAAGAACCTGCTTCATTGTCTTGGCTGCTGTCACTGAGGGATGTGTGATGCGAGGACTTGCGTCAGGAAAGCTTTGCAAAGGCGGTGGTTCGGATTCGGTCTGTGAAGTTGATGATTAGTCCTTGCATCGGGAGGACCCTCCCATTGGAAGTGATTTGTTAGTTCTGCTAAGGGTTGCACCATGTGGCAGACGAGATATGTCAGTTCTTCTGGATCTAAAGATGGGCTGCCAGAGCACATTCAGGCCCACTTCCATAAGTCCAGGCGTGGGGTACGATGACTTGGCATGGTAGGACTCACAGATGGCAGAGTCCAGGTGCTGGGTTCAAGGTTGTTGGAGCCTTCTGTCCCTAAGGCTCTGGCCAGGAGGCCAGCCACCTATCCTTTGTAGTCACTTAGCGGTTCTGGGTTCAGCAGATGCAGGTTCAGTCCTTTTCACCCAGGCACGAGGGCAACAGGTCAGCACAGCAGTTCTTCTTCCTGGCAGAGTATCCACAGCTCCAGAAGTATACTGAAGAGTTGGTGTCTGGAGTCCAATATTTATGACTGGGCCTTCCTTTGAAGTGGAAGAAGCTTTTAGCTTTTAGAGATTTCCTTTGAATTCCCCAGGAATCCTGCCTTCCCTGGCTCCAGACTAATCACAAGGGGTATGCAACCCTAGAGGCAGGACACAGCCTATTAAGTGTAAGTAGGGCTGTGCCTAGCTCCACCGTCCAATCCTGCCAGTGATGGCCCATCCAAGCGGCTAAGAGGAAATACATAATGACCAACTGCCAACTACACCCAGTCATGTGACCCAGAAAGAGGCTGCCGGCAATAAATGGCTATGGAAAAAAAATTCCAATTTTCTAAATTTTAAATTCAACTCACCATGAGATGTTTTTTCATTAC
Organism: Lissotriton helveticus; assembly: GCF_964261635.1. Lineage (NCBI taxonomy): Eukaryota > Metazoa > Chordata > Amphibia > Caudata > Salamandridae > Lissotriton > Lissotriton helveticus. The sequence continues at coordinate 1,417,978,121 of NC_136068.1, read as the reverse complement.
AATTAAGACACCAAACATAAACTGGTTATCGGATCCCATTTGGAAATTGTCACTTATTAGATGTTATAAGAAAACTCCAATGTTAGCCTATTCGATAGGTAGGCCTTGCAGTAGTAAAAAACAAATTTTAAAGTTTTTCACTACCAAACAAAATGTAAAACTGAAAAGTACATTTCCTACTTTTTCAATACACTGCTGCCTGCCCTCCATGTTGTTCAGAGCCTAACCTAGGGGTGACATACATGTATTAGAAAGGAAGGTTTGGGCCTGGCAAAATATTTATTTTGCCTAGTCAACAAGGTAGTTTAAAAAAATGTAATATGCCAATTAGGTATAAGCCAATTCTACAATGTTTTAAGGAGAGAGCACAACCACTTTAGAACTCGTTAGTAGTGGCCAAGTGTGCAGAGTCCTAAGGCCAGCAAAAACAAAGTCAGCAAAACAGGAGGGTTGAAGGCCAACGGTTAGGGTGAAAACAACACCAGGGATGCAAGGTCTAACACATACATACTGCAAAACCCATGCCATGCACACATTTTGGCATGTGCAGCGTAAGGTTGGTTGCAGGGCCTGGCCATAGGCCAGGCTCTTCTTCCAAACCCCCACGAAGAGCGAACCCCATGATGTTCACAGCAGGGAGGATAGCTGGGTGCCAGATCCACATGGACATGCACACCTGACTATGTCTTGTTACAATATAAAGGGTGTCTTTCTAATTAGGGCAGACTTAATTAATTTGTCAAAGGGTCAGAACACGAAAATATAAAATGTGGGCTATTGGCTTTATGAAGAGATCAGAATATTAACATATATATAGCACACCTATTATCTTTGTCATCCATAATTATAATCCAGTGTCCATGATATACATTTAGACATTGCAATGTTTAATAAAAGGGATTTTCATAGTTTAAAAAAAAATAAAGCCTTATGAAAAAATAACATCAGCATGTCTTTAATACTTTTTTTAAAGGTTTTAACACCATAAAATACAGCCATAGAGTCCACCACCAGTATGCTCTGCACTCTGGCTGAAGAGCATACAGATCCAGCTTAGAGTGCTTTAAAAACTATTGTAACCACTCCTGGGGTCATAGATTTAATGCTTAAATGACCCAGGAGACTTTGTGTGTTTTATTATGCTACTGGGGGGCTGACGAACTCCCTGAAACACCACACGAAATTACCAAATGTATGCTGGTGCCCTGTTGTTTCTAGGGGTACCACCAGGATCTCAATATCTAAAGAAGAAGTCCTCTCACTGCATTTTAGTGCTCTCCTTGCTTGGAGAATTGAATAATAAATAGGAAGCTTCTGCCACTCATTTATTTGTTTTTGAAAAATGAAAAACTAATGACCCCCACATCATGGGAATATTCTCTGATGGTGTAGGTTTTATTTAAATTGTCCTTTACCACCAAACTTTACCTGGCAGTGACGGACAGCAAAGCAAAAGCCAGCTGATCACTCACTGTAAATTGGGTGGGCAGTTGAATGGGTAAAGTCTGACGGCCTGTACTCTGTCAGGCTGTCGGAGTATGTCAGTGATGGATCCAGAGCTGTCAACATACTTGTGGTCTCCCTGCCTCTAAATCGGGTGGGTGGACCTTGGGTTTGATGGAGAGGGCACTCTGTCAATTTTGTGACAGAGTACCATCTCCACCAAGCTACAAATCAGCCCCTTACATTTCATTCAAGTCATTTGAGAGACGAGGTAGGGAGAAAAGCTGGGGTGCATCATGATGAAAGCACTAAAATGGGTTCACGAGACCTAAGGTTGGCTTAGGAGAGGGAAAATGTTTTAGAAATATTCTTGCTAATTGGTTGCAGAGACCCATGCATAGTTTTTGACTATTTTTGAACATTTCACGGATAGCTGTATAGGAGGAAGCATGGGTTATTAAGCGTGCTTCATTATTTTGATGATGTCCTGTTTGTGGGAGCATGTGAGGTAGGTAAGTGTGAATGGATAGATTGGAGCAGAGATACTCAAAGCATGGCCAGGAGGCCGCATGCATCCCTTTTGACCTTTAAATGTGGCCCCCTGGTAAACAGCAGCACTGGGCTGCTGTTTACTTCTCTCAGCACTAACATCAAAATTATGTTTAACGAGCACGCGTTTGTTTAACCCCTTCCATGCTTGTGACAGAACCACTCCGTCACGAGCCACGGGTGGCGTGTGCTCATGATGGAATGGTTCCGTCATGCTGCGGCCACTCCGCCCACGCAGCACTGATTCCCCGCCTGTGCGTGCGAATTTGTGAGTGGGCAGAGTCGTGACGGAACCACTCAGTCAAAATACAGCACGCCCCTGGCTTGTGATGGAGTGGTTCCATCACAAGCATGGCTGCGCCGCGTGACGCCCTTATCTCCCCAGCGCCGCGGCGCAATTACCGCCACGGCCAAGGAGTTAAAGGTTAATTGAAGTTGAAAAAAGGAAGTAACTAGAGTGTCCTGCACTACTTAACTTTCAGAACACCTTCATTTTTAAAGATATCTTGCAGCAAAATTGAAAACACATGATAAATGATCTTTGGAATTCAAAAAGTGCATTACGTTAACATCCATAACCGTTTTATGTTAGTGTATAAGATTATCAGTGCAAAGAGAAGTATTTTTCTTTAAAGTGAAAGTTTTCAAATATAGAATTAGAAACATTCATTCTTCCCTCTACACTGACAACAATGCCAATAATTAACTAAGAGGCTAGTAAGTTGGTTGTGCACTCTTTTGGTAGCATGGGTTACCATTATACATGGAAAACATTGTTTATTAAATGAAACATAGGATAAGGTTTTTACAGTGCAGATCCTGAAGTCTTGTATTTCAAGGTCCTCTTATATGTGGTAATGAAGAAAAAAGAGGGAAAGTGAAATAAAACAATTGGCTAGGATCACACAATTTGGCTAAGTGGGAAAGATGGGATTAATCTCAGGTTTTCTGGTTTGACATTGTGCAATTCAGCCACTAGATGTACATTTTTAGTTTCCCCTACACCCACCTGACTGCCACCCTCTGACCTCCGACCGCCACCCTGCTGGTATCAATGTTGACTTTGGTCACATCACAGACCAAACATTTTGGCACCTGGGAAAATGTTTGTGAATAGCTATGGATTAGAGACAGATATGAAGGGTCAGTGACAACAAGTTATCAAGCATTGACAGGCATAGAGATGTATCTGCTAAACTGACAGGAATGGAGCTGTATCTGATGACCAAATGTCAAGTCTATTGAAGGAAAAGTTGGAGACACCCAGCGTGGTTTGAAGGTGTTGTTTGCTAAGAAAGAAGGTAACACTGAAGTAGTTAGATTCAGTGATAGGGTAGTTGAGCTATGCACACTGAGTAATCCATCTGTGGCACATTTTTGGGTGGTTCAACAGGGCAATTGTTGGCTTGAGGCACTCAAAAGATTTTACATGGCTGCCCAATTTACTTAATGCTTAAGGAAGAGTTTCAGGAAACCTGTGATCTAGTGTTTGTTTTCTTTGAGGTGCATTGGAGTAACCACCTACGCTTTGGAATTGTTCAGAGAAGCAGCTGGGAGCTTTTCTTTTGGGGCAATTTTTGACTAACTGCAAAGTATAGCTAGGGAACCAGTGACTTTGGTGGGCTATGAACTGGAGAAGAAGATATGTTTTCCTGGGGCTTAATTTGTTAAAACAAATGAGTGAGGCGCCCAAAGCTACACCAAAAGCTTGCAGCTGGTGACACTACATTTGGTGCCCCAAATAACAAGGCTGTGTAGTATGAAATCCACCTACTACCTCTTTAATCAACTGCCAGATACTCTCTGCCCCTTTATCCCACTCCTGAAGCGTTCCTTCTTTCTCTCTTTATGACAGGTTACTCTTTCTGCTTTTTTCCCCTTTGTGTGTTTTGCCCTCTTTCAGGAAATGTCTGTTGAGGATAAATAAGTGCTGGTGTCCAACCATCAGCTCGAATTAAGCACTGTGTTTTCCATAGCTCTTCCAAATCTTTGTAGCTGTGCACTCTGGGGCGAAGTGTTAATGAAGAAAAGATAAATCTTTTCATCAGAGAGCTGACACATACTGCTGGTTCTGAACATGCAGGGTCTGATGACGAGTTGGGTGGAAAGGGCTAATACGTTACAAACATGACAGATATCCCGGCAGCCAAATTACAATTCCATGATATCCTATGAAACTTGTAATACAGCGGACTGGATATCAGTCACATTTGTGTCGGACTCGGAGTAGCCTATCCGCCAAACTTGTAATCAGGCTTCAAGTCATCAAACACTTTATCATGTAAGTGTGACTTTCTTGCACCGAAACAAACATTTGCAAAATCAACAGGGGTGGCTTTAGCAAGTCTGCAAATATTTATTATTTATTTTGCAGGCTTGTGCAATAGGTATTAATGATTTCTAATTAATGAAAATTAAAAATGCTGCAATCTAGAAGTGGCATGCAATTCTGTGCACACAAAATAAAAATACAAAATTAACCATCTCAAAATAACATAAAAACATAAAATAAAATCTGAAATAAAAAAGACTACTTTTTAGGTGTACGTGACTCAAAGTGAATAGTCAATGGTGATGTAGGCTGACCCAATGCCATATCCTGTGGTGGGCAGAAGCAAAATGTGAACGACACTTGAACAACCCAATGGATGAACAGTGCTGACAGAATGCCCCTGAATGTACACAGATATGTATGTATGTATCTTATTCAGAATTTTTTGAAAAGATGAAGCTGGTGAAACAAGGAAGGCAAGGCCTAAAACACAGATCAGTGGGTGAAAAGTTTCTCATTTGGATTAATAGAAACAGTATTAGAGAAAATGTATGCCTTCCATTGGCAGATAGTCTGTTAGAGAAAATCCCTCTAACAGACTATCTGCCAGTCTTGTACATTTTCTGTTAAAGCAAATCTTCGAGCAGTAATGAAACAGGGTCATCACGCTATTTTGCCCAGCAAAATGTCAATAAATGACCACCGCCTCGTTATTGTGAGTATTCAAAAACCTTTTACAGATTCTCTCCCACCATTGCAGATTACTGCTGAAAAGATCACAAATATGTTTTTTTCAAGGGTGTATACAAGTTTCTCCGTGCACAAGATTTTGTGCACATTTAAGCCATTTGTGTTTCAGAAAATTGGCAGCCAGGCAGAAGGCACGGTGTACAATCAGTAGTCAGAGACGTTTTAAAGTATGGGCAAAGAAGGCAATCGCCCAGGGCTCTAACCTTCCAAGGGACCCTCATGGAAAGTTAACTTTTTCTCTCTTCTCTATCACTGTCGCTTTCTACCGAGAGTCATCTTAAGGATTTTAAGCCCTGGGTCAGACATATATTTAAACTGTTTTGTGTGTCTGTTTTATTGAAAGTTTGAATATGATTAAGGCATCGTGGCATTAAGGCATTGATAGGCATCGTGCTGTCTTTAATTAGCAAACATGGGTAACAAAATTCAAACATGTTCTGAGCAGGGGGCCCTAAAAATCCACAAGATGACAGTGAGTAGACTGGAGATCCGATATTTGCTTTGACCTACATGGTGTACTCATTGGGATTAAGGGTCTCTGAAAATGCGCAGAGCTCTGCAAACCCAAAAATGTTTTTTTCCCCATGAATTGGGCCCAAGGTGAGGTTGCAAAGGTCAAGAAATCTGATTTCTGACAAATTGCATAGTTTGAAGGGGCAAACATTCCAGGAGCTCACACCCTTTTCAAAATAGGCTATGCCACTATTTCTGCAAGATCTATGGAATATTGGGCTGATTGGTTAAATAGGTATTTGTGGATGAATTCCTCCTTGATTCACCAACGACCGTTCCTTTGCATAATTGAGATGCACACCAATACCTATTAAGGCCCAGCTCATCCTGCGTGCTGCCTCCATTTCAGGGAGTACCTGTCAGCAGCAGGATGCACCGCAGTAATGGGCATACTTGTGTTTGGGAAAGGGATCTTCTGGAAAGCAAGGTATATTAAAAGAAATGTTAGCTATTGAGCATTAATGCAATAAAAGCAGATATAAATGGGCTGGGCACAAGCAGGATTTTGAGCAACCACTGTAATTGTTTTTTGTCAAAAATCTTTTTATTAAGTTTTCAGTATCCATAAGTCAGCAAACAACAGATTTTAACATCCATTATCCCTCCCCATACCTGATAGGTTTCTCTCGAATTATTAACTCCCAGAAGTGATCCCCTCGTCCCTCCTTCCAAATATGCACCGAGTAGACATTAGGAGCAAACATTCGCATGACCCTCCGTCATGGGCAACACAGTTTGTGACATTCCACTGCCACCACATCCAGCAGTGGGACCCACTGCTCTTAAGTCAGTTCAGGATGCTTCCAACTGCTGCATCAAATATTTCATGGCCAAAAGCGGCTGCAGCCTGTGGTACCACTGCGTAATTAACAGAATCTCTTTAGATTTCCTATTTAAAACAATAGCTATTTTTGCAGCATCTAAACATTGCAAAACTGAGTGCAATTCCTATCTACCCATACATTTGCGGATTGAAGTCTAGGGCCTAAAATTAAAACTGCTGCACATTAGGCACGGGTATCCGAACAAATGGTGCAAAATCGTCCCATCTTTGTCTCAGAATGGCTTTACTACTTGCCAGTTCCTCCGTACATGAAGCTGTGCTTCCTATCCCCTATTGGCATTTTAATAAATATAACTAAAGCACTCTGGGTGTAGTACCTTCTATACATCTCTTTGTAATGGATTACTCTGAGTTTACTACTTATTGAACATTTATGTGTCCCATGTCAGAAAACCTCCCATTGTTTTGTGGTAACTTCTTAATTAAGTGCCTGTTACCAGTTAGATTCTTGTAAATGACATGCTATCAAGCAGGGGCGACTGCCTCTTGGAAAGGGCATGAATTATGCTGTAGACTAACTCTATATGTGGGCCACACCCCTAAAACCACAAAGAATAAATGAGCAATGTATAAGAGTGCAGGTTAGCCAGTACATTAATAACAATGGCGTGAGATAGTGTTCGGGTTTCTTCATTGCAACAGCATAAAACGGAATTCCTTAGTTTCTAGTTGTATCTGCATTTTCTATTTATTTATTGTAGTTCCTAGTTTGATCAAATATAAAACAAGACTTCTTTTGAGGAACTACTATTTTCTTCAATTTGTCTAATACCGTATTCCGTTTTGGCTCTCCTTAGAGCTTTATGGTATTTGTTAGACCTGGCACCATTGGCATGAGTTTCTCCTGCATTCTTTTGCCTTTGCCTCCTGTTGGAAATCTCAGGGATAGAAAAGACTCCAAGGATCACTTTTGGGAATCAAGAGGAACTGGAGAAGATGAGGAAGAATACTGCCCCTGAGCTGTTTGTTGTCTAGGGTTGGCCTGCAGTGGCTACTTGCTGCCAAGGAAAGGAGAAAGGACTTTGCTGTTTGCTGTGTTCCTTGCTGAGGTACTGGGTTTTTCAGAACCGGTACGTAACCCAGTGGTGTCAGGGTACACCCTAAGACCTCGAGTACTTTCCTGATTCAGACACAGAAACTCAGAGTCTTCTAGGTGAAGTCAAAGATCGAATTTATTGGCTGCAACCAAGTAACAGGCATCCTAGAAGTACAACACGGTGTATATTCTCAGGAGACTGCTCAAAATTACAAAGCCAGGCTTTTCTTTTTATACAAAATATTAAGCTTTAGGCAAACATTCTTTACATTTCATTAGACCATTCACATGTGTTCACTACAAAGAAAAAGCAGAGTCATGATGACAAGCCCATATTTCAGTTCGTCCAGCCCACAACAAATTACCCGGCAAGGCCCAACATTTTCATCAGATATCGGTGTACCCCCAATAAAAACGGGCACCTTCTCCTCGTAAAACAAGACATGTATAAAGAAACAGGGACAGGTGTGAGCAAGATTAGGCAGGGTGTGTGTGCGATGAAAAAGGTTTATGGCATGTTGTGCCTTGAGGCTATCTCGCTCGGCCACTGGGAAAGGAACTGGCCGGGCAGGTTCGGCCTGGGGCAATGGTTTCAGCTTGCCCAGGTCAAAGAGAAGTCAATTAAGGTGTACGTGTCCTTTGGAATCGAATTTGGCTGTATTATAAGCCTATGTGAGGGCAACTCACAAAATGGCTGCCATACACAAAATAGAAGCCAAGGGTTCAGGACGAAAATGACGATTTCGAGGTGAAATCGTTACTGGAATATGACGAAAATGCTTGTACATAGTGTACTGGCCATTCTCTGTCTTTTGATACCAAAATCGTCATACTGCGGCAAAGTTTATTACACGAGTCCAGAATTTTCAGAACCACAAACCCTCCTTTTGCCCTTACATAGGCAATTTAACCGAACCTCATGCTAATCTGAGTCCAGGTCTATATTCCTAAAGTAATTGAGATGTTGCTGTAACATCATCCTAGTACTTAGCTCGTCCCTTGATACAGGTTTCCTTACACATGATGTAGCACAGAGGCCACATATTGCAGTAGCACACTGCACGCACAGACAGAACAGGAAAAGAATGGCTAAGACCATCCCAATGACCATCAGAATTTTCCATCCCCAGGCGGATATCAGTTTCCAGAACCATCCCATAAATGACCAATCTCCTTTATCCATATGAATAGATTTGGAAATTTTATGCAGTTTGGAGATGGCCTGGTACACTGTTGGAGCGTTATCTGGAATGAAAACACAGCAACTCGATTGGATCAATTTACATACCCCACCTCGGTCTGTAAGTATGACATCTAACGCGACCCTGTTCTGAAGGGTCATGAGACGATCCGACTGGAGCTCAGCAGTCAAGTTACTAAGGGCACCGGCAGTTTCAACCACGGTGGATTCAACCACCCTTGTCAATTGCCTTATGTTCCTGCTGTTAACCATGGGTCCCCAGAATGGCAGAAAACCCTTTACGAAGTCCCCAAATTCTTGTCCTGCAGTGTCTTCTTCACTGAAGACACCTCTAACTATCCTTGTCTTATGGTAATCTGCTGCAGCTGTGTAGGTGGGAGGCAGCAGGAACGAAACAAAACATGTGGCCGAAAAGTCAGGGGGCAACCATGTGTAGGCTCTATCATGGCAGATGAAATAGGTACGGGTGGCGTGTGCTCATGATGGAATGGTTCCGTCATGCTGCGGCCACTCCGCCCACGCAGCACTGATTCCCCGCCTGTGCGTGCGAATTTGTGAGTGGGCAGAGTCGTGACGGAACCACTCAGTCAAAATACAGCACGCCCCTGGCTTGTGATGGAGTGGTTCCATCACAAGCATGGCTGCGCCGCGTGACGCCCTTATCTCCCCAGCGCCGCGGCGCAATTACCGCCACGGCCAAGGAGTTAAAGGTTAATTGAAGTTGAAAAAAGGAAGTAACTAGAGTGTCCTGCACTACTTAACTTTCAGAACACCTTCATTTTTAAAGATATCTTGCAGCAAAATTGAAAACACATGATAAATGATCTTTGGAATTCAAAAAGTGCATTACGTTAACATCCATAACCGTTTTATGTTAGTGTATAAGATTATCAGTGCAAAGAGAAGTATTTTTCTTTAAAGTGTAAGTTTTCAAATATAGAATTAGAAACATTCATTCTTCCCTCTACACTGACAACAATGCCAATAATTAACTAAGAGGCTAGTAAGTTGGTTGTGCACTCTTTTGGTAGCATGGGTTACCATTATACATGGAAAACATTGTTTATTAAATGAAACATAGGATAAGGTTTTTACAGTGCAGATCCTGAAGTCTTGTATTTCAAGGTCCTCTTATATGTGGTAATGAAGAAAAAAGAGGGAAAGTGAAATAAAACAATTGGCTAGGATCACACAATTTGGCTAAGTGGGAAAGATGGGATTAATCTCAGGTTTTCTGGTTTGACATTGTGCAATTCAGCCACTAGATGTACATTTTTAGTTTCCCCTACACCCACCTGACAGCCACCCTCTGACCTCCGACCGCCACCCTGCTGGTATCAATGTTGACTTTGGTCACATCACAGACCAAACATTTTGGCCCCTGGGAAAATGTTTGTGAATAGCTATGGATTAGAGACAGATATGAAGGGTCAGTGACAACAAGTTATCAAGCATTGACAGGCATAGAGATGTATCCGCTAAACTGACAGGAATGGAGCTGTATCTGATGACCAAATGTCAAGTCTATTGAAGGAAAAGTTGGAGACACCCAGCGTGGTTTGAAGGTGTTGTTTGCTAAGAAAGAAGGTAACACTGAAGTAGTTAGATTCAGTGATAGGGTAGTTGAGCTATGCACACTGAGTAATCCATCTGTGGCACATTTTTGGGTGGTTCAACAGGGCAATTGTTGGCTTGAGGCACTCAAAAGATTTTACATGGCTGCCCAATTTACTTAATGCTTAAGGAAGAGTTTCAGGAAACCTGTGATCTAGTGTTTGTTTTCTTTGAGGTGCATTGGAGTAACCACCTATGCTTTGGAATTGTTCAGAGAAGCAGCTGGGAGCTTTTCTTTTGGGGCAATTTTTGACTAACTGCAAAGTATGGCTAGGGAACCAGTGACTTTGGTGGGCTATGAACTGGAGAAGAAGATATGTTTTCCTGGGGCTTAATGTGTTAAAACAAATGAGTGAGGCGCCCAAAGCTACACCAAAAGCTTGCAGCTGGTGACACTACATTTGGTGCCCCAAATAACAAGGCTGTGTAGTATGAAATCCACCTACTACCTCTTTAATCAACTGCCAGATACTCTCTGCCCCTTTATCCCACTCCTGAAGCGTTCCTTCTTTCTCTCTTTATGACAGGTTACTCTTTCTGCTTTTTTCCCCTTTGTGTGTTTTGCCCTCTTTCAGGAAATGTCTGATGAGGATAAATAAGTGCTGGTGTCCAACCATCAGCTCAAATTAAGCACTGTGTTTTCCATAGCTCTTCCAAATCTTTGTAGCTGTGCACTCTGGGGCGAAGTGTTAATGAAGAAAAGATAAATCTTTTCATCAGAGAGCTGACACATACTGCTGGTTCTGAACATGCAGGGTCTGATGACGAGTTGGGTGGAAAGGGCTAATACGTTACAAACATGACAGATATCCCGGCAGCCAAATTACAATTCCATGATATCCTATGAAACTTGTAATACAGCGGACTGGATATCAGTCACATTTGTGTCAGACTCGGAGTAGCCTATCCGCCAAACTTGTAATCAGGCTTCAAGTCATCAAACACTTTATCATGTAAGTGTGACTTTCTTGCACCGAAACAAACATTTGCAAAATCAACAGGGGTGGCTTTAGCAAGTCTGCAAATATTTATTATTTATTTTGCAGGCTTGTGCAATAGGTATTAATGATTTCTAATTAATGAAAATTAAAAATGCTGCAATCTAGAAGTGGCATGCAATTCTGTGCACACAAAATAAAAATACAAAATTAACCATCTCAAAATAACATAAAAACATAAAATAAAATCTGAAATAAAAAAGACTACTTTTTAGGTGTACGTGACTCAAAGTGAATAGTCAATGGTGATGTAGGCTGACCCAATGCCATATCCTGTGGTGGGCAGAAGCAAAATGTGAACGACACTTGAACAACCCAATGGATGAACAGTGCTGACAGAATGCCCCTGAATGTACACAGATATGTATGTATGTATCTTATTCAGAATTTTTTGAAAAGATGAAGCTGGTGAAACAAGGAAGGCAAGGCCTAAAACACAGTTCAGTGGGTGAAAAGTTTCTCATTTGGATTAATAGAAACAGTATTAGAGAAAATGTATGCCTTCCATTGGCAGATAGTCTGTTAGAGAAAATCCCTCTAACAGACTATCTGCCAGTCTTGTACATTTTCTGTTAAAGCAAATCTTCGAGCAGTAATGAAACAGGGTCATCACGCTATTTTGCCCAGCAAAATGTCAATAAATGACCACCGCCTCGTTATTGTGAGTATTCAAAAACCTTTTACAGATTCTCTCCCACCATTGCAGATTACTGCTGAAAAGATCACAAATATGTTTTTTTCAAGGGTGAATACAAGTTTCTCCGTGCACAAGATTTTGTGCACATTTAAGCCATTTGTGTTTCAGAAAATTGGCAGCCAGGCAGAAGGCACAGTGTACAATCAGTAGTCAGAGACGTTTTAAAGTATGGGCAAAGAAGGCAATCGCCCAGGGCTCTAACCTTCCAAGGGACCCTCATGGAAAGTTAACTTTTTCTCTCTTCTCTATCACTGTCGCTTTCTACCGAGAGTCATCTTAAGAATTTTAAGCCCTGGGTAAGACATATATTTAAACTGTTTTGTGTGTCTGTTTTATTGAAAGTTTGAATATGATTAAGGCATCGTGGCATTAAGGCATTGTTAGGCATCGTGCTGTCTTTAATTAGCAAACATGGGTAACAAAATTCAAACATGTTCTGAGCAGGGGGCCCTAAAAATCCACAAGATGACAGTGAGTAGACTGGAGATCCGATATTTGCTTTGACCTACATGGTGTACTCATTGGGATTAAGGGTCTCTGAAAATGCGCAGAGCTCTGCAAACCCAAAAATGTTTTTTTCCCCATGAATTGGGCCCAAGGTGAGGTTGCAAAGGTCAAGAAATCTGATTTCTGACAAATTGCATAGTTTGAAGGGACAAACATTCCAGGAGCTCACACCCTTTTCAAAATAGGCTATGCCACTATTTCTGCAAGATCTATGGAATATTGGGCTGATTGGTTAAATAGGTATTTGTGGATGAATTCCTCCTTGATTCACCAAAGACCGTTCCTTTGCATAATTGAGATGCACACCAATACCTATTAAGGCCCAGCTCATCCTGCGTGCTGCCTCCATTTCAGGGAGTACCTGTCAGCAGCAGGATGCACCGCAGTAATGGGCATACTTGTGTTTGGGAAAGGGATCTTCTGGAAAGCAAGGTATATTAAAAGAAATGTTAGCTATTGAGCATTAATGCAATAAAAGCAGATATAAATGGGCTGGGCACAAGCAGGATTTTGAGCAACCACTGTAATTGTTTTTTGTCAAAAATCTTTTTATTAAGTTTTCAGTATCCATAAGTCAGCAAACAACAGATTTTAACATCCATTATCCCTCCCCATACCTGATAGGTTTCTCTCGAATTATTAACTCCCAGAAGTGATCCCCTCGTCCCTCCTTCCAAATATGCACCGAGTAGACATTAGGAGCAAACATTCGCATGACCCTCCGTCATGGGCAACACAGTTTGTGACATTCCACTGCCACCACATCCAGCAGTGGGACCCACTGCTCTTAAGTCAGTTCAGGATGCTTCCAACTGCTGCATCAAATATTTCATGGCCAAAAGCGGCTGCAGCCTGTGGTACAACTGCGTAATTAACAGAATCTCTTTAGATTTCCTATTTAAAACAATAGCTATTTTTGCAGCATCTAAACATTGCAAAACTGAGTGCAATTCCTATCTACCCATACATTTGCGGATTGAAGTCTAGGGCCTAAAATTAAAACTGCTGCACATTAGGCACGGGTATCCGAACAAATGGTGCAAAATCGTCCCATCTTTGTCTCAGAATGGCTTTACTACTTGCCAGTTCCTCCGTACATGGAGCTGTGCTTCCTATCCCCTATTGGCATTTTAATAAATATAACTAAAGCACTCTGGGTGTAGTACCTTCTATACATCTCTTTGTAATGGATTACTCTGAGTTTACTACTTATTGAACATTTATGTGTCCCATGTCAGAAAACCTCCCATTGTTTTGTGGTAACTTCTTAATTAAGTGCCTGTTACCAGTTAGATTCTTGTAAATGACATGCTATCAAGCAGGGGCGACTGCCTCTTGGAAAGGGCATGAATTATGCTGTAGACTAACTCTATATGTGGGCCACACCCCTAAAACCACAAAGAATAAATGAGCAATGTATAAGAGTGCAGGTTAGCCAGTACATTAATAACAATGGCGTGAGATAGTGTTCGGGTTTCTTCATTGCAACAGCATAAAACTGAATTCCTTAGTTTCTAGTTGTATCTGCATTTTCTATTTATTTATTGTAGTTCCTAGTTTGATCAAATATAAAACAAGACTTCTTTTGAGGAACTACTATTTTCTTCAATTTGTCTAATACCGTATTCCGTTTTGGCTCTCCTTAGAGCTTTATGGTATTTGTTAGACCTGGCACCATTGGCATGAGTTTCCCCTGCATTCTTTTGCCTTTGCCTCCTGTTGGAAATCTCAGGGATAGAAAAGACTCCAAAGATCACTTTTGGGAATCAAGAGGAACTGGAGAAGATGAGGAAGAATACTGCCCCTGAGCTGTTTGTTGTCTAGGGTTGGCCTGCAGTGGCTACTTGCTGCCAAGGAAAGGAGAAAGGACTTTGCTGTTTGCTGTGTTCCTTGCTGAGGTAATGGGTTTTTCAGAACCGGTACGTAACCCAGTGGTGTCAGGGTACACCCTAAGACCTCGAGTACTTTCCTGATTCAGACACAGAAACTCAGAGTCTTCTAGGTGAAGTCAAAGATCGAATTTATTGGCTGCAACCAAGTAACAGGCATCCTAGAAGTACAACACGGTGTATATTCTCAGGAGACTGCTCAAAATTACAAAGCCAGGCTTTTCTTTTTATACAAAATATTAAGCTTTAGGCAAACATTCTTTACATTTCATTAGACCATTCACATGTGTTCACTACAAAGAAAAAGCAGAGTCATGATGACAAGCCCATATTTCAGTTCGTCCAGCCCACAACAAATTACCCGGCAAGGCCCAACATTTTCATCAGATATCGGTGTACCCCCAATAAAAACGGGCACCTTCTCCTCGTAAAACAAGACATGTGTAAAGAAACAGGGACAGGTGTGAGCAAGATTAGGCAGGGTGTGTGTGCGATGAAAAAGGTTTATGGCATGTTGTGCCTTGATGCTATCTCGCTCGGCCACTTGGAAAGGAACTGGCCGGGCAGGTTCGGCCTGGGGCAATGGTTTCAGCTTGCCCAGGTCAAAGAGAAGTCAATTAAGGTGTACGTGTCCTTTGGAATCGAATTTGGCTGTATTATAAGCCTATGTGAGGGCAACTCACAAAATGGCTGCCATACACAAAATAGAAGCCAAGGGTTCAGGACGAAAATGACGATTTCGAGGTGAAATCGTTACTGGAATATGACGAAAATGCTTGTACATAGTGTACTGGCCATTCTCGGTCTTTTGATACCAAAATCGTCATACTGCGGCAAAGTTTATTACACGAGTCCAGAATTTTCAGAACCACAAACCCTCCTTTTGCCCTTACATAGGCAATTTAACCGAACCTCATGCTAATCTGAGTCCAGGTCTATATTCCTAAAGTAATTGAGATGTTGCTGTAACATCATCCTAGTACTTAGCTCGTCCCTTGATACAGGTTTCCTTACACATGATGTAGCACAGAGGCCACATATTGCAGTAGCACACTGCACGCACAGACAGAACAGGAAAAGAATGGCTAAGACCATCCCAATGACCATCAGAATTTTCCATCCCCAGGCGGATATCAGTTTCCAGAACCATCCCATAAATGACCAATCTCCTTTATCCATATGAATAGATTCGGAAATTTTATGCAGTTTGGAGATGGCCTGGTACACTGTTGGAGCGTTATCTGGAATGAAAACACAGCAACTCGATTGGATCAATTTACATACCCCACCTCGGTCTGTAAGTATGACATATAACGCGACCCTGTTCTGAAGGGTCAGGAGACGATCCGACTGGAGCTCAGCAGTCAAGTTACTAAGGGCACCGGCAGTTTCAACCACGGTGGATTCAACCACCCTTGTCAATTGCCTTATGTTCCTGCTGTTAACCATGGGTCCCCAGAACGGCAGAAAACCCTTTACGAAGTCCCCAAATTCTTGTCCTGCAGTGTCTTCTTCACTGAAGACACCTCTAACTATCCTTGTCTTATGGTAATCTGCCGCAGCTGTGTAGGTGGGAGGCAGCAGGAACGAAACAAAACATGTGGCCGAAAAGTCAGGGGGCAACCATGTGTAGGCTCTATCATGGCAGATGAAATAGGTACGGGTGGCGTGTGCTCATGATGGAATGGTTCCGTCATGCTGCGGCCACTCCGCCCACGCAGCACTGATTCCCCGCCTGTGCGTGCGAATTTGTGAGTGGGCAGAGTCGTGACGGAACCACTCAGTCAAAATACAGCACGCCCCTGGCTTGTGATGGAGTGGTTCCATCACAAGCATGGCTGCGCCGCGTGACGCCCTTATCTCCCCAGCGCCGCGGCGCAATTACCGCCACGGCCAAGGAGTTAAAGGTTAATTGAAGTTGAAAAAAGGAAGTAACTAGAGTGTCCTGCACTACTTAACTTTCAGAACACCTTCATTTTTAAAGATATCTTGCAGCAAAATTGAAAACACATGATAAATGATCTTTGGAATTCAAAAAGTGCATTACGTTAACATCCATAACCGTTTTATGTTAGTGTATAAGATTATCAGTGCAAAGAGAAGTATTTTTCTTTAAAGTGAAAGTTTTCAAATATAGAATTAGAAACATTCATTCTTCCCTCTACACTGACAACAATGCCAATTATTAACTAAGAGGCTAGTAAGTTGGTTGTGCACTCTTTTGGTAGCATGGGTTACCATTATACATGGAAAACATTGTTTATTAAATGTAACATAGGATAAGGTTTTTACAGTGCAGATCCTGAAGTCTTGTATTTCAAGGTCCTCTTATATGTGGTAATGAAGAAAAAAGAGGGAAAGTGAAATAAAACAATTGGCTAGGATCACACAATTTGGCTAAATGGGAAAGATGGGATTAATCTCAGGTTTTCTGGTTTGACATTGTGCAATTCAGCCACTAGATGTACATTTTTAGTTTCCCCTACACCCACCTGACTGCCACCCTCTGACCTCTGACCGCCACCCTGCTGGTATCAATGTTGACTTTGGTCACATCACAGACCAAACATTTTGGCCCCTGGGAAAATGTTTGTGAATAGCTATGGATTAGAGACAGATATGAAGGGTCAGTGACAACAAGTTATCAAGCATTGACAGGCATAGAGATGTATCTGCTAAACTGACAGGAATGGAGCTGTATCTGATGACCAAATGTCAAGTCTATTGAAGGAAAAGTTGGAGACACCCAGCGTGGTTTGAAGGTGTTGTTTGCTAAGAAAGAAGGTAACACTGAAGTAGTTAGATTCAGTGATAGGGTAGTTGAGCTATGCACACTGAGTAATCCATCTGTGGCACATTTTTGGGTGGTTCAACAGGGCAATTGTTGGCTTGAGGCACTCAAAAGATTTTACATGGCTGCCCAATTTACTTAATGCTTAAGGAAGAGTTTCAGGAAACCTGTGATCTAGTGTTTGTTTTCTTTGAGGTGCATTGGAGTAACCACCTACGCTTTGGAATTGTTCAGAGAAGCAGCTGGGAGCTTTTCTTTTGGGGCAATTTTTGACTAACTGCAAAGTATGGCTAGGGAACCAGTGACTTTGGTGGGCTATGAACTGGAGAAGAAGATATGTTTTCCTGGGGCTTAATTTGTTAAAACAAATGAGTGAGGCGCCCAAAGCTACACCAAAAGCTTGCAGCTGGTGACACTACATTTGGTGCCCCAAATAACAAGGCTGTGTAGTATGAAATCCACCTACTACCTCTTTAATCAACTGCCAGATACTCTCTGCCCCTTTATCCCACTCCTGAAGCGTTCCTTCTTTCTCTCTTTATGACAGGTTACTCTTTCTGCTTTTTTCCCCTTTGTGTGTTTTGCCCTCTTTCAGGAAATGTCTGATGAGGATAAATAAGTGCTGGTGTCCAACCATCAGCTCAAATTAAGCACTGTGTTTTCCATAGCTCTTCCAAATCTTTGTAGCTGTGCACTCTGGGGCGAAGTGTTAATGAAGAAAAGATAAATCTTTTCATCAGAGGGCTGACACATACTGCTGGTTCTGAACATGCAGGGTCTGATGACGAGTTGGGTGGAAAGGGCTAATACGTTACAAACATGACAGATATCCCGGCAGCCAAATTACAATTCCATGATATCCTATGAAACTTGTAATACAGCGGACTGGATATCAGTCACATTTGTGTCAGACTCAGAGTAGCCTATCCGCCAAACTTGTAATCAGGCTTCAAGTCATCAAACACTTTATCATGTAAGTGTGACTTTCTTGCACCGAAACAAACATTTGCAAAATCAACAGGGGTGGCTTTAGCAAGTCTGCAAATATTTATTATTTATTTTGCAAGCTTGTGCAATAGGTATTAATGATTTCTAATTAATGAAAATTAAAAATGCTGCAATCTAGAAGTGGCATGCAATTCTGTGCACACAAAATAAAAATACAAAATTAACCATCTCAAAATAACATAAAAACATAAAATAAAATCTGAAATAAAAAAGACTACTTTTTAGGTGTACGTGACTCAAAGTGAATAGTCAATGGTGATGTAGGCTGACCCAATGCCATATCCTGTGGTGGGCAGAAGCAAAATGTGAACGACATTTGAACAACCCAATGGATGAACAGTGCTGACAGAATGCCCCTGAATGTACACAGATATGTATGTATGTATCTTATTCAGAATTTTTTGAAAAGATGAAGCTGGTGAAACAAGGAAGGCAAGGCCTAAAACACAGATCAGTGGGTGAAAAGTTTCTCATTTGGATTAATAGAAACAGTATTAGAGAAAATGTATGCCTTCCATTGGCAGATAGTCTGTTAGAGAAAATCCCTCTAACAGACTATCTGCCAGTCTTGTATATTTTCTGTTAAAGCAAATCTTCGAGCAGTAATGAAACAGGGTCATCACGCTATTTTGCCCAGCAAAATGTCAATAAATGACCACCGCCTCGTTATTGTGAGTATTCAAAAACCTTTTACAGATTCTCTCCCACCATTGCAGATTACTGCTGAAAAGATCACAAATATGTTTTTTTCAAGAGTGTATACAAGTTTCTCCGTGCACAAGATTTTGTGCACATTTAAGCCATTTGTGTTTCAGAAAATTGGCAGCCAGGCAGAAGGCACGGTGTACAATCAGTAGTCAGAGACGTTTTAAAGTATGGGCAAAGAAGGCAATCGCCCAGGGCTCTAACCTTCCAAGGGACCCTCATGGAAAGTTAACTTTTTCTCTCTTCTCTATCACTGTCGCTTTCTACCGAGAGTCATCTTAAGGATTTTAAGCCCTGGGTAAGACATATATTTAAACTGTTTTGTGTGTCTGTTTTATTGAAAGTTTGAATATGATTAAGGCATCGTGGCATTAAGGCATTGTTAGGCATCGTGCTGTCTTTAATTAGCAAACATGGGTAACAAAATTCAAACATGTTCTGAGCAGGGGGCCCTAAAAATCCACAAGATGACAGTGAGTAGACTGGAGATCCGATATTTGCTCTGACCTACATGGTGTACTCATTGGGATTAAGGGTCTCTGAAAATGCGAAGAGCTCTGCAAACCCCAAAATGTTTTTTTCCCCATGAATTGGGCCCAAGGTGAGGTTGCAAAGGTCAAGAAATCTGATTTCTGACAAATTGCATAGTTTGAAGGGGCAAACATTCCAGGAGCTCACACCCTTTTCAAAATAGGCTATGCCACTATTTCTGCAAGATCTATGGAATATTGGGCTGATTGGTTAAATAGGTATTTGTGGATGAATTCCTCCTTGATTCACCAACGACCGTTCCTTTGCATAATTGAGATGCACACCAATACCTATTAAGGCCCAGCTCATCCTGCGTGCTGCCTCCATTTCAGGGAGTACCTGTCAGCAGCAGGATGCACCGCAGTAATGGGCATACTTGTGTTTGGGAAAGGGATCTTCTGGAAAGCAAGGTATATTAAAAGAAATGTTAGCTATTGAGCATTAATGCAATAAAAGCAGATATAAATGGGCTGGGCACAAGCAGGATTTTGAGCAACCACTGTAATTGTTTTTTGTCAAAAATCTTTTTATTAAGTTTTCAGTATCCATAAGTCAGCAAACAACAGATTTTAACATCCATTATCCCTCCCCATACCTGATAGGTTTCTCTCGAATTATTAACTCCCAGAAGTGATCCCCTCGTCCCTCCTTCCAAATATGCACCGAGTAGACATTAGGAGCAAACATTCGCATGACCCTCCGTCATGGGCAACACAGTTTGTGACATTCCACTGCCACCACATCCAGCAGTGGGACCCACTGCTCTTAAGTCAGTTCAGGATGCTTCCAACTGCTGCATCAAATATTTCATGGCCAAAAGCGGCTGCAGCCTGTGGTACCACTGCGTAATTAACAGAATCTCTTTAGATTTCCTATTTAAAACAATAGCTATTTTTGCAGCATCTAAACATTGCAAAACTGAGTGCAATTCCTATCTACCCATACATTTGCGGATTGAAGTCTAGGGCCTAAAATTAAAACTGCTGCACATTAGGCACGGGTATCCGAACAAATGGTGCAAAATCGTCCCATCTTTGTCTCAGAATGGCTTTACTACTTGCCAGTTCCTCCGTACATGGAGCTGTGCTTCCTATCCCCTATTGGCATTTTAATAAATATAACTAAAGCACTCTGGGTGTAGTACCTTCTATACATCTCTTTGTAATGGATTACTCTGAGTTTACTACTTATTGAACATTTATGTGTCCCATGTCAGAAAACCTCCCATTGTTTTGTGGTAACTTCTTAATTAAGTGCCTGTTACCAGTTAGATTCTTGTAAATGACATGCTATCAAGCAGGGGCGACTGCCTCTTGGAAAGGGCATGAATTATGCTGTAGACTAACTCTATATGTGGGCCACACCCCTAAAACCACAAAGAATAAATGAGCAATGTATAAGAGTGCAGGTTAGCCAGTACATTAATAACAATGGCGTGAGATAGTGTTCGGGTTTCTTCATTGCAACAGCATAAAACGGAATTCCTTAGTTTCTAGTTGTATCTGCATTTTCTAATTATTTATTGTAGTTCCTAGTTTGATCAAATATAAAACAAGACTTCTTTTGAGGAACTACTATTTTCTTCAATTTGTCTAATACCGTATTCCGTTTTGGCTCTCCTTAGAGCTTTATGGTATTTGTTAGACCTGGCACCATTGGCATGAGTTTCCCCTGCATTCTTTTGCCTTTGCCTCCTGTTGGAAATCTCAGGGATAGAAAAGACTCCAAAGATCACTTTTGGGAATCAAGAGGAACTGGAGAAGATGAGGAAGAATACTGCCCCTGAGCTGTTTGTTGTCTAGGGTTGGCCTGCAGTGGCTACTTGCTGCCAAGGAAAGGAGAAAGGACTTTGCTGTTTGCTGTGTTCCTTGCTGAGGTACTGGGTTTTTCAGAACCGGTACGTAACCCAGTGGTGTCAGGGTACACCCTAAGACCTCGAGTACTTTCCTGATTCAGACACAGAAACTCAGAGTCTTCTAGGTGAAGTCAAAGATCGAATTTATTGGCTGCAACCAAGTAACAGGCATCCTAGAAGTACAACACGGTGTATATTCTCAGAAGACTGCTTAAAATTACAAAGCCAGGCTTTTCTTTTTATACAAAATATTAAGCTTTAGGCAAACATTCTTTACATTTCATTAGACCATTCACATGTGTTCACTACAAAGAAAAAGCAGAGTCATGATGACAAGCCCATATTTCAGTTCGTCCAGCCCACAACAAATTACCCGGCAAGGCCCAACATTTTCATCAGATATCGGTGTACCCCCAATAAAAACGGGCACCTTCTCCTCATAAAACAAGACATGTATAAAGAAACAGGGACAGGTGTGAGCAAGATTAGGCAGGGTGTGTGTGCGATGAAAAAGGTTTATGGCATGTTGTGCCTTGATGCTATCTCGCTCGGCCACTGGGAAAGGAACTGGCCGGGCAGGTTCGGCCTGGGGCAATGGTTTCAGCTTGCCCAGGTCAAAGAGAAGTCAATTAAGGTGTACGTGTCCTTTGGAATCGAATTTGGCTGTATTATAAGCCTATGTGAGGGCAACTCACAAAATGGCTGCCATACACAAAATAGAAGCCAAGGGTTCAGGACGAAAATGACGATTTCGAGGTGAAATCGTTACTGAAATATGACGAAAATGCTTGTACATAGTGTACTGGCCATTCTCGGTCTTTTGATACCAAAATCGTCATACTGCGGCAAAGTTTATTACACGAGTCCAGAATTTTCAGAACCACAAACCCTCCTTTTGCCCTTACATAGGCAATTTAACCGAACCTCATGCTAATCTGAGTCCAGGTCTATATTCCTAAAGTAATTGAGATGTTGCTGTAACATCATCCTAGTACTTAGCTCGTCCCTTGATACAGGTTTCCTTACACATGATGTAGCACAGAGGCCACATATTGCAGTAGCACACTGCACGCACAGACAGAACAGGAAAAGAATGGCTAAGACCATCCCAATGACCATCAGAATTTTCCATCCCCAGGCGGATATCAGTTTCCAGAACCATCCCATAAATGACCAATCTCCTTTATCCATATGAATAGATTCGGAAATTTTATGCAGTTTGGAGATGGCCTGGTACACTGTTGGAGCGTTATCTGGAATGAAAACACAGCAACTCGATTGGATCAATTTACATACCCCACCTCGGTCTGTAAGTATGACATCTAACGCGACCCTGTTCTGAAGGGTCATGAGACGATCCGACTGGAGCTCAGCAGTCAAGTTACTAAGGGCACCGGCAGTTTCAACCACGGTGGATTCAACCACCCTTGTCAATTGCCTTATGTTCCTGCTGTTAACCATGGGTCCCCAGAACGGCAGAAAACCCTTTACGAAGTCCCCAAATTCTTGTCCTGCAGTGTCTTCTTCACTGAAGACACCTCTAACTATCCTTGCCTTATGGTAATCTGCCGCAGCTGTGTAGGTGGGAGGCAGCAGGAACGAAACAAAACATGTGGCTGAAAAGTCAGGGGGCAACCATGTGTGGGCTCTATCATGGCAGATGAAATAGGTACCCTTAGCTGCTAAAAACGAAGGGGAAGTCTGACATGCAAAAACATACGTTTCAGTACAGATACTCTTCCCTAACTAAGCTCTGGGATTCTTGCCAGTCCCTTGCAGACACAGGTGACCCTGATGGGGTACAATCCAAATCGGGGAAGATCTCTTAGCTTGCTGTTTCTCACTCAGAGTAGCTCCATATCCGGTCACGTTCCATCCTATGTATACTAGTGTCTCATCTCTCGGGATAGTTTCGTAGGAGATGTCCTCCTTAATCATGTCTACTATACCCTTAACTAGAGCACTATTCTTAGGATTGTCTTCCACAGAGCGTAGGGGGTAGATTTCATGTGCGTAGATGAACATTGTTCTGTATGCCCACACAGAACCATTGTGGCTAAAAGGCAGGACCAGATAAGGGATACCTTTATCCGTTGTGTGAGGCATAAGACCACACACCCAACAGTTAGTCGTGTTCATTACTAGTTGGTGTTGGTGCAAAAGCTGAACGAAGGAGTTATTAATAAACTCTAGTCTCCTAGCGGATTCATGTTCAGGGAGTGGTTGAAAAGAGTGTGGGGAAACAGTAGAAGGAGGAGGTATGGGCGATGTAGTGGGTGCAAATGTCACTTGAAAAGAGAATAAAACATATCCTATTAAGAACGTCATTACACTGAATAACATGAAAATGCACAATATCAAAAAGCTTTTCTTGGTCATCATTTTACATATTCTGCTTTTAAAGTTCATTTCTTTGGCAGGTCTCTCCATCTCGAAAAACTCCATCCTCTCTAATATGCTGCTCGCGATGGTTGGGTGTTCTATGCTAAGGAATGCTTCTGTCAGTCCAGGGCAACTCCCTTAGACCAACCAGAACTGTCGACCTAACGTCTTCAGCTGCACCCCAAAGACTTTGGGCAACCGCGACCCTACAGCGGAACCCGGATGGTGGTTCGAAAAACAAAAATAAAAAAGTTTTTCAGATGAGAGAGCTGCACTTTCAAAAATAGCAATAGAAAAGGAATATCTTTTTATTAGTTCACAGTTCTCGGCCTCAGGTTATATCTTTGTTTTCCAGGTATTGTCTGGTCTCGGAAAAGGAGTTCAGGTTCTGTCGTGTCTAATCGAATTGATGGTGGTACAGACTATTGTAAAATATTGTCACTCTCTTTTTCAGTAAGTGTTCCTTTTATACGTGCATCACTGAAAGGCAGAAAACGAGGCACGGTTTCAGTCTCTGAGTCGGCGACACCCTCCTGGACCCACCGGTCGTACGGCAGAGGCAAAGGCACCCTCTTGCAATGTACACCGTGGATCCAGTGCTTCTTTCCTTCCACTCGAACAGCCAATCTCGTTGAAAGAAGGACGAGGTGTGGGCCGGTCCACCTGGGCTGGTCGTTTATGTTCGCTGAAAGTTTTTCACCAGAACCCAGGATCCAGGATCGATGTGATGACCTGGAGCTTCAGAGGCTTGAGGCAGAGTATCGTGAACCTGTTGGTGTAAAACACGCAATTTAGCCGTCAATTTGTACAAATAGTCAAGCAAAACAGGGTGTTCGATTTCACTGAATTTTGTGGGCCTTGGCACTCCCCATAAGTTGGCCGGGCGGCCAAAAACGATCTCTTAGGGACTAAGTCCCACTCGCGAATGCACAGTCATTCTGGTGGATAGGAGTGCTAAAGGCAGAGCGTCAGGCCATTTAAGACCAGAGCTCGCTTGAATTTTGGCCAGTTTTAACTTTAGCGTGCCATTGTAACATTCTACTAATCCAGCTGATTGGGGGTGATTTGCAGCGTGAAATTTCTGATGAATGCCTTGCCCTTCACATACTTTCTTCATTACTCGACCCACAAATTCACTCCCATTGTCACTCCAGACCATTCTCGGCATTCCAAACCTAGGGAAGAACTCTTTCACAAGGGCTTTAGCTGTGGATAGCGCAGTGTTGTCTTTTAGGGGGTACGCTTCTACCCATCTTGAAAAGGCACAAACAACAACGAGTACGTATTTCAATTTGTTGCACCTTTCCATGTGGATGAAATCTAGCTGCAAAACCTCGAACGGATACGTTGGAGGCGCAAAATGACCAGCTGGAGTTGGGGTTCCCCTACCAGGATTGTATTTCAGACACACCATGCAATTCTTGACCACATTCTCCGCACACTTAGGAACTCCAGCATTTTGCCATACTGGGGCCAACAACTTACAAATCCCTTTCACACTGATGTGAGCCATTCCATGGGCCATTGTAACCACCACAAGCACATATGCATCGGGTAACAACCATCTCTGATGTTCTGACAATTCAATCCAACAACCATTTGCATCCATTTTACCCGTACTTTCTCTCCACACACTCAACTCTTTCTCTGTAGCTTCAGCTTGAATGGACTTTACACTTTCTATCGTGTCTTCACACATTCCCACGTCACCAATCCATCTTGCAGGGCCTGCAACATACATTCGACTCATCACATCCCTTGCGGTTTCTTTTGCGATTTCATCAGCATATGCATTTCCACGACCAACATCATCAGTCACCTTCTTGTGTGCACTGCGTTTCACAATCGCAACTTGCAACGGCAAAGTAAGTGATTCAAGAAGCTCATTCACCAACTGACCATGCTGAATCTTGGCTCCATGCGAAGTCAGGAACCCACGTTCTTTCCACAATCGTCCAAAACTGTGAGCCACACCAAATGCATACTGGCTGTCAGTATAGATAGTCACTTTCATTCCTTTTGACAACGCACATGCTCGTGTAAATGCAATCAACTCGGCTGCTTGAGCTGAATTATGTGGGATACGTGCAGCTTCAACAATCGTATGCAACGTCGTGACAGCATATGCTGCAGTCGTATCACCATTCGGAAGCTTGAAGCATGAACCATCCACCCATAAGGTACCATCACACTTTGCAAGGGGAGTATCTTGGAGGTCTATTCTCCCTTTTGTTTCTTCTTCTGTTCTAAAACACAATCATGCTGTTCAGAAGCATTTAACTCTGTTACAATAGGCAACAATGTAGCTGGGTTTAGCGTGTTGCATCTTTTTATGTGCACATGACTCGCTAACAGTGTTAACTCGTAACCTGACAATCGAGCACTAGTTAAGTGCTGTGTCTTGGTCCTGTTTAACAATGTGTCCACTGCATGTGGAACCATCACAATCAATGTATTATTCATCACTAAACCAGCAGACTGCCGAATAGAAACAGCTGCTGCTGCTGTGGCTCTCAAGCAACTTGGCAATGCTTTAGCTACCGGGTCTAAAGTCGACGAAAAATACGCACATGGACACTGCTTGTCCCCAAAAGACTGAGTCAACACTGATAATGCACAACCTTCTTTCTCATGGACATACAATGTAAAGGGCTTACTGTAGTTGGGGGTACCCAACACAGGAGCCGAACATAATGCATCACGCAATTCGGAAAAACTTTTCTGACACTCTTCAGACCATGGAACGGGATTCGGTGTATCTTTACAAATTAATGCCACCAAAGGTTTGGCCAATAACGAACAATGTGGTATCCATTGTCTACAGTACGATGTAATGCCCAAGAAAGCACACACTTCTCTCTGTGTTCTTGGCACACTCAATTTCACTATTGCCTGGATTCTTTCTGGGGTCAGTTTCCTTCCCTCCTTCGACAAGAGATGCCCTAAGTAGGTCACTTCTTGTCGACAATATTGCAATTTTGAGAGAGACACTTTGTGATGCAGATCACACAAATGACGCAATAATGACAACGTGGCTTCTTTACAGATTTCCTCAGTATCTGCAGCAACAAGCAAATCATCTACATACTGAATGAGGGTAGCGCCATCAGGTAAAACAATCGTATCAAGCTGTGTTTTTAAAGCTTGACTATATATTGATGGACTTTCACAGTAGCCCTGGGGAGCGCGTTTAAAGCGGAAGCTTCGACCTCCTAAACTGAAGCCAAAAATATCCCTACTCTCCTCAGCAATCGGGATGCTGAAGAAAGCATTCTTCAAGTCAATCACCGAAAACCATGTCGCGGAAGCTGGAATCATAGTCAATAGGGCAGTGATATCAGGAACAACTGGAAATTGTGGCACAACTATTTTATTGACCTCTCTAAGATCAATCACGAATCTGTAAACAGGTGGCTGGGAAGGATCAGTACGCTTCAAGACAGGCAGAACAGGACTATTGCAAACGTTACCTCTTGTCTCTTCAATTACATCTTTTTCAATCAAATCATAAATGACCGCTAGCAACGCTTTCTCACCTTCACTAGAGATTTTGTATTGTGGAATGTGTGGCATTTTAACATTGGCTTTCAATGTTACAACATATGGTGGTATTTCCAAAAGACCTACATCATTAGGACCAGTAGCCCAAAGGATATTAGGGAGAGATGACAATTCTGTTGGGAGTTTGTCCTTTGACAAATACATTGAAGAAATCACTTTCTTACCCAGTGTAAGTTGTACTCCTGAAGGAGAACAGTACAAAGTCGCATACAATCTTTTCAACAGATCTAATCCTAACAAGTTTTCACCACAACCGTTAGAATAAGGGGTGCTTCAAATTCACAAGGTCCAACAGAAAGGGACATAGGACTAGAAACTGGGTTTCTAACCGGGGCGCCAGAAAAACCTACGGAAACATTCGTTTTGCCAGACAAAGGTGCGGCAGGGAGTTAAGAGTGCATAATAGAACTCTTTGTAGCACCAGTATCCAACAGAAAAGGCTCTGACACACCTGATGTAATCACCTCAACATAAGGTCCACTCTGATCTACTGGAACTGAAACAACTCCCTCTCTTTGTCTACGGCTGTCCTAACAATCATTACCTTCCATGTGCTCATCTTCTGCATAGTAGTCATCAGCATAGTACTGAGCTGTCCTACCGGACGCGTTATTCTGCTGATCAAACCTGTTCATTGAATTTTGAGGTGGAAAGGAACGCGCGTTCTGGGGGAAGTTTCCACGTCCTCTACCTCTAGGTGCTTGTGGAGTACCTCGGCCTCTTGCGCTTGAAACACCATTCATGCGCTGTAATAAAGCAGGACAACTACTTTTAAAATGACCCTCCTCTTTACAGTATGCACACTGATTAGGGCCTACAGGAAAACGTTGTTGAGGATATTCGGTCCTTTGCGTGTCTCTCTGAAACTGCTGAGGTTGTTGATAGTTACTCTGACTACCACGAGGCGGGTACGCCTGCTGTAAAAGGACCTTTATTTTTAACTCTTTCGTTTTCTTGTCTGCTCTATCTTTCTCATCTTTATCTCGATTTTCATAATACTGTGAGGTAGCCAGTATCTGTGCTGAAGAGGAAACGGCCCAAGAACTCTCTGAATCTTTCAATTTCTTACACAACTCGTGAAGCAAATTGTGCACGAACTTGTCAACGAACAACCGTTGACCGCCTTCTGTACTCATATCTTGACCACTGTGGTCGATAAATGTCTCTTCAAACCTGGTGAAGAAATCAGACACTGTTTCATCTTTCTTCTGCTTACACACAGACAATTTATCCCAATTCACACTCATCTCAGGCATTAAAGTCTTCATGTAATTAATGATCCTACCAGGGAGATCTGCTACTAAAGGTTCAGGTTTAGCACCACCAACTTGTCGGGCATCTGCAGCAGTAATATTAGCCCATGAGTCACCTAACTATTGATCATGATCTGCATGACGAATCTTTCCCCATAAAGGCTGTGGAACAACATTTCCAAACAACATGTCTATATCGGCTAAATTCATAATGGAAGAGCCTGCAGTCTGTGAGAATTCCTTGTAATACCCTGCAGGATTCTTACGGGGATCAGGCAATGCCTGTTTAAGGGCCAAAACTTCAGCTCGCTTCCATGGCACATGTACCCACACATGCTGAAAATGTGCTGGTACAGCGTCAATATGAAGAGCGGCATCAGCCTGAATTGCTTCCTTCCATACCGGAGGAACTTCTCTCATTGGGTACTGTCTCACCTTCTTTTTAACAGAGGAATCAAACAATGAGCGAGAAACGCCTTCACTCCTGAAGGATACCAATGTCGCAACCACTTTCTCAACATCTGAACCCACAATTGTTCCCTTTGAAAACTCGAACCGTACACGGCTCAACTCGGGCGGATTAGGTTCCAAATCATTGTCCTCTAAATTCTCACACAGAAAAACACACATTTTCTCAAAAATGTATCTCTGCTTCGGTGCTTCCCACTGCTGGAAGACATCCATAACAGACTCTAGGTCATAACCCGTTGAGTCAGTAACCCATCTACGTGCCAAATAATTCAACGTTTCCTTCTCCCTAGAATCAGGCAGTTGACTACGCAACTGTGCACGCTCTGAGGTGGGAGTCGTGCTTGTTGCCCCAAAGAAGGGATATAGAAGACTAGTGACCGTGCTAGCCACTCTTTGTCGAACAGAGGGAGAATTCGATGAAAAGACAAGCGGAAAAGCAGGGGGAGGCAAGGCAGATGCAGAGGCAGTGTCAGAAGGAATACCAGGAGTGGGAGTCGATATAGTAGTCAAAGTTGTAGGAAGTAAAGGCAGAGCAGATGTCAAAGGCGGTGGCCCTTGAGGAGGCTGCACCGGAAGAGTAGGAGCCAACTGAAGAGCAGCTGGTGGTTGTGGAGGAGCAGGAGGCAATACGACTAAAGGTTGCGCAGCTAAAGGCTACGGAGGTGCCATAGCACTCTGCGCATAAGGAGGTGGCGAACTTAACAAATGCGACATTAGAGGGTCTTTTTCAAGGTCTTTTGCTGCATCTTGCTGAAGAGGCGGCAAAACTGGATAACATTTATCGATTACCATTTTACGTTGCCTGTGCAACTGCTCACTCATCTGTTCCTCTTCATTATCCTTAAACTGCATAGCAGCTTGCATTATCGATACCCCTTTCTCTCTTATTTTTCTTCTCTAATTTAATTTCTTTCTGTTTGGCCTCCTTACGCCATAGGCGGAAGGAGTCAAACATCGCCGGCCGGGCTTTCTTCTTAAAGAGTTTAACTTCTAGATTATCTAGGATTTCCGTGTCAAAGCTACCATATTGGGGCCATTTTAGAACACCATCTTTTCTGGTGTATCTGATCCACACTTCATTATAGGTGATGGGGCCTACTCCATGTTTCACATACAATTCATAAGTTGGAGTTCCAATCGGAGGAACCGGACACGAGTCCTCCAATCGGGAATCCCTATTACAACCAAGACAAAACAAATTTTCAAGTCTGCTAAGACCAGGCATCTTCACTCACTAGTCAAGCTTCAAACTTCAAAGGATTATCGAATACGATATTTTCGTGAATACACAAATCCTTCGGCTTTGGTACTTGCAAGTTCCAAATCAAAGATCCCAAGGGAATACCCAAAACTAAGGACTGGGAGACGCTCCACTTATACTTAACTGAGGTATCGATGACGTCACCAGAAGACTCGTCTATCGTTTCGCTCTACCAAACATCAAGGGTCCAAATCAGGGCGATAGCCAGGGCAGCAGTCCTTCGTAGCTGTCGGGAAGCGGGGAACCTCGAAGCAAAGACTTTCGGACCACGTCGACATGCAGGGGTCGATAAAGTGGCGGCCTTCCTCCAGAATTTTCACACGAAGCTCCTCACGAACCTCTGGCTTGGACCAGTACCGCTGGTATCGCCCCACGTTGGGCGCCAACTGAGGTACTGGGTTTTTCAGAACCGGTACCGAACCGGTAATCCAGTGGTGTCAGGGTACACCCTAAGACCTCGAGTACTTTCCTGATTCAGACACAGAAACTCAGAGTCTTCTAGGTGAAGTCAAAGATCGAATTTATTGGCTGCAACCAAGTAACAGGCGTCCTAGAAGTACAACACGGTGCATATTCTCAGGAGACTGCTCAAAATTACAAAGCCAGGCTTCTCTTTTTATACAATACAAAATATTAAGCTTTAGGCAAACATTCTTTACATTTCATTAGACCATTCACATGTTTTCACTACAAAGAAAAAGCAGAGTCATGATGACAAGCCCATATTTCAGTTCGTCCAGCCCACAACAAATTACCCGGTAAGGCCCAACATTTTCATCAGATATCGGTGTACCCCCAATAAAAACGGTCACCTTCTCCTCGTAAAACAAGACATGTGTAAAGAAACAGGGACAGGTGTGAGCAAGATTAGGCAGGGTGTGTGTGCGATGAAAAAGGTTTATGGCATTTTGTGCCTTGATGCTATCTCGCTCGGCCACTGGGAAAGGAACTGGCCGGGCAGGTTCGGCCTGGGGCAATGGTTTCAGCTTGCCCAGGTCAAAGAGAAGTCAATTAAGGTGTACGTGTCCTTTGGAATCGAATTTGGCTGTATTATAAGCCTATGTGAGGGCAACTCACAAAATGGCTGCCATACACAAAATGGAAGCCAAGGGTTCAGGACGAAAATCAATCAATCAATCAGGTCATTTATAGAGCGCACTACTCACCCGTAGAGTCTCAAGGCGCTGGGTTGGGGGGGGGTGCCGTCACTGCTCGAACAGCCAGGTCTTGAGCTTCTTCCTGAAGGAGAGGTGGTCCTGGGTCAGGCGCAGGTCGGTCGGGAGTGAGTTCCAGGTCTTGGCGGCCAGGTAGGAGGAGGACCTTCCTCCTGTAGTCGCTCTTCGGATGCGGGGGACGGCGGCGAGGGCATGGCTGGTTGATCTGAGGAGGCGCTTGGGAGTGTAGAAGTTGATCCGGTTGTTGAGGTAGCTCGGGCCTTGGTCGTGTAGGGCTTTGTGCGCGTGGGTGAGGAGACGGAAGGTGATTCTCTTGTTGACCGGGAGCCAGTGCAGATCTCTCAGGTGTCCGGAGATGTGGCTGCGTCGGGGGATGTCGAGGATGAGTCTGGCCGAGGCGTTCTGGATCTGCTGGAGTCTCTTCTGGAGCTTGGCGGTGGTTCCGGCGTAAAGGGCGTTGCCGTAGTCTAGTCGGCTGGTGACGAGGGCCTGGGTGACCGTCTTCCTCGTCTCGGTGGGGATCCACCGGAAGATCTTACGTAGCATGCGCAGGATGTTGAAGCAAGACGAGGAGACGGCGTTTACTTGTCTGGTCATGGAGAGTGAGGAGTCCAGGATGAAGCCCAGGTTACGTGCGTGCTCTGTCGGTTTGGGTGCGGTGCCCAGGGCGGGGGGCCACCAGGAGTCATCCCAGGCGGAGGGCGAGGAGCCCAGGATGAGGACCTCCGTCTTGTCCGAGTTCAGTTTCAGGCGGCTGGTCGTCATCCATTCGGCTACCTCTCTCATCCCTTCGTGCAGGTTGGCTCTGGCGGTGGCGGGGTCGTTGGTCAGGGAGAGGATCAGCTGGGTGTCGTCGGCGTAGGAGATGATGTTGAGATTGTGTTGGCGTGCGATGGCCGCGAGGGGGCTCATGTAGACGTTGAAGAGGGTGGGACTCAACGAGGATCCTTGAGGGACGCCGCAGATGACTTCGGTGGCCTCTGACTTGTACGGTGGTAGGCGGACTCTCTGTGTTCTTCCGTCGAGGAAGGAGGTGATCCATTTCAGTGCCTTGTCCTGGATTCCGATGTTGCCAAGGCGCTCTACTAGGGTGCGGTGGCAGACAGTGTCGAAAGCCGCGGAGAGGTTCAGGAGGATGAGGGCCGCTGTTTCTCCGTTGTCCATCAGAGTTCGTATGTCATCGGTGGCCGCGATGAGGGCGGTCTCGGTGCTGTGGTTCGCTCGGAAGCCAGACGAGGGGTCGAGGGATCCATTCGTCTCGAGGAAGGCGGCCAGCTGTTTGTTGACGGTCTTCTCGATGACTTTGGCCGGGAACGGGAGGAGCGAGATGGGACGGTAGTTCTTGAGGTCGGTGGGGTCTGCTGTGGGTTTCTTGAGAAGAGCGCTGAGTTCGGCGTGCTTCCAGCTCTCAGGGAAGGTGGCGGTGTCGAAGGAGGTGTTGATGATGTCCCGCAGGTGGGGTGCGATGACAGCGTCGGCCTTGTTGAAGACGTGGTGAGGGCAGGGGTCAGTCGGAGATCCGGAATGGATGGAGTTCATTGTGTGGATGATGTCTTCGGTGCTGATCGGAGTCCAGGTGCGGAGGGTGGTGGTGGGTGGCGTTGTTGCGGTTGTGGCTTGCGTTGGCTGGTTGCTGAAGCTGTTGTGTATGTCCGTGATCTTGTTGTGGAAGTAGGACGCGAGGGAGTTGCAGAGGTCTTGCGACGGGGTGATGTCATTGTTTCCGGCGTTGGGGTTGGAGAGCTCTTTCACGATGTTGAAGAGTTCCTTGCAGTTGTGTGCGTTGTTGTCCAGCCGGTCCTTGTATGTATTTTTCTTGGTGGCGCGGATCAGTTGGTGGTGTTTACGGGTGGCGAGCTTGAGGGTGGTCATGTTGTCCGTGGTTGGCTCCCTTCTCCAGACTTTCTCGAGGGCTTGACAGTTCTTCTTGGAGCTCTTGAGTTCGTCGGTGAACCATGGTGTTTTTCTGCTGCAGGGTCTGCTGGGTGGGGTTCTCAGAGGGGCGAGTTCGTCCGCGCAGTTGTTGATCCACTTCGTGAGGTTGTCGGCGGCCTGGCTGGGGTTCGCTGAGCTGGCGGGAGGGTGCTGGCTCAGGGAAGCGGTGAGCTGGTCGGCTGTGATCTTGTTCCAGCTTCTTCGGGCAACCTGTTGCTGGTGGTGGTGGATCGTCGATCTTTTGAAGGTGAAGTGGACGCAGCTGTGGTCCGTCCAGTGGAGTCCTGTTGCGTGGCTGAAGGTGACGTCTTTGCTGGATGAGAAGACGGCGTCGAGTGTGTGTCCGGCAAGGTGGGTGGGGGTGGTCACCAGTTGCTTGAGTCCGAGGTTGGCGAGGTTGTCGAGCAGGGTGATGGTGTTGCGGTCGTTGTTGTTCTCCAGGTGGAAGTTGAGGTCCCCCAGGAGGATGTAGTCGGCGGAGGGGAGGGCATGCGGGCTGATGAAGTCGGTGATGTCCTCGCTGAATCGTGTGCATGGACCCGGGGGTCGGTAGATCAGGGTGCCTCTGAGGGTGGTCTTTGGGTTGGTGTGGATCTGGAAGTGCAGGTGTTCAGCGGTGGTTAGGGTGTCGTCGGTGTTGGTCGTGATGCGGATGGTGTCTCTGTGGATGATGGCGATGCCTCCTCCCGTCTGGTTGGCGGTGCGGTCCCTCCGGATGATCTTGTAGCCCTCCGGGATGGCGATGGCGATGTCTGGGGCTGAGGAAGCGTTCATCCAGGTCTCGGTGAGGAAGGCAACGTCAGGGGCGGTGGTGTCGAGGAGGTTCCAGAGTTCTACGGCGTGTCTGTGGACAGAGCGGGTGTTGAGCAGGATGCACTTGAGGTGGCTGCTTCTGGTGTTCGGCTTGGCGAGTGCTGGTGCAGGGTGAGTCCGGATGCAGGTGAACTTGCAGGCATGGCAGCTAAAGGGTCCGTGGGTGTGCTTCGGGGCGGCTCGATGACATCCTGGGATGCGGCCGGTGTTGAGTGCGATGAGATCGGCGGCGTTGTAGGTTCGTCGGGTCGGCTTCCGTCGGTGGGGGCCAGGGGTCCTGGCCCTGGGCGCGGTCCAGGCGCGGACGGGCGCAGACGGGCTTACCTTTGGCGCGCCTTCGGCGCACAATCGGCGCGCCCGCTGCACGTCAACGCTGCGCGTTCGCACGGTCGCCATATAAGGCGAAGTGCGCGGGTGGGCGGAGCAGCTGGGAGGCGGGAGCGGAGAGGGAACAGAAGGAAAAAAGGGGCGGGGTCGGCGGTGGTGGCGGGAAGCGGGGGGCGGCGAGGAGGGCAGAGACTACGAAGAAACAAGCGCAGATGGTAAACAAAGCACGCTTAACACGGGGAAAAGACTATGGAATAAAGAACAAGCACAAATGAATGACAAAACACGCTTAACACGGGGAAAAGACTATGGAATAAAAAACAGGCACAAATGAATGACAAAACACGCTTAACACGGGGAAAAGACTATGGAATAAAAACAAGCACAAATGAATGACAAAAACCGAACAGAGCAACGACAGCAGGGTCAGCCGGCAGCGAGGCAGGCAGCGAGGCAGAGGGCACAGCAAAGGGGCACACGCAGCAGCTGGTGGCCGTGCGGCGCGGGGGTGTCCCACAAAATGACGATTTCGAGGTGAAATCGTTACTGGAATATGACGAAAATGCTTGTACATAGTGTACTGGCCATTCTCGGTCTTTTGATACCAAAATCGTCATACTGCGGCAACGTTTATTACGCGAGTCCAGAATTTTCAGAACCACATTGCTTGAGGAAGATCTCCAAGGGCTTGAAATGAGCTTGCCTTCTGTTCTGAAATCTCAGGGACACAAAGACTTCACCCCCAGTCCACCCTGAACTACTTTGCTGGGAGTTCTAACCTGCTGTGAGGTGCCTGCCAGTGTTCTGGGCCTCTTGCAGGCGTGGGGCGTCCATTGGGGCGTGGGGGCGTAGCCCCCCCACCCGCAGCCGCCCGCAGTTCCCCCGGCGTTTCTGAACTTAAGTAAACTAACTCAGTTTACTTAAGTTTAGAAACGCCGAGGGAGAACTGACAATCATGTCAGTTAAAATGACGTCAGACCGCCCACCCCCTTCAGAGACTGAAGGGGGTGGGCGGTCTGGCGTCATGTTGACTGACATGACTGTTAGACCGTCACCAGGGGCAGGCAGCAGCACCACAAGTGCGCATGAGTGGGGACGGCGGGCGAATCTTTAGCCCGTGCCCACTCATGCGCACTTGTGTTTGCCCTTGTTTGCGCATGCCCATTAGGAGCCCTTCGGACTCCTAATGGGCGTGTGGCGGGCAAAGAGAAACCGTGCCCTAAGCCAAACCTGGCGCTGCTGGCAGGATTGGCTGAGAGGGGCTGGCAGTCCAATCCAGCCCTGTTCATGAAGGTGGCAAGGGGAGCAGAGAGAGGTGGCACGGACCGGCGGTCAGGTAAGTGTTAGTTTTATATTTATTTCTGAATTTGCTCGGCCCCCACCCTCGCCGACAACCCCTCCCACCTCCCCCCCAACCCCCAGTATTGCGATGCATGCGAGCCGCGAATGTTTTAGGACGAGGCTTCACTGTGCGTGCCAGATGGGTAAACCTGGGTGGGCAAAAGTACATGATTTTCGGTTTCTTAGCTGACACACAGGGGTCCGTGGGAGCTGCCAACCCTGGAAGAGCCACGTGGCAACATTTAAAGACACTTTTCCCGTTCGGTACAAAGCATCTGTCAGGGGATTTTAAAAACTAATTTGGAGCCAGTGGACTTTCCAAAAGACCATTGATGAATCCTGAGCATGAGACCTCATGAAAGGCAGTTGTACAAATGTGGACTAATACGGTACCGCGTTACCTCAGGGGTGCGCTAAGAAGGGTGAAAACTGGATTAAGGGAAACGTTATCTTCCTGGCCCTGCCAGGGGCACCTCCCGGAGCACATTGACATGCGGTAGCACTAGCAGCTTTTTTAGTGCTGGTCAGGTCACAAAGCGCGCGATGAATCGATGCCCTCTTCTGGCGCCCTTGACGTTAATGTGGCTTTTAGGATCTGAAGAACGCGCACGCTCGGAGTGCTATGGGCACACACCTTTTTTGAACACTGCCTCAAAAACCATTCCTTACTGTGCGTTTCATGGCTGCAGAGCTCTGGCACAGTGCTGTGGCGCTGGCCAAGGTCACACAGCGTGGAGGAAGCTAGTCTGCCTGGCAGTGACACGGGAATAACATCTTGAATAGCGCCGATTACTGCAGCCTTGTGGCTTTGAGGCACAGCGCACAAAAAACTGTTATCATTGCCCAGGCACTAAAGAAACTCGTTTGGGGATACCATCATGTGTCTAATGAGTAGAGGGCGGGCCTTTCCCCGATGTTTTTCATTAATAACCTATATGTTGCACAAAGTGAAGTTGCAAGTTTCAAAACCTGGGTTTTTCAGTATTTCCTGAAGTACATGCACTTTTAATCACTGTACAGCCCAGGACACTGCTCTCTTGATAGATGCTTACCCTGATGGTGTTTTCTATCGAAGGAGGCACCACTGCACCAGATAACCAGAACGAGGCCTGCAGCTTCCGTCACGTGAAACACTGCACCTGCTCCACTATTGACAGCTATTCGCCCTGCTCTGACACAGGCATGCCATGACCTACTCTTCCCCAGCCCTATCACCTTGTAAAAGGCTTGCCATCGACTATTCACAAGAAGGGAAGTAAACTGGTTGTTAAAGTAGCACTACTCGGCTTTCAGAAGGTCGGGCTTGTGTTTAAGGTGATCAGACTGCATATGTAATACAATATAAAACGTGGAGGTGGCCAGTGGGTACTTGTTATGACTAAGTTGTGTTGTAGGGTGTTATGTTGCATGGGCTTTCCTGGGGATTGCTGAAGCATCGAGGTTCTACTGTAGTCTGTTAGCAATGTCAGGCCTAGACAGGCTGTAATAAATTAAACCTATTGAGTGCAGTGCAGCGAAGGGTGAGCGATGTCTGGGTGAGTGATGTCTGGGTGAGTGATGTCTGTGTGAGTGCAGGTTGAGCAGTGTGCCTGTGTGAGTCCAGGGTGAGTGAAGTGGATGGGTGAGTAATGGGTCAATGAGTGCAGGGTGAGTACTGTGCCTATGTGAATGCAGGGAGAGTGATATATCTGTGTAAGTGCAAAGAGACTTGTCTGGCTACTCCCAGACATGTGTTTGCCAAGGCACCTCTTTCTCAAATTTGCTTGAGAATGCACCAGTTGCACACTCTTTTTTCGAAAATTTCTAGGAGAGAATACCCCCGAAATCCCCAAAGGTCGCTCGCTCGCACAGTGCAGTATTTACGCCCCACCACTTTCAAATGTCACCAGCTACCACTGGCCTCTTGATGTTGTTTTGGGACTGGATACTGCAGGAATTGTGAAAATCGGTGCATCGCTTGTTTTCAATGCGTTGCAGTGGTGCGAGAGAAAACCTCTGACGCATCCCCGCCACAGAAGAATCGACGCAGCGCCTGCTCCCGGCTGAAGTGTCTGCCGTGTGACTAATCCTGTACATTGATCTCTGACATTCGAGATCACCGCACAGATTCTAGCGCAGGCCCGGTTGGAGAAGAACCGATGCATCGTACCTGATCGTCATGCATCACATCGAAGCGCCAAGTCTGTCGCATCGTTGCGGGATGCAGTAAGAAACCAACGCATCACCTCCCTACGCAGTAAGAAACTGACACATCACCTCCCCACCGGTAAGGACCAATGCATCACCTCCCCCGGACCAAGGAACCGACGCATCACCTTTCCTGAGTGTAAGGAACTGTCGCATCACGTTCCCTGCGAGCCTTTTTGCTTGCATTTCTCAACGCATCCAGGTTACTTTGTGTAAAAGTGCTGCATCCGCATTTTCTTGGAACTGAACTGTAGCTACCTTTTGAAAGCCATATTTTTAATACTGTATTGTGGATTTTTGTCGTTTGTTCTTGTTTTGGTTTAGATAAAGATTACTTATTTTTATAAGCTGGTGTGGTGTCCATTTGTAGTGTTTTCACTGTACTACTATAGGTTTTCACAAATGCTTTACCCACGGCCTCTGGGATAAGCCTGTCTGCTCCTGCCAAGCTACCAAGGGGGTGAGCAGGCGTTATTTTAGAACCCTTTACGCTGAATAGAAGCAAGGGTCCCAATTTGGCCAAAGGTACCTACCTGTGCCAACTAGAGACCCCCATTTCTGATAGTATTGTTTTAGTTCTTCTTCATATTTTACATGATCTGCTTAATCTCTCGAAAACCTCTACTTTTGTTCAAGGCTTTTACATTTTTTTGGGGTACTTTTAATTCCACAGAATACCACTTCTCAGAAGGGCATCTTCTAGAGGATTTGCTGACTGTCAAGAGGGTGCATTTATCTAAGGAGCTTAGAATCACCTCATTTAGTGATTCAATATGCTTAGTAAATTGTTTC
Source organism: Lissotriton helveticus (assembly GCF_964261635.1). Classification (NCBI taxonomy): domain Eukaryota; kingdom Metazoa; phylum Chordata; class Amphibia; order Caudata; family Salamandridae; genus Lissotriton; species Lissotriton helveticus. The sequence goes on along the minus strand of NC_136068.1, from coordinate 1,417,939,420 downwards.
TCTATATCATTCTAAGGGAGAGTGAAATGATTGGAGAATCATTCCTCAGTTATGCGACTCCAAGTTCTCTTGGAGTTTGGCTCAGATAATGTCCATTCACAAGTGGACCAAAGAAATCAATAGCAATTCTCTCCCAAGCACGATGTGGCAAGTCTAACATGTTCAATGGGCGCTGAATGATATGCGATGAAAGACAGTTGCATATATGAAAAGTCTTTAATTAATTTTTTACCCTTTCATCGAGAAACGGAAACCAGACTCAATCACAGACAACTCTCCAGGTTGCAGCTATTCCTCAATGTCCCTCATGGGCAACATCAATTGCTTGTTGCTGTGTAAAAGACAGTTTATGTGCCTCGAAGAATGAGGCCTTCTTGGGTCACTGTAAGTTCATCTCTTACATTTTTGAACTTCAAATACTCATTGTCAGTAGTGAAAGGAGTGCTGGCTTCATGATTGATGAGCAATAATGTGTTTTAATCTTAACATCTCACTATCTTGGATCGGCGCAGTGACGATTTGTTCTAAAGACACGGCAGCAGGTGTGTAAGATTTCACAATAAAATTTATGTAGGCCTCTGCTGTATTAGAGGGTGTACCAGGGCATTGTAGGGGCACTCTTGAAAACAAATTGGCTTGATTCAGATCATTCCCTGGATGATGAATAATCATATAGTTGTATTCGTGTAACCTCAAACCCCAGCATTCAATTTGAGGAGGCATTTTGGATTGCTAAATGTCCTCCACAGTGCTTGATGATCAGTCACTACAGTGAAAGGCTTTCCGTACAAGAAGACATGGACATTTTCACAGGCCCAAACCACTGACCAACTTTCTTTCTCAGGTTGCAAGTAAGCAATTTCTGTTTGTGACAAGCTCTTACTGGCAAATACCATGATATGTCTCTGGGCATTTGTCTGTCCGCTGTGCTGGGAAAGGATTGCGCCCAACCCAACAAGACTAGCATCAACTACAATCTCTGTATGCAGTTTGGGATCAAGTAGGCCACGACAGTGGCACTCTTAATGGCTTGCTCGATGTATTGGATGCTATTTTTACACTATCATGACCAAAGAAAAGATAAGTTGTTTTTCGTGAATTCTCGTAATTGTGCAGTGTCCATAATAAATGCTCGTATGTATCTCGAATAGTAACTGGCCAGTCCAAGAATGGATCGTAACATAAAACTGTTTTATGGGGAATTTGCAGTAGACAATGTTTATACTTTTGCTGGATTAGGTTTCATACCCACATAAGAAAAGACATGGACTAATTCACATTAGTCGACATTCAGAGTTAAGTCTGCATTGGTCAACAAATAGCATACTTGCTTTGCCACATTCTTTCTGTGTGACTTCGAAAGATAATATGACATTGCTATAGTTAAAGGCATTTACTACAGGATGTATGATATGTCGAATGATGTCTTGAAAATGTTCTGCAGTAGAGGATACACCAAAGCTCAATTGCTTATAGCAAAACAGATCAATATGAGTACAAAATGTTTGCAATGTACCTGGAGTCTTCTTCAACTCCAATTGGTGATATCCTTTATTAAAGTTGCGTTGAGAGAAGAATTTTGCACCATTCAGTTGAGTTACTGTATCAGCAATGTGCGGACCTGGATGTATCTCTCTCTCAATTGCTGTGTTGGCCTGAAGCATGTCAACGCATATGCTTACAGCTTATTTATTGTCTCTTTTGGGCACTACTACAATGGGAGAAACCCCCGGTGTCGGACCAGTGGAGAGTTCAATGATGTCATGTTTAAGTAACAAATAAAGTTTCTTTTCAACAGTTCCTTGTAAGTGAAACATGATTTGTCGATGTCTTTGAGCAACAGGACGAACATTCTCATTTATGTGTAACTTTAGTTTCATTGTTTCGAGTTTTCCTAGCCCATGAAATAACAAATGAAATTGACTTACAATTTCAAGATGAGCTTTCATATTGTAGTTCATGAATATCAGTCCTATATCAGCAGCAGTAATAAAACTCATCAAATAGGTACTTCAGGCTGTTCCTTGAAGTACACGAATAGGCACGTGTACCATATTTTTCTTGTATTTAAACATGGCTGCAAAGGATCCTTGACTTTTAGTTTAAGCAGGCCATGTGTATTCTTTTGTCTTTGACATAGTACATTGTGGTAATGGAGACAGTTTTTGGAACTTCTTCTCAGGTATGATATTTATCGAAGCACCACTGTCAGGTATGAATGGTATTGAACACTCATCTATTTTTAAAGAGATCTTCAGACAATGTTTGAATGTGTTTGGTGCTTTTGGTGCATTTATATATATATATATATATATATATATATATATATATATATATATATATATATATATATATATATATATATAAACAATGTATTTTGTGGTAAAAAATGTGTGGTAAAGGCACAACGTGGTAAAAACCTCTGTGTAAAAGCAGTTTCCCTCATAGGCTAGCATTGGGAATTCTCTAATATATTTTAAAGTGGTAATTCCTGATAAAAAAGGAATGATGTTGCCATTTTTTGGTATGTTTAGAATAGTGTTGATGAATCCTGATTACTGGGGTAGTTGGATTTTACATTACTATTTTAGACAAGCCAGCTTTAGAAAGCGGGCATTTCTCTGTGCTCATGACTTTTTGCGCTTTGCAGCTTGACTCTAATACACGTCTGAGCTAGGGTGACAGCTGCACTTGGTGCATATTTTGCAGACAGCCACAATACAGGAAGGGCTGAGTGTGACAAGCAATACATCTGCATAATGATAGTCTTCCTGGGCTGGGAGAGGGAGAATGTGTTCACAGTTTACATTTGTATAGGCTGTGTCCCCTGCCCCCACACAAAGGGCCGATTTACCCACTACTGATTGTCTGGAGCCAGGGCTGCGTACAAAAGGGGACTGTTGCACACCTTTGAGGGTTCCTTTGAAGTCCTGGGTCTGTGACCCCATGTTTTGAGATACTGCATGGACTTATAACCAGATGCTGCTGTCTCTATCTGCTGCACATTGCCAGAGGACTGCTGTGCTACCATGAGGTACTGTCATTTTGACTACTTTGCTTTGTTGTGCTGACCTGCTGCCTGCTGAGCTGCCAGAGGGACTGCCACTCTGCGAGAAGGGACTTTGTGTGCTGGCCTGCTGCCTGCCTGCTCTTTGCACCCTCAGTGATCTCCAGTGACTGGTGGGCTGGCTCACTCCCTGTTCGTGTGGAATCTAGAAGGATTCCAGTGGACAGCCTAAAACTAGTTGTGGGTCTCTGAGTCTGTCAATTTGAAAACTCCAAGGGACATCACGTGGTGAGTGCTTGTCTCTCCAGTTGGCATTTAGGGAAGTGCTCCCTCGTGCCAAGGAGTGTGGTGCATGCTGAACACTTCATTCTTGGCTGCACTTATGGCGCTCCTCATACCTGTGAATTGAACAAAGTACATCATATCCGTCCCTCAGAATATTTATTCAATCAGTGGAGGAGTAGCGCCACTTCCCTGTGAGCACTTCAGGAACAGCACCCCTGGGACCTCGACTGCCATGTGCACACTGGCACCAAGGGATTCTCTGCTCAGTTTTTGCAGTCATTCCCTCATGTGGCACCCAAAGTCAGAGACGCGTGGTCCTTGTAACCAGGGGTGAGCCAGGCTTCCGCGGCTTGTCTGCCCGGCCCTGCCCCCAGACTAGCGCATATGTTGGCAGTCCGCAACGGAGCATGGACCTTAGGTTATTGGCCCGATCCCCACAGCAGACTCACGGGTGAGTGGGCCCCCAGGGAGTTGCCTAGCCATCCTGCACTGCCTTTGTGGGTGGCGCTATTTTCTTCCTACCAAGAGGACACAATCGGATGGCCACGGAGTGCTCCGGGTTCACCAACACCAAAGAGGCATGGAAGAAACCACCACAATGGATCGCACACCGCTAGCCCCTCCTCCTGATCGCCCCTAGGTACTCTGGTACATGAAGTGCGTGAAATTCGAAGAATGACTGTAAAGTTCGTGAGTGGTTCACCTGAGTAGGTGCAAGTATGTACTTGTTGTTGCCAAGAATCTCTAGACCCGAGACATGGCCCGGGTTTCGGGATATCTTCCCTCATCAGTAGAGAACGTATCTGGGGTGGAGAAGAAGGCCGCCAAGTAACCGTCACAGGCCTCGTTGCCTAACAGGCTTCGCAGGTGCGTCTCCAGAAGCTTGTCAGCTTAAAAGGCTCAAGGGAGCCCGAATAGAAGAAACCACTGCAATGGATCGCACACCGCTAGCCCCTCCTCTGGATCGCCCCTAGGCACTCTGGTACATGAAGTGCGCGAAGTTCGAAGAATGACTGTAAAGTTCGTGAGTGGTTCACCTGAGTAGGTGCAAGTATGTACTTGTTGTTCCCAAGAATCTCTAGACCCGAGGCATGGCCCGGGTTTCGGGATATCTTCCCTCATCAGTAGAGAACGTATCTGGGGTGGAGAAGAAGGCCACCAAGTAACCGTCACTGGCCTCGTTGCCTAACGGGCTTCGCAGGTGCGTCTCCAGAAGCTCGTCAGCTTAAAAGGCTCAAGGGAGCCCGAATAGAAGAAACCACCGCAATGGATCGCACACTGCTAGCCCCTCCTCCGGATAGCCCCTAGGCACTCTGGTACATGAAGTGCGTGAAGTTCGAAGAATGACTGTAAAGTTCGTGAGTGGTTCACCTGAGTAGGTGCAAGTATGTACTTGTTGTTCCCAAGAATCTCTAGACCCCGAGACATGGCCCGGGTTTCGGGATATCTTCCCTCATCAGTAGAGAACGTATCTGGGGTGGAGAAGAAGGCTGCCAAGTAACCGTCACAGGCCTCGTTGCCTAACAGGTTTCGCAGGTGCGTCTCCAGAAGCTCGTCAGCTTAAAAGGCTCAAGGGATCCCGAATAGAAGAAACCACCACAATGGATCGCACACCGCTAGCCCCTCCTCCGGATCGCCCCTAGGCACTCTGGTACATGAAGTGCGTGAAGTTCGAAGAATGACTGTAAAGTTCGTGAGTGGTTCACCTGAGTAGGTGCAAGTATGTACTTGTTGTTCCCAAGAATCTCTAGACCCGGGACATGGCCCGGGTTTCGGGATATCTTCCCTCATCAGTAGAGAACGTATCTGGGGTGGAGAAGAAGGCCGCCAAGTAACCGTCACAGGCCTCGTTGCCTAACAGGCTTCGCAGGTGCGTCTCCTGAAGTTCGTCAGCTTAAAAGGCTCAAGGGAGCCCAATAGAAGAAACCACCACAATGGATCGCACACCGCTTGCCCCGCCTCCGGATCGCCCCTAGGCACTCTGGTACATGAAGTGCGTGAAGTTCGAAGAATGACTGTAAAGTTTGTGAGTGGTTCACCTGAGTAGGTGCAAGTATGTACTTGTTGTTCCCAAGAATCTCTAGACCTGAGACATGGCCCGGGTTTCGGGATATCTTCCCTCATCAGTAGAGAACGTATCTGGGGTGGAGAAGAAGGCCGCCAAGTAACCGCCATCCAAACCTCAACGAAACCTAATTCTTGTGTGTGTTGTTATGCTTTTAGACAAATTTGAAATGGAACTTATGGGCTGCATATTCCAGCTGGTGTTCTCCGGGACCAAACTGCTAAAGAAACTGACTGTGAGGAGGGAAAGAACTTTATGACAAAGGTGGCACAGAAGCTTGTCTACTGAGTAGAGGATGATGGATTCTAAAACCAATCACAGTGGTCTAGGACTTGGGTCACAGATCACATTGACCTAGATGTGTCAGCCTTGCCTGCCAAATGGTGAGTGCAACAGGGAAGTATCTAGGGGAGGACACCTTATAGATGTAGATGGAGCACTGAGGACAGCGGCTGAGTTCAGATGTTTGCTGAAATTGCTCCAGGTGTTCATTTCGACAGATGCACTTTCAGGACAGAGGGGCATCTCTATATGACCTAGAAGATGGAGCGGAACGGTTCTGTACCTTATGACTGATAAAATATGCCTATATGACAAGGTGAACTAGTTTAGCGATTGGCCTGTTAAAATCGGTCTTTACAGATTTCCAGGTGGTGGATTTGGAAGTAGTTTGGTTTTGTGTAGAGGAGCCATTCTTCGGATACCCCACCCAGTCCCCTCCCGCTCCTAAATCTGGCACAGAGTATAGGAAATGCTACGCTCTATATGGGCTGCTGTGCTATGTTACAGGGGAGAGGTTGAAGGGGTCAAGCCATTGTATTCCGAGAAGTTCGGCTGCTTTAATCTTGAATTTACCATTTGTTATATAAAAAAAACATCTTTCGTTCCTGTTGTTCCTGTTTAACTATTTATCAGCAACACTTCAGCCTCCGAGACAAACATTTCAACTGTGAGTAGTCCATGGAACAAAAGTTTCCTTGATTTTCCTGCCTGATCTCTGTTATTGTTGATAGTGAATCTAGAGTTAAACATTGTTAACGCTCTGAGGAGCAGGGGAATCAAGTGCTAGTTACGTGGATGGTACGGAAGTGGCTTCGTACGCACGATAGCAATGTAAATATATAATTTCATTGACATGTTGATATGTAGTTTACAAACAAGTACGTTAAGCAAAACTAACTTGCTTTATTTCACGTTTAATGCTTCTTGAAAAGTCATAAGCTTCCGCTCTCTTGCTTTCCCTTTGACCTTTGCTAAGTGCAGCGACTCTGTTTACACTGGACAGATACTCCATCTATCTAGTCAAAATATCTGTCTGGGAGAGTGCAGGTCACTTCCTCTATGGATAATTTATACGTTTCAGCATTAGGTGAAAGTGTTAACGTGTTTTCTGCGATATTCAGTTTTATGTCAAGAATGGAGCTTAGTTCTCTACATATATTTTTTAATTCTTCTCTTAGCCGGGGGCAAATATCCAGTAAATATAAAGAGATGAAATCCGAACGTTATGCCTCATTTGGAAAGGTAAAGCCTATGATGGATGCTGTTTAGCACCCCTGTTAAATTCGGAACCCCAGGTACAGATTTTTTAAAGGGTGTGATAAACAGAACACCACCCTCAATGGTCTGAGGGTTAACATCGTAGCCTAGTGTTATGCGACTAAGATATACGAGTGCTACTCGATAAGAAACTGTAATTCCTATATATAAAGTTGTGTTTTATTTTCTTGTTAAATATGGCACACAGTGAGAGCCAGTAGTAGGAATATAGCTTTCGATTTGGGTTATTCGTTGCTCTGACATTAAAGCAGTGAAACACTGGGCTCTGAAGCCGGGGATGGAGGAGACTGATATGTCGCATTCACCGAATCTCCGCAGACCTAAACTTTGGTGGAGGGAAGTAAACCTGGGGCATCATTTATGAAAAGTGACGCATTGCTGGAGTGTGTCACAAAAGTGACGCAACTCCAGCAATGCGTCCTTTCACATGGGGCAAGCCCCATGTGAAAGGTATGCTGTTAGGCAGGCGTAAGATTTTGACGCATTTGAGTCCTAGAAGTGGCGCAGTGAAATCTGGTAGATTTCACTGCGTCACTTCTACGACCCTTTCTTGCGTGGGAACACCCCCCTGCATACATTATACCATGCGTAGGTATAATGTAGCGCAGGGATTTACCAAGTGATGCATCTCCCTAGATGAGTCACTTTGTAAATATGACGCAACATGGCACATTTTTTACACTGCTGGTGCGTCACAAAAAGTGACGCACCGGCGGCCTAAAAGTGACGCAAGGGCTCATAAATAAGCCCCCTGCTTCTTGCACCACCAGCCGCCATCTTCCATGCCAGCTGCAGGGATTTGAGTCAAGGACGCACTGCTGAGTCTATGTTTCTGTTAGTAGCTCTGTACTTACAGGTTGTGTATTATTTTTAAATAATAAAGCTTCTTCTCTACTTTTACTTTATAGACTTTATACAACGAGACTGCCTAGGTGAACATTAAAATCTTTCGACTGCTTTAGGTAGAGGGAATTCATCCCGCAACACCCTTTGGGAGTGCCCAGTTCCTGCCTCATCAAAAGCACGAGCAGGACCTTAAAGAACTGCTCGTGCCCTTGTGGGGGCTATTTAGGCCGTTTGACCATACAAAGTAAAGGCACTTTATGTAACCGAAATACAGGGATTGGGTGGTGAAGACCCAGAGGCAAGAAGATAGGAACGTTACCTTGGCTGTGCCTTAGCATAAGAACGGAGCCTCCCAGCAAACCCCACACTTGGAATGGAACAATATGGCCTCTCGGGAGCTCTTAGTCCCACCTGACTGTTTAACACAGGGGGTTGAGAGTTCTGAGAGCTGGGCATTTGAAATGCAAACTACATCGCAGACTCAGGTTTTGCATCATTCATCGATCTACCTTTGTTCTCTTTCCTCGCACGACTCGCACTAGGTAGGGATCAGCTCTACTACACCTCTTCCTGTCCAACCAGCAACTTATAATACACAAGTAAACTGCAATATACAGAATAAATCCAGACTGAAGAACTCTGGGATGAAAACATCCCCTTTATTCAAAGTTACTTATCTCTAATTCTGTGTTACTATGGCCCACTACACGCTCACTCGATAATATTTTATAAGAAGTAATATATAGCCTCCCCCTACCCAAAAAGGATTTTACCAACCAGTTCAGAGCTTTATGGTAATACAGCAGTACTTCTCCCATGGCTTTCTTCCTCTAATTGGTCACAGAACCCAGTGGTTTCCACTATTCATGACATGTAGTTTGGTACCATTGTAAATTGTAAAATTGTACATTGATACTTGTATAGCGCACTACTCACCCGCAAGGATCTCAAGGCGCTTGTACGAATACGAATAGCGCTGTGGAACCCATCCTGGCTTTCCCTGTGAGGTGTCCACTCCTGGGCACCCCCAAGGGGGAGGCCAGGCATCCTTAGCGTTGTGGGGGCCGTTGTGGAGATTAAGCAAGCTATTGCCCAGAGTTGCAGAGGGGGACTCCATGATTGGAAGAGGCACCGAGGCGAGAATTATCAGGTCCGTGGAATTTTGAGCCCAAGACCGGGGAATTGAACCCTGGTCCCGGGCTAGACCTCTGCATCAAGGTCTGCCGCTCTAACCATTGAGCCACACTTCTCCACCGTTAGACTGTCTATTTTATTTGTATTGCCCCATATGCTGCAAAAGCTACTTCAGTGCACTAACACAAAACGCTTGACAGAATCTACAACAACATAGTAAAAATAAGTATACACTCTCCCCATACAATGTTAAGAAGTATCCCCAACCCCAAAGATATAGCTGAAATTCTCATGTTCTAAGATTATTACCACGCTCGTTGGAAATCACGTGTTTTCTTTGTTAGACCCACACCCACTACATTAGTGGCATGCTTCATCATGTGGTCTCATCCTGATCCATAAAAAGTACAATGGGCTTGAACATGTCCCAGGGGGCACTTTTGAGGTGATTCAAGATGGGTCTGAGAACAGTTTTGGCTGTTCAGTTATGTTTAAATACCAATGCAGGGCCAAGAAAGGGATATTATGACCATGTTTACCCTACTAGTCTGTCGACTTGTTTCAGCCCTAGTAAAATGGTCTCTCATGGTCCAGGACTGAGGACAAGGCAAGTGATCCAGATTCTTCTTTGTGTCTACCTTTCGAATTAGAAGGGGCAAAAACAACATACAACACTCAAATCTAGATACCGTCTCATCTTGATTCCCTAGTTGGAAATTTTGTCAGGCAGCATTGGAGGTGGGGGGAAAATGTCCCTGTAGTCACACATTTGTCAAGGGTGCCAATTCACCTGGGGGTGCACCGAACTCCTCCATTGTAAAATGAACTTTGAAAAATAAAAACCTCTTTTATTGCAAAGGGTGGGGGACGCATCTCAAACATCTTAGTAGTGCACACTTACAAAACGTGGCTCAAAATATTTAGGGTGCGACTCTGCTCTCCCCACCCGCCACCCCATCCATGGTGACTTTTTTGTATCTTATTGATTGACTAGGTTCTGATGGGGTGCAGATTACTGTGTGGGCATTGGCCGTAAGTAATATAAGGAGGTAGTAGTCATCAGTAAGTGGTGTGTCCATACATATCACCACAGCTGAATGTGTACCACAAGATATATAGCACTTTTTAAAGCCTGAATGTGAAAGAGGTCATATTATCTTGATATTAAACTATGCATTGTTGGTTATTATTTGAATTTAAATAAGCACTTATGCTTCAAGGTAAATATTTGAACGCAGGTAAACACTTTGTTGTGTATTGTGTAAAATGCAGACTGTCACCCAATGACTATAAGTGGTTTGACATCTCTTTATGAAGCTTCTTCATCCTGTGAGCCAATGTAACAATACCATTTCTATAATAATGGGGCTGTCTACCAGTTTAGCATTTTTTCTGGGTCTGATGGCTCAGTGAACTAATGCTTCCACTCCAGAAACCCGTGTTTGACCTCTTGACCATGGGTTCAAATCCCTGCCGGTTCACTCAACCTAATGGGTAACAAACACCTGTTATCCATTTCGGAGATGCTCCAAGGAGTGAACGTACTCTTGAATTATACGCGTGTGTTATGTTACTGATGTCTAAAGATGCTAGGGCGTTAATCGTGAGCTTTGCAACCCATTTGATTTAACGAAGGATACTAGAGGTTGGCTTTAGGTCAATTTCTACCAACATTTATGTTAGTCTGAAGTAATCGAGAGATAACGTTGCTTTTACAAATGATTTAGACTGCACATGATAAAGTGAAGAGTAAAGACTCCATAGATACTACAGTTGGTTAAATCCTTCCAATAAAATATGGACAGACAAAACCTATCAATCACGTTTATAGGTCGTGTTCGCCTGTCCCTCAGTACACTGAACAGAGTTGCTAGTTTATACACTTGAGGCTGTGTTTGTGGAGGATTGAGTGTTCTAAATGTTCAGTGGAACAGTTTAACAAGGATGTTCGTACACATGCGTTTCTCGGGGAGGAGTCTGGAGTGAAGTTATAAAGTTGATTTCTTGAGAAGGCCACCTGAAACATATTAAGTTTGAAACGTGTTGACTGTATGAGGCAGATACAGCATGAACTGTACAGCTTCCAAGGGCTATTTAACTAGGGGAATCAGCTTCAACTACTGCTGCAGATGCCCCAGATTGACCACTAAATGCCAATCTTAGACTAATATACAGAATATCGCAATTAGACATGTACTGAAATTATATAGTTTATCCTAGACTTAAGGTGCACAATCACAAACTGAGAATGATGCTCAGAAATTGCGTAGAACATGAGATGCATAGAACTTGTATGGGACTTCACAAAATGAAGATGCACAGGAATTGAACGGAACTTTACATAGCAGTGATACACAAGAAGGAAATGGAATATCTGAAACTTACGATGAGCATAAATTGTATTGAAAAGCACAGCTTGAGAAGCTCGGAAGTGGGTGGAACACATCTGTGCATATTTCTTTTGGCATTTAATGTTGAATGGACCTTGCTTCTAGGTACTGGGAGTGCACTGTACGGACAACAAATCTATTGTATAAGAAGTATATCAGACATGAGGTAATGTGCCTAGAAAATAAGGATGTTTGGGGTCCCACTTGATATCATGCTACAGAAACGAAAATGTAGTAGGGGAGCATCTGTAACACGTAATCAAGAAAAACAAATTGCTGGTTTTCACTTTCTATGAGAAGCACATGATTTATTGGTCAAATGTTGAGGGTGTGAACTTTTTTTAACTGGAAACCTTAAAAGAGGCCTTTCTATAGTAGCCCAATAGGCCACCTTAACAACCAAACACTAATGTCAATTTTAGATATACATTTCCAGTTTCCCAATAATTATGGGCTTTTGTTAGTATGTATTTTATAGAAAGGGTAAGTGCTAGAATTATTATGGGGCTAATTAATTACCATAAACAGGTTTCAGTTATAGCCTTGGTATCTGTCTCATGTGCTAGTGCAATTGTATTTTCGTATGTAATGTATTTCTAGAGCGCATTAGACTGGAAGGTATGAAAGCACTAAGAACAGAAGAGAAACAGAGCGAACAGTGGCAACCCAAAACGAACAAACCACCTGCAGTGCAAGCCCCAATAGAAGCCTAATCAACAAAAAGCCACTGTGAAAGCCTGTTCCCCCTACCTGGCTTTCTTGCATCGTGAAATGCTACCTTATGGCATCTCGCGAATATGTGAAGACATCCCGCATTCAAAAATCCCGCATACCATGACTCCGCATTAATTACAACGCGGAGCCATTACTCCGCAGTAAAATCACTCCGCAAAATTTAACCCCGCATATAACTTTACAACGCATGCCTTTACAACGCAAAGGAATGGGTGGTGAAGTTATATGCGGGGTAAACTTAGAAAATGTACTTACACTATATATATATATATATATATATATATATATATATATATATATATATATATATGTGTGTTTACATATACATATACATATAAATATATATATATATACCAATTAATGCATATGTATATAAATATATATATATTTAACATTTATATATTGTTTTAAATAATAAAAAAAATATATATATATAATTTTAAAAATACTCTTTTCACCCTTAAAACTAATACCACCCTGCTCCCTTAAAATACCCCAGCACCCCAAAATCCTAACCAACCCTTACTCCTTAAAATACCCCAACACCCTGAAACACTAACCCATCTTAACCCTATAAATATACCCTGTACCCCAAAACCCAAACCTATCCCTAAACCCTAAAAATCCCCCTGTACCCCAAAACCAAAACTTACCACAACCCTAAAAATACCCCTGTACCCCAAAACCCAAACCTAGCCCTGAACCTTATAAATACCCCTGTACCCCAAAACTCAAACCTAGCCCTGAACCCTAAAAATACCCCTGTACCCCAAAACCCAAAAATACCCCTGAACCCTAAAAATACCCCTGTACCCCAAAACCCAAACCTACCCCTGAAACCTAAAAATACCCCTGTACCCCAAAACCCAAAAATACCCCTGAACCCTAAAAATACCCCTGTACCCCAAAACCCAAAAATACCCCTGAACTCTAAAATACCCCTGTACCCCAATACCCAAACCTACCCCTGAACCCTAAAAATACCCCTGTACCCCAAAACCCAAACCTACCCCATAACCCTAAAAATACCCCTGTACCCCAAAACACAAACCTACCCCTGAAACCTAAAAATACCCCTGTACCTCAAAACCCCAAAATACCCCTGAACCCTAAAATACCCCTGTACCCCAATACCCAAACCTATCCCTTAACCCTTGAATACCCCTGTACCCCAAACCCCAAAAATACCCCATAACCCTAAAAATACCCCTATACCCCAATACCCAAACCTATCCCTTAACCCTTAAATACCCCTGTACCCCATAACCCAAATCCACCCTTAAAATACCCCTGAACCCCTAAAACATATACCCCAACACCCCCAAACTAAAACCATATACTTACCTTACACTTAAATATAAAAAAAAATGCTTTTACCATTCATGCTTTTACAACGAATTTCGTTGTAAAAGCATGCGTGGTAAAAGCATATAACACATAATGGCATGCGTTGTAATATTTTGCGGAGTAACAGTACCTGCGTTATGATGATGGTATGCGGAGTAAAGGTATGCGGAGTAAAAAATGCGGAGTGAAGGTGTTTTACCGCATCTCACTGATCTCAAAGGTCTACAAGGAACTTACCATTTCAGGGTTGTCCTAAAATAGCCTGATTCCTGAGAGTGGAAGGCTTTATGTGTCAAGCAAAGCGTTTAAAGGATAGACATTTCTTTATCGACAGCCAGTGAAGATATCTCAAACCTTCCCTTACCAAGGAATGTTTGGGTACTCCCTGGACTAGGCGTGCAGCCGCATTCTGAATGATTTGGAGCCTGTTTAATGAAAGTTGGTTGATATTTATGTACAAATCATTGTAGCCAAGCTGGGAGATGATGAGTGCAATGACCACTGATGCCCTGAGCTTTTTCGGAAAAAGAAGCAGTATTTTCTTCGAGATCTTGATCATCCAAAAGCAAAAACTTACCATTCTATTGACCTGGGTGTCGAAGGTCAAGGTGCTTTCAAACATCACACCCATGTTTTTGGCTGCCGCCACTGGGATAGGTAAAGTACCACAGGAATCTGGCCACCAACATTTAGTCCAGATTGAACTGTGCACTCCGAAAACCATGATCTCGGTTTTCTCCCCATTGATTTTAAGCCAGTTGGGGGGCGCTAGAGGCTAGAGGGTGCACTGCGGGATGGCTGCCTATTGAGACGGCTCCGCCGGTCAGGTACAGCATCTGGCGATAAATCCAACACTGCGGATCCCAAATGGACTGTTATTGACATTTATGTCAATCGGAACAGTCTGTCCCCAAGATGCATACCACAGGAAATCTTTAAATTGCTGCTGGAGTCAGAAAAACACCCTTATCAGCTCGATGTCTGATGAGGACCGGAGTGCACAAGATGGCGGCGCCCTGAAGTAGTGTCGACTCGGAGCGAGCGCAGACCACAATACTGCTCCGGGATGCGTACAATGCGGTAAATTTTAATTGCGCATAATGCCCAAGGGAGACGGATGTGTATTTCCCCCACTTAAGCGCTCTGCAAATGTAGACGAGCGCATCATAAGGCATACTCTGCAGGCAAACCGACATGCCTCCACAAAATGGCAGACCGCGGTAACAGCGGTATGAAGGAGGACATCATTTGCTTCTGACGGCAAAATTTCCCTGCTCCTGTAAGCGCAAAAATAACAGCTAAGGACTGAAATTATGCTAAACCTGCCCATCGCTGGTGTAATTCAGTGTATTGCTACCTCCGTGTGAATGTACCTAACATGCTGGCGACTGCTGCGATGGTAGCGTATGGACCATACTAGCGGCGATGTCTTGCTGTGCCGCAGCCTAAATAAGGAAGTATGCTCAAGTCATGCATGCTAATGGGTAGGGGCCCAAACTGTCGGTTTTAAATGGTGCAGTTTGCTGTAAGTGCACAGATATGGCCAGGGTTCTGTAGAGTGTTGTGATAACCATACACTGATAGCATTGCAGACTGCAATCTGTGTTGTGTGCTACACTGTATAGATCCTTCTGGCTACAACAAATGCTGCACGGTCCTCATGAATGCTGGAGTTGCCGGTCTGGCCTAATTGTGGCGGGATCGCGGAACATCTGGAATGTAAGAAATGTGGAGGTGCACCTATAGAGAAGCCTTTGGGTGACCTGCATCCACATGGTGGCTGGGAAATCCTGCAAACAAGAAGTGCTGTGTGATATTTGCAACTCCTTCTACTGGATGCCTGTGCACGGTGCTGTATGATTGGTATTATTGGGCTGACGGCAAGGCTACCATCTGAGGCTGTGCTACTCCGGGATAGGAAGCAACCACACAGTGCTGCACTAATTCTGAGGTCAGGCGCAACACTAACTATACCCATTTGCAGTGTTGATTCGAGTAAATATGGGTAAACCGGATAGACAGCAATCCAAATTGTCATTTGAGGCTAAAAGGCAGACAAAAGGCGTGACTGCGCATTCTGACACTGAGCTAGAAGCAGAAACTGCGTCGGGTAATGTCATGGAGAATGTCCTTCAAGCCATACAACAGAGTCTGCAAGACATCAATGGAAAATTGGACTCTCTTGCTCAACGGGTTGACAACATGTCGGCTAAACTGGATAAACAGGGAGAACGTCTGGATGAGGCCGAAAATCGGAGAACAGCAGTTGAGGACGAATCACATGTCACGAAGTGTGCGGACATGGCAAAGTTACTGGAGGTGATTAAAAACAAGGCGGAGGATTTGGAAGCAAGGTCCCGACATAATAACATCAGAATTGTAGGAGTCCCTGAGTCTACAAATACCGGACGGATGGAGACCTATGTGGAAGACATGCTTTGCAAAGTCTTTGGCTCCAATAATTTCTCGTCGGTCCTGATAGTGGAGCGTGCACACAGATCCCTGGCCCCAAAACCGCCACCAGGCACCACTCCAAGGCCCATTGTCGCCCTTGTCCTCAATTATAGGGATGCAATATTGAGGATGGCAAGAGAGAAGTAGCAAATTAAGTTCCAGGGCAACACGCTGGCATTGTACCCAGATTTTACGATGCCAGTTCAACTAGCGCGTAAGGACTTCCACCCAGCGAAAAAGAAACTTCGTGAATTAGGTGCAATGCTCTACCCAGGTAGGCTGAAGGTAACGTGTGATGGGAATTCTACAATCCTCCAGACACCAAAGGCGGCACAAGGCTTCCTTAAGGAAATAGCCAGCAAACGCAAAGAGCAACAGCGCACTGAGCAGCATCAGGAATCATAGTGAGGGGAGACTGAACAGGAAAGTATCCTTAGGTTTACTCTCACTGTGGACTGTTGGAAAAAGATTGTCACCTACAGCAACGGCTAACTCCACTGGAACACTCAAGCTGATCATTCAATGCACTGCACTGGAAGTAGATGGGATGGTCAGCTGATAATACGGCCGGGAATGTAAGCTGTATGTACTACCTACGAACAAATGCAGAGGCCTGGCCAACCTATGTCTGGGCAGCAACTTGATGTTGATGTGTGGTAGCACGGACTACACGTGGATTGTTCCGCTACAAGAGGGGACCATGGACACAGAATTTCTATTTCATCAATGGCTGAGTGTTGTACTTATTGGTCTCTGGGCTCACTGGAAAGTTTGCCGTTGCGCTACGATATGATAGTAATGAGACCATCAAACATGGTAGAAATGTATTGCTACTGGGAGTGGGGGAGTGCACTATGCATATCATTGCAGTTGTAGCTGTGTCAACTGACGGGTGGAGACGACTATAGCATTTCTGTACTTTTTTTACTTAGGTCTTCACGTTGAATGTTTGGATTTCTAAGGTGACATGTGCATGGGGGACAGGCACTTACTACCTTCATGCAATGCCTAGATATGATTACTATATGAACAGTTTCTTTTATGTGATAATTGTCCTATTTTGGTAATGTTAGATCTACATTACTAACGTATACCTGACCACATCCACTACGATGGATGTAGATTTGTGCATCTGGCGGACCCCCCAGGTGGGAGTTCCCCAGAAAAAGTTATGTTTGTTTGCTTGTTCTTTCAACTAAGGGAATGGCTTTGGCATGGTTGGGATGCTGCAGTGGGTGGGGGTGGGAGGGGAACTGTTGGAAAATGTTGTGTAGACCATGGTCTTTGAGAGACATCGCGGATATCCAGATTAACTTCACTATGATTGTTGTCGCTAACTGTATACTAAGCAACGCTCAATGAACAAAGCATGTAGATAGCAATGCATCACACTATGTGTTAATATCTAGAGATAACTACTACTAAACTGCCACCACTCCACCTAAATGTAATCACTTGGAACGTGTAGGGGGGCTTAACAACCCAAAGAAAATCGTCAAATATATACATACTTCGAAAGACATCATATTGATATTGCCCTCCTCCAGGAAACACATCTTGCACCCACTTGCAAAAGTTACATCGGGCCTAAATGGGTGGAGACAATACACATTTCCTCATACTCTTCGTACTCCAGGGGGGTAATGGTTTTGCTTAAAAAAGGGACACAGTTTAATTTAGACAATACTATCACACACAACCTTGGGCGCTATGTTATTATCACGTGGACACTCAGGGGCAGCGACTAGCGTTGATAAATGTCTATGGCCCCAACATAGATGACCCCGACTTCTATCATATGATCTGGCGTAAACTTAATGACCAATCCGATATAACTGTACTATGGGGGGTGACTTTAATGCTGCACTGAATGACAATCTAGATTGATCAGGTACTTCAACAGAACCACACCGGAAGGCAGTGGGGATGTTAGAGGACATTATGACTGAAACACACCTCCATGACATTTGGAGAATGCGTAATACGGGACGAATGGAAGCTACACATTCTTCAGCGGTGCACAATAGCTGTTCCCATATAGACTACTGGTTGGGTACCAAAGATGTAGTGTTATGGACACAGAATATATGTCATCTACCCAGAACATTGTCGGATCATAATCCTGTATTATTATCCATAGTTATACCACATTATGTGGAGATTTAATGCAAAAGCGCTATTAGATCAAACATACACTGATACCATTAGTCAGGCTATCACTGAATATTTTGACTTAAGTAAGCCCACCACTGAGGACGCTGGCTTACTATGGGAAGCCTTTAAGGCTACCATTAGGGGTGTTTGTATAAGCACCACTGCGGGCATCTTAAAAGACATATGTAGACAACTTAGCATGCAGGAGGCTACACTAACCACTCTGGAGCACGAGTACGAGCGCACACAGGACACAAACATATTGGGAGACATAAGGGTCGTAATATCTGAATATCAGTAATACGCAGAGGATGAACTTAAATATATCTCAAAATGTCAGATAGCACGGTCCTACGGTGAGGGGGGCCGACCTGGTAGGATTTTGGCTTCCAAAATATGTTCATGCCATCCACCGCAAACAGTTCTAGCTGTCAGGGATACCAATGGTGAGGTACAACGAGATGCACAGGAGAAATTGCGTGAATTTATGAGAACTTATGGTGAATTATATACATCACAACCTACTGCACCACCCTCTGAAATCATGGAATACCTGGCAGATGTAGCAATACCATGTCTCTCTGACACGCAAAGAAACTATTTATTCCTGCTGATAACAGCGGAAGAGGTAACTGAAATTGTCAAACCTCTCCCAAATAGTAAAGCACCAGGCCCCGATGGCTTCACCTGTGAATTTTATAAAGCACTTGTTGATCAACTAGTGCCTCATCTGGTTCAAATGTACGGTGATGCCCATGACCAGCAAATATTACCGCCCACGCTGCGAGAAGCCATGTTAATTGCCCTCCTAAAACCAAACAAAGACCCTGAATGTTGTGAATCATATAGACCACGGTCCCTAATTAATGTGGATACAAAGATTTTGGCCACAATTCTTGCTGCTCGACTACAGCCACTGATGACTAATCTCATATTACCGGATCAATCTAGATTCATACCCTCTAGAGCGACTAACCATAACACCAGAACACTCTTTTCGCACTATCGCATTATTTAATTCCCAGCACAAAAGCAGTGGCAGTTCTTTTAGATGCTGCAAAAGCATTTGATTCTATTGAATGGTCATATCTCCACACTGTTTTATGTCGGATGGGCTTTCCCCCCATCTTCTTACAATGGGTGCAAATATTATATACCAAATCTACAGCACATATCAAGGTTAACCATTACATATCAGACGCCATTCCAATTACGAGGGGAACAAGGCAAGGTTGTCTCCTGTCCCCCTTGTTATTTGTGATAGCCCTTGAACCACTTGCTTGCAAAATTTGGCAAAGACATCACTGCTCTGCACTTCAATTTCCACAAAGACCACTGCATATATCTCTCTATGCGGATGATATGTTATGTTAATTTCGATTTATATAGCGCCAAATCACCGACAGGTCTCTTAGCGCTTGCTTTGGGAACCCGTCCTGGCTTTCCCTGCAAGATAACCCTTACTGGGCATCCCCAAGGTGAAGACCAGGCATCCCATCGCAGTGGGGCTGTAGTGGAGATTAAGTAAGCTATTGCCCAGAGTTGCAGAGTGTGAACCCAAGATTCGAGTAGGCACGAGGCGAGAATTATCGAGTCCGTGGACATTTTGAGCTCAAGACCCTGCCGCGTCGGGAATTGAACCCTGGTCCCGGGTCTGACCTCTGCATCAGAGTCTGCCTCCTCTAACCAGTGAGCCACACTTCTATATATGCGGGATTTTGAGACACATCTGGCCCCCCTACTAAGGGAATATATTAAATTCGGACGGCACTCCGTTCTTCAAATTAACTGGTCCAAATCTCTCATCATACCATTAACAGACACAACGCACCCACACCCGACGGAGTTCCCGCTGGAATGGCAATCAGAACCCGTAAAGTATTTGGGGGTATGGTATCACTGAGATCCAGAAATTGTAATCCGCTCAAACTATGGCAGGGCGATTAGTCTCATGGAGGACAAAATAGAACGCTGGATTCAATTACCTTTAACCTTGGCTGATCGGCTGGCCGTCGTTAAGATGGTAATTTTACCCAAATTTTTATACCTTTTTAACAATATCCCTATTACTCCCCCAACAGCAGTTTTCCACAGGATATCTGCAATCGTGACCCTTTTAATCTGGGCAGGCAAGCAGGCCCGCATCGAATTGCGTGCTCTTATGCTACCTTACTCACTCGGGGGTTTTAAAGTCCCGGATTTTCTTTTGTATTTCTTATGTGCGCAAGCGCAATATGCACACTATTGGTATCATCCAGCCCCTTATCTCACTCATGAGGCCATTGAGGAAGGAGATGCGCTACCAATACCATTAAATGCTGTTATAACACTTCGCAGACCCCCACTGCATAGTGGTGATATAAATACTATTGATACAACTAATAATGCATGGCGTAAGATGGGTAAAATGGCACATAAACTCCCGCTGTATGCCCCTGCACTACCTTTGCATCACCACCCAGAGCTATCCGTTATTCAGGAAGAGGTAGGCATGGGACTGCTGAAACAGATGGGAATTGACACTCTAGGAGACCTGTACCAAAATGGCACTTTTAGAACACTCAAGGACCTAGCGTACATTAGTAATCAGACACTATTGTTTCGGTTCACATATTATAGACTACAGGGTGCAGTCAAGAAATTATATCCCTCGTACCCTGAGGAGCCACCACAATTATCAGCGTTACAGCTGATTCTTACCAAACCTCGAAACACGCACAAGGTATCTAAACTTTATACCAAACTGCAGGAGGACATAGCTGACACCACACATTAGGTGTTAAGGAAATGGAATGTGGTACTAGACGACCCACTTACAGAGGAGGAATGGGCTATATTTTGCTCTCTAACTGGTATGTTGACACCTAATGGAAATCTACGCATGGTGCACTATAAATATATACATCAAACATATTATACTCCAGTGAGGCTTTATAAATATGGTTTGCGTACAGATACAAAGTGTCAACGTTGTAAAGCGGATGGAGCAGATTTTATACATCTAGCGTGGTACTGTACACTAGTAAACGACTATTGAGGAAAAATTATAGAAGTACTGGGAGTTATGTTGGATTTTAAACGTATGTGCAATATTCGTACTTGTTTGTTGGGCCTTGTTCCAGGTGTGAGTACCACCAAACGCAAATTTTGCACCATAGCTCTACTTCTAGCTAAATGTAGAATATCGCTATGCTTGGGGAATAGAGAGATCCCAAAAATAAAACAATGGATCCAGGATATGACATACTATAAAGAAGATGAAAATACTAATCACCAGGTAGGGAGGAGGAATATCTGTCCATTCAGTTTCCCCATGTAAACATTCAAAAATAAAAATGAGAATGGACACTTGTAACTGTGTTACCTAGGTTTCACTTTAAAAAAAAACACGTCCAGAGGCAGAGCCAGCACTAGACGCAGAAACGCTGCATGCGGCCTGGGATCAGTGTATCCTTAACCCCTGAAGAAACGCGTATAAAAGACCACAGAGGTGCACCATTACCTCGACAAGAAACATAGTGGCCACACAAAAACCACTTAAATTACTGCAAAAATCGTGTGAGTATTATTGTTTAAGTCCTGACGAATGCCCCATAGACCCGGCTGGGCATGGTGGGGCAGAAACATGTTGACCGTCTCTAAGTGGTATAATAGGATCCAGTAGCACGATCTACCAGTATACCCACGTATATTTTTTAATAACAACCCTCATCCAACCTTAATTAAAAGTAACTTCAGGCTGTAGGCTTGTTTTTTATAACATTTTTTAGGGCGATTACCTATCTCTGGACACTACTGCGCTAGCCAGAGGTTGCCTCAGGCTTGAGGCTTGCATACAGCACAATTAATAAACCCAATGATAATGCAATAACGCATGTGTGAGGCGGAGAACCAAGATATACCGCCAACGGCTTTACCATTGCGTTTATGAGGGTTTTTTAAAGGGAAACCTAGGTAACGCAGTTACAAGTGTCCATTCTCATTTTTATTTTTGAATACTATAAAGAACCTCTGCAAACATAGGAGGAATTTCCCACTGGTTCCAAGCCCAGAGACTACTGGATATACTTGATTGATTATCTACGCACGTACCAAGTTGACTAACTGGGCATAATAGCTATACTATGTCAGGGGTTATAATTCGATGACATCGTTAAAATGCAATATACTGGATGATGGATGTTGTTGTATTATGGTCTGTATATTGCTCACATGTTAGACATTGTATGTCTCTGAAAATGCCAATAAAAAAAAGAAAGCCAGTTCTCTCTCATCCACCTGCTGATCTCCCTCATACAGTCCTAAACCTGCCTGCTACCTTTTCCCAGGCATCAGAGATGGAGATGATGATCAGGGTGTCGCCCGGATGGAGATGATGATCTGATTGAAACTGAACAAACATACTAGTTTGGCTAGGGGGGCGAAATACAAGTAAAATAGGGTAGGGCTTAGGGACGACCCATGGGGAACTCCACTGGGAAGCTGAAAGGGGGCTGCTTTAAAATCATCATAACTCACTGTGATCGTTCTATCACACAGGAAGGACACCAACAACTTAATATTGTGTACATGAAGGATATCAAAATTCAATATATAACAGATATGTGATAGCGGTACTAGGGGATGCCCTCAACATTGTGGATAGGTTGATAACAGTCTCCACAAGACAGAGATTGGAAACTGACCAGATGTTTTGTGGTTTTTTCATGCCTGAACAACACACGCCAAGAACACAGTGTGTAGCTTGTGTTTGCTCTGCAAAATACAAATAGTTGCAAGGAAGATAGGGGGGAGGAAATGTGATAACGGTACTAGGGGATGCCCTCAACATTGTGGATAGGTTGATAACAGTCTCCACAAGACAGAGATTGGAAACTGACCAGATGTTTTGTGGTTTTATCATGCCTGAACAACACATGCCAAGAAAACAGTGTGTAGCTTGTGTTTGCTCTGTAAAATACAAATAGTTGCAAGGAAGATAGGGGGAGGAAAGCTGAAGGAAGATTAGACCACAGGCCTGTCAAACGAAGTCACATCACACGACATCACCTCCATAGAATTTATTGCACCAGGCCAGGGTCACATAAACGAACTTACGAAGGTCACCTGGTGCTCTGCAGAGGCATCAAGCAAAATCTTGAGGCACCCGGAAACCTTTAAGCAGTGGGGTATCTCCAAAAATTCCTGGCAGGGAACCAGGCTACCCATGCGCAGGACCAAAACCGGTCTATTCGGTCCTGAGGAGTGTCCGGGGTAAAACCCCCTCCTCTAAGTTAAAAGAAAAAAAAAACAAGCGATGGTCAGCACACACAAAACACTGGACCAGAGCAGGCCTGCACATGGTCATGGTTGGCGGGGTCACTTAATTCAATCAGACTGCTACGTGACAAAATAACAGTCAAAAGGCTAAAGACGATTGCCCACTAAGGATTTGCCCTTGGAATATAAACGGGATAGCAAAAAAACTGGGGTATTATGCAACGATCTCCTACATACAGTCATTTGATATCATTCTGTTACAAGAGACATGGCTTTTGGAGCCGCAGCACTTGGAAGGGTTTAAAATTCACCATACTCCAGCAATGAAAATGAAATCTGTGGGATGAGGCAGCGGAGGCCTAGTCATCTACATATCAGCTCGTAGCACAATTACCTCATGGGATCTTGTAAGTTTTTCCTAGGCTCTCCAGTCAGTGGGAATCACATTCAGAACCCACAAAGGTCAGCCCAGGACCATATTTATAATGAACGTGCATATCCGGCCTAACTCAGCATCCAGGCTAACCCTTTCTGAAGAGGTGACAGCGACAGTACTAAAAATGAGATCTGGGCTCCCGAACGCAGACATCATACTATCTGGGAACTTTAACATGTGATTGATGTCCAACTTACAAAAGAATGAGGTAACTAAATCACAGAAAAGTGACTGGGCCAAACCGCCTCAGGATCATCCTGGATGGTGCAAGGAGGACCCAAAGGGCCGTGCCCTCCAAGGCAATTTGGAACATCTCGGCCTCAGAGCCCTCAACTGGCTTTGGGTTTGGCAATAGATTAGAAAGTGACCACAGCCCTCATGAAATACTTATCAGCATTAGGCTGGTGCAACATGTCCAGGCAGAGGCACAAGCTTTCAAAAGCTTTACGATCAACTTAAAACGTATTAAGTGTTCAGTTAATAATCTCCAGCTCATAGCAATGGAGGCAAAACACATGATTCAGAACACCAGCAGGATAACTGAAGACCCAATTGCAAGTTGGACAAGCTTCACAAGGAATTTGATTGCCAGGCATGCAAAACCGACAAAGTATACAAAAGCGACCGGGTCCCAACAGCCGACCCCCTGGGACCCTGTATGAACGCAGCATGAACCGGCTACGGTGAGAACTTAAAAGGAAGTCAATGGACCCATTAATAATAACCAAACTGAGAGATGCCCCTAGTCACTTGAAGGCTGTTAAAAGGTAACAACGAAGGGCTCATTGGAATTCCTGTTGGGCTAAACTATACCATGACTTAAGGACAAACAACCCTGCAAGGTTTTGGCACACCATAAATAGCTTAGGAGGCAGTGTCCCCAAAGTTGCCTCATCAAATATACTGGAATCCGAGTGGTATCTCTTCCTGTATAGTCATTTTAATGACCCACAAGACTATATCCTTAATCAGGCTATTGGTATAGATGGCAGCAAAGCTCCGGAGGCTCAACCTTGGACGGAGGAGAACTCCCCTCTAGAGCGTTTCCACAAAGCGCTGATAACCGAAGAGAGTTTTCACAAAGCGCCAATAACCAAATAGAAAATTGATAGTTACAACCGAGTTAACAGCATAGAGTACAGCACAGTCCTGGAGCATCAAATCCTTAAAGAAGATCACAAAGGGATGGAATGATGGGGGCCCAGGACCAGGAGGCATCCCTCCAGCACTGTTTAAGGAGGATCCGGCTTTCTGGGCTTCCAAGTTATCTCCACTCTACACTACCATCCTAGAAAGGAACATCATTCCACCCTCATGGCAAGGATCGAGCCTCGTCCTAATTTTTAAAGGAGGAGACAAAAAATCTCCAGGAAACTATTGGTTGGTTGCCCTAATCGACAACAAAGCAAAGTTTTTCGCAGGGATATTGCTCAATTCATTTTGGGCATGTGTTGTGTGTCGAATTAGTTATCGTTTCTAGATTTCCTGATTCATGCCCTTATATAGGTATAATTCACATTGCCCTTATTTAGGCATAGAAATCCAGTCCTCATGTAGGCATTGCTCATGCTAACCAAATACAGGCATGGTCAACTACATCCGATCCTCTTTGTCACAACGAGTTCTTGGAAAACATCTCAAGCCTTTAGGACTTCCCTTTGCTTGGATATTGATTTCTCCAAGAAATCCTTTATTCTGCATGAACATCTATTCCTTAGGGGTTCATTCATGATGTTCTTATGCCAGACTTTTACATCAATACTGGCATTTCTAGACACCTTCAAGGTATAAATATGCCTTCACTTGCTGTGGCAAGGCACGGTGCGGTTCGACTACCTACTTGCACGACGCGGCTCGCCACAGCAAGTCCCGAAGGAAGTCAATTCCCCAACTGACGCACTGACCAGACGCTGTCATCCTCCTCGCCGAGAATCCAGCTCCAGTGTTTCTGATCCCCTTGCGGGGTGTTAGAGATCGAGTCCCAGGAAAGAGATACCAACCTCTCTCATTCTAAGGTATGGAGCTGATTAGAACCTAGAGAAACTTTTGGCAACTCTTAGCATAACTAAACCAGACTAAGACAGCACCTACTTCTTTCCTTGTACTCCACTTAGGTTAGGTACACTGGGGTAGGATTATTTTAGAAGCACCATATGAGTATTTTAGCCTGTGTTATTTATGTATGTATTTTAATGAATATATGTCATAGCTACAAGATATGCTATTACAATATTATTTTATCTTACTGCTAATGCTGTACATTTTATACTTTGCATTCTGTCTTACGATTGTAGCAGTTCATATCTCTTGCATGAGAAATAAGACTGTTCAATAAACCTTTTCATTGAAATGCCCGTCTCTCTCTTTCTGTGCAACTCTGTAGAAACGAAGCATGCACGATTGACTGAGTGAAATGGTTATCTATTGTTTCCACGACACTGAAGATATTGTTCCGACTCTAAGGGAAACAAAGTTGTCATGTTTATATGGTTGTCAGAAACTAATCCCTTCAAGTTCATTCGAGAAAGTTTCTAGTGACCTCTGAGTTAGCTGGCACACACACAATTAAGTTTTATGTACTCGATAGAGACATACTGTCCTCAGTCCTATGTCAAAACTATAGTGTATATTATTCCAATGCGCAGAGCCTATCAGGGACATAGGAACTACGCTACATGGCGCCCAACGGTTTGGTAAGGCACTAATTTAATGCTAAATACTGAAGTAACTCAGTCGTTCTTTTCTCAGAGAGCCCTACTCATAAAACTCCATAACACTTCTGGAGTGGGTAGGGATAATATCCGCCATTGCTGAGTAGGACGAAAATCCTATGAATTTGCTTTTTGGATTGTTCAACGTTGAAGGATACAGTGTTCCAAAATATTGTGCACCTTATCTTTGTTCCCTTGAATCTTGCTCTCCAACTTTCATTACACAATGGCCTACGATGCCAATAACACCAAAACCGGTAGAGCTGCGGCTGACCAAGTCGTAACAGCTTTTAATCAAACAGGTTTTAATTAAACCGATGAAACTGCTATAATCATTCCCCCAAATTTAAGGAGCGCCATCACTCTAAAACTTATAAAACATGGCCTAACACCAAGAGGCATTTTTTGTTATAGAGGCACATGAATATCACCAGACAGAGGTATTCTATTCATGGATAGTATTCCCAGAATCAAATCCAGTAACACACGTGTTTCACTTCTACAAAGCAGATGAACCACCCGAGGAATATATTCCTTTCGAGGATATCGAAATTCCACTTACCTACCAGGAGCATGAGCTCTGGTTTAAAGGGGCCCTAAAACATTTAAATCACATTACCAGACTCGGTCCACTAGGTAGACCAGGAGCAACATGGCCAGTCTTAACCGGTTTATAAACCTCATCCTGACATTGATGAAATGTCTGACAAAGAATTACTTACTCAACTCAAAGGGTTAATCAGAATTTATAGACAATTGGTTCAATATGTCATGCGGACTCTCACAGTCCAACCACCATTAGTTATTCCACAACAAACCTCTCACCAGGGGAATACACAAAAAAATTACACCACAGACTTTACACGCAGTCATGGGTAAACTACCCACAAAACTGGAACAAATTCCATTCTGGATAGCTCAAAAAATGACTCAAATCAAAGCGGTATTTTCTAATACCAGTCCCTATGACAAACATAGAATTCTAATGATCTGTTTACCAATGGGGATAACACCACATCTGGAAGACTGTACAACTTGGGGCATAGTCTTCGCTGCTATATTCACGAAAACACATGGTGTTCCATCTATGGCGGTAATACCTGATGTCCTGAAACAGATTCAAAATGAATACAGGGCTGAGCCTGCTATGAATTTAGGTAGTATGTTACTGAAAAATTTCAACCAGGTCTCAACAATAATATTGTCTCATATTAAAGGAGAAGCAGCATCAGTGACAATCTGCCAGAAACTAAGGGAATTTGATGTAACAGAACAACAACAAGAAGAACTAGCCAGAATAATTGAAAGATCCTATGAAGAATTAGGCAGAGACAGTTTGGGTGGGAAACCAGTTAAAACACAAATATCTGAAAGTCCTGAAAGGGCCTTTACTAACAACACTCCTACCTCTTCCAAAAAGAAGTGGGAAAATAATAAACAATATTCAAAAGAGAAAGATTCTCAACCCGTGGTAGGTCTCCTCAAACGGAGCACTCTGTCAGGAGGTATAACCTCAGGAATAGGGATAATCTGAGAAAACCTGACAGGTATCTAGATACTGATGCATGTTCCTTTCGTACCTTTCAGATATCGTCAAAGACATCCAAAAGAAGATGATGGTCAGATCAAAAAGAAGAACGCGTGAAGTCCAAAGACGATCAACACGTTTAGAAAAGCAAACCAAAACTTCAATTCACGTAAAAGAAGGTAGCAGGTCTAAAAATCAGACATGCCGAGGATCTTGAGGACACAACTCAAGAACGGAGAATGGGCTCAGACAATGTTGGACAGCGCAGCAGAAGTATCGATAGCTCGCCAGAACCTGAAGGGACTTCTGGAGACAGTGGACTTGAATGAAGACATTGAAGTTGAAACTGCAGATACTAGGGTTAGCTCTCCACATAGGTAATATGAAATAACACTCCGGATGGAGGGAGACATACCAAGAAAAGTGAAAGCACTCTTTTGGGAGCGACTTTCAAAGGGTTATGACATACTTCTAGCAGAACAGGACTGGCCACCAGAATTTGTCAGGGAGTGCCCACATGGCGAAGACATCATTATGCCAGCCTTCTCTAACCATATTCCAGTACATTTGTAATATACATATGCCAGGAAATGGGCAGTCACCCAAGCCCCAGCATTATACAAAAATCATGTAGGATGGGATGAGGACTCACCTCATCATTAGATCCAGTTAAAAAATCAACCAACTTCACAAAGGCAGTACCCAATTAAGCAAGAAGCTAAAAAACAGGACAGGGAGATCTTAGATCAACTTGAATACCAAGCGGTGATTGAAACTTGCACTTCATCAATGAACATTCCTTTGTTTCCTGTTTCCAAACCAGACAATGCATATCGTCTAGTTTTGGATTACAGACACCTAAACTCATGTTGTAAAACATTTGCAGTGCAAAATGCACACAGTACAGCATTAACAAATAACATTGTGCGTTAAAAATATAAAACCACATTAGATATTTCAAATGGTTTCTTTTGTCAAAACATTGCACCTGAAAGTAGGTATTTGACCGCTTTCTCAATAATGGGGACACATCGTCAATTCTCCCTCAAGGATTCAAGAATAGTCCGGGGTTATTCTCAGCAAGGGTAACAGAGTTACTACAAACTTATGATGACGAGGCATTGTCATATGTCAATGATATCTATCTGACAGACGATGACCTGAACAGGCACATGAACAGGGTGAACACCATTATACTGGGCATCACCTCTGAGGGGTATAAATTAAATTTAAAAAAATCAAGAATTGCCCATCTCAGCGTCGTTTACCTAGGATAGGAACTATCAAGTGAAGGCAAAAGCCTGGCAGCCAACTTTTTAGAAAAGTGTGGGCTGCTCCAAACTCCAAAACTGCTGAAAAACTTACAGTCGATTCTAGGTTTCCTGAATTTTGGAAGAACTGACATTCTAAACTATGCAGAAAGGGTAAAACCTCTATACAAATTAATCAAACCTGATTTTAAAATCACACATTGGACAAAAGACATTTTGCGTTCACTTCAAACAGACATGTTAGCAACAAAACAATTACAAACATGCGTAAACGTGCGCAACTTAGTGATCTCAATCCTTCTGGGTCAATGCGGATTCATCTACTTAACTTTTGATGAAGGTGAAAAAGTACCAATTGCATTTAAATAACATTTGTACACGCAAGCAGAAATGAAATTTACATCAACAGAAACAATTCTGACAGCAGTTCAAACCGCTGTAGCAAAAGAAAGAGCCCTAGCACAGAGGAAATGCATTATGGTCGTAACTCCTGTACCAGCCTTAGAGGCAGTTCCAAAAGCTAGCATTCCGAATGCAAAAGCTTTACATCCAAGATGGATACAATGGGTTAATTCTCTTGCTGCAACTGATGTTGATTATGTTTTTGATCCTTATTTGAAACCACAAGCATTCCTGCAATACGAACACAAATGTCCTCTGCCTGATGAAATTCTACCTCTAGAAGAGTATGAATGGATAATTTGTACTGATGGATCAGCACAACCGGCTACTGGGACATAAACAAGCTTATAGTGCTGCATGCGTGATTGTTAAAGGTCATAAGCGCAATGGCAAATTCAGACCTATTGTCACGAAAAGCAATCTCTAGGAGATTGTACAGTTCAGCGAGCTGAATTACAAGCATCCATAACGGCACTTGAAAATACGGATCGCGAATTCCCCACACTCACAGTGTGCGATTCTTTTTATTGTGTTCAATCTTATAATGAATATTTGCAGAATTGACTTCATATTGGTTTCAAAGATGCAAAAGGTGGCACAATCAAGCACAAAACGCTTTGGTAACAAGTAGTTCAGTTGCGAAACGGACTACAAAACACTCACATTATATATACGCTGAGTCATCAATGTGATGGCGTTCACTTTGAAGGGAATTCATTGACTGATGAAGCCACGAAGGGGGCTGTGTTAACGGCTTCCGTAGCTGCAATCACTTGTTCAAAAACAAAAATAGACAGTGAAATAATACTGGCGGTCAATGCTTCAAGCAAAGGCAGCGGTGCAGCGATACCTAAAGGGTTTCCACTCCAATACTCATATATAACTGATATGAACAATGTTCCGTTTGCTCGAATCCCTGGAGTGGGGGATAGGGTAATTCCAAACATGCAACATAGATTAGGCTAATCCTAGCAGCACATGAAGGGCTCACCTCTACTCATGCAGGTGTTTCCGCCACAGTGTCATTATTAAAACAACAATACTTGTGGCCTGGCATTAGGAAACAGACCAGAAACTATGTCCTGGACTGTGAAATATGCCAAAAGATGAAAGTCTCTACTGTGAAACGTCCTGTGCAGACGCCCCAGTTAGTTTCAGATAAACCATTAGCTTGTGTTTACTTGGACCACTGCGGTCCCTTACAAAGGGATGGTAACTATACGTATATCATTATCGCAGTGGACTCATGTTCAAGGTTCCTTTGGGTGTGGCCTCAGTGCTCTGCTGATGCTCGAACTGTTATAAAAGATTTGCAAGTCTTTATCGGCACATAAGCAATAGGCACATTACAATCAATCAATCAATCAATCAATCATAGCATTTGTATAGCGCACTACTCACCCGTAGGGTCTCAAGGTGCTTGGGGAGGGGGGGGTCCGCTACTGCTCGAACAGCCAGGTCTTGAGCTGCTTTCTGAAGGCGAGGTGGTCTTGGGTCAGGCGGAGGTGAGTCGGGAGGGAGTTCCAAGTCTTGGCGGCCAGGTGGGAGAAGGATCTTCCTCCTGTTGTGGCTCTTCGGATGCGGGGGACGGCGGCGAGGGCATGGCTGGTCGATCGAAGGTGGCGTGTGGGAGCGTAGAAGTTGAGGCGGCTGTTGAGGTAACTCGGGCCTTGGTTGTGCAGGGCTTTGTGTGCGTGGGTGAGGAGGCGGAAGGTGATTCTCTTGTTGACCGGGAGCCAGTGCAGGTCTCTCAGGTGTCTGGAGATGTGGCTTCGTCTGGGGATGACGAGGATGAGTCTTGCTGAGGCGTTCTGGATTCGCTGGAGTCTCTTCTGGAGCTTGGCGGTGGTTCCGGCGTAGAGGGCGTTGCCGTAGTCCAGATGGCTGGTGACGAGGGCCTGGGTGACCGTCTTCCTGGTCTCGGTGGGGATCCATATGTAAAATGTAAATGTACAGGAATTTGAAACAAGGCGAGGAGACGGCGTTGACTTGTCTGGTCATGGAGAGGGAGGAGTCCAGGATGAAGCCCAGGTTGCGTGCGTGGTCTGTTGGTTTGGGTGCGAAGCCCAGGGCGGGTGGCCACCAGGAGTCGTCCCAGGATGAGAACTTCCGTCTTGTCTGAGTTCAGTTTCAGGCGGCTAGTCATCATCCATTCGGCTACGTGTTTCATCCCTTCATGTAGGTCGGCTCTGGCGGTGGCGGGGTCGTTGGTCAGGGAGAGGATCAGCTGTGTGTCGTCGGCGTAGGAGATGATGATGAGGTTGTGTTGGCGTGCGATGGCCGCAAGGGGGCTCATGTAGACATTGAAGAGGGTGGGGCTGAGCGAGGAGCCTTGAGGAACGCCGCAGATGACTTCGGTGGCCTCTGACCTGAACGGGGGTAGGCGGACTCTCTGTGTTCTTCCAGCGAGGAAGGGGATGATCCATTCCAGTGCCTTCTCCTGGATTCCGACGTTCCTGAGGCGTTGCACTAGGGTGCGGTGGCAGACAGTGTCGAATGCCGCGGAGAGGTCTAGGAGGATGAGGGCCGCTGTTTCTCCGTTGTCAAGCAGGGCACGGATGTCATCGGTGGCAGCGATGAGGGCGGTCTCGGTGCTGTGGTTGGCCCTGAAGCCCGACTGTGAGGGGTCAAGGGATCCATTCGTCTCGAGGAAGGCGGCCAGCAGCTTGTTGACTGTCTTCTCAATGACTTTGGCTGGAAACGGGAGGAGCGAGATGGGGCGGTAGTTCTTGAGTTCGGTGGGGTCTGCTGTTGGTTTCTTTAGTAGAGCGCTGGGTTCGGCGTGCTTCCAGCTCTCAGGGAAGGTTGCGGTGTCGAAGGAGGCGTTGATGATGTCCCGTAGCTGGGGTGCGATGGAGGCGTCGGCTTTGTTGAAGACGTGGTGAGGGCAGGGGTCGGTTGGAGATCCGGAGTGGATGGAGTTCATTGTGCGGATGTTGTCTTCGGTGTTGATAGGGGTCCAGGCGCTGAGGGTGGTGGTGGGGGGCGTTGGTGCGGTCGTGGGGAGCGTTGGTTGTGTGCTGAAGCTGTTGTGTATGTCAGCGATCTTGTTGTGGAAGTAGGAGGCGAGGGAGTTGCAGAGGTCTTGTGATGGGGTGATGTCGTTGATTCCGGCGTTGGGGTTGGAGAGCTCTTTCACGATGTTGAAGAGTTCCTTGCTGTTGTGTGCGTTGTTGTCCAGTCTTTCCTTGAATGCTGTTTTCTTGGTGGCGCGAATCAGTTGATGGTGTTTTCGAGTGGCGAGCTTGAGGGTGGTCATGTTGTCCGGTGTTGGGTCTCTTCTCCATGCTTTCTCGAGAGCTCGGCAGTTCTTCTTGGAGCTCTTGAGTTCGTCGGTGAACCAGGATGCTTTCTTGCTGCCGGGTCTGCTGGGCGGGGTTCTCAGTGGGGCGAGGTCGTCTGCGCAGTTGCTGATCTACTTCGTGCGGTTGTCGGCAGCCTGGCTGGGGTTCGCGGAGCTGGCGGGAGGGTGCTGGTTCAGGGCTGCGGTGAGCTGGTCGGCCGTGATCTTGTTCCAGCTTCTTCGTGCAACCTGTTGCTGGTGGTGGTGGATCGTGGTCCTTCTGAAGCTGAAGTGGACGCAGCTGTGGTCCGTCCAGTGGAGTCCGGTGGCGTGGCTGAAGGCGATGTCTTTGCTGGATGAGAAGACGGCATCGAGTGTGTGTCCGGCGAGGTGGGTGGGGTGGTCACCAGCTGCTTGAGTCCGAGGTTGGCGAGGTTGTCAAGCAGGGTGGTGGTATTACGGTCATTGTTGTTCTCCAGGTGGAAGTTGAGGTCCCCGAGGAGGATGTAGTCACTGGAGGGGAGGGCGTGCGGGCTGATGAAGTCGGCGATGTCTTCGCTGAATTGTGTGCGGGGTCCCGGGGGACGGTAGATCAGGGTGCCTCTGAGGGTGGTCTTGGGGTCGGTGTGGATCTGGAAGTGCAGGTGTTCGGCGGTTGTCAGGGTGTCGTCGGTGTTGGTCGTGATGCGGATGATGTTCCTGTGGATGATGGAAATGCCTCCTCCAGTCTGGTTGACGCGGTCCCTCCGGGTGATCTTGCATCCGTCCGGGATGGCGATGGCGATGTCGGGCGCTGAGGAGGCGTTCATCCAGGTTTCCGTGAGGAAGGCGACGTCTGGAGATGTGGTGTCGAGGAGGTTCCAGAGTTGAGCGGCGTGTCTGTGGACGGAGCGGGTGTTGAGCAGGATGCACTTCAGGTGGTTGCTGCTGGTGTTCGGCTTGGTGGGTGCTGGTGTAGTGCAGGTCCTGATGCATGTGAACTTGCAGGCGTGGCAGCTGAAGGGTCCGTGGGTGCGTCTCGGAGTGGCTCGGTAGCATCCCGGGGCTCGGCCGGTGTTGAGTGCGTTGAGGGTGGCGGCGTCGTACGTCCGGCGGGAGGGGTGGCCTCTGCGGGGGCCAGGGGTCCTGGCATTGGGCGCGGTCCAGGCACGGACGGGCGTAGACGGGCTTACCTTTGGCGCACCTTCGGCGCTCAATCGGTACTCCCGCTGCGCGCGTCCGCTGCGCGGTCGCTCTGGGGACATCATAGGAAGGGAGCCAATCGGGAGGGTCTGCGCGGAGGCGGGAGCGAGAGCCAATCGGCTGGCGGGGGGCGGGGCCGCGGGCTAGGGCGGGGGGAAAAGCTGGAGCAGGCTTGGCGGCCCTCGGGTGGCTGGGGCTGCGGGAGGCTGGTGTGGGCTCGGCGGCCCTCGGGTGGCTGGGGCTGCGGGAGCAGGCACGGGCACAGGAGCTTGGGGGTGACCAGGCCGGAAGGCGCACTGGTCACTCCCTGGTTCTGGTCAGGCTCCCCTTAAGAAGGGAGCCGGTCGGGAGGGTCTGCGGGGAGGCGGGAGCGATAGCCAATCGGCTGGCGGGGGGGGCGGGGCCCGGGCTAGGGCGGCGGGAAAAGCTGGAGCGGGCTTGGCGGCCCTCAGGTGGCTGGGGCTGCGGGAGGCTGGTGTGGGCTCGGTGGCCCTCGGGTGGCTGGGGCTGCGGGAGCAGGCACAGGCACAGGAGCTTGGGGGTGACCAGGCCGGAAGGCGCAGTGGTCACTCCCTGGTTCTGGTCAGGCTCCCCTTAAGAAGGGAGCCGGTCGGGAGGGTCTGCGGGGAGGCGGGAGCGAGAGCCAATCGGCTGGCGGGGGGGCGGGGCCGCAGGCTAGGGCGGCGGGAAAAGCTGGAGCGGGCTTGGCGGCCCTCGGGTGGCTGGGGCTGCGGGAGGCTGGTGTGGGCTCGGCGGCCCTCGGGTGGCTGGGGCTGCGGGAGCAGGCACGGGCACAGGAGCTTGGGGGTGACCAGGCCGGAAGGCGCAGTGGTCACTCTGACCAGGGCCCTGCGTTTAGCTCTCGAGCTTACAAAGAAGCCATGGCCAGTTTGGGCGTTGAATTGCGGTACTCTTCTCCATTCTATCCTGAGAGAAATTCTGTTGTGGAAAGAATAAACCGGGACATAAACAGTCTATAACAGCTAGGGTATTAGGTTTGGGTGATGGGTGGGTCAAACATCTTTATGGGGTCCAACGTAGTCTTAACAATTTGCCAAGAAGTTCTCTAGGGGGTGTCACTCCATATGAGGTCCTATTTGGGACAAGAATGTTGGTTCCGGACCTTGATTGTCATGGCACGGTGGTGGAAAATAAAAAATTTGATAATAAAGATTGTTTGGCTGTTTTACAGGACTTAAATGAATTAAGATCGAAACAAAGCAACGTGTTCCTGAAGCCAACCACCACTGGACAAAAACCAACCATCCCAGCAAGGCCTGTCTGGATCCCAAAGCTTGGTGATCTAGCCAGAGAAAAGATCACAGAAAAGAAGGAATTTGGGCCTTCTTACAGACAACCAGTACCTGTCCTAGCAATCCACGGATCAAGAACAGTTTTACTGCCGCCCATTGCTGGTAAAAAGGAGAGAAGATTTGTGTCTATTGACCTGATCAAACCACACTATGTGGGCGATACTAAGCAGTAGACCAAGTGGACTCTGCCAATGTAGCGGACGCACTCCGCTAGCTACAATCCAAGAGGTTCAAACTGAGAGACTCATCACCTTTGAAGATTCTACAGTGAGAAAAGAAGGACTAAGCAACAAAGCTATGGAACTCGTTCCTCTTGAGACCTAAATAACAGTTTGTCCTCAACAAAGTAATAAGTGATCAAGTGGTTCCAGCGATTTCCAACCATTGACAGTACTGCCTCTGGCTATTTCATTAACATTGATACGTTTTCTGAGGATCCCAGTGAACCTGAAACAACACCAGCAAAAAGAACTTTCAAAGAACAAGCAACTGATCTTTTTCATCACCTGAAAAAGACTTATCTGGTTTCACCATAGATTGAACTATGGATTGTTTTGGGAATATTCTTCTTTCTACTTTGGTTAGCACTGGTAATAACCCTGGGTATGCTGATAAATGGGAGATACATTCAAATGGACACAGAAAGTAAAAAAGTGAACTTACTTCTCCAGTCACACAAATCATCCCATCGTGAACAAAGAGACTTGTCAGCAGTGAACATCACAGCCGTCCCTGTACTGGATGGTATAGTTTGGGACAAAACTGAATATGACATTTTTGGCCCGTCTGAGCTGTTGAAGATTCCACACTTATTCAAGATTTCATTAAGAGTATTTATGACCTCCAGTGTCTTTTCTGATGATTGGGACTTCGAGATTGTTAATAATATGATGTCAGATCTAGAAATGTCTGCAGTATTCACAAACCATGAATATTTAGAGGATTCATCAGTCTATGAACAAATGTATTGTTATAGCCATTATGGTCATCATTTCTTGCACAAATCTGCAATACCAAGAAATGGGTATATGTATAACCAATGGGAACATTGTCCTACACCTCCAAAGGGTAGCTCAAAATCTTTTGCATGAAATTTCCATATTTTTCTGGGTTCAATTTACCTAATGCTGAATCATTTTATTTAAAAAATGTGAACAAAACAGGAACGAAAAATATGTTAACCAATACAAAACAGATTTATTCTGCAGCCTTTATTGCCCAACTGTCTAGACATGGTTTCGACTTTTGGAAAGACAACATTGAGACAAAAATTGTCTGAGGTACAAAAGATTGACCAGTGCAGGGATTAAAAGCTTTGTTTAGAGCCTGTATCATCCCTGAGCAAATTATGTTTTTGAATGACAACAGATCAGATCCAAAATGGAAAAAATTGTTGCTCTGGCGCACAGACACAAACAACTGTCTAGATCGATTCCTGAACAATACACAGGGTTTCACTATCAATAGGCCAGACCCAAGATATGTTCAAAGACAGCATCTTGGGATAGTAACAACATACAGTGTAGGGAAACTATGCCTTGATTGGCGACAGAAATCTACATTTTAGGATGTAAAACAGCACTTATCTTTACTTTAAGATGGCGCAGACCGTAAGGAATTCTTGCTAGGACCAAGAAAACCACATCAAAAACGTTTCATATATGCGGGTATATATGCTGCATATAACAAATTATAGAGGATTACCCAAGCAGAGACTGCAGAATAAATACAAGAAATTGATCATATTAATTTAGAGAAATCTCTCTCTGTAGTAGACAATGGGTTAACAACTCTGTCGGCCAGGATATATTCATTGGACAGCATTGTGTCTTCTGCCATAAACATCATGGAACAAGACTTGGTCATGTTGCAACATGGTCAGTCTCAATTACGTTCTATTATGCTATTAGGCTGGACGCTACAAAACCAGCGTGCAGGATATGTGCCTTGGCGTTTAATCAATACTACGTCACTGTTTTCAGAATTCAATCTCACTGATGAACAGATCAAGCTGGCACAAAGGGGAACAGACTATGCGGTGCTAAGCATTGAAAAACTGGAAAAATTACCATTCACAGTGGAAAAAAAAACAGCTACTGAGTAGATCATACATGGTAATATCACACTGCCTGTTACAATTTTCCACTTTCAGTATTGCCTAAAACACATACCAGCAGGCAAATATGAAAGGTTGGGTAAAGAATACATCAAGACATCCTAGAATTTACCATACACACACAGATGTTGGAGTGGGGGGCGTGAAGTGTTCCTTAGCGGTTCTAACTGTGAAAAAGCACTAAGCGGTTCTCTCCTTTGTCAGGGTATTAATTTACAAAGGGTCTGTGATGGTTCAACTTCAAACTTATCCTGTCACCTACAAGGCTCACCAGCTGCAGTGATTAATCCAATTTTTGGACTACTTTCGAATGGGAGTTACATAATGTTGAATGATCACAGCTACTGTGGCATGTTGCCAGGTTTTCCATATCCAGTGACTGTTTCATCCAGGGTCACTTGCTGTATGCAAGTATTGTTTGCACAAACCAGGACAGGCAGGGAGTCGCCTCTATGGCCTTCACTGAACATCTCTTCTATACGAATTGATACTCTAAGCGGAATGAAATCCATTGTTTTACAAAAAACTTTGTCACTGACCTCGGACAAAGAAACCTATGATCTACAAGTCGCAAGGACTTCTGCCGAGATACATGCCCTTTTGAATAGAAACTGCCTTATACATTTCTCTGAAATGTTGGAACGTATCTTAAACATGTCTGGTACAAGCGGTATTGTACATCTATTTAAGAACGTATGTTCAGGACTGTTAGCACCTTTTCAAGCAGTCCTCGGAATATTTCCAAACTTCGTGCACTCTGTGTTTGGCGGACTGGCACTCGTTGCAGGGATCCTATTTTAGCTCCTACTGATGCGAAATGGCAAGCCAAATCACCAGCGCCACTCCAAGCACCATAGAGAGAGCTCTATTGGAGATGAAGTGTCTTATCTTATCGTAAGTGGAATTTGTAAAGCGCACTGACACCATAAGTTTCCTGGCGCTGAAGGAGAGAGTGCAGGGATTGTGTGGGGTGGGCTAACCAGTTAGAGAGAAAAGCAGAGTTTTCAGAAGTTTCCTAAAATTCAGTAGGGAATGACTTAACTTAACTAATAAGGGAAAAAGGTTCCATAGTTTAGGGGCCAGGTAAGCAAACCTCCAACCGCCAAACTTTTTAAGTTTTACTGTGGGGGTGGTCAGCAGGTGAGGATGAGCCGAACGGAGGTTGCGCACAGGACGGTGCTGCATAATTAATGTTTTAAGGAAGTCGGGACTAGTACAGTGGAGAGCAGTGTCATGAGCACATCGTTCACATTTTAGGCTTACCTCATCTACGAGAATGAAATACCACATGGTTTCTGTCATTCAGACCAATCTGGCAAGATTGCATCTTACCTGTTCTACGCTGCCTGCTTTACGGTGAAGAATGCATGCTAGACATCTGTCTAACACTCTCATCAGTCATGCCTACGGATATCGATACTCTGCTGGACCCTGTAACGGCCCATGCTCTGTGTTGTCCCCAGGGGCTACCAATCCTGATGATGGCATTCATTGAGATCTCACAGATGCAAATTGCTACTGCTGAGGTACGAGAGGAAACAACAGGCATGCAAGTAACATCCAATATGAACATTGCTGATGCGACCAATGCTGAAGGCGATGCCTCACAGCTATGTGCGGTTAATCTTCTAAACAAGGTAATCCAACCTTCACTTACAATGATAGACACATTTTTGTTTACAGACATAGAAGATTTCATGTTTTCTCCAAGCCCTAACACTGACTTTTGATTTTGGCACAGTGTTCTGAGAGACTTTGAATTTGACCTTCATTTTTTTAAAAACAAGGGACTGACTTTGGAATTTTTTCCTATGATGATTTTTTTTTCTCCAAATTTGTATTTTTCATTTTTTGGCACAAGTAATCTGCTTATAGTAGAACTATTCATAGAGAACAAGAATTCTTTGAATACTTCCAGAGACAATATTTGACCTTGTCCACAACTAAATGATTATGTAATCTGAAACAAAATGGTTTTGGCCCTTTTTCTTCTGTATTTACGAGCCATTTCATTCAATTAGCATTCATTGCCAACTTATGCTTAGAATGAAACATTGCTTTAATATGTACAGCACAATTGCATTTTATGCATTACAACAGTTGTCAATGCATTTTTTACAATGTAGTATTAGACATTTTCTTAGCCATCCATATGTAGCTATGTTTTAGATATGTTTAACATGTTTAGGATGTAGTAACGTCGTACATACGAAAGTGGAGTGGGTGTTGTGTGTCACTTTAGATATTGTATCTAGATTTCCCGATTCATGCCCTTACATAGGTATAATTCACATTGCTCTTATTAAGGCATATAAATCCAGTCCTTATTTAGGCATTGCTCATGCTAACCAAATACAGGCATGGTCAACTACATCCGATCCTCTTCGTCACAACGAGTTCTTGGAAAACCAGATTCTTAAGCCTTTGGGACTTCCCCTTACTTGGATATTGATTTCTCCCAGAACTCATTTATTCTGCATGAACATCTATTCCTTAGGGGTTTATTCATGACATTCTTATGCCAGACTTTTATGACAATACTGGCAATCCTAAACACCTTCAAGGTAAAAATATGCCTTCACTTGCTATGGCAAGGCACGGTGCGGCTCGACTACCTACTTACATGACGTGGCTCGCCATAACAAGTCCCTAAGGAAGTCAAGTCCCTAACTGACGCACTGACCAGACGCTGTCATCCTCCTCGCTGAGAATCCAGCTCCAGTATTTCAGATGCTCAGGGTGTTAGAGATCGAGACCCGGGAAAGAGATACCAACCTCTCTCATTCTAAGGTATGGAGCTGATTAGAACCTAGAGAAACTTTTGGCAACTCTTGGCATAACTAAACCCGACTAAGACAGCACCTACTTCTTCCCTCATACTCCACTTAGGTTAGGGACACTGGGGTAGGATTATTTTAGAAGCACCAGATGAGTATTTTAGCCTGTGTTATTTATGGATGTATTTTAATGAATATATGTCATAGCTACAAGACATGCTATTACAGTATTATTTCATCTTACTGCTAATGCTGTACATGTTATACTTCGCATTCTTTCTTATGATTGTAGCAGTTCATATCTCTTGCATGAGAAATAAGACTGTTCAAAAAACACTTTTATTGAACCGCCCCTCTGTCTATTTCTGTGCAACTCTGTAGAAACGAAGCATGCATGATTGACTGAGTGAAACGGTTATCTATTGTTTCCACGACTCTCAAGATATTGTTCGACTCTAAGGGAAACAAAGTTGTCATGTTTATGCGGATGTCAAAAACTAATCCCTTCTTGTTCATTCGAGAAAGTTTCTAGTGACCTCTGAGTTAGCTGGCACACACGCAATTAAGTTTAATGTACTTGATAGAGACATACTGACCTCAGTCCTATGTCAAAACTATAGTGTATATTAGTCCAATGCGCAGAGCCTATCAGGGATATAGAAACTACACTCATGGCCGAGGTACGCCCAATAATCCCACCAAACCAACCCGGATTTACATGCAACAGCGGCACAATGGGCAATCTTATGGCACTGTCTAGTTTAGTTGACCAGGTAGAGACTAGCACAAGACCATTTTACATGGGGTTTATTGACTACAAATCGGCGTTTGACAAGGTCAGCAGGTCAAAGCTGTGGCAGAAGCTCTCTTCACTGAACATTCCAAACGGATTACTGGGAGCTGTGCAGCTTTTGCATCAGGACACATGGGTCAGGATCAAGATCGGTGATGGCTCCAGACTGTCACGACCAATTTTGACAACGCAAGGCCTCAAGCAAGGGTGTGTCTTGGCCCCCACACTTTTTAACTTATTTTTATCGGATCTCCCGGAAGCCCTGAATGCAGTCAACTCGCACGCACCCAAACTAGGCAGTCTGCATTTGTCAATTTCATTGTATGCTGACGATGTGGTTCTCTTGAGCCACCCAAAGATAGGTCGACAAAGGCTCATGGATGCAACTGCCCCATACTAAAATAAGAATGGGCTTCAGATAAATAATAAGAAAACCAAAATCCTGGCAGTTCGCCCGGGAAGGCTCAAGAAGCTGCCATGGGTCTTAAACTCGGAAAGTATTGTAGAAACCAATTGCTACAAGTATTTAGGAATCTTTTTCAATAACAACGAAAGATATAAAAGCCATTTTGGTGAGCAAAAAAAGAAAGGAACAGCGCTAGCATTCACACTTATCTCCATCCACAAGAAAATACTTGGCCCAACCTTCGTTCCAACACTTGAGGTGGCCCAGGCAAAATTAATTCCAACTCGGAATGCAAGGCGCTAAAAAAACTGGATTGTGGCCAACTAGATAAAATTGTTGCAACATTTTTTAGAACTATCATTCAGCTACCATCACACACTTCACCGGCACAAATCAGGCTGGAACTGGGCATCTGCAAACAATCAATGGGCAGAATGATGACTTTTCTATTGAGCTGCCACGAGCTGCCACAAGCTGAGGCCGTCAAAGGAGGGCAGTCTAGCACAACATTTATGGACCAACCTGAACACAAAACGATGGCTAGCGGGGTACAGCTATTTGTCCAGCGGGCTTAACACCCTCGGCCTGAGTGAAGCCTGGGACCTAAATGTAAGCCAAAATGAGTTCAAGTGGCTAGCCAAAATAAGTGCGAAAAAGCTCTCCACAGCAGAAGACAGGGCAAGTCTGGCAGCTATATGCCATGGTTGGATGACCATCAAAACATATGATCAGCTGGAATCTCAAAGCTATTTAACTTTCTCCTTCAGCGCACGTACCAAGCTCCGCTTTTTAAAATTAAGAATGGGGGTGATCCCATTTACTTGCCATCTTCCCAAATGGAAAAGAGACCGGGCCCTGGAATCATGTCGGCTTTGCGGCCATCATAGGGAAGACTTAATGCATGTACTGTGCCTGTGTCCTAACCCCTTGAAGGAAAGAAGGGCTCTTCTACGGAGGGGCTGGAACAACATGGAGGTTAGATCGTGCAGAGCTGCAGTACTGGCCTGTTTTGATCCCCGGAATACCAACCTAAATTGTGCACTGGTGAGGTTTATGGACAGCGCAGCAAAAAAACTAGCAGAGGGGAACCGCTTACCATTACCTCGGCCGGAGATTCAGACCCCTGGCTCATCGCAATTACCGTTGAACAACTCTTTTTTGTGGGTCAGTCAGGCACATGAACAATTGCCGGAAATACCAAAACAAAACAACTGTTGGAAGGGGAATGGTGCATAGGCTGGCAAAATCTGGGATTCAAAAGCTACTTCAACCAGGATTACAATTGCCCCTTAAGGGAACACCATCATAGGACTTATGGGCAGTGCACTTACAAGAGAGTCTTACAGTTGGGATGTTGGCTGCTTTTAACTACAGGAACCGGGGTTCCTTTTAACAAATTTAATAAGTGCTATGTTTTTACTTTTTGTATTTTGCAAAGGTTTTATCAAAACATGCAATAAAGTTGTTTTTTCATGAAATGGGGAAAATAGCTGTTAGAGAAAGAAAAGATGGCAATAAGCCAAAAGGCAACAGCCATAAGAGAAATTGATACATACAGTGTTGAAACAATAACAGGGAGGGGCAGAGAAGGGCAAGAGAAAAGATGAACAAAAGACTTGCAGCAGCCAGAAGTGAAAATCGGAAGACACGGAGACAATTGTACCAATTTATATTAAGAGATAGCAAATTGAAGATGAACAGAAGAAATAAAACTAAGATATAAGAAGAATCCAAAATAAAAAGAATACATATATGACTAATGAAGAGCACTTACTAACAACTGTAGATAAGGTATATACAATGGCCTGGGAAAGGGACCACATTAGGAAAAGAAAACACATGCAGGAAAGAGATCCGATTAGACAAAAGACACCTCCAAAAAAGGAAAAGGTGATTGATATATTAAAGAACGCATCCAAGAAAAAGTACAATAAGTATGACTTCATTTAAGCGTACAACCATTGAAATAGAAAAGTGACATAACAACAACTATGCAACACAAGGAGCTTTCAAGTTTTTTCAAATTCCATTTCTTCACCCTTGCATTGAAAAATTAATTTTCTTAAGGCATCTGGAGACTGAAATGAGAAAGTCCTCTCCTTGTTAGTGACTTTGAAGAAACAAGGATGCACAAGACCATATCTCTCATTCATGGTGCATAACGCTGGGCAAAAGGATAAGAAAAACCTTTGGCGGGCAGCAGTAGCATGAGGAACATCCTGGGAGAAAAAGATCTATTGGCCAGACTAAAGCATTTGTTTCCTTTATTTTGCCACGCCAAGAGGAGTTCAGTATATTAAAAAAAGAGCACTATTATCCCTCGGACGAAAAGATGATGAAGCTCCTGAAGACGTGGGGCCAACTCTATTAGCGCATTGTAAATTAAGGTTGATATTGTCCTTGAGCAACACTATCTTTGGAATATTTATTTTAAGAAAGGCAAACATGTCAGAACCCCCTGCCCCCTCAGGAATTCCATAAGTTCTGAGATTGTAACGACAATTGTGATTTTCTAAATCTTCAACAAAAGTCCTTATTTATAGGACACTTAACAATAAAATATTGGGCACTGGAACCTCTTAATGCAGCATCAGAGGATATGCAAGCAGCAGGGGGTCAGACACCAGACCTTCAGGAGATATAGCAGTGCTTAGTGCTGAATTACAGTAAAAGCCAATTCACCACATAACCACATATGCAATTTCACTAGAGAGCTAAAACAAAGTTGAGGTTATGGCAGTAAAGTCAAACAAGCTTTTACAATGCAATAGGTCTCGGGTTAATTAAGTTTGAGCTATTGGCATTGCTAAATATTGCAACACCAACTGCAACAAAAGTCTATAAATTGTAGTCCAAAAAAATGTGTTTTCATTTTTGTAGCAATGGTGGCATGGTGTGCTTTAGATGAATATGTTTAAAAGTAAAATGTGCCATACTGCGATTGCTACAATAGTTAATTGTGGATGCGTTAACAATTGATATGTGCACTGATGGCTGGTGGTGTGTGTGCCTGTAGAAATTGTGCACTGACCGCTGGTGGTGTGTGTGCCTGGTGAAAGCATCCACTGACAGCTGGTGGTGTGTGTGTGTGTGCCTGGTAAAAGCATGCACTGACGTCAGGTGGTGTGTGCCTGGTGGAAGCATGGACTGATGGCTGGTGGTGTTTGGGCCTGGTAAAAGCGTGCACTTATGGGTGGTGGTGTTTGTGCCTGGTTAAAGTGTGCACTGACGTCTGATGGTGTTTGTGCCTTGTGAAAGTGTGCACTGACGGTATAGGAGATGCAAAGATTCCCGCCCTCCTATACGCGGATGACGCCGTCCTCATAGCCCGACTGGCGACGGTCTGCAGCTTTTACTTGACG
The DNA here is from genome assembly GCF_964261635.1 of Lissotriton helveticus. Classification (NCBI taxonomy): domain Eukaryota; kingdom Metazoa; phylum Chordata; class Amphibia; order Caudata; family Salamandridae; genus Lissotriton; species Lissotriton helveticus. Next base: position 1,417,894,604 of record NC_136068.1, on the reverse strand, counting down.
CCGTCAGGGCATTTATGGATAGGCTAGACCTAAAGGTGAATGCTAATAAATCACACACCATGGTGGTCGGATTCCATAGGAACAGGGGCAGAACAAAAACTTTTAAATGCAAGGGAAAAGTGGTTACTAGAGTGGCAGTGTTCCCATACCTGGGGGTGCTCTTTGACGAGAGGGGCTCTTGGGGCCCCCAGGTAAGGGCAAAGAGCCTATCTGTGGCTAGATCAACTGTGGCACTTATGGGTTTCACAAAAAGGTTGGGGGCCAGGCCAATGGAGGCCCTGCTAAAGGTCTATAATGCAAAATGCATCTCAATTGCGATGTATGGGTCAGCCCTATGGGGCTATGTACATCTAGAGACAATTCAGAGGGTAGAAAACAGGTTCTTGCGTTCCTTGCTGTCTGTGCCCCAGTCGACTCAGAACTTTTCGACTCATGCGGAGATGGGTTTGGACTATGTCACCGACAGGCTTAACCTGGTGCCGTTACTATTTTGGCTTAAGATCTGGCTTAACAAGGAACTAACCCTTAACCACACGATTTTAGTAGATGTAATGTCCTTAGACCACTCCCATAAAGTGCCCTGGTTGGAGTATTTGAGAAAGTCCTTTGACATCTGGGACGCCCGGACCTCTTCCTATCACCATCTTGCATTAGGAAGGTGGATGTGAACCTGGTTAAAAAACACTTTATGGAAAGGGCCAGACTAGCCCCGGAGGAACGGGAGTTGTTGAAACCCACTGTGCGATCCCATTATATGCTATTAGGTTCTACCTCACTCGAACAATACCTTATGACTGTCACAAAGCCATTTGATAGGTTTTTATTGGTAAAATGTAGATTTAATTTGATTCATTTTTATTTGGGCAATTATCCAACTTGGGTCAAACCAGATCTAGCCACCCCTTGCATTTGTGACCAATTTTCGACCCAAGACACAATGCATAATGTAATGTTTTGCGGGCTCTTCACGGACATTAGAAAAAAATACCTGCGGCCTACTTTGAAGGAGGCTGGCTTTAGGCAAGTGAGGCCGGCATTAGTTTTCCTCCAGTCTTTGAGCAGCGTCCGCATCATATTTTGTGTGGCTAATTTCTTAGTGGCGGCATCCAGGATCAAATTGCATAATGCCACACGGTCTGCGACATAATGAATCTTTAATCATGTTATTTATGTAATTTTATTTCTCTGACCCATTGCATTGCACATGTTGAAAATGTATCAAATATTTTTATACGTGTACATATATGTTTTTATGCCTTTTATGATTTTTATAAATCGAATAAAGAGTACTTGACTGACTGTGTGCACTGACGGTGTGGTTGTGTGTGTGGTTGTGTGTACTTTCTTTACTTAAATAGCTATCTTGAAAAACAAGATGCTCCTTAAAACAGCATACATGAAATACAAGGGTGCTTAAATTGGCAAAACAAACAAGCATGGGAAGTGAGGACAGCGCACATTTAAGAAATGAATCCACTCACAGAACCATAGTCCGCAAACTCCTGAAGATGCATTTGACGGTGTGACCATAAAGTACAAGACTGTTCGATTACAGCGTGTTACAAAATTATTATTTGACTCGGAAGTCACCAAGCCCGCTTTATTTACCACCATATATTAATGTAGTTTGCTATGATATGGTGCACGCCTCATACCACGTCACTGTCACACCACTTTCCACGGACGCAAACATACACAATATGAAAACAAGTCACATGAAACATATCTACATATTGATGACCGCAATTTTTTTCCTGCACTTTTTATGGTTCTTCCACAATGTTCCGATGAAGACCTTTATAAAATTTTAGTGGGGTTGAAACATAGATGAATCTCAGTTTTTGGTGTGGATTAAAATACTTATTGTAGAGTGTACGATGTTTAACCCTGAAAAATTGGCCCTGACTAAAATCGAATACCCCAGACAATACCTGTTTTATTGAGGGTTGCTCTATTTCAATTCCAATCACTCTTTTCGCAACTCATATTCAGTGCGCTGTTTCACATTTTGGAGCATCTTTCCATGACTTAGATGTCATTTTCTTCAGTAATGGCATTCGAACACATGACTGTGAGTTCCAATGTGTTCTTTTGAATAAGTTTCCTTTTGGGAATATATTCATGAATTTCCCTTGCAAGATGGAAGTATTGTATTGAATGATTACAGAGGAACCGTTGTTTTGTTTTTATTTTTTCGTTGTGGTTGGCAGCAAAGATGATATAATGGGAAGTGTTGTTGACTACTATGGTGGTTGGCAGGCATTGGTAGGAAATACGAGTGATCCCAAGAAAAAGTCTCAACTCTTAGACACTGAGAATGAATGAGTGAATAAATAACCCTAGATGCCAGGGCCTAGCCACAAGTGCATCCTGTGTATACTGGTGAGTTGCAGGCTAGTTGGTAATTAGCACGGTTCGTATCGTAAATGAAAACTGCAGTAGTAAGGCTGGCACTGTGGGGACGTGGATGGGGGTGAGGCAGCACAGACAAAGGTAGGGTGTGTCAAGCAGCGTGGATGAAAGGAGGGTGGGTGGGGGTGAGGCAGCACGCACAAATGTGAGGCAGCACAGACAACGGGAGGGTGGGTGGTTGGGTGCGAGGCAGCACGGACGGCGGGAGGGTGGGTGCGATGCAGCACGGATGACGGGAGGGTGAGTGCGATGCGAGGCAGCACGGACGATGGGAGGGTAGGTGCGATGCGAGGCAGCAGAGACGATGGGATGGTGGTTGCGATGCGAGGCAGCAGAGACGATCGTAGGGTGGGTGTGATGCGAGGCATCACAGACGATGGGAGGGTGGGTGCGATGCGATGCAGCACTAATGATGGGAGGGTTGGTGGACGTGAGGCAGCATGGACGGGTGGGTGGGCGCGAGGCAGCATGGACGGGAGGGTGGGTGGGCGCGAGGCAGCATGGACGGGTGGGTGCGAGGCAGCATGGACGGGAGGGTGGGTGGGTGGGCGCGAGGCAGCATGGACCGGTGGGTGGGTGGGTACGAGGCAGCATGGACGGGAGGGTGGGTGGGTGGCCGCGAGGCAGCATGAATGGGTGGGTGGGCGTGAGGCAGCATGGACGGTTGGGTGGGTATGCACGAGGCAGCATGGAATTGGGCGCAAGGTAGCATGGACGGGTGGGCGCGAGGCAGCATGGACTGGAGGGTGGGTGGGTGGGCACGAGGCAGCATGAATGAGAGGGTGGGTGGGTGTGTGGGCGTGGGGCAGCATTGACGGGAGGGTGGGCGCAAGGCAGCATGGACGGGAGGGTGGGCACGAGGCAGCATGGACTTGAGGGTGGGTGGGCGCGAGGCAGCATGGACGGGAGGGTTGGCACGAGGCAGCATGGACGGTTGGTGGGCGCGTGGCAGCATGGCAGCATGGACGGGCGCGAGGCAACATGGGTGGGTGGGTGCGATGCGAGGCCGCACAGGCGATGGGAGGGTGGGTGTTTGGGTGCGAGGCAACATGGATGACTGGTTGTGAGGCAGCACGGACAAAGGGAGGGAGGGTAGTGGGGTCGAGGCAGCATGGACGACGGAAGGGAGGGAGGGTGCGAGGCAGCACGGACTTGCGAGGCAGCATGGACGGGCGCGAGGGAGCATGGGCGGGTGGGTGCGATGCGAGGCAGCACAGGCGATGGGAGGGTGGGTGTTTGGGTGCGAGGCAACACGGATGACTGGTTGTGAGGCAGCACGGACAAAGGGAGGGAGGGTAGTGGGGTCGGGGCAGCATGGACGACGGAAGGGAGGGAGGGTGCGAGGCAGCACGGACTTGCGAGGCAGCATGGACGGGTGCAAGGGAGCATGGGCGGGTGGGTGCGATGCGAGGCAGCACAGACGATGGGAGGGTGGGTGTTTGGGTGCGAGGCAACATGGATGACTGGTTGTGAGGCAGCACCGACAAAGGTAGGGAGGGTAGTGGGGTCGAGGCAGCATGGACGATGGGAGGGAGGGAGGGTGCGAGGCAGGATGTGCTTGCGAGGCAGCATGGACAGGCGTGAGGCAGCATTGGAGGGTGGGTGCGATGCGAGGCAGCACAGACGATGGGAGGGTGGGTGTTTGGGTGCAAGGCAACACGGATGACTGGTTGTGAGGCAGCACAGACAAAGGGAGGGAGGGTAGTGGGGTCGAGGCAGCATGGACAACGGGAGGGGGGTGGGTGCGAGGCAGCATGGATGACTTGAGGGAGGGAGGGTGCGATGCAAGGCAGCACAGACGATGGGAGGGTGGGTGTTTGGGTGCGAGGCAACACGGAGAAGTGTGGCTCAATGGTTAGAGCGGCAGACCCTGATGCAGAGGTCTAGCCCGGGACCAGGGTTCAATTCCCCGCCTCGGCGGGTCTTGGGCTCAAAATTCCATGGACCTGATAATGCTCGCCTCGGTGCCTATTCCAATCATGGAGTCCCACTCTGCAACTCTGGGCAATAGCTTGCTTAATCTCCACAACGGCCCCCACAACGCTAAAGGATGCCTGGCCTCCACCTTGGGGGTGCCCAGGAGTGGACACCTCACATAGAAAGCCAGGATGGGTTCCACAGCGGTATCCGTACAAGCACCTTGAGACCCTTGCGGGTGAGTAGTGCGCTATACAAGTATCAATTTACAATTTTACGGATGACTTTGGCACGAGGCAGCACGGACGGAGGGAGGGTAAGTGGGGTCGAGGCAGCATGGATGAACGCAGTGTGGGTGGATGAGAGGCAGCACTGACGAACAGTGGCAGTGTGCGAGGCAGCATGGACGACGGGAGGGTGGGTGATCGCAAGTGGTGCGCGCGACCGCCACTGCGAGCATATGTCTTCAATTACCGAGGCCTTGACGGCTGCGATAATTGAAGATATATGGCCTCTGGTGCGCGTAACAGACACCAATAGGCAGTGGGCGGAGCTACGCGACCGCCCTTGGCCTATTGCGTGTTCTGTTCTAAAAACACGCGCACGCGTAGGCCAATGAAAATGGATCTAGGAAAAAACACGCACGAGCTGCGTGGAATTTCCAGGTCCATTTTCTAAACCTCAGGAAAAGGACTCTCGATGCGCGACACTGAATGCGCAGTGTACGCTAGGCCCGAGACCTAACAATCAATCTAAACAGGTAAAAACAGTGCTTACATTCTGGTAGCAGCAAAAAGCAGGCTGAGTGAAGCGAAGACGAAGAAGCGCCGCTGCGCTCTTGAGATACAAAATGGGGCCCGCAAACACCGAGCGTGAGGAGTGGCGACATGGGGGGGAAAAAACAGGTAAAAGTGATTGAAAAGCACCCAAAAGCAAAATACCTAATTCCCCCGCTGTCACATTGAAGCTCCCACGCAAGTCATGCCTGTCCATGAGAGACTGCAGCTGGAGGTTAAAAATGGACTCTGAAGCCGCAAGGAGCTTCAAAAGTCTCCGACCATCTTGTGGGCCATTCGGCCATGCCCCACTGTAGATTTACTTTGCTTGTCCTGGGATGCTGCTCAGCACATCCAATATCATTTGATATTCATATGATGAATCCTACAGCTTCACACCACTGGACAGATATTTCCATCACAACGTGATTTAATGCCGGAAGGAAAACATTTCCTTATTGGCCTAGCACCAAACACAATGTGACCTAGTGCAGTAGGGTCGCCCTAAACTGAATACTATGGGGTCCATTAGGATGTCGGGCGGTGGCAACACCGCGGTGGTGGCGGGGCGGAAAAACAGCCTTTTCCGCCCGCGAGCAGCGGAACTCACTTCCGCCACATTAGGATAGGTAAACATAGGTCTTTTCCCATCCGCCGCGGAGCGACGCGTACCGCCATCAAAGTGCGCCCGCCACCGCTGCGGCGGGAGCCAATCGAGACTCACCGCTGTGCAGAATGATGTCCGCCCCGCCCGACAAATTAGGATGGCCCAAACAAGCTGACGCAGTGCAGCGGAGACACCGCCCAGCCTGAGCAGGCGGAAACTCAACAGCGGAGCAAGATAGGCGAGACCCGTTCCTGACCGCCATGAACCCGGCCCTCCATATGCATCCGGTGATGTTCCTCCTACAACACTATCGTCAGATGGGACGCCGCGGACGCCGCTGCAGGTACGCAAATACACAAAAGCAACACACAACACACAGGCCGACACAGGGTCCAATCACCACACAGACACCCTGCTGAGGGACACAACACATCCACACGGGCACCCACACATCACCCACCTCACAACAAGGCACCCCTCAGCATCCGGGACACACAGCGACCGCCAACCAGCAGCAATGTCCCGGTCCCGGTCACGTCACCGCCGCGGTCAACTCATGCGCACTATGCAGAAGGCAGGGCCACTCCAAGGCATGGGCAGGACACAAACACCACAGGGACACACAGCCCCCAACCACACAGCAACACACCCCACCAACCCACAGGCCAGGTGCCCATCCCGTGCACCCCCATGCACACCAACAAGCACTGCAACAACAAGCACAATACACACCCTGCACCACACAACACACAACCAGGGAGACAGCCACTGCAGGAGTGGCTGACAAGGAACACACAACACCACTGCCACACACACTCTAGGCTCACAATACTTGCCAACACACACACACACCCACAAACACACACTCTGGGTGTAGCCACAAACACCACACAAAAACAGTGATGCCTCAACCGATGCCTGCACAAGAGCAACACACAAACAATACAGGAACACATACTGAACTCAAACACAAACACACATACACTGTCATCCAAACAGGGGACAATCAATGGGAGCACAGCCACAACAGGAGTATACAACAACATCACCCAGGAAATTAACACACACACCATAACAGTAAATACACAAGAAGTGCATCCTGACCAACATACACAGCCACATCAAACCCATCACAAATGCACATGAAACCTCAATCAACAAACACCACAAGACAACAGGGGATGTACATCAGGCAATGCCAAGGCCACATACACACAGCACACAGCACCGCCTGCACGACAAGCATTGTCTGCATAACAGATATGATTGACACAACCGCATCACACACCACAAATCAGCACTGCACAAATACAACACCATACCCAGGAACTGAAGCTATACCACACCCTACATCCACACATCCAACACAACAACTACACATGCACCACTCTGGGATAAAAGAGCAAAGCCACCTCCACCACAGCACTGGCCAGCACACACAGCTGAAGTGCATATGACCACTACAGAATGACCATTAGCACAAGGACAGCACACATAAACCTTTGGGGTAATGTGCAGAGTGGAACAACACATATGGCCCAAGAACTGCACCACAAAGCACAAGCCCACATATGAAGTGATGGGGAGGCACACACACATGGAAACCAAGGGGAAAGCTGACATCTAAGTTAAACAGCCTGCATGTGAGTAGCAGACATGTAAGAGGTGTACCACACACAAATAGAGGGACGGAACACCCACAATGGCCAAGCACAAGTGGCACACATAGGGGATGGCCTAAAACCACTCACACCATGCCATACAGGAGTTGAAAAACCAACATATGCCTGCAATGCATGACAAACACAAACACAATGCCAGTGTGGAGCAGCAGGGCCACACAGTTCACACAAGAACACACAAGACACATTGAGGACCAATCGAACACAACACTGACGTGCAACTCACACACCTTGTACACTCCAAAGTGACAAACACAACAAGGAGGAGTCTCACACAACACCATGGATACACCTACACACAGCACAGTGCACTACAAACAGCTCACACAAGGGCATACAATCCTCAACCCAGGGCAAGACAAAACAAACAACAGGCATACAACTCCTGGGTGACACATGTGTGTCTCACACAATACAGGGGCACACACAGATCCACTACAAACTGACACCCTTCACACTGCACACATCTGCTACACCCAACACCACGCATCTCATGTAGGCCATGACACCAGGACCAAGGGCCAACACAAGAAGACCATACACAGACAAGGCTGGGCACACAGAAAGCAATCCACACACATACTACATTACATATCCCAGCCAGCTTCGAAACATCTGCACAGCATCACACCCTGTGCTGGCAGTGTCCCCCAACGACACATGTGAACAGTATAGGCAACAACAGCAAAACACTGACAAAATTACTGCATGCCAGGTAAAATAGCCATCACAGATCACACAATTTGCAGGCTTAGAATGTACTTAAGACGACCCTGTCTTCCCTGGCCAAAATTATGATGGCTGCAAAGAGCCTTGGAATGTTGAAGTGATACATGGAGCATGGTGCACAGGCAATCAAATGCGAACATAAACAGAACTTTAATCAGCAAGGACACCGACAAAACACACACCAGAAGTAACTGTATTTATCCACATATTGCACAGATGCAGCGGAACAACAATAGTAGACAACAGCAAGGCTCAAAATGATGCAAAAATGCTATATACCATGCACAGGTGAAACACAAACAGGAAGGCCAGTGTCCAAGGCAGGGGAGAGGCCAGCACAGCAGAGCAACAGGCCCAGTGTCCAAGGCAGGGGAGAGGCCAACACAGCAGAACAACAGGCCCAGTGTCCAAGGCAGGGGAGAGGCCAACACAGCAGAGCAACAGGCCCAGTGTCCAAGGCAGGGGAGAGGCCAACACAGCAGAGCAACAGGCCCAGTGTCCAAGGCAGGGAAGAGGCCAACACAGCAGAGCAACAGGCCCAGTGTCCAAGGCAGGGGAGAGGCCAGCACAGCAGAGCAACAGGCCCAGTGTCCAAGGCAGGGGAGAGGCCAAAACAGCAGAGCAACAGGCCCAGTGTCCAAGGCAGGGGAGAGGCCAGCACAGCAGAGCAACAGGCCCAGTGTCCAAGGCAGGGGAGAGGCCAACACAGCAGAGCAACAGGCCCAGTGTCCAAGGCAGGGGAGAGGCCAGCACAGCAGAGCAACAGTCCCAGTGTCCAAGGCACGGGAGAGGCCAGCACAGCAGGGCAACAGGCCCAGTGTCCAAGGCAGGGGAGAGGCCAGCACAGCAGAGCAACAGGCCCAGTGTCCAAGGCAGGGGAGAGGCCAACACAGCAGAGCAACAGGCCCAGTGTCCAAGGCAGGGGAGAGGCCAACACAGCAGAGCAACAGGCCCAGTGTCCAAGGCAGGAGAGAGGCCAGCACAGCAGAGCAACAGGCCCAGTGTCCAAGGCAGGGGAGAGGCCAAAACAGCAGAGCAACAGGCCCAGTGTTCAAGGCAGGGGAGATGCCAGCACAGCAGAGCAACAGGCCCAGTGTCCAAGGCAGGGGAGAGGCCAACACAGCAGAACAACAGGCCCAGTGTCCAAGGCAGGGGAGAGGCCAACACAGCAGAGCAACATGCCCAGTGTCCAAGGCAGGGGAGAGGCCAACACAGCAGAGCAACAGGCCCAGTGTCCAAGGCAGGAGAGAGGCCAGCACAGCGGAGCAACAGGCCCAGTGTCCAAGGCAGGGGAGAGGCCAGCACAGCAGAGCAACAGGCCCGGTGTCCAAGGCAGGGGAGAGGCCAACACAGTGGAGCAACAGGCCCAGTGTCCAAAGAAGGGGAGAGGCCAGCACAGCAGAGCAACAGGCCCAGTGTCCAATGCAGGGGAGAGGCCAACACAGCAGAGCAACAGGCCCAGTGTCCAAGGCAGGGGAGAGGCCAACACAGCAGAGCAACAGGCCCAGTGTCCAAGGCAGGGGAGAGGCTAACACAGCAGAACAACAGGCCCAGTGTCCAAGGCAGGGGAGAGGCCAGCACAGAAGAGCAACAGGCCCAGTGTCCAAGGCAGGGGAGAGGCCAGCACAGCAGAGCAACAGGCCTAGTATCCAAGGCAGGGGAGAGGCCAGCACAGCAGAGCAACAGGCCCAGTGTCCAAGGTAGTGGAGAGGCCAACACAGCAGAGCAACAGGCCCAGTGTCCAAGGCAGGGGATAGGCCAACACAGCAGAGCAACAGGCGTAGTGTCCATGGTTGTAAACAATGGTCAGGACTAGCACACCTGTATGAGGCACAGGCGCATGAGGGGGATGTCAACTCACTCCTGGAAGTCATGCAGACTTGGACATGGCTGTGTGTCGGTGACAGCAGGCCCACTTAACTGGGGTGACAGAGCCCCAGGTGCTGTGGGGCTAACAGTGTAATAAACAGCACAGATGCCAATACTGGACTTTGCTTTCTAAATTTTGTTAGAACCCATATGAACAAAACATACCGGTCTGTTTAATATCACGTCACTGGTTTATTGATTCATTTGTTTCACTAGTCCGTATTTTATTTTTTAGATTTTTTTATCATCAGAACCATTTTTTGTGCATATACAAAATATACAATTAAATACAATCTGTTATAAGCACATACACTCTCTATACATATTTACAACTCATCCGCTCCAGACTTTTAGGTCAAAACATTCATTCTACATTCAAACAAACCCATACATACAACATAAAATAAAACAAAAAGGTGTGGCCCTATGTCAACAAAAGCGTTTTGCTTGTACACTTTTAGGTACCCTAATGGCCATTTAAATGCAACAATGTTACACAAAAATGTTCAATTAGAACCAAATCTCATGTTTTCCTAACATAGTCCTTCTAATCCTTATTATTGACACTGGGCCAACTAAGGTCGACGCTTTTCGAACTCCCTGAATACGGAGTTCTCCTCAGGACCATACAAATCTACAAAACAAGAAACAAATGCGCCAGATTAAGTCACCTATTCAATCATATTTGCGTATTTAGAAAAACAACATGCAGCCACCAGCCGGCTCACATCTGCCTACCTTATTCCTATTCGGATATATATCCCTATTGGGGGGTCGTATAGTGTGGTCACAGTATTCTAAACACAAAAAAGACAGTGATATAGAAACATAACTACAAACAACTGATCTATGTACACGCTGGTCAACATCAAAAAACCTATGTTGCCAAACCTGCAGTTTTAGGCACTGACCTTGTTCACGCTGTATAGTGTAGTCACAGAAATCTAAACGAAAAAAGGGGGGGGCTGGGTATTACTGGGGGCAGTTGAAAAGTGGATAGCTTATGCAGCGTATAAAGCCAAAACTGACCTTGTTCATGAAGTGGTGGGCCCGGGGTGCCTGGAATCAAAGCATATGACGTAAATTAATTCCAAGACCTGCCGCTGTTAAACACCTTTTGGCTCCGAACAGGCAATTTGGCACTTACCCGGTATCAAACGCAGTGAGTCAAGACCGGGCTTGAGGGTTACTGCTGGCGGTCGCTTTTTATGTGGTCCTGCGAGATCAAATCGGAGCAATCTGTTAGTTCTTTGTTAGTACGGGGAAAACACAATTTTAAATGCAATTTCACTCCTTCTGCTCCTTACATTGTTCTACGATCTCTACTCCAATAAAGATTCCACAAGTTTGCCGTTCAGAAGTGACTTCTTCGCTTTCTACACTTCTTCCCAGTCACATGATCATCATTCTCTTAAAGGGGCAGTTCCCAGAAAACATTGTGAATCTTTATTCATACCGAAGGATTCCAACATAAACACAAAGTCTTTTCATAGTTTGAAGATGCAAAAAACTGAAAAGACGTGGAATACACTATCGCGCCTAATTTCTGCATTATTTAAAAAATAAACCTTAATATTAAGTCCACCCGCATCGTGGTCTGTACAGTTCTGGGCAATCAATCCGTGGCATCAGATGATGTGCTACTCTGTGTCTCAGCCACGGATTCCTCCTGCATACTTCTGTCCCCCTCATATGCGCTGCTGGGCTCTGTGTCACTGGCCTCCGCTGCAGCTGTAGTGCTACTCTCGCCACCACTGCTTTCTGGCTCATGTCCATCTGTGGTCTCTTGTGAATCTGCATGAGAGAGAGAAACAGGGTTGTGTAAGTGCCATCATCTGGTCACACGAATTCGAAGCAATGCAGTACAGGAGAGGTCCAAATGTACATGCTAACCACCACACCCAGCAATCACTGTGCAGCTACACACAACATAGACCACACCACTGCCTGCAACGCTGAAAATCTGCCATGAGTGAGCCATGTTGATGCCACACAGCACTACACCCTGCCCCTACATGAAGTGTGCCCCACACACAACTTGGCCTGCCCACACCTTGGGACGTGATGAGGGTACAACACTTGTTACCACTAACTGACCTTCAGGGAACAGGAGGGGACAACACACACACCTATTAGGACATCACAATCCACAATGCCACGTAGGCCATAGCAAGCCCCATGTGGTAATCTGGGGAACATTATTTGCAGATGTTGGGGCACCAACGATCTTGGTGCAGGCAAAGTCGGCATACATGAATTCACACTCAGCAAATGGACACTGCTGTTCACCCCATAATAGATCACCCACACCATCCCAATGCTGAATGACCATGTGGAGCCCAACACATCTGGCAATGGGAAAGTACAGCAAGGAGTATCTGCTCAGTAAGGCCAGGGTGGCACAATACCCGATACAAGCACACATCACAGCAGCCACTCACATGACACAGCACAGTACAGCAACAGACGCACATCACATGGCTCCCTGCTGCCACAGGCCCTGTACACATGCATCCACTCCAAGCAAAAGTCACGATCCCCAGATATTTACCAGCCCTGCCCTGCTCGCCATGCTCCTTCAGACGTGCATCCAGGTCTGGATGAGTCACTGCCAAGATGCGGGCCATCACTGGAGTCATGCTGCGCCGTGCCAAACGCCCTGTGTGTGGTAGCATCCCCAATGTCATCTCAGCCACGGTTTTTGCAAGCCGACTGATGTCATCCCACCTCTTGTGGCAGTGTGTGCGTCGGGGGTTGGATACCCCCAGGGCTCGCACCTTTGCCGCAATGGCCCTCCACACGGCCTTACGCTGGTTCACCTGAGCTGCATGTATGAGAGGAAAGAAGGGTAAATGACCAGTTCCACATTGTCACGTACCAACATCTATCAGTACAGTAGCAAGACCCAGACTCAGGACCTATTGTAACCTCCCTCCCTCCAAAACTGGGGGACCCCTCACAAGGGCAGTGTGCATGACCCACACAGATGTGATTGCATGCACACATTGGGACGTATAGGGTCCAGGATAATCTCACAAATGCAAGATGCATCAACATTTTATGCATCGACAGAAGTGTGTAAGTCTGCTATTACACAGGGCACAGATGTGGCATATCTATTGATCATTGTGAAGGAAGTGATGCAAGGAACATGTGAGTCTGGTGGTTTTTATCATTTGTGTGGGCAGCCACTGCTCCGACTCCCTGGGTCACACTGAGTCAGACAACAGGGGCACACAGAAATACTCACACAATCAAGTAATGTCCTGGCATCTACATGACAAACATTTGTTGGCTCTGTATGGCTGAAAATGTAACACTCCCCACTCACATATACAGGTACAGGCATGGAAAAGACTGACATTGTGACACACACACACTCCCTCGCCCTGGAGACAGCTTGTCTGTCAGTGTTCGACACAACCCCACACCCTCAGGCATATACTGCAGCAGCACAACTACACGTCTGACACCCCCCTGCCCGACAGCTACCTTCATGGTGACTTACCACGACATTGGGGCCACCAAACAGCCTTGGGTACTGTGCCAGCACCTCATCCACAAGGACCTCTAGCTCCTCGCTGGTGAATGGACTGGCACGGATCTTCTCTGTCCTTGCCATCCCTGTGGACATGGAACACCTGTGGCGGAAGTGAGTGGTGAGTGGTCCCAGGGAGCAGCCTCAGGAGACAGCAGCAGGAGAGGGCCCCAGGCAGCAGGCTCAGGAGACAGCAGCAGGAGAGGGTCCCAGGCAGCAGGCTCAGGAGACAGCAGCAGGAGAGGGTCCCAGGCAGCAGGCTCAGTGAGCTGTGGAAATGTGAGGCTCACTCCCACAAACTTATAGCCCTCTGGGGTCGTCTGTAAGCTGCAATTCTGCACCAATTGGTTGTTCAGGTCTGCCTCTTTCAAAATCATCCAATGACCGCCTACGCGGAGCACACCTTCAGCGACTTTCAAATGTGCATCATGCCACCGCGATCATCGCTTCCATTGGCTGTAGTCAATGCTCCATGGCGGTGATGGTCCGCGGGTGCCCGGGGTGCGCTACCGCGGTGGTGCATCATTCAAAATCATCCAATGACCGCCTATGCGCTGGCGGAGCACACCTTCTGCGACTTTCAAATATGCATCATGCCACCGCGATCATCACTCCCATTGGCTGTAGGCAATGCTCCATGGCGGTGATGGTCCGCGGTGCCCGGGGTGCGCTACCGCGATGGTGCATCATTCAAAATCATCCAATGACCGCCTACGCGCTGGCGGAGCATGCCCACCGCCATGTACAACTGTCCATATGCCAATGGCTTCCGCACTTGTGAAGGGGGTGGTGCTGGTGTCACACCGCCGGGGACAGGCGGTAGGTACCACAATTCATGCAGCGGAGCTTGCCCACCGCCATGTACAACTGTCCATATGCTAATGGCTTCCGCACTTGTGAAGGGGGTGGTGCTGGTGCCACACCGCCGGGGACAGGCGGTAGGTACCGCGATTCTTGGGGCGGAGCTTGCCCACCGCCATGTATAACTGTCCATATGCCAATGGCTTCCGCACTTGTGAAGGGGGTGGTGCTGGTGTCACACCGCCGGGGACAGGCGGTAGGTACCGCGATTTCCATTACCACTAATGCTATGTCAATCCTGAAGAGTATATCATTACACAGCAGCAACGTGGTAAAGGGCACATCATTGTACACACAATGCCATACTACCATGTCATCCACAGTTGTACGCACGTTATGTGTGATACACTTTGGTCTGTGCTCCCTGCCATGTTACTCATGCACTTAATGGCTGATGATGCTTGACACTCTTGAGCTTGTGTTCATGATGTGGTACAAATCCATTAGTTGTGGGTCAGTGATGACCTTCACAAGGATTGTGTCACAGCATTGTATCTTATCAGACTGGTGCATTCACAACAGCTCATGCACACAACAGAACGTTTTCCTGCTACTGTGATCATTGTGTTGATGGATGTGTGCAGAGTTTACATGATGCATTGAGGTGTGACAGGTACAGCAGATGGGTATGATACAGACATGGTAATTTCTAAAACATTGGCGGATGTTGCTGCACCTTGCTTGCAAATGTGAATTGTGTTCTCCAGTATGTATGCATTCCCATTCTCCGATGTGTTTGTGTCACTTGTGTATTGACAGTGGAGAGGTGTGCCCTCTGTGTGTATCACAAGGCCAGCCATGTCACCTGGTGTGCCATGCATCTCTCAAGCAGTTTTTTTTCTTCCCATTACATCATTGATGGTATATGCTGTGGCCATCTCATGATGGTTGTCAATGACATTTCATATTTTACTTCTGTACTAGGAGGAGGCCAAATCTCCTACGTCACCTGACAGTGCTGGAGGACATGGAGAATGAGGCATTAATACGGAAATTCCGCCTGGATAGACCAACGCTGAAGATCCTGTGTGATCTATTGGAGCCACACCTGCAGCCTCGCCGTCACTATCCAACGGCATTCACACCCACATACAAAGTGATGGCAGCACTCCACTTTTTTGCAACAGGTTCCTTCCAGGAGACGGTGGCTAACGCTGGAAGGATGTCACAGCCCATGTTCAGCATGGTGCTGAGGGATGTTCTTGCAGCCATGATGCTCTATCGGAATCGCTACATCCATTTCCCTCGGAGAGGAGAATTGGCTGCTGTGAAGGGGGACTTCTATCCCCTTGGGAGCATCCCACATGTTATTGGTGCCATCGATTGCACCCATGTAGGTCTGGTGGCACCACAGGTGACGGAGCACATATATAGGAACCGCAAACATTACCATTCCATCAATGTGCAGGTGGTGTGCCTTGCGGACATGACCATTTCTCATGTGTGTGCAAAGTATCCTGGCTCGGCGCATGATGAATCTGCATCCCGAGCATGCTTGGATTGTGGGTGAGTATGCCTACTGATATGGTGTGCTGTCTGTTACCTGCTGCACTCTGGCTGTGCAACATTGCAATGGGTGTTTGTCATTCACAGGTGACTCTGCATATCCCAGTCGGTCATTGCTGTTGAGCCCCCTCAGGAATCCCAGGAGCCCGGCTGACATCCGCTACAATGACGCCCATGGCAGGACCCGACGGGTAATCGAACGCACTTTCGGCCTGCTGAAGTCAAGATTCCGTTGCCTTGACAGGACCGGAGGTGCACTGGCATACTCACCTGGGAAGGTGTGCAAGATCGTTGTGGCATGCTGTATGCTGCACAACCTGGCCATCCACAAGAGGGTCCCTCTGCTCCTGGACGATGGTGAGGAACCAAGGCCACCACCCGCTCATGGACCTGAGTCCAGTGATGAGGACAGTGGAGAGGATGAAGGAGTAGACCTGCGCCAGCAGCTCATCGAACGCTACTTCACTTGAAGGTGGGTGATGAGGTACAACGTGTACATTGTCTGGTGTGGTTGCTGTTGTTGTGAAGGGCTATGCGCGGATGTAACTGACAGGCACACGTTCTGTCACCTGTGTGTGGTAAAAATGACATTGACGTTCCATATGTGAACGCATGGTGGACCCTATTTGTTCAGACCTGCATCCCATTGTCTAGTATGCCTGTAGTGTCTTGTGTATGTTTTGTGTACTGTTCTACCTGTGATGCCACAATGAGACCACTGACTATAGTTTTGTTGTACCTCCCTAGGTGCTACAGACGAATCCTGCACTACATACTGTACATCATTTGGACACATAATGGACATTGTCAATATTGTAAATATTGCACTAAAAACGATACAGCACACAAACTGGTGCATCAGGTTTTTTATTTCGACAGTGGACATGTGATTTGTGCGGAAATATTTACATGACAGTGGGAAATGAGCAGTGAGTTGACAGTCCTGTTCAATGAGATGCAAGAGTAGAGTCCACATGGATGTGGTGACCCAGTCCAACAGACAGGTGCCATTGGCAAGGAAATGTGGGTAAAGACAGTCCAAACAGTCAATGCAGTAGGGAAGAGGGTTGTCATCATGGCTGGCTCCGTGACTGGCGTGTGGCAGGTGCTTTACCTCCGGAGACTCCTAGGCTCTTCTTTGGACGCCCCCTAGATCTTTTTGGCAGTGGGGGTCCTGCTGAATGGCCAGCGGCGTGAGGGGACTCGTCCCTCTCTGTTGGTTCAGGGGAGGATGGTGCACTGTCATCCTGTGGCATAACAGGAGGGGATGGAGGTGGTGGTTGGGACACAGGCCTGTCCCTCTGCAATGCCACTTGCTGGCCAATGAGGTCCACCATCTGTCCAAGGCGGTTGTCAATGGACCTCATCAGCAGGATGAGCTCCCTTAAAAGTTAATCCGGCCGGCCACTTTGTCCCTGGACCTCTTGGTATGCCTCCACTACTCTGGTGAAGTGGTCCAGGGATGGTGTCCACTCCTCCCGAGGTCTGGTGGTGACCCTGGCCCTCCCACCTGCTCTGCTGCCACGGACCTCTTGCCTCGCCACTGTGGGTCCACGCACTCTCCCCCTGACCTCAACAGTTGATGCTGTGGCCTGGTCGTCCCCTGGTACAGGGAGGGTGCTGCTGGTGGTACTGGTGGTAGTAGTGGTAGTGGCGGTGGTGTTGGCTGCGGTGGAGGCAGAGGGCATGACAGCAGGGGTCTGCTGCACTGTTGTTGCAGCAGACGTGGTGGTGGGGAGGAGGGGGCCTGGGACCTCTGGGTCTGTGGCACACCAGATGGGCCGGCCTGGAGCTCATCGTCCAAACTGTCCTGGGTCTCCGCATTTGAGAGTCCATGTGCCGGGGGTGGAGACTGGCTCTGCTGGTCATTGGTGTGGTCCTCATCAGTGAGTTCTTCATCACCTGTGGAGTATATAGGGAATGGTCAGTGTTGGGCACAGTGCAAGTATTGTCTCAGCTGGGTGTAGTGGACTGTCTGTACACTACACAAATTTGAATTCTGCAGTAGTACAATTCATGGCAACAGTGTGTGTAATTTCATATTGCAGAGTAACATCATTTACTGATACATTTTGGATGTCAACGCATTGCATGCAATTGTTGCTGCGTTTTGGGATGCAGGTCTCCCACACACACATCAGGAAGAGTTAAGATAGCTAAGTAAGTTTGTTTGTTAACAGTGCAATGGCTGACACTTGCTCCTGGGTGGGGGTGTTGTATAGCTCCTATATATCCTTATATCGTGTTAAGTTAGCATAGGTACATTTCAGATTTAAACGCCATTTTTCCTTTCTTGCAACTTCTGCACACGACCCTTAATTGTTGACTTAGCTTTCAACCTAGTGGTTTGCCGTGGTGTATGTGAGAATAATATGTTATTGCTCTGATATCAGTCTTGTTTAATAAACCATGTCTGCACGGAGAGTGCTGAAGTTTCAGGAGCAACACGATATGGAATTGTTATGAGGTCTGATCTCCACGCCTTCATAGTCATAACACAAGTGCAGCCTTTGCCAACTTGGGCTTGAGGCGGGATTGATATTGCTTTGCACGAGAATTGTTAACACACTTGATGCGGTGCACATGCAGAGAGAGCTGGTGTATGCTGATGTGATTCCTTCATGCTAGGACACTAAGGTATGGGCCCGCCCTAAAACAACCCAAAGAGACCTTCTTAGCTAATAATATAATATATGTGTTAGGGAGGGTGAGATATAAGTGTTGTTAACTCTTATTCATTACAGCATGTTAACATGCTGTCACCATTCGCTTTTTATGTCTTAGTAACTATGCTGATAATTTTGCTACTGATAATAAGTATACTTGTATTATCTAAGATACTGCGCCTGGGAAGACGGCATTAGTAAATAAACATTTCAAATGCACATGTGTCTTCTTTACTCCATGTTCTGGTTTGTAATGATAATATAACGAAAGAGTGTTCATGAGTCCCACGTACCCTGAGGTACTGTAAGTTCATGTTCTGGTTTGTCTAAACATTGGGAGTTTGATATGTCCAATGAGACACTGTAGCTAGCTCGGTAAGGGGTGAGTTGGTTGCTAAGGTAAGTTTTGGGACATCCTAATTTGCCGAGGTTCCACTCCTCTGTGCACAGTTCTGTGTGAGTACAGAAACCCTGCAACATGGCGCCCAACGGTTTCGGTGGTCTTATATCATGACACTCGAGTAGTTTATCGTTCATGCCTTAACCCCTTCACGTCCGTTTCCGGAAAACGGGGGGTTGGTGAAACCTACCTATTTTTTGAAATAGGTCTTTATTCAAGCTTGATTCTTACTTAAACGGTTTCTTTGAATTACTACCCAGTTGTGCTACAAAGTATTCTTTGTGTTTTCTTGTTTCCAATTCTGTAATGGCGGCAGCGGTGGCTATTGCGCAGCATAGTCGCGTAGCGGTACGCAACCATCTTCAGACGTACCAGGTCCCAGTAGATGGGATGGCTGTGATTTTCGTGGTAAGTGCAGATCCGGCGTTTCCTTACGAGTTGTTTTACTCTTGGGTTACGTTTCCGGCTGTGGACGCTAATTCTGGTTTGTACCACTCCTACACCGCCTCGGATGTCCCGGCTGAATATACGCCATACAGGGCATTGGAAATACCTATTGATCATTGGCAGCATCGAGTTTGGTTTGATGGCGCCCTCCCCCACTCTTTGTCCCGTGCGAGGTTAGGTCCACTCTCAATTCCAGGTACTAATTGGCCTGCGTTGGGTGGCTTTACCCCGCACCCGAATCACGGGGCTTGTACCCTGGCAGAAATTCGCAGGCTACATGTAGTTTCCATTTCCGTGATTCGTGCTTTAGTGCAATACATCGGTCGACATCTTCCTGGTGGTCCCCAGGGGGGTGCGGCCGCTCCCATGGAACGAGGCGGAATGCGTCTCAATCCAGTGATGGTAAATTCGGTTTTTGGTGCGCGTCCTGTTGACAACGATGACTTCCCATTCTGGCTAGCGGAGAAGTTTGATCAACTGGAGGCGGTTTTTCCGAATTCTACTCCTGCTGATAAACATAGAATGTTGACGATTACTCTACCGAAGGATATTACTCCTGAACTTGCTGACTGTGACAGCTGGGGAAAAACATTTGCGGCAGTTTATACAAGGTGCTTCGGCACCCCGTCTATGACTGCCCTGCCTGAAATCGTTAGACGTGTTCAGAATGATCACGGTCCAGAGGCAGCGGTTGAATTGGGTATGCGCCTGTGTGGTTCTTTTGAGATTGTAAGTGATCTCATTCTCTCCAATGTTAAAGGAGATGCAGTTAACTTTCAGGTGTCGAATGCTTTGGCTGCTCTGCCCGATGCCGACAAACCCCGCCAGTTAGCAAAGATTGTGGTGGCCGCTTATAAAACGATTGGCCGCACAAGTAGAGGTCTGAAATATTTTCCTGTGAAGGAGAAAAAACAACCACAGGGGCAATCTGCAGTGACAGATGCCCAGCCAAAGTCCAAAAAATCTAATTGGCCTAAAAAACAGACACAGGGGAAGCAGACAATGCAGACTCAGGGTACTTTTCCTGCGATACAATCTCCTGCGCCACCCGAAAAAGTTTATGATTTGCGCGACCGCGCGATGATTAAATCACCTGATCGTTTTCAGGGTTCTGATCAACGCTCTCCTCGTTCCTTTCAGGACACATCGGCCCCGAAGACCGGTGGAGGAGGAGGGGGTGGACGTGGACGTGGTGGCCAACAAGGACGTGGTCAGTCCCGCCAGACGGACGGCGCAGTGAAGCAGGAGGATTCTACGCCTAGGCGTCCGCAGTTTGCGAAAAAGAAAGTCGCAGCCTTAACAGCGCATCGATATGCCACAGATAGTGAGAACGCGGCTTCGGAATCTGACGTGGGCTCTGACCTTGCTGGACAGCGCGGCGGAGATAACCATAGTCAGAGAGGCGCTGCGTCCACTACTGAGGGTGACAGCGACTGATGTCTACGTTGTGATAGAAACAGCGGATACGAGACTTGCTCCCCCTGAAAGACTTTATGAAATTGTCCTGTTAATTGAAGGTGACATACAGCGTACCGTTAAAGGTGTATTTTGGGAGAATCTGTCTTCTACATATGATATTTTACTTTCGGAGGCTGACTGGCCCCCACCTTTTGTGCTCGCGGCGCCGCGAGGGGAGGAGGTGATCCTACCCAGTTTCGCGAACACTGTCTCGAAAGAGCATGCGCAACATTTTGCAGAAGAGTGGGCTCGGGCTCTCGCGCCGGCTCTGTACCGTAACCAATGTGGTTGGGATAAATTGTCGCCTTGCCACGAAATTCCGTTGCGGTCTCAGCCGCAGCCTCAACCTCAATATCCCATCCGGCGTGAAGCAAAATCTTCCGTCGCGGAAATCCTTGAACAATTGGAATATCAGGGAGTTATTGAAACGTGTGTGTCACCGATGAATAATCCCCTTTTTACTGTGAATAAACCTGACGGATCATATCGTTTGGTTTTGGATTACCGGCATTTAAACTCGCATTGCCGTAACTGTGCAGTACAGAATACCCACGGCTCTGCCCTAGTGGATAGTCTCGTGCGTAAGCGTTTCAAGACAACGCTTGACATATCCAATGGTTTTTATGCCCACAGATTGGACAGCTTTAGCTCCCAATGGACCAGTTTTACAAGCGCTGGAGTCCAAAAGCAATTCCGGCGTCTTCCAATGGGCTACAAGAATAGTCCTGGTATATTTACCGCTCGAATTGTCTCTATTCTGGAGGCACTAGACCCTGATGCCTTTTCTTATGTGGATGACATATATCTCACAGACGACGATATTTGGGAGCATCTGTGTCGTGTAAATTCTCTTGTTTGCAACTTCGCAGACATGGGTTACAAATTCAACTTTGCAAAATCGCACATTGCTGAACACACAGTGTTGTTTTTGGGCTATGAGCTCAACAATGAAGGTAGAGGTTTGGCTCCTCACTTCTTAGAGAAGTGCGCACAATTACGCGCTCCAACAACACTGAAAAAATTACAGTCTTTACTGGGCTTTTTGAATTTCGGCAGAACTTACATTCCGGAATATGCCCAGCGTATCAAGCCTTTGTATGCTTTGATACAACCAACTTTCTCAAAATCATGCTGGCTGCCTGAGCATTCAGCCATTTTGCAATCCTTGCAGGCTGATCTGCTCGCTTCTAAATATTTACTGACTCGTGATAACCACACCAACCTGGTAATAAGAATAATTCCTGGGACGGTGGGTTTCACATACCTCACTTTTAATGAAGGTGACACAGTACCTATTGCTTACAAGTCACACTTGTACACCTCGGCTGAGATGCGGTTTCCCACCGTGGAAAAGGTTTTAACTGCTGTACAGATGGCTATTCTAAAGGAACGAGCTCTGTCACAGGGGAAACGCATGCTAGTGGTAACACCCTGTCCTCATTTGGAGGCAGTCACGAAAGCCAGTGTACCAAATTCAAAGGCTTTGCACCCTCGGTGGATTCAGTGGGCTGCGTCATTGTCATCCTCGGATGTCATGTTTATTTTTGACGCTTCATTACGGTCGCAGGAGTACTTGCAGTATGAATTCGTTCATCCTGCTCCTCTGGCGATGCGACCTTTGGAGGACTTCCATTGCATCATTTACACTGATGGGTCGGCGCAGGTTGCGCATGGCTCTAAACATGCCTACGTTTCCGCATGCGCCATTGTGGTCGGTGCTATGTTGAATGATGAGTTCATTTCCAGGGAGGTACACACGTTGCCCCTGGGCGATTGCACCGCACAATTGGCAGAGCTTCGTGCTCTCTTACTAGCTTTGGAGTACGCAGATCCAAGTGTTACTACTCTAATTGTAAGTGATTCTTACTACTGTGTCCAGTCTTACAATGAAAACTTGTTCTTTTGGATTCAAAATGATTTTCATGATTCCAAGGGTAGCACAATAAAACATAAAATGATCTGGGTTCGAGTGGCAGAGCTTAAGGCTATGTTGCCACTCGTTTATGTGATTCATACTCTCGGTCATCAGCGCGTGGGAGTTCACGCTGTTGGCAACTCGCTTGCTGATGAAGCGGCGAAATCAGCAGTATCTACATACTTAGTTGCAGCAGTTACTAGGTCTAAAACCAAGATTGATAGCGACATCTTGGCAGCGATTGCTGCCTCTGAGAAGGGAAGTAAACATCCTGCGGGGTTCCCTTCGAAGTATAAATACCACTTAAGTCCCGAAAAGGTTCCTTTTGTGACAATTCCTGATGTTGGGGAACGGCTGATTCCCAACTCGGATCGCAGAGCAGACTTGATTACATCGGCTCATGAGGGTGTGGCGTCTGCGCATGCGGGCGTCTCGGCCACTGTAACTCAATTACAATTACGTTTCTGGTGGCGGGGACTGTACAAACAGACGCGTGATTATGTCCTTCTTTGTGACATATGCCAGCAGATTAAACCTTCAACTGCTACGCGTCCGCCTCAGACTCAGTTGTACATTTCTAATAAACCACTAGGCTGTGTTTACTTAGACCACTGCGGTCCATTTTCATCTGATACTGCGTATAAATACATCTTAGTAGCAGTTGACTCATGCACACGCTTTGTGTGGGTATGGCCACATCGCAGCGCTGATTCCCGGACTGTCATCAGAGATTTGCGTATCTTTATAGGGATTTTTGCCTGTGGTACCTTCCATTCGGATCAGGGTCCGGCTTTCGCCTCTAAGGCGTATAAGGATGCCATGACTTCGATGGGGGTCCAAGTCAAGTTTTCGTCACCCTACAGACCTGAGGGTAATTCTGTAGTTGAACGAATGAACCGTGATTTAAAGCAATCTTTGACAGCCCGAGTTATAGGCACTGGCAGAAACTGGCTGGCTCACCTCTATGGCGTGCAGCGTGCTCTTAATAATCTCCCTAGAAGGTCTCTGGGTGGGCGGACCCCATACGAAATGCTCTTTGGCATCAAGATGTTCGTCCCTGACCTTGACGGTCTAGACTCGGTGGTTCGCGCCACTTCCTTTGACGCAGATGAACATTGCAATGTTTTACAGAATCTACAAAAGACGAGAGACACTCTTGCAAAGGAACATTTGCCCTCCACATCGGATGATGCGTTGCAGATCCCGGTAGTTGGCTGGCTACCCCAAGTTGGAGAACTGGTTCGAGAGAAGATCGACAACAAGAAAGAGTTTGGTCCCTCCTATCGAGCTCCGGTCCCAGTGCTTGGAGTGAAGGGCACAAGAACAGTCATTTTACCACCACTTCCAGGTCGTAAGGAAAACAGGTTTATTTCTATTGACAATGTCAAGATACACAGAGTGGCCGATTCTTCTTAGCATGACACCGGCTGTTTCCTGTCCTTCCATTGTGAGAAATTCAATTATGCCCACTGCTTCTAATAATGAACCTGAGGTGGCCATCGAATTACCTGCTGTTTCCAGTCCATTATTGAATAATTTATCAGGAACTAACCTTGATGAGACAGACTATACATACCCCACTGATTTGTCCATGCCTGACCTGCAAGCTCGTTTAGCCACGGAATCCAGATTTTCATTTGACTCTGCTTCCCTTGCATCGAAAAAACCCTCTAAAATTGCAGTATATGCTAGCCTGTTTAAAAAACATTTTTTGATACCTCCTTGGATATACATTTGGCTGGTCCTTTTTTCAGTGTACCTTTTTATGTCAATTGGTTTTGTGTTTTATTTTTTTCGGATTATGAATGGACACTATGTCGAGGAGAGAACTTGCATTACTCATTTGAATGGAACTTTGGCCCCACTTTCCTCTTCACATTCTACACACAGATTAAAAAGAGACTTGACTTTGGTTAACATCACAGCGTGGCCTGTTCTGGATGGAATCGCGTGGGATGCAGTTCGTTTTCAGATTCATGGCCCAACGGAAGTCGTTAATGTCCCTAATGTACTAAGAGTTAATATGGGGGATGTGGTGAAACAAAACATTCGTTCTGATGATTGGGATGTTAATGCTGTGGAAAGTTTGTTTTCTGATTTGAAATATTATGCTGCTTTTGATGCTGAGGATTTATATTTAGAATCTGCTAATTATGGTGAATTGTTCTGTTACCAACATTATGGCAATCACTTCTTACACAAGACATCTTCCCGAAGGGATGCGGTTAATTTTACTCAGTGGGAACATTGCCCAGCACCAACACAAGGGAGTTCAGAAACGTTTCTTAAAAAGTATACTTATTTCACTGACTTTAATCAGTCCAATCCCGAGTCCTTTTATTTTAAATTTCACAAACAGCCACTGTCCAAGGTTCGACTTACAAATACAAAATTGTTGTATTCGAAGGCCTTCCTAGATCAATTGGTTACTGGGGGGTATGAGTTATGGAAGGATACCATAGACCTTAAATCAGTTTGGGGCTCAAGGGCCTGGCAGGTACGAGGCACTGAGGCTTTGCACCGTGCATGTCTCATCCCAAATCATATGTGGTTTTTAAATGAAACCATTTCCCAGACCACATGCTTTGGATTGGCTACATCTAAAAGGTTAAACACCCCGTCTTTCCCGGAGTTGGAGGAATATGAGAATTGGAGTAATTTTACTAAATTGTCCATTAGAGATATACAGGTTCTGCTTCTGAATTCCTCCTTTAACATTTCCAGTATGAATCCCAAGGGTTGGCTGCTTTGGCACCGTAGTGCTGATTCTTGCCAAAAAAGATTTTTAAATATTACTGACGGTTTTAAGACTGTTAGATCTGATCCCCGTTTTGATTTGAGTCATACTGTCACCTCTTACTCTGTGGGCAAGTTGTGTCAAGCTTGGCTGCAACATTCAACTTTACCTGCGGTTAAGTATCACCTTTCCAAACTGAATGCAGACGTGGATTTGAATGATTTCATTAAGGGCCCAGCTAGTGGCAGATCGAAACGTTGGTTATATGGTGTTTACAATGAAATTTGGAAACTCTCACAGATTGAGGCTGCTTCACGCCTTAGGGCTATTGATCAGGCAAATCTTGAGAAAGTTCTTGCAGTTGTTGACAATAGCATTAACGTGCTTTCCTCTAGAATTTACACATTAGATAATATTGTGTCGTCTGTTGTTGATATTGTACATGATGAAGTATCTGTATTATACCATGGTCAAAATCAATTACGTTCAATCATGCAGTTTGCATGGACACTTCAGACTCTGAAAATGGGTAAAGTTCCCTGGGGATACATGAATGTTTCTTCTTTATTTGCACCGTTTAATTTGACAGACAAACAACGCTTGCTTTCAATGCGTGATGCTTCCTTTTCTATGCTCCATATTGAAAGGTTGGAATCTTTACCTTTTTCTGTGGCAGAAGCCACTGCTGCTACGTGGCTTATCCACGGTTTAATAACGCTGCCTTTTGCTTTATATAAGTTTTCAAATTGTATGAAGTATGTGCCAATAGGTCGTTTTGAACCCTTAGGTAGCGGTTTTCTTCATGAAGTCTGGTCACTCCCATACACATACAGATGTTTCAAGGATGAACAAGAGGTTTATCTAACAGGGGATGAGTGTACTGAGACGCCCGATCATTCTTTAATGTGCAGACACATACAGTTACACGGTTCATGTAACAAGGACCGACCGAATATGGCTTGCGTTTTACAGGGCACGCCAGTTCCTGCTATCATCCCCACGTTTAAATTGTTGGAGAATGGTAGTTATTTAATGCTCAATAATGAAAACTGCTGTGGTTTAATTAAAGGTATAGCTTTCATAGTAACGGTTAGTGAGCGAGTTATTTGCTGCAGAAATGTTCTTTATCCTCCCACACGTGAACATAGGGAGTCTTCCATTTGGCCACAGATACCGACCTTGGGAGCAGAATTCAGCGGCATGGCTAGAATAAGAGCTCTATTGTCCCAGAAAGAGGTGGCCTTGAGCTCGGCCCGTGAAACTTTCGTGCTTCACATTGCTAACACCCGTACGGAGGTTCAGGCTCTATTAAACACTGATTTGCCTTTGCATTTCGGAGCCATGGTCCGTTCTATCTTTAACGCATCCTCCACAACGGGCCTAGCACATTTTTTTAAAGTTGTTAGCGGTGGTCTCGTGACTTCCTTTGAGAAGATATTTGGAGTCATCCCTGCCTTCTTCCATTCTATTTTTTCATCCTTATTTGGAGGGTTCCCGTTTTTGCTTGCATTAGCGGCTGGCGCATTGGTGGTTTTCTGCCTTTTTAAATATGGATGCCCTTCCTGTGCAAGACCACGAACAGCTACTGCTGACGCGGTTTCGCAACCGCATGCTTGATTACTATGGCACACTACCGTTAGCGACTCTAAGCACGGCGTTTGGATTATCTTTTCGGTTCTCCTATTTCACCTGTGTCCAGCCTGTATTTCGCTGTCTGACCTGCGATTTCCTTTGGGCCATTGATTTGTGTCTCTGCGGACCAGCATCTTCTGACGTCGATTTTGATCAACTGATGAGTCCTATCATTGCTCACGAGTTGGTTTGTTCTGACGAAAGGATTATGGCCTTGGCGGTGGCACATGGACTAATGGGTCCCTGGGATGTGTTGTCGGCAGCGCAAAATTTCTTGGAACTAAGTTTTCTTGAGAACCCACCGAGCTGTCCTCTGATGGTTATAGAGGATCCGGTGCTGGAAGATCACGTATGTTCCTTTCATCTTTTAAATTGGATGGCTGAACTGTTTTCGGATGAGGACAGTGACTTCCTCCTGGAGGCTGTTGCAGCTTACTTTTCATATACAGTCTTATCATAGACACTGCCTCAAATTGACGTGCTGATTGATAGCATTTCCTTGATTTTATTGACTTTTGGTCAAGACATTTTATTTTTGCTTGCCTATTGGCTTGAGCCACATTATATTTGTGGGCTATTTTTTAGCATTAGTTTTTATAATTGAATTTTTATTCATGCTCGTTTACAAATGGATTCTGCTCTCATGTGATGGCACTTCTGTTACCGTATTTGGTCCGTTCTCGGATCATGGGGGGGTGTTGTATAGCTCCTATATATCCTTATATCGTGTTAAGTTAGCATAGGTACATTTCAGATTTAAACGCCATTTTTCCTTTCTTGCAACTTCTGCACACGACCCTTAATTGTTGACTTAGCTTTCAACCTAGTGGTTTGCCGTGGTGTATGTGAGAATAATATGTTATTGCTCTGATATCAGTCTTGTTTAATAAACCATGTCTGCACGGAGAGTGCTGAAGTTTCAGGAGCAACACGATATGGAATTGTTATGAGGTCTGATCTCCACGCCTTCATAGTCATAACACAAGTGCAGCCTTTGCCAACTTGGGCTTGAGGCGGGATTGATATTGCTTTGCACGAGAATTGTTAACACACTTGATGCGGTGCACATGCAGAGAGAGCTGGTGTATGCTGATGTGATTCCTTCATGCTAGGACACTAAGGTATGGGCCCGCCCTAAAACAACCCAAAGAGACCTTCTTAGCTAATAATATAATATATGTGTTAGGGAGGGTGAGATATAAGTGTTGTTAACTCTTATTCATTACAGCATGTTAACATGCTGTCACCATTCGCTTTTTATGTCTTAGTAACTATGCTGATAATTTTGCTACTGATAATAAGTATACTTGTATTATCTAAGATACTGCGCCTGAGAAGACGGCATTAGTAAATAAACATTTCAAATGCACATGTGTCTTCTTTACTCCATGTTCTGGTTTGTAATGATAATATAACGAAAGAGTGTTCATGAGTCCCACGTACCCTGAGGTACTGTAAGTTCATGTTCTGGTTTGTCTAAACATTGGGAGTTTGATATGTCCAATGAGACACTGTAGCTAGCTCGGTAAGGGGTGAGTTGGTTGCTAAGGTAAGTTTTGGGACATCCTAATTTGCCGAGGTTCCACTCCTCTGTGCACAGTTCTGTGTGAGTACAGAAACCCTGCAACAGGGGAGGCCTCCATGCTGCAGGAGTGTGGGCCAGGGGGCATGCTGTGAGTAGTGATACAGGCCTCCCACCCCCAAACACCCTCCAAGTGAAGATGGCTACCTACCTGTAAGTTTGTTTGTTAACAGTGCAATGGCTCACACTTTCTCCGGGGTGGGGGAGGCCTCCACGCTGCAGGAGTGTGGGCCAGGGAGCATGCTGGGAGTAGTGATACAGGCTTCCCACCCCTAAACACCCTCCAAGTGAAGATGGCTACCTACCTGTAAGTTTGTTTGTTAACAGTGCAATGGCTGACACTTGCTCCTGGGTGGGGGAAGCCTCCATGCTGCAGGAGTGTGGGCCAGGGGGCATGCTGGGAGTAGTGATACAGGCCTCCCATCCCCAAACACCCTCCAAGTGAAGATGGCTACCTACTGTAAGTTTGTTTGTTAACAGTGCAATGGCTGACACTTGTTCCTGTGTGGGGAGGCCTCCATGCTGCAGGAGTGTGGGCCAGGGGGCATGCTGGGAGTAGTGATACAGGCCTCCCACCCCCATACACCCTCCAAGTGAAGATGGCTACCTACCTGTAAGTTTGTTTGTTAACAGTGCAATGGCTGACACTTGTTCCTGGGTGGGGGAGGCCTGTATCCTGCTGAGCTGTGGGCCAGGGGGCATTGTGGGAGTGGTAGTGCAGGCCTCCCTCCCTCACCCATTCAGGCCTCCTGAGCAAGAAGGCTAGCTACCTGTTGGGTGAGGGTGGACAGTGTAATGGTGTTAAGGTTTTACAAGGGAGTACTTGTCAGTGTGTTGTTTGGCATTTGTTTGTACTTACCCGCCTCCGCTCCCCCGGCTACTCATGTGAGACTCACAGGCAGCAGTATGGCAAGCACCTTCTCCTCCCATGGTGTGAATGTTTTCGGTGGGATGGGAGGGCCACTGCCAGTCACGTTCGCCAGCGTCCAGTTCTTACTCCTCCTCTCCTTGACAACCCTCTTGAGATCATGCCACCGCTTCATGATCTCCTTCCTGGATCTTGGGGTGGTCCCTACTGCATTCACCCTTTGGACTATCCTTTCCCACATTTGTGTCCTCATGGCTAATGGTGTCTGTTGGACCAGGCTACCAAACAGTTGTGGCTCTACTCTCACAATCTTATTGACCATAACTGTCAACTCACTGTCGGGGAATTTGGGCATTTTTTGAGTTGTCATTGTGTGTGGTGGTTGAGGTGTTTGTGGGTGCAGGGGTGTGGTGTGGGTGCAGGGGTATGGTGTTGAGGTGTGAGATGTGTTGTGTGCTGGGGATTATTTGTGCTGGTGTAAAGGTGGTGGTGATGGATGTGTGTGTGTGCTGTGCTCTTTTGCCTCTCCTGTTAGTTGTGGGGTATGGCCTTCTAATCTGGAGTGTTGTAAAGGATTGTGGTTAGTGAAGTGGGTGGCTTTATACTCAGCTGTGTGGGTGTGTCCAAGTGGATTTTGGGTGTCAGGTGTGTTGTGGGATTTTTCCAGGGTATTTTCGTATCTTTTTTCTTTATTTTTTATATTTTTATGTGTGTTATTTATTTTGGGGGGATGGCTTTGTGCACTGTTTGGCATCACTGCGGTGTTTTGGCATCGTCTGCCATGATTTTCATGTCCCGTCCACTGCGGTGTCTATGCTGCAGCTCTTCCGCTATTTTTCCCATTCACTCCTGTGTGCGACTGCGGCGGTCGGTGACAGCGGTTCCGACCGCGACACCCTCGGGGACATCCTAATTTCCCGTGCGGTGTGTTCGCTGTCCTTGCGGTGGGTTGTTGCTTTTCCGCAGCTTTTCCGACCGCCGCGGTCGTTTTTTGGCCATCACCGCCCGCGTCGGATGGCTTTGCTTGGCCCGCTACCGCCACGGTCGGTCTTTAGTGGCGGTTGATCCTAATGTGGCCGCCGGTGTATCCGCGGTGCAGGCGGGCGGTTGGTTTCCGCCTCCATGGCGGTCGGGGTGGTTTTCTGCACGCTATCCTAATGACCCCCTAAGTCTAGCTAAAGTTCCAATTCCTGGATATATTTAATGCATCGATTTTGTGTTTTCTAATTTAATGTGTTTGTGCTGGGTATGCAAATGTATTACCAAGCTGTAAGCAAAGTTTCTAAACAACTGTGTAAAGGACCTAAAATGTATTCAGTAATACCTTGGGATTATATTGACTTCGTTCATGGTAGCGCAGATGTACCTGTTATTTTTTTGCATAGATTTTTGTTTCCAAATGGTCATTCACTCATTAATAAGCAAATGCTTCGTGGAGTGTGTTATACAGGAGCTTACTCGATATTTAGGTTGTCGATATTTTAAGTTATTCTTGTGTTGTAAATTGCCTTGTATTCAATGCTCCAAGAACTTCAGGCTGCAGAACTGATATTCATTCCGGAAATTTATTTGCACTGCTTTGTCGTATTCCTTACTGTCTGCAAATATGAGCCTGCAAAAAAACATTTAAACAATCTGCTATTAGGCTCCAAACTGTTGATGAAATGAAAATAAAATAAAACTTTGTTCTTCTGTCTTAAAAATAATAATGACATACCTTATATCAATTTTAGTCACCATTGCCAGAGAGTCATGTTAAATTAAGTTAAGGGGTTTGCTTGAACACCATCATCTAGAATTACTTTATCTCGCGCCCATGGTGCATTTCTTTATTTTGTTTTCCTATGATAATGTTCAAGTTCCTGTAACAAAAGCCACCAGCTCTTTATTAAATCCAAAACATGACTTAACATTTGAACTGAGAAACTAAGGTTTGTTATTTGTTTACATGGCTACCTTGTGGATATGGCTTTATTATCAATGTGTCCGAAGGCCTGATTCACAAAATAATATATGAAGCTCTTTCCATAATTTTATATGTTGGTATCTAGTAAAAAAAGACAGCCATGTTTTGCTCCGCGCAAGATGACCTTCGGAGAAATTTTCAAAATATATTTCTGGCACAGATTTGTTTTTCTGAAATTCTGAAGAACAAAATAGGTTTTGACATGTAATTGCCATTCATTTTCAAATACTTTAATAATGAAAATGCCATATTTAAAAGTGGTTATCCAGAACTGTGATTGAAAACTTAGAGAAGAACTAGTAACTTGGCTAACTGTCAAACAAGCAGAGGTGACTGATTTTAACTCTGTGGCATGGGTAATCGAGATAAGTGACCAGGAGGATGGCAGTACTAAAATCACTGCACACACAAATCACATTGCTAAATGAAAGCACTGTATATATATATATATATATATATATATATATATATATATATATATATATATATATATATATATATATATATATATATATATTACCTACTGGCGATAGCCAGTAGGTATATATAGTTAGGATTTTTTTCCTATGGGATTTTTGAAAATTCTATGTCGAATAACTTTGGCGTTTGAGGACAGAATTGGCTGAAATTTTCAGGAAAATTGAACATTTTGTTTCTGAGCAGCCCCTGAAAATTTGGGGGGGTTTCGTCAAGGGGGGGCCGAGAAAAAAGGGGGGTCCCAAAACATGTTTTTCCCATGCAATTTTCCATAGGGCGGTTGGCCTCACTTTTAGCCTGAACGGCTGAATGGATTTACACCAAACTTGGCAAAATTGTAGGGACTGGTAGCCCGATGTGCCTTTGCTATGTCTCAAGATATAGGCTCCAGTGGTTTTTACGAAAATTAACTTTGAAAAATATATATTGGGCTACATTGGGCTATATATATGTTGGAGCCCAAATGTAGCCCAATGTAGCCCAATGTAGCCCAAAGATGGCCACCAGAGACAAAAAAAAAAACAAATGTAGCCCAAATATCAGCCAGATGTAGCCCAACTATAGCCCAATGACAGAATGTCCCAGAGTGTTCTAAAGAACAACTAGAGTGCTAACAGTCCTACTTATTACAAAGGTATGGCACACCTGAAGCCATCTTGATTGGAATAAAGTGGTAACTCTTAAAACATTTAATTTAAAAAGGAACAAAATGAGGGGGTTCATTTTGCCATAGAAAGTATGATTAGCGAATATATGACGAAATCCCGCATACCATCAGTCCGCAAAAAAAATCCCGCATGTACTATTAGGCCGCAAATTAAAATAACGAAAACTTTTAGAACGAATATGCCTTTAGCATACACTAAACAACTAAACTACCCTAAACCCTAAAACACTACCCCCAGCATGACCCTACACTACACAAACAGTACAACACTACCCTAAACCCTAAAACACTACCCCCAGCATGACCCTACACTACACAAACACTACAACACTACCCTAAACCCTAAAACACTACCCCCAGCATGACCCTACACTACGCAAACACTACAACAATACCCAAAACCCTAAAACACTACACCCCAGCATGACCCTACACTACGCAAACACTACAACACTACCCTAAACCCTAAAACACTACCCCCAGCATGACCCTACACTACACAAACACTACAACACAACCCTAAACCCTAAAACACTACCCCCAGCATGACCCTACACTACGCAAACACTACAACACAACCCTAAACCCTAAAACACTACCCCCAGCATGACCCTACACTACGCAAACACTACAACACTACCCTAAACCCTAAAACACTACCCCCAGCATGACCCTACACTACGCAAACACTACAACACTACCCAAAACCCTAAAACACTACACCCCAGCATGACCCTACACTACGCAAACACTACAACACTACCCTAAACCCTAAAACACTACCCCCAGCATGACCCTACACTACGCAAACACTACAACACTACCCAAAACCCTAAAACACTACACCCCAGCATGACCCTACACTACGCAAACACTACAACACTACCCTAAACCCTAAAACACTACCCCCAGCATGACCCTACACTACGCAAACACTACAACACTATCATAAACCCTAAAACACTACGCCCAGCATGACCCTACACTACGCAAACACTACAATACTACCCTAAACCCTAAAACACTACCCCCAGCATGACCCTACACTACGCAAACACTACAACACTACCCTAAACCCTGAAACACTACCCCCAGCATGACCCTACACTCCGCAAACACTACAACACTACCCTAAACCCTAAAACACTACCCCCAGCGTGACCCTACCCTACGCAAACACTACAACACTACCCAAAACCCTAAAACACTACCCCCAGCGTGACCCTACACTACGCAAACACTACAACACTACCCAAAACCCTAAAACACTACCCCCCAGCATGACCCTACACTACGCAAACACTACAACACTACCCAAAACCCTAAAACACTACCCCCAGCATGACCCTACACTACGCAAACACTACAACACTACCCAAAACCCTAAAACACTACCCCCAGCATGACCCTACACTACGCAAACACTACAACACTACCCAAAACCCTAAAACACTACACCCCAGCATGACCCTACACTACGCAAACACTACAACACTACCCAAAACCCTAAAACACTACATCCCAGCATGACCCTACACTACGCAAACACTACAACACTACCCAAAACCCTAAAACACTACCCCCAGCATGACCCTACACTACGCAAACACTACAACACTACCCAAAACCCTAAAACACTACACCCCAGCATGACCCTACACTACGCAAACACTACAACACTACCCAAAACCCTAAAACACTACCCCCAGCATGACCCTACACTACCCAAACACTACAACACTACCCAAAACCCTAAAACACTACCCCCAGCATGACCCTATACTACGCAAACACTACAACACTACCCTAAACCCTAAAATACTACACCCCAGCATGACCCTACACTACGCAAACACTACAACACTACCCAAAACCCTAAAACACTACCCCCAGCATGACCCTACACTACGCAAACACTACAACACTATCATAAACCCTAAAACACTACGCCCAGCATGACCCTACACTACGCAAACACTACAACACTACCCTAAACTCTAAAACACTAGCCCCAGCATGACCCTACACTACGCAAACACTACAACACAACCCTAAACCCTAAAACACTACCCCCAGCATGACCCTACACTACGCAAACACTACAACACTACCCTAAACCCTAAAACACTACCCCCAGCATGACCCTACACTACGCAAACACTACAACACAACCCTAAACCCTAAAACACTACCCCCAGCATGACCCTACACTAAACAACCACCACAACTCTACACTACACTAACACAACACTACACTACACAACACTACACTACACTACACAATCACTAACCCACGAAAAAATTAACACAAACCCACTTACCTCTCTCGTCATCGTGGTTTTCACAACGGAAATGCATTTACCATACATGCCTTTAAAACGTAATTCTTTGTAAAGGCATGCGCGATAAATGCACATGCGTTTTGAAAAAATGCGGGATAATGGTATGCGAGGTCAATGACCTTGCGGGATAATGGTATGCGGACTGAAAGTCTGCGGGATAAAAAATGCGGGAAAATGGCTGCAAACCATGATTAGCAGCAGACTTCCCTGGTGAGCACTAGCTTTACTACAGTGATCTAATGAGCAACTAGAGTGCTAACATTCAGAATTTATGGCAAATGTGTGACACATCTGAATGCCTTCTTGATAGAACCAAAGTAAACAAGCATTGAAAATGCAATAGATCTCGCCCTCGTTTAAGTTAAAGCCATTCTGTTTGTAATGAGGTGGCTTTTTAGCTTTGCTTTTATTAGTGTTTTTAAAACTTTCATGTAAATAACATGCATATGTATGCATATATGTATATGTATGCATGCATTTATATTTATATAGATATGCAGATTATATATGTTTATATATGTATATTACCTACTGGCGATAGCCAGTGGGTATATATAGTTAGGATTTTTTCTCTATGGGATTTCTGAAAATTCTATGTCTAATAACTTTGGCGTTTGTGGACGGAATTGGCTGAAAGTTTCAGGAAAATGGCACATTTTGTTTCTGAGCAGCCCCTGAAAATTTGGGGGGGTTTCGTCAAGGGGGGGCGAGAAAAAAGGGGGGTCCCAAAACGCATTTTTCCCATTCATTTTTCCATAGGGCGGTTGGATTCACTTTTAGCTCGAACGGCTGAATAGATTTACATGAAACTTGGCAAAATTGTAGATATGGTTTGCCCGACGTGCCTTTGCTATGTCTCAATATATGTGCTCCAGTGGATTTTGAGAAATTAACGTTTAAAAAAATATATATATCTGTGACAGCGCTCCGGTTAGCGCCCCGGTTCGCGTACCTGACGCATAACGGAACTTCGCGAAGCGAAGCTGATTGGCTCTCCAGTGTCTGTCAACATTCTAAACAGTCCGGAGCGGCCGCCTTCTTGTCTCTCGGTACGATCGAGAGACAAGATGTGGTGAAAAACGAAGGGGGAAATGAAGGAAAGGGGGCAAGGTAGACCACTCCTGACCCCCTAGGATTGATGAGGGGGATATTAAAGTGCCCCGCGGGGCAAAAAATAAAAACATTTTTTTTTGCGATTTTACGCCGTAGAGGCGCGTCCTGGTACGCGAACCGGGCAGCTCACCGGGCAGCTCACCGGGCAGCTAACCGGGCAGCTAACCGGCAGCGTAGCTGTCAACATTGTAAACAGTCCGGAGCGGCCGCCATCTTGTCTCTCGGTAGGTTCGAGAGACAAGATGTGGTGAAAAAAGAAGGGGGAAATGAAGGAAAGGGGGCAAGGTAAACCCCTCCTGACCCCCTAGGATTGATGAGGGGGATATTAAAGTCCCCGCGATTTTTCGCGGTAGAGGCGCTTCCCGGTACGCGAACCGGGCAGCTAACCAGCAGCGTAACGGGAGTCCGCCATCTTGTGTTTTTGGAGCGTCCGGTTCGCGTACCGGGTAGCGTCCCGGTAAGTGTAACAAGGGGAAAACCAAGAGAAACAGTAAAAAAAAAATTAAGGGAATAGATTTCCAGCAAACTTGGCAAAATTGTAGGGACTGTTTGTTTGATGTGCCTTTGCAAGGCCTCAAGATATGTGCACGTGTGGATTTAGTCTAATTAAGGTTAAAAAATATATATATATCTGTAAGCGTGCTCCGGCACGCTTACGTTACGGGTTTTGTTTGCGCTGCAGAGCCGATACGTCACGGTTATGCGACGCGTCATGAGGCGTCTCACGTGGCTACGTGATAAGTCACGTAATAAAGAATATATTTTACAGCTATAGATATTAGCTTTTAAAAAACCAATGAAATTCACTGAAAAAACCATAGGTTATAGACCATATATAGTTAGGAATTTGCATTTACAAAACCTTGAAAATTCACTGAAAAAACCATAGGTTAGAGACCATATATAGTTAGCTGGACATTTTATTGACATAAAACCAATGAAATTCCATATATAGTTAGTTGCACTAACTATATATCGCGCACCCGCAATCCACTGCTGATGATGTCACATATTACATCATTCATGACATGGTCAGTGACATCACTGATGACATCACTGATGACATCTCAAATGACATCACTGATGACATCACTGATGACATCTCAAATGACATCACTGATCAGATGTCATTTGAGATGTCATCAGTGATGTCATCAGTGATGTCATTTGAGATGTCATCAGTGATGTCATCAGTGATGTCACTGACCATGTCATGAATGATGTAATATGTGACATGATCAGCAGTGGATTGCGGGTGCGCGATATATAGTTAGTACAACTAACTATATATGGAATTTCAATGGTTTTGTGTGAGTAAAGTAAGGTTATTTAAATGCTAATTCCTAACTATATATGGTTTATAACCTATGGTTTTTTCAGTGAATTTTCAAGGTTTTGTAAATGCTAATTCCTAACTATATATGGTCTATAACCTATGCTTTTTTCAGTGAATATATATATATATATATATATATTTCCGCACTTGTACTCCCGCATAGACGCCACGCCATCAATCCTCGGCTGACAAAAACAAGAGCACGGAAGACCCAGAGTGCTGGTGAGTTTTTTATTAACAGCACACCATGGCAGGATAACGTTTCGCCCTACACAGAGGGCTTGGTATGTATATATATATATATATATATATTTATATATATATATATATATATATAACATTTCTATGGCAAAATGAAACCCCTTATTTTGTTCCTTTTCAAATTAAATGTATTAAGTGTTACCACTTTATTCCAATCAAGATGACTTCAGGTGTGCCATACTTTTGTCATAAGTAAGACTGTTAGCGTTCTAGTTGTTCTTTAAAACACTCTGGGACATTCTGTCACTGGGCTATAGTTGGGCTACATCTGGCTGATATTTGGGCTACATTTGTTTTTTTTGTCTCTGGCGGCCATCTTTGGGCTACATTGGGCTTCATTGGGCTTCATTGGGCTACATTGGGCTACATTTGGGCTCCAACATATATATAGCCCAATGTAGCCCAATATATATTTTTCAAAGTTAATTTTCGTAAAAACCACTGGAGCATATATCTTGAGACATAGCAAAGGCACATCGGGCTACCAGTCCCTACAATTTTGCCAAGTTTCGTGGAAATCCATTCAGCCGTTCGAGCTAAAAGTGAGTCCAACCGCCCCATGGAAAACTCAATGTTAAAAACACGTTTTGGGACCCCCTTTTTTTCTCGGCCCCCGCTTGACGAAAACCCCCAAATTTTCAGGGGCTGCTCAGAAACAAAATGTTCCATTTTCCAGAAAATTTCAGCCAATTCCGTCCTCAAACGCCAAAGTTATTCAACATAGAATTTTCAAAAATCCCATAGGAAAAAAATCCTAACTATATATACCTACTGGCGACCGCCAGTAGGTAATATATATATATACATTATATATATATATATATATATATATATATTACCTACTGGCGGTCGCCAGTAGGTATATATAGTTAGGATTTTTTCTCTATGGGATTTTTGAAAATTCTATGTCTAATAACTTTGCCGTTTGTGGACGGAATTGGCTGAAATTTTCAGGAAAATGGCACATTTTGTTTCTGAGCAGCCTTTGAAAATTTGGGGGGGGTTCGTCAAGGGGGGGCCGAGAAAAAAGGGGGGTCCCAAAACGCGTTTTTCCCATGTTAATTTCCATAGGGCGGTTGGCCTCACTTTTAGCCCGAACGGCTGAATGGATTTGCACGAAACTTGGCAAAATTGTAGGGACTGGTAGCCCGATGTGCCTTTTGTAGGTCTCAATATATGTGCTCCAGTGGATTTTGAGAAATTAACGTTTAAAAAAAGATATATATCTGTAAGCGCGGACCGGGCAGCGGCCTAGGACGCGTACTTTTCGCGCAACGGAGCTTTGTGAAGCGAAGCTGATTGGTTCTCCGGCGTCTGTCAACATTCCAAACAGTCCGTAGTGGCCGCAAACAGTCCGTAGTGGCCGCCATCTTGTCTCTCGGTAGGATCGAGAGACAAGAGGAGGCCAAAGCGAAGGGGCAAATGACCATAAGGGGGAATAGTAGATCCTCGCTGACCCCCTAGGTTTGATGTGGAGGTTTTAAAAGGGCCCCGCGGGGCAAAAAAAAAAAATTATAATAATAATCTTACGGCTGAATGGATTTGCACGAAACTTGGCAAAATTGTAGGGACTGGTAGCCCGATGTGCCTTTGCTAGGTCTCAATATATGTGCTTCAGTGGATTTTGAGAAATTAACGTTCAAAAAAAGATATATATCTGTAACAGCGCACCGCTTCGCGTACTTTTCGCGTTACGGAGCTTTGCGAAGCGAAGCTGATTGGCTCTCCGGTGTCTGTAAACATTCCAAACAGTCCGTAGCGGCCGCCATCTTGTCTCTCGGTAGGATCGAGAGACAAGAGGAGGCCAAAGCGAAGGGGCAAATGACCATAAGGGGGCATAGTAGATCCTCGCTGATCCCCTAGGTTTGATGTGGAGGTTTTAAAAGGGCCCCGCGGGGCAAAAAAAATAAATAATAATAATAATCGAACGGCTGAATGGATTTGCACGAAACTTGGTAAAATATTAGGGACTGGTAGCCCGATGTGCCTTTGCTAGGTCTCAATATATGTGCTTCAGTGCATTTTGAGAAATTAACGTTCAAAAACAAGATATATATCTGTAACAGCGCTCCGCTTCGCGGAGATAAAATTATATCTGTATTACCTAGCTGTTGCTAACACCAGTTAGCGACGGCTAGTAGGAGATAGCGACCATCTTGGGCCCCACTTTGCATGTGAGTGATATTTATCACTAATGACATGCAAAGTGGGCATGCCAAGATGTTAGCGACTGGAAACAGTCGCTAACATCGCTATCTCCTATTATCAACTTTTGGAAATATTCGAGATAAGCGCGAATATCTCCAAAAAGTAACAGCTGCCCTGAGCAGTTCTTAGCCATGTTATCCTATGGGAGGTGGATAACATGGCTAAGAGGATTAGCTCGGTAATGCATGAATATCGCTGAGTTTTCAGCGATATTAATGCATTGCGGTCGGTTTTTATCGTATTTGCGATAAACTTTGATAATAGCAAGGTTTATCTGCGATAATTTCTGACGGTAAAAAAATCTTTGCAATGCATCGTTAGGGATAAATATCGCTTAACTTTGGTAATATGCCCCAACGTCTGTTAACGTTCGATTCGAAGGAAATCAGGAAGTGTTGAAAAACATTGTCTGCGCCATCTTGTCTTTTTTCAAATGCCACACTTTTGTCGTGCACGGCAGCCATTTTAGATGCCTTGACCAGACCCACTCTGTGCACGCTGTCGATCCTTAGCATGGCTCCCCACCCTCGCAAGCATCTCCCCCAGGCAGTGGTCACCCCCGCTCTCTGTCTTATGCATGGGTAATAAACCTCCCCCCATCTGCGCTGCTCTTTCCTGAGAATCACACCCTGTGCCCGCCCGACACCTCCCTTTCGCCCTATTCACTACTGCACCCTCTGACACTCCTTTTCCTCTGTGTCCGATTGTCCAGGCTGGTCCTAGGGTATCAGCTAGCCCTGCAGATGTAGTTTATGGCCACAGCTGTAAAGATTCACCCCTCTTCAAAGGAGTTATAGTAGATCAAGGCCCACACTCGATGAGATCCGTCACAGCAGAAGCGTTGCTATTATCTGAAAACCATCCTGTATTGTGATTGGGGAGGGGACCGAGCGTGAAGCGGAAGATTCCAGGGATGACTCTTTGTACATCAAAGTTTTTACAATTATGTGTCACATTAAAAATATATAGCACTCCGACAAAGTAGTAAGATTATAAAACTTTAATAATTTATAAATATATACAAGAAAACAAAAATAGTAATAACATATAAACATTTTTAGGGAAAAACAACGAAGTAGCGGTCGGCTGTGCGAATAGTCCCAACGCAGCACAACGTCCAGATTTCCGGCGTGGGGCGGGTCATCAGTAGCAAACTGTTGTGCGAATAGTTCCAAGGCAGCAGAACGCGCTGAAATCTAGATGACACGAAAGTGATGTCTAGTAAGTTGCCACCCAGCAAATAACGGCGTGGGGCGTCGCGGGGGGTGGGTCTTCAGTAGCAAACTGTTGTGCGAATAGTTCCAAGGCAGCAGAACGATGGCACCAAGGTGATGTCCAGTAAGTTGCCGCACTGGTTTTGGTATCCTACAATGCTGCTCCGAATAACGGCGTGGGGCGCCCCGGGGGAGGCGGCGTGAACGGGCCTCTCCAGGTGGAGTGTCATCTGTTGTAGTGGGGCGCCCCTTTACCGTTTCAGTTGCCATTCCGTCCGTTTTTGGTCCACTGTGTCAAAAGCCGCAATTCAGCTGAGTTGCGCCCACTCTTGCGGTGCAGCGATAGGCGGCTGTCACAGGACTCTCAAAATGGCGGCAGGCTCTTTCCTTTTTGGGCCTGGTCCACTGAAATGGCCCTGGGACACCTTGGAAATCGGACGCTTGTCTGCTAGGTCTTGGACCCCATTCTCGAAAGCGTCCCCTCCGCCTTGAGAATTCATCAAAAGTTTTGGGGGCCCCGACTCCTGCAGGCTTCTGGTGGGGAGCAGCTGCCATGATTGCTCGCGGAATGACTACGACGGAGCTACGAGATGGTGGTGCTCTCATGCTGACGCCAGCTTCAGTCTGAAACATCCAGAAACAAGGTGGGGCTTTCATCGTTTGGAAAAAAAAAAAGTTTTCATCCAATGAAAAGTGTTGTTTTTAGGTCATATGATCAAGCCTTCCATCATTAGGAAACCAAAAGTAAAATGAACCAATGAAAAGTTTTATAAACAAGTCACATGACCTGTTATGCGGCATAGGGTATAAAATGCGGAGAAAATACGTTGGCACGTGAGGCGGCGTCAGTAGCGGACCGATGTGCGAATAGGCCGAAGGCAACACAGCGCGCCAAGATCCGGATGGCACCGAGGTGGTGTCCAGCAAGTTGCAGCACTGGTGTGGCCATCCTACAATGTTGAAAGTCGGCGTGGGGCGCCCCGTTGGCCTGTGAGTTTGCGTCAGTAGCGGACCGATGTGCGAATAGGCCGAAGGCAGCACAACGCGCCAAGATCCGGATGGCACCGAGGTGGTGTCTAGTAAGTTGCCGCACTGGTGTGGCCATCCTACAATGCTGAAAGTCGGCGTGGGGCGCCCTGTTGGCCTGTGAGATGGTGTCAGTAGCGGACTGATGTGCGAATGGGGCCAAAGGCAGCGCAACAATATTTTCTGACTGACACCACAAGGCGCTGAGATGCCAAGATCCGGATGGCACCGAGGTGATGTCTAAGTTGCGGACTGATGTGCGAATGGGGCCAAAGGTAGCGTAACAATATTTTCTGTATGGAAGATACCACTAGGCGTTGAGATGCCAAGATTCGGATGGCACCGAGGTGATGTCTAGCAAGTTGCTGCACTGGTGTGGTCATCCTACAATGCTGAAACTCGGCGTGGGTCGCCCCATTAGCCTGTGAGATGGCGTCAGTAGCGGACCGATGTGCGAATAGGCCGAAGGCAGCACAACGCGCCAAGATCCGGATGTCACAGTGGTGGTTTCA
Source organism: Lissotriton helveticus (assembly GCF_964261635.1). Lineage (NCBI taxonomy): Eukaryota > Metazoa > Chordata > Amphibia > Caudata > Salamandridae > Lissotriton > Lissotriton helveticus. Next base: position 1,417,851,880 of record NC_136068.1, on the reverse strand, counting down.
TAGTTGAGAGGCACTTCATCTGCAGTGGGGCGCCGAGATCCGGATGGCACCGAGGTGATGTCTAGCAAGTTGCTGTACTGGTGTGGTCATCCTACAATGCTGAAAGTCGGCGTGGGGCGCCCCATTAGCCTGTGAGATGGCGTCAGTAGCGGACTGATGTGCGAATGGGGCCAAAGGCAGCACAACGCGCCAAGATCCGGATGGCACCGAGGTGGTGTCCAGCAACTTGCCGCACTGGTGTGGCCATCCTACAATGCTGCGCCGAAAGTCGGCGTGGGGCGCCCCGTTGGCCTGTGAGTTCGCGTCAGTCAGTGGGGGCTGTTTGAGGATCTGACTGCATTGGAAAGCAATGTGATGCTGTGCGTCGCCCCCAAGATGGAGGTTCCTCGGCTGCAGTGGGGCGCCCCTTGGTGTTTCACTCGCTATGCAGCTGAGTTGCGTGCGCACTTGTGGCGAATAGGCCGAAGGCAGCACAACGCGCCGAGATCTGGATGGCACCGAGGTGGTGTCCAGCAATTTGCCGCACTGGTGTGGCCATCCTACAATGCTGCGCCGAAAGTCGGCGTGGGGTGCCCCGTTGGCCTGTGAGGTGGCGTCAGTAGCGGACCGATGTGTGAATAGGCCGGAACCAGCACAAGGCGCCAAGATCCGGATGGCACCGAGGTGGTGTCATAGTTGAGAGTTCTGAGCAGCGCTTGTAACACTGTCTGAAGCTTATTTGCACCTGCTGCAGCTTCACTATTGCCCTGGTGTGGCCTAAGATCGCCCATGACATAGGCGGCCACCTCCCGGGGTCCGGCGGAACTTTTTTCCTTTTCCTTTGTGCATCTTGTCCCACAATCCGTTTGACCTGAAGACACGACCAGGTCCCTGAATGTGTGCAGGGGGACGCTATTGATTGAATCAAAATGGCGGCTTCACACAAAGCTGACTCAAGCGTTGCTGCTGATGCTATACAGAGAAAAACTGGTTTTCAGTTTGTACATTCTTCAGGATTTTTCCATCCAAGGCTGGTTGAGAGTTTGTATAACAATGGCTTCAGATTTTCAACATACTACTCTTCAACATTCTTCCTAAATGTAACAATGTGAGACTCACTAGGAGAACGGTGTAGTGAGGGCCACAAATGGCTGTTTGTCTTTCCTTTCAAAATGCTGCCAACAATATTTTCGGAATGGAAGACAACACAAGGCGCTGAGATTCGGTTGGCACCGAGGTGGTGTCCAGCAAGTTGCCGCACTGGTGTGGCCATCCTACAATGCTGCGCCGAAAGTCGGCGTGGGGTGCCCGAAGGGGGGGGGGGAGGCGGCGCAAACGAGCCTCTCCCGCTTCTCCATGTGGAGGCAGTTCATCTGCAGTGGGGCGCCGAGATCCGGATGGCACCGAGGTGGTGTCTAGCAAGTTGCCGCACTGGTGTGGCCATCCTACAATGCTGCGCCGAAAGACGGCGTGGGGTGCCCGAAGGAAGTGTCCTTATCCAGGGCATTATCGCTGTATCATGTCCTCCACTAAAATGGCCCTGGGACACCTTAGAACTCGGACGCTCGATTTTTTTTTCCTTTCCTGTACATGCAAAAAAAGGTAAATGCCCGGTACGTTACACGCTTCATCTGCCACGATGAACTCTCCAGAGGAACCGAAAAAAAATATAGTTGTGGTAACTATACCATGCATCGTCATATGGAGAGGTGGCACCAATTAATTATAGTGCTGCATAAAAGAGAGATTTGGAGGAGAACCCCTGACCTGCTAGTACATTCATGAAAGAAGTGGCACTGAGAGCTTCAGAGGCAAGGGAAACGGTCCCAAATTTTTAGAAGAACTTTGGAAAGATTAAAATGACATGTTTAGATTGTGGCAAATTAATTTCATGTGGACAGATGAGTGTTACTCTAATAAATACAGCATATGAACATCATCATAGTCGATGGTTGGTAGAGACATTTTGACTATATCCTGGACCTGCCCGTCCTCGCCCAAAATGGCGCCGGAATAAATGGGACTCGTAACTCCTTGTTGTGTACTGGTTGCAGAACCTTGAAATCACGAGATACGTATGCAGTTTTGAAGCACATGGCGGGCGGGGACGAGAATTGATTGAATATTTCGACATCCCTATTGATATTAAGTTCTGATGTGTTATTGATTACTGTACTATTGAAAGTTCGAATTAACGTCATCCATGGTACTTGCCCGCAAATGTATATCTAGATAATTTTATTGTAACTGGCCCTGTCGTATTTTAATTATAAAATGTACGTCCACCGATTCCGTAACTGTTAGACACCTTAGTTCTTGCAACCTAATGGCCCGCCCGTTACGTTCCTCTACAGTGTAAATGTCTACTCATCACATACGATTACAGTTTACTCCGTGGCCGGCCCACGTGGTTATAGGCTCGTATTTGTATAATGAAATTTTCACAATAAAGGTTTTTAAAAGAAAACATGGTAGTAGTATATACATTGGTAAAGTTTGTAATAATAGTCACTGTTTTAGAATCATTAAAAGGCAAGTGAAATAAAGCAGACCAATTACATGAAGGGTAAAAGGTATAATACGAAGGAACGCAGTAAAGATAAATGGTCAAGGGCTGTTGTGTTTTCTATTCCTGCAACATAAAGTGATCGATAAGAATCTCATATTCAGGCGTATCGGCGACTAAGACAGCAGGTCGACCCTCTTTTGCTCAACGGCTCCATCATGGGACGAAGAAACGCTCTTTTTCTCGAAAAAAGAATATATTTTACTTGCAGGACAGTTGTAAAATTTCCGGGAAAGTACATTAGTCTGGAACATTATAACATATATTTAAGAAAAAATAATGTTCGGAAGTAATGAAAAGCGTAATTTTTAGGTCATATGACCAAGCCTTTCATCATTACAATAAGAAAAGTAAAATGAACCAATGAAAAGTTTTATTAACAAGTCACATGACTTGTTATGCTTACGTTACGCGCTGCGCGCCCCGGATGACTTCCGGATGCGCTAACGCGGCGCGTCATATGACGCATTACGCGACAACGCAGGTCCAGAATATAGTCAAAATGTCTCCACCAACCAGCGGTCGGAACACAACCCCTTTCAGCAGGCTAAATAGTTCTGTTAAATGACAACAGAAGGGACAGGCAACAAGAACCATCAGTCAAAGAGGGGAGGGCTAGTTCTTCTCTACCGGGTTACATTGGGGCGCTACCGGAACTGATCGAATTGGTAGTCTACAGTGTTTCTGGATGTTTCAGACTGAAGCTGGGGTTAGCATGAGAGCAGCATCATTTCGTAGCTCCGTCGTAGCCATTCCGCAACCAATCATGGCAGCCGCTCTTTATCGTTATTTTGGGCGGGGTGGGTGGCGGAGCCGAGCTGTTTTGCAGCCATCATTGTGTGGAGTTCAGTTCATCTCACTAGTTTTGTATTTGTCATGAGGGGTTGTTCCTAATGTTTCTATTTTAGCGAGGTCAAAAAGAGATCCCATTAGTGGCCTACTGATTTTGCTCGATTCCTTTTCTTTTTTTTACACGATTTTTCGTTATCTGCAAAGACTAAACAGAGTATTGCGACTCTGTGTTTGTTTGTAAATAGAGAATGAACCAAAGAGAACTAATTCTAAAACAGTAAATACTTGGATAACAATCAATCAAATGGAGAGAGAAGCAGGCACGACGGATTACAACGGGGGCAAAGGCCTGCGTTAACTACCTTTCACTATCTGCAAAGAGAGAGTACTCCTAATAGAAATGAGGGGGGGGGGCACCATTCAAAGCAGATCAGTGTGCATAAACACGAAAATGTTTTCACTTACCACGTACTTGACATTCGACAGCTTATGATATTTGCTATTAAAAAACCATTGAAATTCACTGAAAAAACCATAGGTTATAGACCATATATAGTTAGGAATTAGCATTTACAAAACCTTGAAAATTCACTGAAAAAACCATAGGTTATAGACCATATATAGTTAGGAATTAGCATTTAAAAAACCTTATTTTACTCACACAAAACCATTGAAATTCCATATATAGTTAGTTGCACTAACTATATATTGCGCACCCGCAATCCACTGCTGATCATGTCACATATTACATCATTCATGACATGGTCAGTGACATCACTGATGACATCACTGATGACATCTCAAATGACATCACTGATGACATCACTGATGACATCTCATTTGACATCAATGACCACATCACTGATGATATTATTCATGTGACAATACAATGCATCTCTTCACATTTTAATATAACCTCTGTTTCACCCAGTGTTAAAAACAGAGTATAATTTTTGAAACCATTGACACACCAATACTAGTTACTACATACGTACTCACTGATTCCTACGTCTACACACACATTCACTCATTCACCCATACAATCATTCATACATACAATCACTCATGTTTACAACACAATCATATGCACTCATACACCTATACAGACACTCACACTCTGCCACTCATCCATGGAGTTACTCACACACCTAGTCAGTCCTGTAAAGAATCAATCACACTTCCATTTTCTACTCTATACAGTTAAACATAGAGCACCTTACGTTTTCAACCATATACTAACACATACTTACTCTCTTATACAATCATTGATACAAGTACACATTGATCTGTACAGAGTCACACACCTCCCATCCAGCCACACACACACTCAGTCTCCCATGCAAATACTTGGGCAATCAATCAATAACCCATATAGTTACTCATATAGCTACTGATCAACACATGCAGCAGTTTACAGAACAACAGACATAATGATGCACAAATTAAGACAGTTTAGTCACTAACCCATGCACTCAGTGAGACACATTTAATCACTCACTCATACATTCAGTCATGCACCTACTAAATCCTTCGTCCAGACACTTATACATCCACTCATTCTTCAATATGTAAGACATATTTTAACTTTACAGAAACATAGTCACTGGATGTTGTCATCAGTGATGTCATCAGTGATGTCATTTGAGATGTCATCAGTGATGTCATCAGTGATGTCACTGACCATGTCATGAATGATGTAATATGTGACATGATCAGCAGTGGATTGCGGGTGCGCAATATATAGTTAGTGCAACTAACTATATATGGAATTTCAATGGTTTTGTGTGAGTAAAATAAGGTTTTTTAAATGCTAATTCCTAACTATATATGGTCTATAACCTATGGTTTTTTCAGTGAATTTTCAAGGTTTTGTAAATGCTAATTCCTAACTATATATGGTCTATAACCTATGGTTTTTTCAGTGAATATATATATATATATATATATATATATATATATATAACATTTCTATGGCAAAATGAAACCCCTTACTTTGTTCCTTTTCAAATTAAATGTATTAAGTGTTACCACTTTATTCCAATCAAGATGACTTCAGGTGTGCCATACTTTTGTCATAAGTAAGACTGTTAGGGTTCTAGTTGTTCTTTAAAACACTCTGGGACATTCTGTCACTGGGCTATAGTTGGGCTACATCTGGCTGATATTTGGGCTACATTTGTTTTTTTTTGTCTCTGGCGGCCATCTTTGGGCTACATTGGGCTTCATTGGGCTTCATTGGGCTACATTGGGCTACATTTGGGCTCCAACATATATATAGCCCAATGTAGCCCAATATATATTTTTCAAAGTTAATTTTCGTAAAAACCACTGGAGCATATATCTTGAGACATAGCAAAGGCACATCGGGCTACCAGTCCCTACAATTTTGCCAAGTTTCGTGGAAATCCATTCAGCCGATCGAGCTAAAAGTGAGTCCAACCGCCCTATGGAAAACTCAATGTTAAAAACACGTTTTGGGACCCCCCTTTTTTCTCGGCCCCCGCTTGACGAAACCCCCCCAAATTTTCAGGGGCTGCTCAGAAACAAAATGTTCCATTTTCCAGAAAATTTCAGCCAATTCCTTCCTCAAACGCCAACGTTATTCAACATAGAATTTTCAAAAATCCCATAGGAAAAAAATCCTAACTATATATACCTACTGGCGACCGCCAATAGGTAATATATATATATATGTATATATATATATATATATATATATATATATATATATATATATATATATATATATATATATCTACACACACACACATATATATGTATAACCTACTGGCTGTTGCCAGTAGGTAGTTATAGTTAGGACCTATTTTCCATAGGAAATCCGCAACATTCTATTCCCAATAACTTTGGCGCCGGTTGACGAATCTTCGCGAAATTTTCAGAACTCGTGGGGCGCTACGGTCCGCTCCTATAAAAGTTGCGGGTGATTCATCAAGCAGGGGCCTAGAAAAAAGGGGATCCCAAAACATGTTTTCCCCATGCAATTTCCCATAGGAAACTTTAGACACGGCTACAGCCCGAACTGTGGAACGGAATTACACCAAATTTGGCAAAGAGGTAGTTCTTGGTTCACAACGAGGCCTTTTTGTTAAATGGTGTAAATCCATTCAGTAGTTGCTGAGAAAGTCAAAACTAAAAACACATATATATCTATGGCCGCACTGGATCCGCGCACCCTCCCGATCATGAGCTGTATGCTAATTGGCTGTCAAAACTCCAAAGCGGGAAGTGTTGGCAACCATCTTGTGCATCGGTAGTACAGAGGCACAAGAAATCTGTAAAAGAAATGCGCAAAATGTGAAAAGGGGGCAGGGTAGAAACACCCTGACCCCTAGGCCTGCCTAGGGTGCTCCCGCGCTTCATTAATAATTAGCCTCCAGGGAGGAGCCAAGATGGCGATCGAGATGGCTGCGTAACCGCTCGGCTCCGTGAGCCTCCTCACCCCGCACATACATCCTGGCACTTATCCTGAGCTGCAACGGCATTTACATGTAGGCGAAGAATCTCTTTTACTTACCGCTTGCTCCTGAGGCTTCTGCTTGCTGCAGACCCGTTGGAGTGTCCCCGACTGTTTTGAGCCCTTCACGGAGCTGGGACCGGGGTCTCGAGTGTGGAGAGTGGCCGGCCGCGACTGCAACAACAGCGGCCTCTGGTGATGGTGAGGTCTCGGCCGGCGGGAACTAAAGACCTGATTGCCGATGGCGACTGTGCCGACCCAGCCCAACTGGTGGAGAACCATGTGGGGAGTGTGATGCCGCTGGGTCGAGGGCGGTCCATGATTCTTCGCCCCCCATTCCGGTGTTGAATCCGGGCCCATTACCGACTTTACCCGGAGTCGGCGTGCTGCCCCCAGGGTGCGGCGGAGTTTTTATCCTTTTGGTGACTCTCCACTGAGAAACCTGCCTTGGCTTGTGAGATTCCCGCTGTGAATCCTGTTCCTCCCTGATGTGAGACCCGTTCCCGCGGTGAGGTGGAGAGAGACGAGGCCGGAGCAGCTAAGATGGCGGAGAGCGCCCTCGTACGCACACCTCACCCGGGCAGAGAGGCCGAGGTGTGAGAGAGTCCTGGGGTCTGGCGACAAGAGAGAGAGCCCACGCCTAGAGATGTTTTGGCTGCGTTAACAACTCTGCATAAGACCCTGATCCGGGACGCCCGGGATCTGGGTAGGAGGATGGCCGCCATTGTTGTCCCGCCGCTCCACATGGGTGGGGATGAATCACAAGGAAGCGCCGATGTGCCCGCCTTTGCGTCAGTGCTGAACGTTCCAGCTGCGCCTACGTTTGTGGAGACGCCGATAGCCCCGGTCCGTGACATCGCTTTGGATTGCTCTGTTGTGTTTGGGAGTGTCTCGTCGGGGCCCTTATCTATATGGCGGCGGAAGAACCAACATCGATCTATAGTTTGGGTTGCCCCGGCGGCGTTTCAACAAGTGTCGGATTGTGTGTCCTACTCCTCCTGGCTGGTTAGACTGTGTTCTGCCTGGGGGATGTTTTCGGTATCTGTATTGCCACATACGGAGTTCCGCCATGCATACTTGACTGGAATTGGGGGGCTGCAGTCCCATGGAGTATTGGCGCTTCCCGTGCCGCCCGGTTCGGTTGGACCCACCACACTGTACTGTCTGCCGCTTGATGACTGGCCGTATGTGGGTACTGCTGACAGAGAAGGCCTGGGATGATAACGTTTAGGATATCATGGACCACATTGTCGGCTGACGGTGTTTTGGAGGGACACTCCGCGGGGATGTTACTGTTTGACTTTATGATTCTTGCTTACTGTGGCTCTTCTGACTATGCTTCTGATATATATTGTGCGCGATAGGTGAGGGGGGGGCCGGGTGGTCTGATCGATGGCCCTTCTTCATATTTCTCCTTTCCTTTTTCTTCCTTTTTCTTCTATATTTCGGGTTTTTCTTTAGGGCGATAGGCACGCTGCTGGGGGGGGTAGGCCGTAGCCTTCTGCAGGGGTGCAGGGTGGGGGGTAGGGGGAAGAGGGTTGTTTATCTGTCCTTCCTTTGTCTCTATGGCCCTTTGCTTTTTCATTTTCTGGGTGTCGTCGTCTTCATGTTTCCTACAATCTGTTTTGTTCTTACGGGCTGGGGTGCTGATTCGACATGACATGTATGTGTTGTTTACATTTATCCTGACTCGTATGCCTTGCCCCCGTGTCCTCCAGTGTATTCGCCCTTATTACGGATTTCTGTTTCATGTTGCTGTTGTGGGATCGTGTGTGACCGTCTGGCACTTCTTCTGATATTTGTTTGTTTTATTTTTCTTCATTGGAAAATTAACCTTCTTAAATCCTGCTTATTGCGCTGTGCGCTTCACTACGAGTCGTATCCTGTATATTTCCCTGACCCCGGCTTTCGGGCCGCCGTTTCTTTTATATTGCTTTGCTGCCCTTACGAAGTGTTTAGCGGCTGGCCGGGTTGGTTGTAGGCCCATGCTTGTATTTATGTGACGTGATAAATAAAGGTTTTAAAAAAATAAAAAAATAATAATAATAATTAGCCTCCAGGTGGGCCAAATCCTGGGGGCAATCTTTGTATAGGGATGGAGGGCCCAAAGGCCCCCCCAGCCCCGGGGACTGCCCCTCCCTGGGGCTTTAAAGTAATGCGTGGGGGGGCTCACAACCCCCCAGCCCCGAAGACTGCCACCCCCGGGGATTTTAAAATATATGTGCGGGGGAACTCACAGCCACCTCAGCCCTGGGGACTACCACCCAACGGGGCTTCTAAAATAATGGGTGGGGGTGCTCAATGGCCCCCCAAGCCCCAGGGATTGCCACCCCCGGGGCTTTTCAAAAATATTTGCGGGGTGCTCATGGCCCCCTGCAGTCCCGGGGACCGCCACCCCCTGGGGCTTCTGTTTTTTTTTAAACCTGTGTGGGGGGTCTTCAACCCCCCCATACACCCTGGGGACCGCCACTTCCCCAGGGCAATAAATATTAAAATTGGAGGGTCTGTGATGGACCCCAAGACCCGGGGACCACCATCCCCTGGGCCTTTGTACATGTGCCACGGAGCTGCATTGCAGAGTGTTGTAAAAAGGGGCATGGCCTCTGAACACCTCTTTGCAAAGCAGCTCTCTGGCACATTCTGGAGGTACCTTGTGGGCAAGTTGGCCTCCAGAGACCCTCAGGATTGAGGAGGAATTAATTCTCCAACTTAAAACGTGCCACAGGGCATGTTTGCAGACATGTCAACTCAGGCCACGCCCCCTTCCTTCATCATTGTGCAAACGCGCCCGATGGCGAGTTGTAAGCTGGGGAATTAATTCTCTTTCAATACTGAGGGTCCTTGAGGGCCAACTAGCCCAACAGGTATCTCCAGTATGCACCAGCAAGCTGCGTTGCAGACAGGTGTTCAGAGGCCATGCCCCTTTTTACACCTCTCTGCAACGCAGCTCTGTGGCACTTACTGGAGGTACCTAGTGGGCTAGTTTGACCCTAGGGACCCTTAGGATTCAAGGGGACTTAATCTCTCAACTTAGAACGGCCACAGGGAGCGTTTATACAGTGGTGAAGGGTGGGGACGGGGCCTGAGGTGACGTGTGCAAACATGCCCTGTGGCACATTTTAAGTTGGGGAAATCATCAGTAAGCACCACTGCGCTGCGTTGCAGAGAGGTGGTCTAGGCCATGCCCCTTTTTACACCTCTCTGCAACGCAGCTATGTGGCGCTTACTGGAGGTACCTAGTGGGCTAGTTGGACATTAGCATTTAAAAAACCTTTGAAATTCACTGAAAAAAACGTAGGTTTCAGGGGCGTTATAGGTAGCTGGATATTTCACTCGTACAAAACCATTGAAATTCCCCCATTTTAGTTAGTTCAGCTAAGTATAACTTACGCGCCCGCAATGCACTGCTGATGATGTCACATATTACATCACTCATGACATGGTCAGTAACATCTCAAATGACATCACTGATGACATCATCCTTGTGATAGAGTGGCAGACCTCCTCTCACCCTAATATAACCTTTGATACACACATACAAAAATAGAAACAAAAATCTTCACAACAATGGACATACCAACACCAGTTACAATAACCTAATCAGTAATTCTGAGAACTACATACACATCCACTCATTCACCAACAGTCCTATATAGTCACTCATACATATACTCACTCATCATATGTACTCATACACCTATACGTCCTGTTACACACCACCACTCAGCCATAGAGTTACTCACACACATAGTCACTCATGCTAATAAAGAATCAAACATCCATTTACTTGCATATATAGTCATACACACACCACCACACTTACTTCTACAGAAACTTACACATACTTTTGAACAATCACTTATAGAAACACATACTTATTCATGCAGGAACTGTTCCAATCTCTCACTCTCACATATACTCACTTATATACACCAATACTCACATATACTAGTTTGAAATATATGTAGTCACTTATAAAGAAACTATTGAGACAATCATTCACTCACTAACACACCCATACACACACTCATCCACCCATACAGTCCTGCACACATACTGTCTTCAACATATACAAATAGTGTCTCACTCATTCATGCATGTATGCACTAAGTGATTACCCCCACTGAACCATATAGGCACTCAGACACTCATACAGATACTCAAAAAACCAAGTAATAACCATATAGACACTCATGTAGCTACTCACCAACCCATGCAGCCACTTATACACACAGTGAGAGACTGATACATATATTTATATATTTAAACATCACTCACTAACCCATGTATTCACTAAGATACACTTAATCAGTCAGTTATACAATCAATTTTTCATAAAAAAATCATCCATTTAGAAACTTATATACCCATTTATTCTTCCATCGACCTTGAGATATACATATATAAAACATATTTAATTTTCAGAAAAAGACACATTCACTGGATGATGTCATCAGTGATGTCATTTGAGATGTCATCAGTGATGTCATGAGTGATGTCACTGACCATGTAATATGTGACGTCATCAGCAGTGTATTACGGGCGCGCAAGTAATAGTTAGCTGAACTAACTATAACGGGGAAATTTCAATGGTTTTATCCGAGTGAAATGTCCAGCTAACTATAACGCCCCTGAAACAGGTTTTTCTCTGTGAATTTCTAAGCTTTTTTAAATGCTAATTCCTAACAATAACGTGCCTGAAACCTATGTTTTTGTCAGTGAATTTTATATATAAAAAATTTAGTCATATAGATATATATATAAAAAAAAAACAATGATTAAGTGGCATAATAGTTAAGTACAATGTTACATTTTAAATTCAAAAGAGCACTGAAATTCACCAGTTATAGTTAACTGAGGTAACTATAACTTGTACCCCCTTCAGGCACAGTGTTGTTATCAATGATGTAATTTCAGACGCTTCGTTGATGTTATCAATGAGGTCATAGAACATAGTGTAATATGTGAGGTATTAAGCAGTGCTTGACTATGACTGGTGAGTTTACATTTTTTTTAAATGTAAAATGTAACAGTTTTACTCTAATTTTCGCCCAGCTAGATTGGCACCATAACCTCTCTTTTTTCAGTAAATTTCTTTGATAAAAAAGAAGTTAAGTACGATATTATTATAATGCCTAACTATAACATCACTTTAACCTTTGCTTTTTACAGTGATTTTCTAGGCTTTTTTAATGTAAAGTATGATAATATTACCATACCTAACTAGGACTACTCTGCCTTTGGATAGAAACAGTGTTGGGTTGGCCACAGGGCCTGTGTCTGTCGGAAGGCCACGCTCCCAACACCCAGCGACCAGCTAAGCCCTGCCACACATGCCTTTGGCTGTGCACGGTGTGAGGTTGGCTGCAGGACCTGGCCTGCTTCCAGGTCCCATCCAACCCCTGTAGGCAGCCACCCCCAAAGGCCAAGCATGGCGTACAACACTCTGCAGGCGCAAAGACCTCAATAAAGGGCAAAGGCTATGTGTGGTAGCATTTGGTGGGATTTTGTTTGTCCCGCTGCAATCCCACGGCACCAAATGGGGATGTTGCTGAGTACAGCTGGATCCTGATGCCCCAAAGACCTGTAATGGTGGGTAACATATTTCCTCTGCTGTGGCTAGCCTATCATATTGTCTGTTCCCACAGCACTCCCGCAGGACCAGCCAATCCACTCGCTTTTTTGTTCACACTGACCTGGGGGAGTCTTGCTGGAGTACCTTGAGAGTACTGCATTGTTAGATATCTATAAATGTTGAAACTTTGTTTTGTACAAAATTATTGAACAGATTTACACAAAACCAAAAAAGCATGCTTTCCACAGATGATACTGTGTGGAAAATCAACATCTAGCTTTCTACCAAATTTGGTGTAATTCCGTTCAGCCGTTTTGCTGTAGCGTTGGCTAAAGTTCCTATGGGAAATTGTGTAAGGAAAACACATTCTGGAACACCCCACCTTTTTCTTGGCCCGCTTGACAGATCACCTAAAACTTTCCAGGCAATAACTGAGGTTGATGAACCTTTTTGGGAAATTTTCGTGAGCATTCGTCGAACGCAACCAAAATTATTAGCAAACTAAAATATCCATTTCCTATGGAAACGCGTGTGTGTGTGTGGTTGTGTGCATGCATGTGTATGTGTGTACTGGTAAAATATGATTTTTCAGCTACAGCATTTTCCTCAAAATTATGGATTTGCTGTAGTTGCCACAGGATCCATAGTTTGCTGCATAATTGCACATTTTAACATAAACATATTTTTATTTCCAGCTCAAACTGGTCAAAAGTAACATGTAACATATACAAATGACAAATTAATGAAGTAATAATGTACACCCCATAATTTGCCTTCTCTTGCTTCATAATTTACCATCTTATGGTGCTCCCTTTCTGGACAATTCCAATGGCCCTGTCTCTATGTAGTAGTGGCAAGATACGAAGAAAAAGCAAGTGTGTCAAATATAGAAATTATGCCACATTTGCAAGGTGCATCCATGTTTTACTGCCCCAAACTATCATTTATCACAAAAAACAATTTTGGGGTCCTCCATTACGTTAATTTACAGAAGAAGATCCGGAAAATTGTTGCTTCTGCTCTGCTGCATTGTCTCTTTTAAAATACTTTTACTACAAATAATATTATCCTCTTTCTGTTTTTTGTACATGAGGTATTTTGTCAGGCCAGTCGTTTTTTAAAGTTCTTTTTTAATGGCAGTCATATTTAAGTAATCTTTTTAGATGCTAGCAGTTTTGTTAATTAACCCAGGAGTCCTCAATTGAATCTGTGGCAGTCACAGCTTTCCATGAGTACTTACACCTGTTGATATACACTATACTATTATGTATAGGGTGCACTTTACTTGCTTGCGCCTTGGCGCACCTTTAAACAGGTGCACCGGAGCAGACAGAGAAAGTGCGCCCTGTTTTATAGATTGCGCTGCCCCCAGGGCAACCATGAACTTGTGCTGTCCTGGGGTCAGCGCATTTAAGGTAAATACTGAGTGGCTTTGAAGCTGCCACTCTGTTTTTCACTGTGTAGGCGGCAACCCGCCTGCATTTTTACAAGGGATTAGAGATCCCTTTGTAGGCGGATGCAGCCAGTGACTGCATCCACCTGCTAGGGGATGTCTGGGACATCCATAGAATATGCTTCCTTCCCTCTAGAGGGCTGACAGTGCACCACCTTTTCCAGTGCGCCTCCTGAAAGCTTCTTTGCCTCTACGCCAGCATCTGTAATATGGCGTGGGTGTAGAGGCAAAGGGATTCCCTTATTTGCCTGGGGCACACCCCCGTGCAACGGAGGGAATGCCCTCAGCACTGGCGCTGTATGTGCGCCATCGCTTTCAGTATTACACAAAGGGGATGCACAAGCATCTGCAGGCCATTTTGTAATACCAAAGTGCTCCGGGAGCACGAAAAGCGACCGCAAATGCAAATTGCGCCCCTGGCGCCCTTAGTGAGTGTAATACGGCCCTTGGTATACATTCACAATTGTGAAATGCTTCAGAGCAATCTATAGGAAAATGCTTACTTTTTACGTTTTCTCCACAGGGAAAATATTTTTTTATGGGAAAGAACCCGTTCCTCTACACCGCCAGAAGTTTTTTCATCATTGCCACCAGGGTTTGCAATTTACTCCTGAACTTGTCAAGGATACATCTCTGACCATATCCAGGGAGGTAATGGGCTGTAAAAACATGCATGACTGTAGAACAACTTGTGAGTTTGTAGATGCTCACCAACATTTTAATCTCTAAATGAATGCCACTCCCAACCCATGGGTGCAAAATTACTCACCTGTAATATTACATGAGTACAAAAAGTGAATGTTCACTTATAAATCATGCCATTTGCTCACTTAAGTTGAATTTAGAGGACTGTGTATCAGGCTCATACTGATTATGGGCCTGAATGAGACACAAGTTTTTTTTATTTCATGTTTCATTTCCCATGGATACAATTTAATTATTTTTAATGTATTTTATTAAGTGTATTCATTCTTTTATCCGGATTGGAAGGGAAGTGCTTTACATGGACTAAGGGAATATATGCCAGATGTTTATCTTTGCAAAATGTGTAGAAGGTTTTCATGTATCAAACTTTCACATTTAACATAGTTCAGGGCATATCGTTGAGTTAAACGGGAGAGGCCATTGAACAGCTAGTCTGAATTTAGACTTGTCCGACCAGTGGGTGTGGATCAGGGTCATTCATTTGATGGTGTTAACACAGCCAAGAATTCGGGTTTAAGTTCTTTCATGATTCTTTGCAGAATGAGCCACGTCTAATGTGTTGGAAATGGCTGTTCTAAAGCATTTTTTCATAGAAAGAAACGTTATGCTTTTTGTCCTTTTTGTCTGAGCTTTCTGCAGTTTGTTCTTTGCGAGTTATGTCTCTGCTTGCAACTGTGGAACCAGTAGGGCTGGAACAATGTTGTGGGGATGCTGCAATTGATGTAACACCAGGGAAGACATAGGGATGGTAAAAAAAAACAAGCGTCACACAAAGAACAAGTGTAGCAATTCAATCATGTCGAATCAGAATAGGGGTATTTAGGGTTTATGACGTAACTGGTGCTGCATTTTGGCGGACATTGTCACAAATATATCACAAAAGCATGACGTGGTAGTGCACTTTAATTTACAGGCACTATGGGGCATATTATCAACAACTAGCGATATTTATCGCTAAATAAGCTTAGCGACATTTTTTTTATCGCTGTGCATCGCCGGATATTATCGCAGAGATAACGTGCTATTAGCAAAGTTGATCTCCAAAGCGATAAAATGCGTGAATATCGCTGGTAATTCAGTGATATTCAGGCATTATCGCTAATAGGGACTTAACCTGAATATCCACCTCCCATTGGATATACAGGCTAAGAAGTGGTCTGAGCTTAGCGCGAATATTTTTATCACTACACCTGCGTTGATAATAGGCGATAGCGATGTTAGCGACTGCTTTAAGTCGCTAACAGGTTGGGTCATTAGCGATAAATATTGCTGACATGCAAAGCCGGCCCTAAACCGCTCGCTATCACCTAAAAGCTGTCGCTAACTGATGTTAGCGACAGCTTGCTAATAGGGCGAGGAAATTATCGCCGCTTTGCGTCCGAAAGCAGCCTCAAAAGCAGCGATAATTTTATTTTGCCTGCCTTGGTAATATGTCCATATGTTTTTTTTTAAATCAAAATATCCACTACATTTGTAGACATACAATTTTACTGATACAACTATGTACTGCACAAACAATAATGTGTGGGAAACAGGTTTCAGCAAATATTTATCCTTTACCCATCACCAAGTAAAAGTGTATTGATTTGTTTTGAGCCTATTGAAATTTTGATTTTCATCACACGTCAGAATTAAAAATATCCATCATTTGTGCTTTTTTTGCGGCTGATACATTTGATATACAGGTAATTTATAGGTATTTACAAGTTATTGTGGTTTAGAAAAAAATGCCATCCTGCAGCATATCTTTTCACACTCCCTGTAACCAGCGATATTGCTAAATAGTTGACTTTATAAATTCCCATAACTTTGCAGTCAAAGAAAAAACTGCATGCCTTTTAATAAAATAAGCAGCAATTTGTGCAAAGACATAGCCTGTCTTAGAACGCACAGCGAATGTGACAAGATATAAACAAACTTTAAAGGCATCTTCAATGCTCATTCACCCTTTGCACTCCAGCATGGTTATGTTAGGGGTAGTGCAGCACCCCTGCCATGCCTACCTCCAGCGCCAGCATGTGGAGCTTCCTATGAGTTAGGATGTTTTAACTGTGTTCATATTGTTGAAGATAAAGCAGTCATACTTCATTCTGATGCAAAATGGGAGAGAGACAAATTAGAATTTGTAAGGCAGAATGCAGAGTGAGCATGCAGAATGACCATCAAGGGAACCAGGGTTGTGTCCAGGCAAGTAAAAGACACACAGGTGATGGATGGAACGCAGAGCAAAACAAACATTCACCCCAGTCAAGAGATCTGAGTTAAATCCACAGTTCTTTCGCTCACCACTCCACCCCAGTTTAGATGCGCTCATATGCAAATCAGTCTTGACCCTGTGCCTCATGGGAACAATCCAGCCTGAACTGCCAAGCCAAGTGCCCTCTGTACCAGAAACTAGCAACCTGGGACCAGTTTCGGGGCATCACCCCTCATCAGCCAGGCTAGCTTGAATCTATTGGCACAGTGAGCCCAGGACCCATGTCTGGGCATACCTGGCACTCTTAGGGCAAGAAAGCAAAAGACACACAGATGAATGGAATGCAGAGCAAATCAAACAATCACCCCCATTCAAGAGATCTTGGTTAAATCCACCGTTCTTTTGCTCACCAAGCCACCCCAGTTTGCACCCAGCCATATGCAAATCAGTCTTGACCCTTTGCCTCATGGGAACAGTCAGGCCCAAACTGCCCAAGCCAGGTACTGCCTTTTAGTTTAGATCCAGCTAGGCCATTTCAAACAATCAATTAATAAATCAATCAATCAATCAATCAGTTTTGTAGAGGTTATCTACTCACCCATATGTGTCTCACGGCGGTGGGGTGGGCCTGCAGTTCAATCAAGGAGTCAGGTCTTGAGACCCTTCCTGAATTGAGGCAGAGATGGTGAATGCCTGAGATGCAGAGGAAGGGAGTTCCAGGTCCTTGCAGCAAGATTGGAGAAAGATCTTCCTCCAGCAGTGCCCCTGCAGATCCATGAGACAGTGGCCAGGTCCTGATTGGCGGAGTGGAGATGTCTGGTGGGGGTGTGGAAGGAGAGGTGGTGGTTGAAGTATGCAGGTCCAGCATTGTGGATGACTTTGTAGGTGTTCGTGAGGAGCTTGTAGGTGATCCTTTTGTTGACTCGGAGCCAGTGGTGGTCTCTCAGGTAGACTGTGATGTGGCTGCGGCATGGAATGTTTAGGATGAGTCTGGCAGAGGTGTTTTGGATGTTTTGCAGCTTCTTTTGGAGTTTTTTTGTGGTGCTGGTGTAGAGTGCATTGCATAGTTGAGTCTGCTGCTGACGAGTTCATGGGTGACTGTTTTCCTTGTCTCAGTGGGTATCCACCTGAAGATCTTTTGGAGCAGGAGGAACGTGTGGAATCAGGAGGGCGATATGGCATTGATCTGGCAGTTCATTGGGAGCAAGGAGTCCTGGATGATGCCAAGTTTCATGCATGGTCCGTGGGTGTGGAGGGGTTCCGAGCGCCGCAAGCCACTAGAAGTCATCCGAGGTGGAGAAATTGGGGCCCCGGATGAGGACTTCGGTCTTGTCTGAGTGGAGCTTGAGCCAGCTGTCCTTCAGCCAGGTGGCAATTGCCTTCATTTCTCTGTGGTAGTTGTTCTTGGTGGCTGTGGGTTTGTTGACGAGTGAAAGGATCAGCTGGGTGTCATTGGTGTAGAAGACGATGTTGAGTCCATGGTATCTGACAATGGTTGCAAGCTGGGCCATGTAGATGTTGAAAAGGGTGGGGCTCAGCGAAGAGCCCTGTGGCACGCCACAGCTGATTTCTGAGAGGAAAGGTGGAAGTCTGACTCTCTGTTTTCTGCCGGTGAGGAAGGAACAGATCCAGTTGAGGGCTTTGTTGCTGATGCCGGCTTCATGAAGTCTAGCACTGAGGGTGCTGTGGGAGATGGTGTTGAAAGCCGCTGTGGGGTCCAGGAGGATGAGAGCCACAGTTTTGCATCTGTCGAGGAGGATGCAGATGTCATCTGTGGTGGCGAGGAGAGCTGTCTCGCTACTGTTGTTACTTCAGAATCCCAATTGAGAGAGATCCAGGATGTTGTTTGATTCCATGAACTCGGAGAGTTGGGTGTTGATGGTCTTTTCAATGACTTTGGCTGAGAAGGGGAGCAGGGAGATGGATCTGTAGTTCTTGTGGTCCGTAGGGTTGACAGATGGTTTCTTCTGTAGAGGGTTGATCTCAGCACATTTCCAGAATTTAGTGAAGGTAGTTGATTTGATCGAGCAGTTAATTGTGTGGCAGAGTTTGGGTGCAATGGAGGCGCTTGCTCTGGTGAATATGTGGTGGAGGGAAGGATCCGAGGGGGCTCCAGAGTGAATGTTCTTCATGAACTTGAGGGTATCGTTGGTGCTGAGGGAGGTCCAGTTGAGTAGGGTCTGCTGGGGTCTGGGTCTGTTGAGTGCTGTGGTTTTGCTTGGGGTTGGTGGCTTTTGGTTAGTGAACCTGTCATAGGTTGCCTTGATCTTGCGGTGGAAGAATGCGGAAAGGTTGATGCAGAGGTCTTGGAAGGGGGGCTATGTTAGACCTGGCATCATTGGCATGAGTCTCTCCTCCATTTTTTTCTGTTTGCCTCCTCTGTTTACGATGTTTTTGCTGGTATATGCTTTTGGCACTGTGCCACTGCTGATCAGTGCCACAGTGCAAGTGCTCCCTATGGGAAATTGCTGTATTGATTGAATTCCATGTTTGGCTTATTTGGTTTACTGTCAGTCCCTAGTAGAGTGCACCAGGAGTGCCAGGGCTTGCAAATACAAATGCTGCTAGTGGGCTTGCAGCACGTGTTGTGCCACCCACAAGAGCGGCCTAGTAAAAGTATGTCTGAAGGTCTACCATTGCTAGACCCCGTGCAGTCTGGTACTGTCACGCAGACTGCGCAAGTACACCTACTTGCCAGTCCCTAAACCTTCCCTTAACTTCATGTTAGTCACCCCTATGGTATGCCCACGGGCAGGGTGCATTGTAAGCATAAGGTAGGACAAGCCTGACAAGGTTGGCATGTCCTAATAGTGAATTACAGCCATATTCGTTTTTCACTATTGTAAGGTAACCTGCTCTCCATCAGTTAGAATGGGCTGCCAGGATTATTAATGCTATAATCCTAGCGGGCTCGGGGAGCATGGTGCAATGTCGAGTTTGGTATCCCTGAACTCAGAGTTTAATAACGCATCCCTTTGTTTGGATGGTTTTTGGACTCTGTGTTTGAAAATAGCACTTTTAGAAAGTAGCTATTTTCTTGTCTAACTGTCTACCGGTCTCTGCTGGTTCTGGTGTGCGTGTGACAGGAGCTGGGTGGCTCCAGAGGTCTGAAGGAGTCAGTGTGGGATGAGTGGGGCATTTGCATTAAGAGTAGGGGAAGAGTAGCTCCTGATAGCCTGCCCTGCCTGATACAATGCTGGCTCCGCCCCCCTGCCGGGCGGCTGATGACTCTGTGCCTGCCTGGGACTTTCCTGGCCCACCTCCTGCCGGGCACTTGATGGCCCTGCCCCTGCCAGTGACAATGCTGGCTCCGCTCCTGCTGGGCGGCTGAAGACTCTGCCCTGCACAGTGAATAGGCCAGGTGCTTCGGCCTGGCAACACCCACAACAAACCCAAGATGGGGGGAAATTCCCCTGCATGGACAAAGGGATCAAAGCCAAAAAGGGGTATAAGAGAAGGACCTCTGAACCAAGAATTTAGATCACTTCTGACAAGGAAACCTGAACCAAGGACAAGAAGCCTGCTGATCTAAGGACTGCCTACCCCTTCTGCCAGAGTGCTGTTTGTTGGGGGAATCCTGCATTGCTTCTTTATTTTTGCCAAGGAACCAGGAGAGAGGAACTGTGTGTGTACTCTCAATCTTTGCTAAGAAAAATCTCCAAGGGCTGGAAGAGTGCCAGTCTCCTGTTGAAGTCACAGGGCTAAAGGACTTCATCTGCTTAAAGTGCTGTTTGGTGGAACTTGTGAATCCAGCACCTCTGAAAGAATCCAGCAACCTCGACGCCGACGGACGCCGCCGAATCCAGCTCGACATCGTGAGTAACAGCTCCAGTGTCCCGCTTCCTCGACGCCGGCCGCCGGGCCCGATCGACGCCAGCAACAACGCCAGTGAGTAGTGAGTTCGGCTCCAGCTCCAAGTGACCTCGTGTCTGCACCGCTGCTGAACGCATCGACTTCGAGCCCTCTCGACTCCGTGAGCGCTGCTCACTCTTGCAACATCGACATCGACGACGCCGTATCCTGCTTCACCTCGTGAGCGCTGCTCCTGCCTGACTTCGGTCGACGCCGCTGCAGATCGCCCCGACTCCGAGGCCCGATCGACGCCGAAGTCGCGACGCCGGACATCTCGACGCCGCTGATCATCGAGTGCTTCACTTTTCCAAGGTACTGTGTTGTTGGGGTCTGTGCGACTCCGGGCTCGACGTAGCGCTCCTCGCGGTCGACGCCGAACCTTTGGATTAACTTTGCCTCGACGTCGTGTGACTCCCGTGTGGGTTACATTGTTGCCAAGAACTGTGTTTTAAAGAAGAAGAGTTGCTTTTGATACTAAGGACTTTGTGCTAAGAAGAAACCGTACTTGAACTATTATTTTTTCCTTCCAAGAGTATTTATTAAGATTGTGGTATATTTTTGTCATTATTTGGTCTTGTGCTAAGCCTTATATAAAAATCCTTATTTTTATAATACTACTGTGTTGTGTCCATTTGTAGTGTATTCACTTTATTACTGTATGTGGTCATAAATGCTTAACGCACTGCCTCTGAGATAAGCCTGTCTGCTTTGCCAAGCTACCAAAGGGGGGTGAGCAGGGGTTATCTAAGTGTGTGATCCCCTTGCCCTGACTAGAAAAGGTGTGTCCCTATTTGTCAGAAGTGTATACCTCTGCCAACTAGAGACAGCCGCTTCTAACATTGGTGGGTCAGCGGTGAGGATTTGAACTTTGCATTTATGACCCATGTGCAGTGATTAGTGTGCGCTACATAGTGAAAGCAGACCATAGCGCATTCACAATCTGTTTTGGTTGGATATTCTATTTTTGTTCTCCGCTTTCCTGGAATTGATTTTTGAAACTGCCAGTTTTGACCATGAGTGATGCCGGAGTCACTGCCCCTGTTGTTGTGGAAGAATTTGATAGGAGTAAGATAAAGGATTACAAATTAAAGGAGCTGAAATCCTTTTGCAAGAAATTTAAAGTCCCTACCAAAGGCATCTCAGCGAAGGAGGAATATCTCAAAGCTTTGGAGGCCTGGTTGGAATCCAGAGATCCCTCTGATGCGGTGGTGGTACCGCCAGGGGAAGGGGAAGAGGAAGTACCAGTGAATGGTCATGTGTCCTCTCCTGGCAGCAGTGTTTCCTCCAAGGGTCTTTCTCCTGAAGAAAGAGAAGAAAGGGCGAAGGAGCGAGCATACAACATGGAAATGGCAAAACTTAAGATAAATGGGCAGTTGGAAATAGAGAATGCAAGAGGCAGGAGAGAAGCTGATATGGAGATCAAAAGGTTAGAGTTTGAAAGGGAGAAGTTAGCTTTTGAGCGTGATACCAGGATGAGGGAGTTGGAGCTCAAAGCTAAAGAGTTAGAATTGAATCCCTCTGGTGGCAGCATCCCATCTGTGCCTGCAGAAAGTAGGTTTTATTTTCCCAAAGATGTGATCAAAGATTTTCAGAAGAATGAGGATATTGGTCAATGGTTTAAAGCATATGAGTTAGCATTGTTGGCCCACCGGGTCCCTGAGAAGGATTGGGGAGCGGGGTTGTGGGGTCGCTTTGTGAATGAGGGAAGAGATACCCTGTTAGACATGCCTGTTGAGGATAGGATGTCTTATGCTCATATGAAAGATGCTTTAATGTTAAGGTATGGCCTAACCCTAGAAAAGTACAGACAGGCCTTTAGAGAATGTAAGAAGTTGCCTGGTACTACGTGGGTTGAATATGTGTCATTTTTTTGCAGAGCCATGGATGGTTGGGTAAAGGGCAGCAAAGTGGAAAGTTCTGATGCTCTTTATGATTTGTTTGCTTGGGAGCACTTGTCTAATAACTGTTTTCCAGAGCTGCGCCAGCACCTTATTGATAGCAAGATATCTAACCCTAGAAAACTTGTTGAAGAGGCGGACCGTTGGGTCAGTACCAGGGTCCACAAGGGTCCAGTGGGAGACTCAGCCAAAGGTGGGCAGGGTCCCCAGCAGAAGAGTGGGGGGGACAAGGGTAAACAGAGGGAGTTCCAGAAAGGGCCCCAAAGTAATCCCCAAGGGAACCAAGGGAAGGGTTCCCAGCCTCCCTCAGATAAGAAATCAGAGGCCCCGACAGGTAAACCTGTTCGTAGGGGCCCAATGACCTGCTTCGCTTGTAAGCAGGTGGGACACCGTTTTTATGATCCTCAGTGTCCCTTGAAGAACTCTACTGCACCACCACGTACAGCTCCCCATCAGTTGGCGAGTGTAGCCCTGGGAGGGGAGGAGATGGTTGCCCATGGTGGGGAGGGTCCCGCAGAGATGTCCCTGGTCTCTCTAGGAGACATGGAATTGGTCCCTCCACCCCCGCTGCCTAGTAACACTAAGAAATATAGGCAGTGGGTGACCATTAATGGCCATAGAGTGGAAGCTCTCAGAGACACCGGAGCGAGTGTGACAGCTGTCAAGTGTCACTTGGTGTCCAGAGAGCAGGTTGTTCCCAACGCATTCTACCCTGTGATAGCTGCTGACAACTCCCAGAGAGAGTGTGAGGTAGCTCAAGTTTCCTTTGAATGGGTGGGAGTTTCAGGTACTCATCAAGTTGCTGTAAGGCCCGCCATGCCTGTTGATTGTCTCCTGGGCAACGATTTGGAAGACTCCCCTTGGGCTAAGGTGGAGAGGGAGACACATTTGAAAATGTTGGGTGTGCCAGAGTGGGTGTGTGCAACCACTCGATCCATGACAGCAAGTAAGGGTGTTGATGGGGTTCTGGAGCCTGAAAGTATGGCCCAGGACCCAGCTGTGAAGAGAAGAGGCAGGGGGCGCGGGAAACCGTCCCCCGTAGTTCCCGTGGTCCAGGAGGAGGCAGACCTTGAGGGGTATGCCCTGGAACCCACAGGTGAACAAGTTGCTGAACTGGGAGACCTGCCCGAGCTGACCCACTGGCAGCAGGATGGTGGTCCCTCCAGGGAAGAATTCTGTGCAGAACAGAAAGTGTGCCCTTCTCTTGTGGGTATGAGGCAGCAGGCCTCAGCCCAAACCTCAGGTGATCAGTCAGGGTCACATTTTGTTTACTGGGAGAACGACCTCCTGTATAGCGAGCCTAAGGCTGCTGAGCCTGGGTCAGCCCGTGTGCTGGTGGTACCCCAGCGCTTCAGAGCCTTCCTACTGGGTTTGGCTCATGACGTTCCTTTAGCTGGACATCTGGGGCAGGACAAGACCTATGACAGGCTTGTCACCCATTTTTATTGGCCTCAGATGAGAAGGGATACAGATATCCATTGCAAGACCTGTCAAACTTGCCAGGCAAGTGGGAAAAGCGGGCGGAAGCAGAAGGCTCCCCTCCAACCTTTTCCCGTGGTCAGTACCCCCTTTGACCGGGTGGGGATTGACATTGTTGGGCCCCTGGACCCCAAGACAGCCCTAGGCAACAGGTTCATCCTGGTCTTGGTGGACCATGCCACACGGTACCCGGAAGCCATCCCTCTCAGATCGGTGACGGCCCCCGTGGTGGGACGGGCACTGATGGGTGTTTTTTCCCGAATGGGGTTCCCCAGAGAGGTGGTGTCAGACCGGGGCACCAACTTCATTTCCAACTATATGAAGTCTTTGTGGAAGGAGTGTGGGGTAACTTACAAGTTCACCACTCCTTACCACCCTCAAGGTAATGGGTTGGTTGAAAGATTCAACCGTACCCTTAAAGGCATGATTATGGCTCTTGAAGAACCAATGAGGCGTAAATGGGACGTCCTCTTGCCATGCCTGTTGTTTGCTTACCGTGAGGTGCCACAAAAGTCTCTAGGGTTCAGCCCCTTTGAGCTCTTGTATGGTCACCCGGTAAGAGGACCTTTGAGTCTGGTCAAAGAAGGCTGGGAGCAATCTCCCAGGAAACCTCCCCAGGATGTATACAGTTACATGCTGGCCTTTAGGAACCAGACTAGGCGCTTCAGAGATCTTGCTCAGGCAAACCTGGAGGCCAGCCAGGAGGAGATGAAGCGTTGGTACGACCAGAAGGCCACTCTGGTAGAGCTTCAGCCTGGACAGAAAGTTTGGGTTATGTCCCCTGTGGAACCTTGTGCGCTCAAGGACAGGTGGACTGGACCATTTGAGGTTGTGGAGAAAAAGAGCGATGTCACCTACATGGTGGACTTGAAGTCTCCCAGGAACCCCTTGCGGGTCCTGCATGTCAACCGTTTAAAGCCCCACTTAGAAAGGTCTGAAGTGGGCATGCTCCTAGCTACAGATGCTGGAATGGAGGAGGAGAGTGAGCCTCTTCCTGACCTCCTGTATGCAAAAGAGCAAGATGGGTCAGTGGATGGTGTTGTCCTCTCTGACACACTGACCCCTGAACAGCAGCAGGATTGTCGCCAATTGTTGGGACAATTCCCTGATCTGTTTTCCTTGATTCCTGGTGTCACGCAGTGGTGTGTCCATGATGTGGACACCGGGGACAGCACTCCTGTGAAGCACAAGGCTTACAGAGTGACTGACAAGGTCAGAGCATACATCAAGGAGGAGGTCTCCAAAATGTTTGCCTTAGGGGTGGTTGAGTCCTCTAGCAGTCCTTGGGCCAGCCCAGTGGTCTTGGTCCCAAAGGCTGCAGCTCCTGGTGCTTCACCGGAACTTCGGTTCTGTGTGGATTACCGAGGACTCAATTCAGTCACCAAGACTGATGCGCACCCCATCCCCAGAGCTGATGAGCTCATAGATCAGTTGGGGGCTGCCCGGTACCTTAGTACGTTTGATCTAACGTCTGGGTACTGGCAGATCGCCTTGACTGATGGGGCAAAAGAGAGGTCAGCATTCTCCACACCAGATGGGCACTACCAATTCCGGGTTATGCCCTTTGGGATGAAGAATGCCCCTGCCACCTTCCAGAGGTTGGTCAACCAGGTCTTGGCTGGACTGGAGGATTTCAGTGCCGCCTACCTGGACGACATCGCAGTGTTCAGCGCCAGCTGGGAGGAACACTTGCGCCACCTCCAGGAAGTGTTGTTGGCCCTGCGCAGAGCAGGCCTCACAATCAAAGCCAGTAAGTGCCAGATTGGGCAGGGTTCAGTGGTGTACTTGGGGCACCAAGTAGGGAGCGGCAAGGTGGCCCCCCTGCAACCCAAGATTGATACCATCCTGGCATGGGCACCGCCCAAAACCCAGACTCAGGTGAGAGCCTTCTTGGGTCTCACGGGTTATTACAGGAGGTTCGTCAAGGATTATGGTAACATTGTGCACCCCTTGACTTCGCTGACTTCCCGGAAGCAGCCACAACTTGTGATCTGGACTGACGCCTGTCAGACGGCCTTTGACACCCTGAAAACTGCAATGTGCACAGCACCCATACTCCAGGCCCCCGACTTTTCTAAAGAATTTGTTGTCCAGACGGACGCTTCAGAGCATGGCGTGGGGGCTGTTCTAGCTCAGGTGAATGAAGAGGGCCGAGACTTACCTGTAGCCTTCATCAGTAGGAGGTTACTTCCCAGGGAACAGAGGTGGAGTGCGATAGAGAGAGAAGCATTTGCTGTGGTCTGGGCGCTGAAGAAGCTAAGACCCTACCTGTTTGGGACTCACTTCCGGGTTCAGACAGACCACAGGCCCCTCAGATGGTTGATGCAGATGAGGGGTGAGAATCCAAAGCTGTTGAGGTGGTCCATTTCCCTACAGGGGATGGACTTCACGGTGGAACACCGCCCTGGCACAGATCACGCCAATGCTGATGGTCTGTCCAGATTTTTCCGCCTTAGTGATGAGGACTCCCTAGGGTAAGGGTAGTTCTCCCCACATTTCAGCTGGAGGGGACACGTGTTAGACCTGGCATCATTGGCATGAGTCTCTCCTCCATTTTTTTCTGTTTGCCTCCTCTGTTTACGATGTTTTTGCTGGTATATGCTTTGGGCACTGTGCCACTGCTGATCAGTGCCACAGTGCAAGTGCTCCCTATGGGAAATTGCTGTATTGATTGAATTCCATGTTTGGCTTATTTGGTTTACTGTCAGTCCCTAGTAGAGTGCACCAGGAGTGCCAGGGCTTGTAAATACAAATGCTGCTAGTGGGCTTGCAGCACGTGTTGTGCCACCCACAAGAGCGGCCTAGTAAAAGTATGTCTGAAGGTCTACCATTGCTAGACCCCGTGCAGTCTGGTACTGTCACGCAGACTGCGCAAGTACACCTACTTGCCAGTCCCTAAACCTTCCCTTAACTTCATGTTAGTCACCCCTATGGTAGGCCCACGGGCAGGGTGCATTGTAAGCATAAGGTAGGACAAGCCTGACAAGGTTGGCATGTCCTAATAGCGAATTACAGCCATATTCGTTTTTCACTATTGTAAGGTAACCTGCTCTCCATCAGTTAGAATGGGCTGCCAGGATTATTAATGCTATAATCCTAGCGGGCTCGGGGAGCATGGTGCAATGTCGAGTTTGGTATCCCTGAACTCAGGGTTTAATAACGCATCCTTTTGTGTGGATGGTTTTTGGACTCTGTGTTTGAAAATAGCACTTTTAGAAAGTAGCTATTTTCTTGTCTAACTGTCTACCGGTCTCTGCTGGTTCTGGTGTGCGTGTGACAGGAGCTGGGTGGCTCCAGAGGTCTGAATGAGTCAGTGTGGGATGAGTGGGGCATTTGCATTAAGAGTAGGGGAAGAGTAGCTCCTGATAGCCTGCCCTGCCTGATACAATGCTGGCTCCGCCCCCCTGCCGGGCGGCTGATGACTCTATGCCTGCCTGGGACTTTCCTGGCCCACCTCCTGCCGGGCACTTGATGACCCTGCCCCTGCCAGTGACAATGCTGGCTCCGCTCCTGCTGGGCGGCTGAAGACTCTGCCCTGCACAGTGAATAGGCCAGGTGCTTCGGCCTGGCAACGCCCACAACAAACCCAAGATGGGGGGAAATTCCCCTGCATGGACAAAGGGATCAAAGCCAAAAAGGGGTATAAGAGAAGGACCCCTGAACCAAGTATTTAGATCACTTCTGACAAGGAAACCTGATCCAAGGACAAGAAGCCTGCTGATCTAAGGACTGCCTACCCCTTCTGCCAGAGTGCTGTTTGTTGGGGGAATCCTGCATTGCTTCTTTATTTTTGCCAAGGAACCAGGAGAGAGGAACTGTGTGTGTACTCTCAATCTTTGCTAAGAAAATCTCCAAGGGCTGGAAGAGTGCCAGTCTCCTGTTGAAGTCACAGGGCTAAAGGACTTCATCTGCTTAAAGTGCTGTTTGGTGGAACTTGTGAATCCAGCACCTCTGAAAGAATCCAGCAACCTCGACGCCGACGGACGCCGCCGAATCCAGCTCGACATCGTGAGTAACGGCTCCAGTGTCCCGCTTCCTCGACGCCGGCCGCCGGGCCCGATCGACGCCAGCAACAATGCCAGTGAGTAGTGAGTTCGGCTCCAGCTCCAAGTGACCTCGTGTCTGCACCGCTGCTGATCGCATCGACTTCGAGCCCTCTCGACGCCGTGAGCGCTGCTCACTCTTGCAACATCGACATCGACGACGCCGTATCCTGCTTCACCTCGTGAGCGCTGCTCCTGCCTGACTTCGGTCGACGCCGCTGCAGATCGCCCCGACTCCGAGGCCCGATCGACGCCGAAGACGCGACGCCGGACATCTCGACGCCGCTGATCATTGAGTGCTTCACTTTTCCAAGGTACTGTGTTGTTGGGGTCTGTGCGACTCCGGGCTCGACGTAGCGCTCCTCGCGGTCGACGCCGAACCTTTGGATTAACTTTGCCTCGACGTCGTGTGACTCCCGTGTGGGTTACATTGTTGCCAAGAACTGTGTTTTAAAGAAGAAGAGTTGCTTTTGATACTAAAGACTTTGTGCTAAGAAGAAACCGTACTTGAACTATTATTTTTTCCTTCCAAGAGTATTTATTAAGATTGTGGTATATTTTTGTCGTTATTTGGTCTTGTGCTAAGCCTTATATAAAAATCCTTATTTTTATAATACTACTGTGTTGTGTCCATTTGTAGTGTATTCACTTTATTACTGTATGTGGTCATAAATGCTTAACGCACTGCCTCTGAGATAAGCCTGTCTGCTTTGCCAAGCTACCAAGGGGGTGAGTAGGGGTTATCTAAGTGTGTGATCCCCTTGCCCTGACTAGAAAAGGTGTGTCCCTATTTGTCAGAAGTGTATACCTCTGCCAACTAGAGACAGCCGCTTCTAACAGGTTATCTGTCATCTCTGTGCCTGGTTTGGTGAAGTCTTTGACCACAGAGAAGTGTAGTTTGCTGTTATGTGCATTGATGTTGATGTATTCTTGTATGGCTGTTTTCTTAGTTGAATTGATGAGGAGGTGGTGATCCGTGCGGAGGTCTTGCTGCTTCTCCATCTTTTTTCATCCCATCTCCATGTGTGCCTAGACTTTTGGAGGCCAGGAGAGAACCACCTGGCTTTCTTGGAGGGGTGCTTGCCTCAGGGTTTCCTGAGTGGGGCCAGTGTGTTGACACATTTGGAGATCATGAGTGGAGGTTGCCTGCAGATGCGTTGGCATCCGTAGATGTTGGTGGTGGGGTTGCAGTGAGGGTTGTAGTGAGTTGGTGTTTGGTGACTTTTGTTTGGTGACCTTGTTTCAGCTTCTGCGTGGGTGGCAATGGGCTTGCTGGTGTACGGTGCATTTGGTGAAGGAGAAATGGATGCAGGGGTGCCCAGTCCACTGTAGTTCGGAGGAGTGGCTAAAGGAGATGTTTCTGCTTTTGGAGAAAACAGGGTCAAGTTTGTGTCCTTCTGAGTGGGTTGGAGAGGTGACGAGTGGCTTGAGTTCGATGGTGGCGAGGTTCTCCCGTAGGGATGATGTGTTGTGGTCATCGAGGTTGTCCAGGTGGAAATTGAGGTTTCCAAGGAGGATGTAGTCCATGGAGACAAGAGCATGGTGTGCGATGAAGTTGACTAGGGATTCACTGAACGGGGGCGACGTCCTGGAGGTCTGCAGATGAGGGTGCTGTGGAGTGTGATGTTCGGGTTGGTTTGGATCTAGAAGTGGAGGAGCTCCATGGTGGTCAATTTGTTGTCTTAACTGGTTGTGATTCTTGTAGAAAAGCAATGTGTATTTATTTTTCAGACAGTTTCCTTTCATTCTGCAGTGGACAAGCTGATTGTGAATATACGTATCAGCAACTGACACATGCACACACATCAAACACACAAAATGCTCATTAGCCAATGTTGACTTAATAGGGCCAGATGTCATATAGTAATTGAGTTCAGTACTTAGACTGTATTTACTACTTGTAGTAGGAGTCTCCTTCAATGGCATTATGCTTCATCCTTTCCATGGCACTAAAGCCTGCAATGATTAAAGTATATTTGAAAGTAGGTGTCTATTATTGTTAGTACATTATGTAGCATGATACACAGGACAAGCTGTAAGGATTATTGTGTGCATGCAACAGTGGCTTTTTCGACAGCTGTGTTCCACTTCATGTTACACTTCCACATTTTAGACTTGTGCATGTGTTTGTATGTGTGTAGTGTAGTGTCATGTTAGTAGTTGTGGTTCTTATGCAAAATGGTGTTCTATGCCCAGGAAGTCAGTGCTGATGCTCTAAAAGTGGTTAGCCCCATGATGTATTTTTTTTTGCAGCTTTTGTCTGACACTGCAGGGCATATTTATGGAATAGTGGTGTGGCGCATTGTAGTAAGTCACATTGCTGCAATGCACTGCATCACTGAAAACTGCAGAAATACACCGTATTGAAGGGATATGGCACATTCCTGACTTTTCCCCCTGCGCTGGCTCTCTTTTGAGAGCTTAGCGCCAACAAAGGCACCCTTACACAATGGTGCAAGGGTGACTGTGTTCAATGCAAGATTATTTTTGTACAGGAAGGGACAACTAACTGCACAAAAATAATCCTGAGAGGCATTTTCTTCTCTCTGTGTGTGCTGCCAGATGCAGCACACATACAAAAAAGAAGTAAAAAAGAGAAATAAAGATATTTCTCCTTGTTACACATCTCCTGGGAGGCTTATCTTTTTGGAGCACTCCCAGATTTTCAAGGTCTTGGAAATCTGGGAATGCCTCAAAAACCATAGTGGTTGTGTGGGAAAACTCGTGCAACCTCAATGGAATGCCTCCCCAGGGCAGAGTAAATCAACGCAGTAGTTTGCACTATGTGGCGTTACTCCAGATTTTTGGAGCCACTCAAAGTGGCTTTGTGTGTCTTCAAAAATCTGACTTAAGGTTTGCGTCACTCTTGCACCATGTTGCGTGGTGCAGGAATTATGCAAACTGGGTCATAAATATGGCCATGCGTGCCTGAAATCGTGGATTTTGCTGCTCAGCAATGTGTAGTATTTAACTTGCAATTGGCATCCTGTTTAGTAGTTGTTTACACATGTGCACCTCTAGACAGCTGCGGTGACAAGACAGGAGTAAGGATTCTAAGTGTTCAAGTGAAGCAGTGATTGAATGAGGGGTGTCATTTTGGTGGCAGTTATTTAAGCACACTTTGCAAGAGTCGGCACCTGGGCATTATATTAATCTTTTGTAGTTTGTTGTGCTGCGTGGGTTCCTTCTCCTACCGATCTATGCAGATTTGTACATGGATCTAGAATTATGTTTTCTAACGTATAATTAGGGGTGTTTTGTGATGTACCTTTGTGCTGTAAGAGTTGGTTGTGTTTTTGTAATGTTGGCATGGATTTTGAATAGACTTTGTCTTAATTCAGTCTTAATTTTAAATACTGCATGATAGCTTTCATGTTACAGTTTAACAGTATAGTATATAAGAGATAAAGTACCACCTGTACATTATAAGGATATTGCAAGTCATCCCAGATATCCATAATCATATAGAGGAACGAAACCAAAGGCCAATATACTTTATAAGGTGATGGAACTCTGAGGTTACTTGCAATATCCTTCTTATGTATGCCAGGGGCTACTTTACTCCAAATAATACATGGTCATTCCATCACCTTTCCCACAAACCACTTAAAACTTGGGTGCATAGCCATTTTATATGATAGAGCAAGCATGTTTGGAAACATGAAGAATACAAATTAAAACTCTAGTGCAAAATGAAACATATCAAAAAGCTGTTAGTTATTTGTTGCAAACAGAAGTAGTTCAATAAATGTTATTTTTAAAATAAGCTGCACTAGCTCAGCATGTGTAGGAACATGTAGAAAGAGCCTAGCTTTTCTCTAACTATCTAAGGAGTGCAACATAATAAACATGTTCTCTCTGCTTGTTATTGTAAGGTAAAAAATAGAGAAGAAGAAAGAAATGCCACGTTCTGTTTTAGTTGCTTTAAACAGCTGCTTCAATTATGCTCCATGACCTGCATTTCCCCTCGGCTGCAGGCTCTGGCAGCTGACATTGTGATGTCAGAATTCGAATGTAATAGCTTATATTAGTCGAGTTCTGATGTATTTTCTTTATAATCGGTGGCTGGATGCATCACAAGTTGCAAATTATAACTCAATTGGATACTGGCTTTTATAAAGGGATTACAGAATCCCATGTATTATATATGATTTCAGTAAAAATAATTATGTTTGAGAGAATAAGCAAGAATGCAGTTTGATTAAAATCCAACACTGACAACAAAAGCACTAGGACCTCATTACATTAGAGCTAAGAATACAACATAGATATTCCCACACCTGAAATTAGAGAGAGTGCACTATTCTTGCATCTTGTATTTCACAAAAGGTAAGGCACTCTGGTTATCAGTTGAATTGAGCGTTATGGCCCATTTATAAAGTGGGCCGCAGTGATCTAGGTAAGTCTATAGGCTAGCTCAACCCTGGTTCCAGAGGAAGGAAGGTTCAAATTATATGTCTCTCTGCGATGTTCACAAAGCCTACTGATCCCAGATAGGATGAAGAAGTTGGCTCCTCTCTATGTCCAAGCTCAAACCTTATCATTAATGTCTTCATATTTGATTAACCAACAAATGTTTGAGTAGGTGAATCATGTATGGAAATCCCTAGAAGTACAAAGCTCCAGCCTGAGGAACACCCTTAAAAACCTGATAGTGGACCCTAATCACAAATTGTACAGGAATCACCTGAAAACCTGAGGATTTCAATTTGCAATTCAACTCTACTTACAACAGGAATGATGATGAAGAATATCAGTAAATATGTCTACCTCATCCAACTGTATTGTACTCTACCCATCCATGCATGATGTGGACACTTTGTTAAAAAATGACAACACTCTGAAGTAAACAAAATGCAACACACAACATTTTATAAAGCAGCTATATAATTAAATACTCACATTTGGTTTTGAAGGGCTACCTATCATAATTATGCCTACTTTCAAGATCACTAAAACCCTAGGATACAATTGGTCAATTCACAATGTTATGGTATTGGTAGAGCTGGAATGGGAAAAAGATGAAGGGTGCAGAATTGTCAATATGCACTAACCGTCCAATCCAGGTCCAACAGGAGTGATGGGAGCATCCACAATTCTCGAGATCCACAGTCAATGTTGCACAATTACTGTGAAGGTTACCTGAAGAAATGTGACAGGCGAGAGAAGCAGAGACACTGGATATCATCACGTGACCTCATTAAACAGTTGGGTTTGGTCACCTTCACAAGAGTATTGATATCTAAAAACAAGAGAAGGGGCCCGATTCACAAAAGTAATCTGAGACAGAATCCTAACTTTACAACTTTCGGTATTCACAAAATGCATTTAGGAGTACTAAAGTGAGGAATCCTAACTTTACTACTACTAAATGCCCTTTGTGAATACCGAAAGTTGTAAAGTTAGGATTTTGTCTCAGATTACTTTTAGGACTCGAGCCCAAGATGTTTAATATGGCGATTATTGTCACTTTGGCAATTAGCTTCTGCTGTTGTATTTCCCGCTCTCTATACAGAAATGAAATTTAATATTTGTAGATTTCATATTGTAAGTGTGAAGAGCATGCAGTGTTATTGAACATTGCTTGCTAAACAAAGCTACTTTCAGTATAACATAAGAACTTTCCGTAGTTAAGGTTAAATTCAATGTAACACGATGCTAACTATAATATGAAAACAATTAATTAATTTAGTATGGTTATTGTGAGAAATTGGGTTTTTGGTTGACTGGAGTGTGAACCCTGGTCAAGCAACAGCCACAATTCCTTGCAGGGTGAACCACAAAAGTCACTAAATTAACCTGTGCTTAACTCTGGGTAGCTTGGCACAATAAGCAGCCAGGCTTAACTTAGAGGCAATGTGTTAAGTATTTTTGCAGCACACAAACAGGGATAAAGAAAAATCCAAAACCAATTTAGAAACAGAAGACATTTTAATACATTATTTGACACCAAAATGACAAAAATCCAATTGGTAGAACCGGAAGTATGAATTGTGAAAGTTCAAGGTTTAAAATAGCATAACAGATCAAAGCTCCAACTAAGGACATCTAGTCATGCAAGAGCGGGTCAAAGTAAGGCCAACAATGACGTTCGGATATGGATGGATTAGGCCCGTCAGCGTGTACCTTCAGACTCAGAAACATTTTGAAGAGAAAAAAATGTCTGAGAAAATAAAGTTCAACGGGACAAAGCTGCAGGGAGAGTCCAAGGAGGGAGCGTAATTGTTGGAAGGCCTTGAGTCAAAGTCGTGGTGAAGATTTCTATGTTCAGACTTAGTCACCGAAATGGAAGTCAAAAAGCCCCAGCGGAATGAAGCAGAAAGCTGTAGCCAAAGGAGGTTCCATGAGGTTGGATACCACTTTGGCGAAGAACTGATTAACCGCATCGATGCTCGCAGATTTACAACCCTGCGCTGGGATTTTCAAAAACCCATTATTCATGACGAGCTGGGCTCGTCATGAGCGTGTGAGCAGGCTACTGCATGTCGAGCCCAGCTCGTCATGAGCGTGGAAGGGGTTAAACAGATTTGCTGTTGCAGGGAAGAACGTAGCGGGAGAAGCCGCAAAATTAATCTGACCGACAATGCACCTCGGGCGGATAGGCGAGGCAGTTAATCCCGGTTTTATCCTGGATCAGCGTTTATTGGCCACATTTTTTCTAAATTCTCAGTTTTGGAAAATGGCCTTCTTGGCACATTAAGCAGCACAACCAAGGGTCAAGGTCTGATGGGACACCTCTTGAGGTTTCACGACTCACTCGGGCTGGGTCCAGGTGCAGGTTCAAGATGGTGGAGCCTGTTATGTCCCTGTGGCTCTGAACAAGAGGCTGCTAAACTAGCCCAGCAGACTAGGCCTGTGAGGTTTTAAGGCAGGCTTGAGGTAGCAGGACAGTCCTTCCAGGTACAGCAGTCCTCTGGCAGAGTGCACAGCGGGTCACAGCAGCAGACAGTCCCCTGATAGTCCTTCTGCAGGCCCAGTCGTGAACTGAAGAGGTCCTTCTATTATACACTGGTGGCCTAGTTCTGGATAGTGGAAGAAGCTTCTAGACAGTGACTTTGAAGAGCATGGATCCTACCACCCTCATGGCACCAAAATGGTTGAAGTGACAATGTAGATTCATTAGGCCCTTTGTGTGAAGGCAGAGCACAGGCTGTTCCGGTGAAAGTGGGGTTGTGCTCAGCTCTGCCACCCCCCTATCCTGCAAGCAAATGGTCCACTCAGTCACACCTAATCCCTCTATTGTGTGGCTGCCTATGAGGAATATACAAAGACTAACTGCCAGTTACACCTAGTTACGTGATCCAGGCCAGGCTATAGGCACAAGAAGGATAAGGGTAGAACAATGCCA
The DNA here is from genome assembly GCF_964261635.1 of Lissotriton helveticus. Taxonomy (NCBI): domain Eukaryota; kingdom Metazoa; phylum Chordata; class Amphibia; order Caudata; family Salamandridae; genus Lissotriton; species Lissotriton helveticus. The sequence goes on along the minus strand of NC_136068.1, from coordinate 1,417,816,518 downwards.
ACTTTCAAAAAGTGGAACTTTAAAAATTGTTATAAAAAACCTGACTTCACCACTAAATGGGGTGTTCCACCACAATTCAAAAGACATCAAACACGAATAGTCTATCTCTTCCCATTTTGAAATGACACTTATAAAATGTAATAAAGAAACTCCAATGTTATCTTATGGGAGAGGTAGGCCTTGCAGTAGTGAACAACTAATGTAAGAGTTTTTCACTACCAAGACACATAAAACTTAATAGTACATGTCCACCTTTTAAAACACATTGCACCCTATCCGCTGGGCTGTCCAGCGCCTAAGCTGGGGTGGCTTATATGTATGAAAAAGGAAGGTTTGGGCCTGGTGAAAGGTTTACTTTGACAGGTTGAAATGGCAGTTTAAATTGCACACACAGGCTCTGCAGTAGCAGGCCTGAGACACATTTCAAGGGCTACTTAAGTGGGTAGCACAATCAGTGCAGCAGAACCACTACTAGCATTTAATTTACAGGCCCTGGACACATGTAGTGCCACTTTACTATGGACTGATATTAACTATGCCAATTGGAGATAAGCCAATCTAACATGCTTTAAGGAGAGAGCACACGCACTTTACCTCTAGTTAGCACTGGTAAAGTGCAAGGAGTGCTAAGACCATTAAAAATGATTCAGCAAAAAAAAGGAGGAAGAAGGCAAAATATTTTTAGAGGACTCTGCAGAGAGGGCCAGGTCCAACAGTTTCCCTGTATCAGTGGTAATGATATACTTGATATGTTGAATATTTGATTCCATTCTTGTCAAACAACTACAATTCTGGTCCAACATGATTCCACTGACTTCTCTTGTAAAATATTTTGCCTTCTTCCTCCTATTTTTTGCTGAATCATTTTTATCAGAGAGAGATCATTGTGTGTGGTCTCCTGTCAAAAATGAGCTGATATTGCTGGCCAATTTTGAAACTTTACGGTCTAGTAACGATTGAGCAGGAACTTGTGCAGGCCAGCCAATCCAGTGATGGATGATGATCATTTCGCAGTGGGCCTACCAAATGTAAGCTCATATCTGCACTAAATTCACAAGGTCTGTCATACATGCTGGTCTTCTCTATTACTCAATGTGACTACTGGAGTCAGGCGGGCAACTAGAGCCAAATTACAGGGTGGGGGCTGCAAAAGATTTTGGGGGTGGGAGGGGTAATTCTTCCAGCCATAGACAGAGTGGATCTTAGAAGCGGTGAAAACACAACAAACCACACAAGATGATGGACGGAATGTTGCACAATGGCAAAGCATTCACCCCCAGTCACAGATCTGGGTTTAATCCATCGTTATTTTGCTCATCAAGCCACCCCAATTCAGACATGGCCATATGCAAATCAGTCTTGACCCTGTTACTCATGGGAACAGTCCATCCCGTACTGCCAAGCCATGTCTTCCCTGGACCGGAATCAAGCATCCTGGGACCAGTTTCTGGCTATCAGCCGTCTTCAGCCAGGATAGCTTGACTCCAGTGCCTTAGTGAGCACGGGACCCCCGTCTGGGCATACCCTTCCCACATAGGGTGAACAGCAAAACACACAAGATGATGAACGGAATGTTGCACAATGGCAAAGCATCCACCCCCAGTCACAGATCTGGGTTTAATCCATCGTTATTTTGCTCACCAAGCCACCCCAGTTCAGACATGGCCATATGCAAATCAGTCTTGATCCTGTTCCTCATGAGAACAGTCCAGCCCGAACGGTCAAGCCATGTCTTCCCTGGACCGGAATCAAGCACCCTAGGACTGGTTTCTGGCTATCAGCCGTCTTCAGCCAGGATAGCTTGACTCCAGTGGCTTAGTGAGCACGGGACCCACGTCTTGGCATACCCTTCCCACATAGGGTGAACAGCAAAACACACAAGATGATGGACGGAATGTTGCACAATGGCAAAGCATTCACCCCCAGTCACAGATCTGGGTTTAACCCATTGTTATTTTTCTGACCAAGCCACCCCAGTTCAGACATGGCCATATGCTAATCAGTCTTGACCCTGTTCCTCATGGGAACAGTCCAGCCCGAACGGCCAAGCCATGTCTTCCCTGGACCGGAATCAAGCATCCTGGGACCAGTTTCTGGCTATCAGCCGTCTTCAGCCAGGATAGCTTGACTCCAGTGGCTTAGTGAGCAGGGGACCCCCGTCTGGGCATACCCTTCCCACATAGGGTGAACAGCAAATCACACAAGATGATGAAAACACAACAAAAGCCTCATGAACAAGTAAATGGTCTTTTAAAGACCTGTGAAATACTCTGTGCGACTGCAATTAGGCGGGTCGCCAGCCCGTGAAGCTGTCTTAGCCGGGCTGATACACACAATGGAGGGAAGGGGTGAGGAGGCTGAAGCCCGGTGAGCCCAATGGGTGTTGCGCGCATGACTGGAGTAGCTAGGGGCCAAAATTCTCTCTGGCAGCAAATCTGAGACAATGATTGCTGTCCAAGGTAGGAATCACAGTACATAATGCCTGTCGAAGTCTCAGTGCCTGCATACACAATGAAGATGTCCCTATTTTTTTTAGAGTAGCCTTTTCTAACATCACATCATTTCTAAGGCACAGGTGGGAAATATTTATTCTGCCCAGTGATGTTCAGCTGGAATTTCTGTTTTTATATGACCATGAGTATGTGATGCATTAATTTCTAATTTGAGCATTGCAATCCACACATTGTCTATAAAATCGTACAATATGATTGGACAGGCAATCGTGAGGGAGGTTTAACGGGTAATGGAGTGAGCAATGTCCATGATGTCATGAACTGTGTTGCCATTCATGAGATCATTATGTTCTATATTGGAATGTTAGGAGTCACTTGACTGATGAACGGCTGTTGCCTGTGAGCAGTTGCCAGTACAAGAACCTCCTGTAGAGCGGTCTCTATCTTACTGAATAAATCTTCATTATCCCCAACCTGAAGCGAGTCAACACTTCAATTTGTTTGACGATAAGCTGAAGGTGCTAGTGACAGCAGAATCCATGTTTTATTCAGTAGAGAAGCAAAGTGTTCTTGGCCTATGTAGTTGAGGTACTTTGTTGAGGCCATACAGGTTACATCTGCATTGCAGTCATACTGATGATACGGCTTTACCAGCGGCCTAGGGATGACGCTTTTGTTTTTGGTAGAATCCCAAAAGTGAAGGAACAGAAGTTGTTAGTGCGCAGTGTGAGTGCTATAAAAACAAGCATTGGCATAGCCAATAGGTCTCGCCTTTGGAAACGTATAAGTGTTTAGTCAGAGCTATTGGTTTTGCCAATGTATTCAAGCTATGCTGTAAAGCAGCATGGCTGCTGTGCAGCATGTTGAAAAGTTATAATAAAAAACAGTGTTATAAGTATTTTTGTTACCTTATTTGTAACCAATAAGACATTATATGGAAACTCACAAGTGCAAATAGGTATGTTCACAATTGCAAAACCCTTTTGAAATTGGGAGAAAATGGTTTTGTGCTTGTAAATTGCCTCTTTTTTTTGCTTTTTTATATAGCACAAACTCTGACCCAAAGGTATTGGAGTGCTTTACGTGAGATCCAGCTACATTGCACAAGTGCACATTTATTTTTGGTAGGCAAGGGGAGAGTAAGTTATTTGCCCAGAATAGATAGATAGACACTACAATAGACACATTAAAGTATACTTGAATATTCACACAATAACGTACAAATGCTAAGAAAAGGGGCACTGGAATTATACGACAGGGCTAAGTAAATTATGTGTCAGGAGAAGGCAAAATTACATCAACTCACCACAACTCAAACAGTCACGTATCAGCCTAAACAAAAACACGAACACGCACACCTACGAAGGTCAAACACAGATACCTGAAAACAAACACGCTCGAAGAGAGACAATCAATTATACATAATTGCACACACAAAAGTTAGACAGGGAGCCATACGTATGGGCACGTAGTTGGACACAGATGTATGTATACACCGAGGCAGCCAGCCACATGGGTGCCACTACAGAGAGAGTTGGGCACACAGCTATCATATTATAATTGCTTTTTAGTATGCGCACAACATGACATTACCTCCTCCCCAAATTCCTTCACCTTACCGCCCGCTACGCCCAATAACTCTCAGAAACAAGGTCTGTTGTGCACGGCATAGCCTTTTATTCACATTACTCTGGGTAATTTACCACAGACCATCACCAAAGAAAGATACCCTTCTTGGATATCTAAGAATTATTCACAGCATCTCACTTTAGCTGCATCACATGCCAATGGCAGCAAGGAAATTAGTTACAAGCTTACACTTTAACTTTAACTCGAACATACACAACTTGGCAGAACATTTAAATGTTACTCTTTAACTTTTAGACTCGGCCGTACACTAGAACTTGGCCGTACATTTGAACTTAGCCGTCTCAGCCACCAATGTCCGTCCCAGTGTGCTGCGCACATTGCGCCGTCAGGCCCCAACGCGCTACAGCGAACAGTTACTTGACATCCAGGGCACCGCATACCGCACCGGCCCCACGGTGTACCTGAACATAGGCAGCCTCCCAAGATACTTCTCAGTCCATACATTGTGGGTTAGGGCAGTAGAGTCCAGGACCACCGTCAGGTCGGTACCTCCTCCCCGCCAACCCTCTACACATGTGGAATCTACCCCCTCCTGGGGTCCATGGAATGGCTGCACCTCCCTTGTGCATCTCTCTTTGTTGTTGACTGTCAGCGCTCAGCTCCACCAAGCCACGCTCTTTTGCTGGATGGGTGGGTGGTCGACGATGCTCCTGAAGCTCAGGCTGCAGCCTAAGGGGACAAAGTGAATGAAACACCCCAGGGTACAGCCTTAAATACTTGCCAAGTTTCGTTTCCCATAGGTTTCGTTTCTCATGCCGCACGTCATCACCACCAACCCCCCTTCTTTTGTCCTGGGGCCCAGAGGAGGCTCAGCAACTAAGTGACCCCTCCCGTGGCGCAAATAAGGGTGCCCCTCCCTAAGCGCGGGGGGCGCCTGTTCAATTCTGACGTTAACAACACACACGCCCATGTGCCACTAGCGATGTAGACAGGTTATTCATGTTGGAAGCAGCTGTACAGAGATGTAAACACACAGTTACATAACACAAAACCGTCTAACATCGTTCTCTGTAACCTGAGACGCCCCCCACCACTCACACACACATACTGCCCGTGAACCACCAGATTGATAAGGCAATTTGCTTTTCCAAACTGCTTAGGGTTGGGCCTGGGAAGGGCCAGCTGATGCAACATGGTGCAATACAGCACCTCTCTGAAAACAGATTATATCAAAGGTGATTTCTAGTTTAACTTCAGGATTACCAGCCAGAGACAGGTGGGGGCCGAGGTACAGGTGGGGGCCGGGGTACAGGTGGGGGCCGGGGGATAGGGGCAGCGAGATAAGGAGAGGTGTTTGTGTGTGTCGAAGGAACAAACCCCCAGATTCATCAAGAACACATTTTGCTAATCTTTAATAGCGAAAAATACCGAATCGCTATTAAGGAATAGCAAAATGCTATGCATCAAGAAATCACTAATAAAATAGCGATTTCTAATAATTTCTTAATTGCGACTCGCAAATTGCGAGTCGCAATTAAGGAATATCTCTCCATTCATTCCTATAGGCCTAGAGGCCCGTAGGAATTAATGGGAAGACAATCTCAATTTGCTAATCGCAATTAGCGATTCGCAAATTGAGATTGCGATTTCAAGGGTGCCTGAAATTATGTGTGCACATATGTTGCGCACACACATGCCATTAGGGCATGTGTGTGCGCAACATGAAACTTTGAAAAATGAGTGCATTTTTCAAAGGTTTTGCAAATTATCATGAAGTTGTACTTCATGGTAATTTGCATGCCCTAATAGCGAATTTGCTATTTTTTTCACTTTCATGCATTGCATTTAAGGAATCTCAATTTGAGATTCCTTAAATGCAAAGAATCGCAATTTAGCGAATTCTTAATTAGCAATTTTTGCATTTGGGATGATGCATCCCAAATGCCAAAATACCGCTCGCAAAGGGCCAGAATCTGGCCCTTTGCGAGCGGATTTTCGTTTGATGAATCTGGCTGAAAGAGGCAATATAGCAAGGTGGGGCTGACAGAGCCGATAAAAAGAAGCAAAAAAATCAAGAGCGGGGCAGCGGTGACAAGCACAATATCTGAGGCCAGACGAAGGGTTTCAGAAGGCTGCAGTTAGTTTTCACACGCCTCAGAGGGGCGCCAAGCTTTTCCAATCCATACAGTGTTCACTTCAAAGGGGCTATATTTACTGTACCCTTTGGAGAAGAGGCTTCGCCCCCTCCTCCCTCAGTGTGATCTACACACACCTTTTTGTGGGGTGTGGGTGTGTGTGTGGGGGGTATCTGTTCTCATATGGATACCAGTGAAAGGCAAGAGAACAGAAGGGAAATACAATAGGAGAAAGGACTGAGAGCAGAGAGAGGGCGAGGAGACATGGACGAGAAGAGAAGAGGAAGGGAATGCTGCACCTTGGAGTTGACCCGGGACACCTTTTCTAACAGGTACGATAGACGGTATTCCGCCACACTCCTCACAACCTTAAATCATAACGGAGAAGTTATACAGGTGCAGTCACCGGCTGTTTATTCACTTTTCCACAGATTTCTGTTTGATGCTCGCAATAACGACACCACGACACTTCGAACAACCTTTTGATTAAATTCGACGGCATCTGCTGAATGCAGTGACCCAATCAGACCCCCTCATTTGGGTTGTCATTCGTTAACATACAGGTATGCTAGCAAGGCCAATGTCAGTGAGTACGACTGTATTTTCAATTGGGCAAACTATCCCCTATATAAGTAGACTGATAAGCCTTTTCCATTCCTTGTAGATTTTTGCTAACACGTGCGGTTATCTGACCTTGACATTCCACGCAGGCTGCATGAGGTAGGCTAATTTGATTCGGCCGCATGTCATAGTTGTAAGCGAGTTTTTTGTATACAACACTCATTTGAGTCCCTTACATACTATTTAGAGGCTGTATTCCTGCTGACTTTCCATCACCGAAGTAGATGAAATAAACAGCACCCCTTACATGTCAGGTATGCTGAACTAAACTACCTCCAATACCGGTTTTGGCCTAATCATGTACTTTTTCGAACAAACCTTTTGCTGTTATGTATTTTTAGAACTAACTGCACTGTAGCATTGTTGAGAGCAAACGGATTTAAATTCGATATGCCACACGGTATAAGTCTTACCGACTTGTGTAGTGCTCCCAGGATGCATTCCACATAGCGAATTGGCTGGTACTACATTTGTGTAATTTATTTCCTGTAGGATCGTGATCCCTACGAGGTTCTCCATCTAAACGCCGACCGAGTACTGAACACAAGGTAAACCGATAAATGTCCTATTGACTGTACATCTATGGTCTCTCTATGATTCCGTTGATGCCCTGACTTTATGTATGGTATCACGCCTTGGGCCCACAGTATATAGATTCCTTTGTATAACAACAGCATTGGCAAATTACCCTATATGTGGCGAGACAATAACAACAATAGACCTTTTACCACGTGACCTTTCACTCCCTATATGGGCTCTGTGACCATTTATTGGCTAGTATATGTCTTATGTATTCCTCCGTTTAGATTTCACAATATGATTGTATTTTCCTCTCTCAGCCTTTTATTGTTTTAGGAATAGATGGGATCATCCGTGACCCTTATTAATATCAATTTACTAATTCCCTACACAGATTTAAAGCCCCCTTCTGCGTCCCCTGTCCTGATGAAGACCCTCTAGCAAGGTCTAAACCACGCCTGCAATTGCTTGGGTCGAAACGTCGACACTTCCTCTGCTGCTCAGCCTCTTCCCTGATTTATCATTTGTGATTTTGTTCATTTTGAGGCATGTGTTTTTTTGTAAACCAACAAATGAATTGTAAATTCTGATGTGCTAATTGATCAAGTTTTGGTTTATTAAGGTCTTAGTGACCACTGTTACATTTTCTATTTTCCACTCAATACCCTCACTATCCAATCACCACCCTTCCCTGTCTGTTCTTCTAGGGGCATTATATGTGATGTACTATGTGTTTATTTTATGAATGATTTTTAAGGAACACGTTGTGAATAAAAACAATGTTGTCATAAATTTCCTGTATCTATTTAAGTTATACAGTTAAGGTTTATCTGTTTTAGTATCTGGGACCACACTGTTTGTACCAAATACTCACCCAGGTCCCAGCGACTTCTTGGGTTAACCAGTGTTTTTACAGCAGTTTCATTCCAGAGCAGCATTTCCAAAGCGACAGTCTAGCTTACGAGTGATGCGATACGCATTGCTGCAAGCTCCGGCATGTGGCGATTTTGGATTTTCTTTCTACATTAATCAGCCCAGTTGTTGTACAATGCATCATGCATTGCCGTAGGCGTCAACATATTGCCATTGTGAAGGCAATGTGTGTTTTCAGCAGCTGCAGTGGAAAGGTTATGCGCTTATTTACCTCAATTTTGACCACACCGTGGTGATTTCCATACCTGGAAAACACAATATATGAGGTTCCATTTAGTTGCGCATTATGGTGATGTGCACACCTGTTATAAAGGAAAAGTACGTCTTGGGATGATTGCAAATTTGCACGTTTTACATTTAGTTGTGAGTTACGGTGATGCACATACCTTACCTACTATAAAGGAGGAGTACATCTTGGAATGATTGAAAAGTTGTGCGTTGCGGTGATGCACACACCTGTTTGATATTATGACTCATTGGATTATTACAAGTACATGTTAAAACATATCTGTGGGGATACGTTTTGTTTTTAAAACACATTAAGGCTATTTCATGGGCTTGGCAGGTTTGAGGTCAAAGATTTATACTTCACCTAAGGCATTAGTATTGTAAGATGTTAGAGGATTCTAATTATATTATTCTACATACACATCTAGCCTATACTTATAATGCAGTCGGTCTCACCCCACCACCATTTTTACAAGTATCTGGGAATCCGCCAATTCATGGAAAAACTGGTACAATGCTTTTGTCATGTATTTAGGAGCTATTGGGGCACCACAATATTGCACTGAGACTTAGTAGGTTTATTTCAGTTTCGAAGTTATGTTTATATCCTTTTGTTTTCATTTTGGGGTGATTTATTGTTGTTTGAAATTGTAGAGGAGTGGTGTTGCTAGGGTAGAATGTCGATTGTTTCCCTCGTGAAGATATATGTAAGTTCTGTTTAGAATGTGTGGACAAGAAGTAGCAGTTGCTGCAGACTTCATGCCTTAAAGGACGGGCTCCCTGCCCTCTCCTCATCTGTCTGAAATAATCTTAATTTAAGGAAGAAATATTTGTGGAGCTCTTACCACAAATTTGGCGACAAGCTGTGTAGACTTACCTGTCCAGAGCAGTCCTGTGGTCAATGGAATAGGTGTCATTGTCACAAGTTACAGTGAGGTGGGGGAGAACGAGCAAGTGAGGATGATGGTCAGTTTCACTGTGTTCCGCTTACATGGTGTCTGGCCTGCAGTGTTCCTCTCGTGATTTGGGGTACACGGTCGTGAGAGGGCCGAAGGTGTGGGGAAAAGCTGTGTGTGGATAACTTTGGAGTTTGTGTGAAGACCTGCACGTGTGCTGCAGCGTGTTGAGGGAATCGCAATTCTGTAACATGTAGCAAGCATCACTCAAGCCATAACGTTGTGCTCCATGTGCTCACCCAAAGATATATTGGCATCAGGACGTTGGGGGCCATTTTGAAACAGGGAGTGCGTCAAAGGTTTTGGTGATATGCTTACCACAGTGTGTTTCATCCGCATCAAGACATTGTAGGCCATTTTGAAGCATGTTTCAAGAGTCAGGGATACATACACCACAGCATATCACTGTACCTCTGGTTGTGTTGGCAAAAACGCCAATCACTTCATGTACTTTGCAGTGATACACACACCAATGCGTGTTGTAGGATTATAGTTGAAGAATTTTGGTGACACACACATCCTATAACAAGATATCTAGAGAAGCAGGACGAAATTTATGGTGATGCGCACACCTATCGGCATGCAATGGTAATTAAAGCTTGTCACTCATGTGTTACGGTGACATGCACACCTATCAACCATATTATTTAATACGCTTTTCAAGGTAAATTCATTAGAAAGCCTTATTGTGGACTTCTTGTGTACTTTCAGTTAGGCATTTGTACATCCACGAGAACAGTGGAGGACTGGAGAAATAAATAGCTTGGTTTTAGCCAAAACACCTTAGTACTGCCATAGTATTTGTAGCATAAAAAGTAAATTATTAATAAACAATAAGATAGTATGAGTGCTCAAACCTTTTCACTTACCCCACCATTCCCCTTTTCTCCATTTAATTTATTTATTTATTTTAAAAGTTTTATATAGCGCTGGCTAGACCCAGAGGTATCAGAGCGCTTTACATGATCATGATAGAATAAGGCCACAAATAGTAAAAAAGCATAATAACAAAGTAAAAAACAACCATATTACAAAATCAAGGAGGAATGAAGCAAGAGGCAAAGCAGTATAATACTGGTAATATAGGTACATTGGATTACAGTAAGAAGGCCACTATATTACAGGGACAGATATGGTATAGTGAGATGAGATCAGGAGTCAGGCACAATATTGGGATCCCCAGTAGTAGTTAATGAGGTGGGTTTTGAGGCCTTTTTTGAAGCAGGGGTACGAGGGGTTACAGCGAAGGTTTATTGGGAGGGAGTTCCTGATAGTAGGGGCATTTCCAGAGAAGGAGCGAGATTGTGTTGCTTTCTTTTTGTGCAGAGGAGGGATTAGGATGAGGGCGTTGGAGCTTCTCAGAGGACGAGTGGTACCAGCGATAAGGATTATCTTGGACAGGTACTGCGGAGAGTTTTGGTGGAGAGCTTTATGGGTAATGCAGGCCGTTTTGTAAGTTGATCTCCCTTCAATTGGGAGCAATTTAAGCTATTTGAGAGCTGGGGAGATATGGTCGAAGCGTTTGGAGTCTGTGATGAGCCTGGCTGCAAGGTTGAGCACAGCTTTAATAGGGGCAAGGTGGACCTTGGGGATTCCATTGAGGATGGCGTTGCCATAGTCAATACGTGAGAGAACCAGTGATTGAACTGCAAGTTTAAAATCATCAATGGGTAAGAATGGTTTGATTTTCTTGAGGTGACGGAGAGCGAAGAGAGCTCCTTTACAGATTTTTTGATGTGAACGTTTAGGGTGAGGGCGTTGTCGATAGTAATGTCAAGCGATTTGACGGAGTTAGACAGTGTGAGTGGGCAGTTGAGTGCATTAAGGTCTGAGATCCACGATTGAATGGGGAGACGGTTCTTTTTAGGGGCAAAGAGAATGATTTCAGTTTTATTTGGGTTTAGTTTGAGATCATTTGACTGGAACCAGGATTGGATCTTGTGAAGGGAGTTGTTAAGGTGTAAGATGTCAGCGTGAGTTTTAATCTTGTATTAGATTTGGGTGTCATCAGCGTATAGGTGGTAGTTGATGCCAGCTTGTTTAAGAATGAGAGTGAGAGGTTCCATAAAGAGGTTAAAGAGGGAAGGGAAGAGGATAGAACCTTGGGGGACTCCAAGGGAGATGGGAGAGGGTTTAGAGAGACAATTTTGAATTTTTATTTGCTGAGTTTGGTTTTGAAGGTATGAGGTGAACCATTTGAGGGCGGTGTCGTTAAGACCGAAACGGGTCATGAGAACATTAAGTAAGGCTGAATGATTGACTGTGTCGAATGCTGCGGAGAGATCCAGGAGGATAAGAAGGTAGGACTCTCCATTATCAAGTGATTGATGGATGTCATCAATGACATTGAGCATTGCTGTTTTGGTGCTACAGCTTCTCCTGAAGCCAGAATGAAGGGGGTCGAGTAGGTTAAAGTTTTCGATGTGTTTGTCAAGTTGCAGTAGTACACATTTTTCAAGGACCTTTGAGAGAAGGGGGAGGTTGGAGATAGGGCGGAGATTGTTAAGGTCATTTGGGTCCGCGTTTGGATTTTTAATTATGGGCGAGATTTGACCCAGTTGAAGGGAGGTGGGGACACAGCCCGTGGAGAGAGAGGTGTTTATAATTTTTGTCCAGAATGGGGCGATGATGTGTTTAAGGGAGGGGACAAGGTTGGAGGGTGCAGGATCCTTTGTGTGGGAGGACGGTTTAAGATTGCCAATTATTTTGAGGACTTCTAGCTCTGTGACAGGGAGGAAGTTGAGCAAGGAAGCATTGTTCTTTAGTAGTGGGCCAGGGGAGTTGGTAGCCGGAGCAGTTGTAAGAGGGAGGTCAGTGGAGTGATTGGGGGGATGTAGAGAAGAGGTAGGGTGAGAGGGGTCGTAAGGGAGTGGGTTGGAGGGTGGTTTTGTGAGAGGGAAGGATTGATCAATTTTGGCAATTTTTTCAGAGAGGAAATGGGCAATTTCTTCGCATCTGGCCGAGGAGGCTGTCATATTAGGAGGAGCTGGGGAAATTTGATTACGTATTATATTGAAGAGTTCCCTGGGTCTGTTTTTGGCACGATCTTGTTCAGTGCGGAAGAAGGATGCCTGTTGCTTGAAGATGTGCTTTTTGTACGTGGATCTAGCACGTCTAAGTTGAGCCAGATGGGCGGGAGAGGGTTGGTGTCTCCAGGTTCTTTCAGCTAGTCTGAGTGCCCGTCTTTCATCATTTAACTCAGTATTAAAGCAAGAGTTAGAGGGGATGTTTCTTTGGGTTTGGAGTTTAGGTGGGGCCAGTTCGTCTAGAATACCAATGACAGTATTGTTGAAGAGTTCAGTGAGCTCATTTTCATTTTGTGAGTCGGGAATGAGAAGGAGTTGAGCTTGGAGTTTAGAATGGAGAGCGTCTGGGGGGATACCTTTTAGGTTCCTAGTTAATTTCTTAGGTCTGTTAACTTTAGAGGCGGGGAGGCTTGCCGAGGTATCTATGGTGAACAGTATAAGGTGGTGGTCAGACCAGTCAGTGGGGATGATATTGGTCACGAATGTCAGATCGTCATTGGACAGAATGACTACAATTATGGAACCTTTGGAGTGTGTTGGGGATGAACAAAGTTGTTTGAGTTCGCTGATCTCAAGGAGAGTAGTGAGGAGGGAGATAGTGGGGTCAATGGTATCGTTCCAATGGAGGTTGAAATCCCCAAGAAAGATATTTTTTGATTTGGATAAAGCAGATTTCGTCAGGAGCTCAGATAGGTCCTCAATAAAGGGCTGTGGTGCACCTGGAGGCGATAAAAGCTGTGTAGGCAAATTGGAAGGGAGTTTAGGGTTGATAGTTCTGCTTCTAGGTATTCACAGGAGGAGTAGCCTGGGTTAGTAACAAGGGATAACTGGAAATTATTTTTGAAGATAATGGCGAGACCACTCTGATTGGTCTGTCTTTTCTAAGAATAGAGTGTCCAGGAGGGGAGAGTAGGTCAAGTATGCTCCTTGAGTGGTTATTTAGCCAGGTTTCTGTGAGGACTGCGATATCAATTGATTCACTCAAGATCGTTTCAGAGATTTCCATGGCGTGTAAGACAGAGGATCGGCAGTTGATGAGCATGCACTTCAGAGGTGTGTGGTTGCATAAGGGGGGAGGGTATGAGGGGATCAACGTGAGTTGAGGCGGTAGTCTGGGGGAAGAGGGGGAGGAAGGGATTCTATTTGTACCTATAATAACCGGGATGTGGGGGTGGGAGAGTGGGGGGTCTGTGGTTGGTACATTAGGGAGGTGAGGTAGGAGTTGCATAGGTCGGCAATGTCAGATGGGGAGAGATGGTTAGAGGAGTGGCGAGGTCTGTGTGCATCGGGATGGAGAGGGATTGATCTCCAAATGTTGTGTGTGGTGTGAGGGATTTTTGAGGGAGGGTGGGAAGGGGTTTTATGGTGGGGAGGGTTTTGGCGCGGAGGAGGAAGAAATCTTTCCTGAGTTGGGTCAGTTCAGTGGTTACATTAACAAGGTCACGTTCAATGTTTTGTAGGCTTTGGGCTATTAGGAGAGGTGAGATGTCGAGGAGGTGCGGTCTGAGTTATTTGTGGAGGGTAGGTTTGTGTGTGAGGGGGAGATGGGGTAGTGGATGTTTGGTGGAAGGCGAAGTGGAAGGTAGTTTTGAGGGGTTCGGTGGTCACGCTAGATCGGTCAGATTTGGAGTTGTGTGGGTTCTGAGGCATGTGGTTCAGGGGAGGGATGGAGGGGGCATAGGAGAAAAAAGGAATATGACCTGGGGAAAGGGGGTGGTCTTGAATATTTGCAGAAGGTAGCGAGTTGAGTGGGTGGTGAGATTGGGTGGTAGGTGAGGAGCGAGGGGAGACGGAGTTGTTAAGTGTCAGTGGAAGGGTTATGATGTTTGGGGGGCAAAGAGTTTCAGGTGAAGCAGGTGATTGAGGGGAGAGGGCAGTCGAGTACGTGAGTGGTTGGGCCAGGGGAAGGGCGTTTGGCGGGTTGAGGGGAGGTGGGGTCATGGAAGGGGAGTGGTGAATGGTTGATTGGGAGTGGGTAGGTGAGGAGTGATGGGATATGGAGCTGTTAAGTGTCAGTGGAGTGGTTGGGTTGTTTGGGGGGCATAGAGTTTCCGGTGAAGTAGGTGATTGAGGGGAGGGTGCAGAGGAGTAAGCGAGAGGTTGTGCCAGGGGGAGGGCGTTTGGCGGGTCGAGGGTAGGTCGTGGGAGCAGAGAGGTAGGTGGGTGATTGGGAGTGGGGGCAATCGTTTCTCAAGGAGGAGTTCGAAGTGAGGGAGTTCAAGGGGGTAGGGGGAGAGAGGGAGATAAGAGAGAGGGAGATAGGAGGGGGATGTGAGGTAAGTGATTGAGGATGGGGGATGTCATTTTCAGTAGAGAGGTCCCAGGAGGGAGATAGTGAGGTCCATTGTTGGGTGGCGGTGTTACTTGGGTAGTAAAGAGTGGAGGAGGAGCAAGGGGGGGGAAAGGGAGGTGTTAGGGGTGCTATTCATACGGGGAGGTGGAGTGTTAGGTGCCGAGTGCTCGAGGAGGAGGGACATAGTGCAGAAGTGAAGTTCGAAGATGGCAAGATGGGATGGCAAGGCTTGTATGAGGATGTTACCTGTTTTGTAGATGGAGATATTAACATTACCAAGAAAAGCTGGGGAGGGAGTGGTGGATAGTTTGGATCCATGTGGAATTTTGGTTATTGTAGAGATTGGGAGGTGTTGAAGGAAGATGCTCTTCCATTTGGAGGGGCGTTTGGAGTAAAAAATGTAGTTGGTGATAATGGGGGAGGTGAGGCTGATGTAGTTGTCGACAATGAGTGTTTCTGGGTTACGGATAAGGTGTGTATGTTTGAAGTTTTTTCTAGCATGTTTGGAGAGACTGGAGGGGTAGAGAATGATCCAGGAGTTAGGGCCATGTTTGGCGACAGTAGGGTCCGGGGGTTGAAGGACAATGGAGTGAGGAGGCATGTTGGGGGGATGAGGGAGGAGGACAGAATGAAGACACGGCAGTTAAGGAGACGAGGGTAGAAGAGGAGGGGGTTTGGAAATCCCAAAAAAGTGGGGGGTCGCTAGGAGAGCAAAGGTAGAGCGGGATCAGGAAGTAGGGTAAGTAAGCGAGGGATTAGAAACCAAAAACTGGGGGGAGATGGGGTACTAAGAGAGAGATCAAATGGAGGCAGGAACGGTAGGCCGTGTAGGCAGCGGAGGAGTTAAATAAATCAGGCGTAAATTAGAGAGCTAAAACTGGTAACCTCGCTAAGATGGAGCCAATAACATAGTTCAAGAAACACAATAATAAGCTGATACTAATAGTAGTGAAATATAGGGTGTAGAGTTATATAATAGCAATAGCAGGATAACATCGGAAGTAAAATTAAATAGGTTAAATATAACAGTGTAAACAGTGGCGGAGTTAAAGAAATCAGGCGTGAGTTAAAGAGCTAAAAACTGGTAACATTGCTTAAAAAGGAGCCAATAACACAGTTCAGAAAACACAGTAAATATTCTGATAATAATAGTGGTGAAATATAAGGGGGTAGAATTAAGCAATAGTAATAGCAGGCTAACATCGGTAGTAAAATAAAATAAAATAAAATAGGTAACATAAACACAAGTAAAAACATAACCACAATATATAAGATGATTAAAAATAGGGGCAGGAATAAGAATGTGGGATAAACAAAGAGGAAATAAAAGTCAGGAGCAGATTAGGTAATAAAAACGGGTTAGCATCGCTAGCATGGGACAAAATTCAATAGGTAAAAACGTAGATAGAAATTTTGTGCGCACCTACAAAGATATTCCATCTCACCAGGCAGTGAGACACCAATAATTATTAGTTCGTTTGTGCAGCTGTGCTCTGGAGGGATAGAGGAAAGTGATTCTGCAAGGAGCTGAACTCTTTTATATTTCAATATAGCAGTGGAGGCCAATTGGGTGCAGACCCAGCGCTCGGAGTATGGGCTGCGGTTCAGGATAGGGAATCTGGTGTCAATTAGTGGGTTACAGCTCCAAATTAGCATACTCCCATTTTGTGGTGCATTGAGTGGGGATAAACAGAGGTTGGAGGGGATTCAGAAAGCGGTAGGGTCCCAGAATATTTAGAGACTTGCTAATACGGACTGTAAAATAGCAATAGCCTGCGGGGATCACCAGAGAAAAAGAAGAGGCCCCTGTGAGCGTGAGACCAATGTGTGGTGTCACGCGCAGACGAAAAATAAAAATAAAATAAAAATCACCCATAGTCAAATCAAAAACATTCAAAAGTCTGATGGGTGGGGGAGAGCGACAAAGGCGAGGAGCACCAACACCAATCACGGTGTCCGGGGCAAAGGCAGCGCGGCTCAGATCCGAGGGCTGTAGTGTTTACCCTGGGGAGGAATTGCACGTTAAATCTCCCAAACAGAGAGGGATGAAGGTGTGGTGTGTTTACCCCTGCTAAGGCGTCGTGAGCGAGGGCAGTATGTTTCCGATCTGCTAAGTGCAGAGGATCGCTTGGCGGGGTACAGTGCGCAGAACCCCAAGCAGGCAAAGATAAAGGCTGAAAGCCTTTACCCCTGTGATGGCGTTCTGTGGTGGGGTAGCGCGGTTCAAATATGAGAGGTGCTGCACTGCTTGAAGGATTAGGGAGCTCAGCCCAGGATGTGCGAGGGACGCCTATCCCATCTACGGCGTCAGGGGCGAGGGCCGCACGGCACAGATACGCGGGCTGCAGTGGATCCCCTGGAGAGGAGCTGCACATACGACTTCCAGAGCAGAGAGAGACGAAGGTGCGGTGCGTCTCTTTCTGTAATGGCGGCCATAAAGAGGGCCAGTCATCGGCGTCAGCGTGGAGGAAGGCTCGTCAGGATGAATCGAGGGATGACGAGTGGCAGGGACGATCACTAGAGCAGATCAGGCGATCGGCGTGGAGGGAGGCTCATATGAAATTGCCTGAATGCAAAGAATATTTTTACATTATATTTCCGCCATAGAGGATGAAGGATCTGATTAATATTCGTCTTCTATGAAAAAGAAATTCCTTTTACACAGCTATTGGCAGTGGGGAGCCAGGTGTCTTTATAAATGCATTAGATGATCTGGATGCGTACTATCAACTGGCAGTTTGTGCAGCGATCAACAGGTTCCATTTTTTCCAAAGGAAATGGAGGAAATCCAAACCTGTTGAGGATTATGTTTTAGCTTCTTGAGAAACTTGCCATTTCTTGTATATTTGGCACATTGAACAACAAATTCATTCGCGATCAAATTATCATGAATACTAATGATCCTACTTCATAAGATAGGTTATGGGTTTGTGGTGATTCCTTCCTTAAGCACATAATTGATTCAGTAAAAAAGTCAGATGTCCAAAAGATGTACACAAGCAGCAACGGTCAGTACTAGTATTCCTAATGTTTCTAAAGAAAAAGGAACTGTGTGTAAAATTTCAGGGCCACGTGGTAAAAAAAACAAAAGAAGGAGGGAATGAAAAGAAGAAGTTTAAAGGAGAAATAGGAAATTGAGTTGTTACCATTGTGGTAACAAATATCATTTAGCATGAGATAGGAACTGTCCTGCATTGAAAGATAGGTGCCAATAGTGTGGGATGATGGGGCAAAAGTATGCAGGAAGAAAGTAAGAAAATGCATAGTGTGAAAGTAGTTACCGAAGGGTCTGAGTCAGAACGATTATACGATGACAATGTTAACGGTGAAGAAGGTGTTTTGTGTGTAGTTTGTCCTGTTTTAAACCTAGAATTGACACAAAAAAACAACCAAGGTGTCAGATAAGATTTGGGGGTGTTCATATTGCGATTGTTGCAGATTCTGGTTTTCCGTACACAATCATCAATAAGGATGTGGGAGGATAGTTTTAAGAGTGTTTTGGGGAAACGTTTGGAAGTTACTGACATTCATACTGTTACGTTTACTGGTGAGAGAATTCCCATACTAGGTTATTGGTTATTACAGTTTGAATTTAAAGGCAGAGCGACAATGAACAAAGTGTATGTGTCTGAAGTGGGGCCCTCTGTTTTAGGATGGATGGAAGTTAAATGTAGTTTTGAATTCCAAGTATGGTCATTAGAAGAGTCAGAACAAACCCTTACTAGCAGATTGAAAAGTGACTCCTAGGAAATATTTTCTGGACAAAAAGGTAAATTGAAGAACTTTGTCCACAAAATAGTTTAAAAAAAAGGAGCAAAACCTGCTAGTCATAAGGTTAGGAGTATACAGTTGAGCTTAAGGGATGAAATTGCAAGAGGACTGGAGACATTGCAAAGGAAGGGTATAATCGAACCCATTGAGAATGCGGGATGGATGGCCCCCTTGGTGGTGGCTAGGAAGGTGAATGGGAACCTGAGATTATGTATTGACCTTAGAGAATCAAATAAAAACATCATTGTGAACCAATTTCCTTTCCCAAAGATTTCAGAGCTACTAGCATGCACGAAGGGCGTCACGTGGTTTTCCATGACAGCTTTATCATAAGGTTATTTACATGAAGAGAGTAGGGACTTGACCGCGTTCATTGCACCCATGGGATGTTTCCATTTTGTTTGGAAGCCATTTGGGCTGGCTTCGGCTGCAGTGTTTTTTCAGCAAATGATGGTGTATTTTTGTCAAGAGATCCTTTCCTCCACACCTTCAAACCTGGTCCCAAGTTGGTTCAGGTGCTCCCCCAGTTTGTCTATGATGTCTGCAAGGGGGTCAGACCGTGCTTCTATAGCGCCAAAACCCGCTTTGAGCTCAGCCATTATGGTTAAAGCAATACATGAGGTGGACTCATTGGGGCCACGGCCTGCAGGTTCCTCTGTATCTGAATGTGAGTCACGAGCAAACGGTGCGGTCAAGCGTGAGCTTTCATTGTTTGGGGTCTGAAAGGTCCATGTCGCAGTCTCAGTGGGTCGTGGGCTCAGCAGCAGAGGCTCTGGTGTTCTATCTTTGGGCGTAGCAGACACTGCCCTGCGTGCAAAGGATAGGACCGGTCAGACTACTGCTGTCCTAAAGTCTGACATGCCACAGCCGGAATAACAGATCCACCGGCCTATGTACCAGGACTCACAGACCCCAGGGGAGGAGGAGAATGATGCACAATCATGGTAAGTACAGGCTGTTCAATCCAGGGCACTGCATGGCAGTTCAATGGTGAGGGAGCCTCCAAGAGGTGTCTCCCGGCGGTCCAGCCGGTCGTTCACGGGGCTACAACAGCACTCTGCCGATGAGGAGGCTGGAGCAGGTGTCTCTGGGCCTCTTGCGAGGGACACGCCCCACACTCAATGGAACAGAGCAGGTAGCTATGTGAAGCAGATGCCCAGTGCCAGGGCCCGGGACAGGAACTCACACGGGATCAAAACTCACCACCTCAGCCCAAGCCCAGCGATGGGCCTCCAGTCGCGAGCTGCCTCTTCAAAGTGCAAGCCCACGGATGTCCCCACTCCAGCCGCAGCACGGCCAGACACGCGGCAACATCCAGGCCCGGGGTTGGCCTCAG
Organism: Lissotriton helveticus; assembly: GCF_964261635.1. Lineage (NCBI taxonomy): Eukaryota > Metazoa > Chordata > Amphibia > Caudata > Salamandridae > Lissotriton > Lissotriton helveticus. Next base: position 1,417,796,657 of record NC_136068.1, on the reverse strand, counting down.
TAGCTCCTGGCCCACAAGCCTCTTAAATTACTGCTTACCATTGGTTGCTCATGCCCAGGGGGTCGACAAGCAGGTCCCTCCCTCAAAGAGGGAGGCCTCTGCTCTGGTGTTGTGTGAGAGAGGAGAAGCTTGTGGCCGATGGGATCTCATGATTCCAGTCTCAGTCTCGCCCGTGGGGCCTCTGAGGCTGCATCAGCTGCACAGGTTCACTACCCTCACTCCTCCGCGATGCAAGGCCCTACCTCATGGCTCGATGGGTCCCCAGGTCCACCAGGTCCCCCGCAATTGCCACTAGCTTCACATTGTTTACTGCAGGTGTTTTTGTGGTTGTTGCCACCATAGGAGAGCCTTACAAGAGTGCGGCTATCTTGGTGGCAGTCATGACAATGCCCCAATGTTATGATGTTCTAAGGGACTTTATGATAGATATCAAGTTGAGATTTTGTGTAATGAAACATTTTTGGAGGGTAAAATATTTTGCCTGATTCTTATTTTTAAGAACTCAATGGGTTGTGGATATTAAGCTGTGATATTTATATATGGTCACCTGCTATAGCCCTTCAACAATAAAGGAGCAGTACTAGTGTTCCAAGTGAGTAGTAGAACATGTTTGCCCTTATTATGGAAAAAATAGAAATATATCAAGTGTTAGGTTAAATAGGATCTGTAGTCACTAGGTCTTTTTCTAATAGGAAATAAGAACTCAATGGGTTGTGGATATTAAGCTGTGATATTTATATATGGTCACCTGCTATAGCCCTTAAACAATAAAGGAGCAGTACTCGTGTTCCAAGTGAGTAGTAGAACATGTTTGCCCTTATTATGGAAAAAATAGAAATATATCAAGTGTTAGGTTAAATAGGATCTGTAGTCACTAGGTCTTTTTCTAATAGGAAAATATTTCTTGATGTCAATAGGAATCTTGCACAACTGTACATGTTTTGGAATTTCCTTTAGAACTGATCCATTTTACACTTAGACTTCGATGTGACATTGCTGTAAAGAAGCACATTAAGTAGGTTTATTGGATTAGAATGGAGGATGAGGTAACCTATGAATGTACTATTCACTAGAAAGGTGTTGCATATAACACTTTGATTAGGTAGGATAAATGATGGAAGCTTATTTTTTCAATACAATTGGAGATTGGTGGATGTATATCTTATTAGTGGTGGAATTAGTGTGTTATTGGAAAACAATGTGCATCCTTTTGGACTCTAAACCAGAGACCCCAGAGTCCATTAGTGAGGGGGACAGGGAGATAAGTTCATGGCTTAGGAGGGTGGCAGACCTTGTAGCCCCACATCGGCTGTAAGAAAGGCTACAAAGACCCTGTCAGTTCGCTGGTTCTCAAAAGAGTTAGCGTGTGAAAGAACAGCATGCAAGAAACTGGAAAGAACATGGCACCATGCAGATCTGGAATCTGATAAAGTTACCTATAATTTCTCTCTGAAAGCCTATCACAAGAATCTTAAAAGAACCCGGAGCACCTTTTACTCACACTGCATTAAGGAGGATGAGAATGACAGGAAGGAGATTTTACAGATCCTAAAACAATGTCCCCTCCACTAAGTCCTAATCAGACCCTATGTTCCGACTAAGTTACTTTTTTTTTGGAGAAAATCCTCAAAATTCAGAATAATCTGTCTGAGGAGAATATCATTTGAGCAGAGCTGGAGCTAGAAGTCCCAGAAGAATGATTACAACCTCCATCATTGGCCATCTTTAAGGTGCCATTGGTGGAGGATGTAAACACCTCCTTTTTACACTGTTTATCTTGGTCCCCAACGGATCCAATAGCCCCCTATATACTAAAATCTATCTCTGACATTATTGCTCCAATGTATCAGAAGTTATTTGCATCGACACAGGTGTAGTACCTGATGAATGGAAGAGAGCTAGGGTAATCCCCTTATTAAAAAAGGCTAGTGCTGAGTTCGAATGTTTAGCAAACTTTAGACCAGTCTCCTTGTTGCCAGCAGCATCAAAAGTGCTGGAGAAATCAGTAAATTGACAACTCACTGCCTTTTTGACTGAAGACAACGTATTACGCCCCTCTCAATCAGGGTTAGGAGTCCGCCACAATACCGAGTCCACACTGTTAGAGGTCTCTGAGTCCATCAAATTTAATCTGGACACAGGCCTCAATGTGGCACAGGTACTGTTGGACCTGTCAGCAGCATTTGATACAGTGGATCATAACATCCTGCTGTACAGGCTAAAACATCTTGGTATAATGGGCTCAGCCGTGAACAGGTAGTCTGAATGAAACCATATAGTTCGGGAAGTAAAGAACTGAAATGCATGGTGCCTCAGAGCTCGTCTCTTAGTCCTACACTCATCAACATTTATTTGTCTCCCCTGGCATACTTGGTGGAATCCCATGATGTCAAGGTCATCTCATATGCCGATGATACCTAGCTCCTGCTCGCGTATGATGGGAAGCCTGAAAGGGCAAGTGCAGCCTTTGCCAACTGTTTGGTGGCACTGTTAGACTGGCTGAAGAGAAACAGACTACAGTACAACCCAGATAAGATGGAGGTATTATTAGTTGGACGAGATCTCCTCCCTTGTTGGATCGGGGCTTGGCCTGACAGTGTCCCCCCACCAACCCGTCTAACAATGGTGGTCAGAAACCTGGGGATGCTGTTCAACTCCCAGCTCTCATTTGGAGCGCAGATGTCAGCAGTTTTGAAGTCTTGTTTTTGGATTTTTCGCATGTTAAGGAAGTGTCTTCATTCCCTTCCTCACGAGGGTCAAATCACAGTGGTTAGAGCATTGATTGTATCCAGATTGGACTACGCTAATATTCTGTACCTTTGCCTTCCGGAATATCTGATCCAGCGGTTGCAGGTCATGCAGAACATGGCAGCACGCTTAATATACAAAGTTCTAAAATATACTTCAGTGTCAAGTTTCCGGAGTTAACTCCACTGGTTGCCAGTCCATCCGTGGATTAAGTATAAAGCACTGACCTTAACAAACCAAGCCCTCCACAATAAGGGATCCAGGTATCTTAATGACCTTGTCAAGACATACTGCTTTTGATGCTGTTGCAATCTAGCTCAGCGGGTCTCATTGCAATCCCCTGATTTCCGAAACAATGGCGGGGTGGTTCTTCCTTCCCGGTTAAAACTGTGAATATGTGAAATAACCTACCAGACTATCTTAGACAGATCCCTGAAGAAGTGAGATTCAAAAAGGAGCTGAACACATTCTTATTTAGAATCTAAGGGGGAGTATGGGCATTGACTCCATGTCTACTTACCTGCAGCATAGCTAAAATGCCGGGACACTATTTTGAAAAGCTGTGCGCTATAGAAATGCTTCATTCATTCATTCATGTAATATGTGATGCATAGTATTGTTTTTTAATTTGTATTGCATGTAGAGGTGGTGGGGTGTAAGCCTGTGTGTGTAAGTTGTAACATTGGCTATACATTGTAATGAATTAATGATTTATTTTGTATCATGTGTTTTTAGATATGTTTGTAAATGTACATTTGTGTATTTTCTTTGAGCCCTTATGAAGTCCTCTCGGAGGATGAAATGCATTAGCTGGGCTGTTTCTTTGATGTATTGAAGAATAATAAAGAGAATTGTTTTGAGACTTCATATCACATCTCCCATGTTATTTTGATATTGAAGAAGAGTACATTGATATTGACACCATTGCACTATGAGCACTTCATGAAAAGAGGAGAGAAGAAACAAAGACCACAAACTCTACACTACAATTGTTGGATTCTTGAAACACTCCCTTTAGTGTGTTTTTTCAATTTCCCAATACTTCAATTGTGTATGGTACAACATGAACAAAGGTTCTCCAGAGACACTAAAGAAGACCGACAAAACACAGTATTACTACACCTTGCCACGTACCTAACACTACATCATACTTTTGTCATGACTTATGCAAAACTTTATTGTTGGGGGAGCTGCTGGGCCCTTGCCAGTATAAAAGTAATTTCCCAATGTTGCAAATCTACCTTAATCCCAAGAAACACACATTTACATAGTAGCCCATGCAACTTTGTCTACAGGCATGCTCCTTGTGAAAGCTCACAGTGCTATCAGCAGGGTCAATGGAAATATGTGGCAGGAGAGCACCAAATTGAGACAGGGTTGACTAAATTATGCAGCAAGAAAAGGCACAATATGCAGCTTAATGTGGCACTTTTTTGACAGTATGACTTGATTATATCATGATTTGCAAACATGGCAACACTGTCTATGAAAACATTTCACCTCATGAGTGCCAGTTTAGCAACCAAATGCAGAAATAGGCAACAGAAAAATGGCTATTCACCTTTGCACATGCCCTTCGACTGTGTACAAACACATTGACCCCTTTGCAGTATACTGCATATGCTACATTATTCTATCATATCTATCACCTACTGCATAACCTACAGATTGTAGATTATTGTAGCACATGCAAAAGCTTTTTTTAATGTGTGTTTTCCTCGGGGGAGTGGGAGGGGGCACAATCTGTTCCACAGGAGAAAACACACATTAAAAAAAATATATATATGGCCTCTAAAGGAGATTGACCCATATGCTGAGGTTCGCCTCCCCCCTGCAAACATTTCTTTGCATTTTTTGGAGGGGGGATTTGCTGGAATTGCCCCTCCCCCCAGAAAATATTTGGGGTGAGGACCAACCCCCTGTTAAAAACGTGGGTCAACTCACTAACATATGTACCGTAGGATCCTAGTGGATTTCCTGGCTGTGAATCATGGCGTGACCATGAATCACAGCCAATTAGCTGTTTCAGAAGAGCCTCATTGGAAAAGGGAGACTCTCCCGAATGACTCCTCCCTGAAATGTGGGGAGGCCTTTTTCGGCATTTTTTCCCCACCGGAGCAATAGAGAGCACTCACCTGCTGCTGCTCGCTGTTCTGGTGGCAAATCTGTGGGGAATCTGGGACGTCAGCACACCTTGCTGTGTGCTCATTTCACAGATGGGCCCTTAACTTTTAAGTACTCCCCAGTGTTGGCCAATGGCTGATAGATGCACTGGGGAGGAAGTTAAATTAGCCGAAGGCCGAACTTATAGGGTTAATTAATTTGTACAGGAAATAGTATGCATTGAAAAAACTTATAGAAAAACAAAACAAAAAACAAAAGTCCCAGGAAGAGTTTGCATTCAACATTTATCCACAAACTTATTGTATTGTATAGTACATGGGGCCTAATTCACAAACAGATTATTTTAGTAAGTTTACAAACTTTTGTATTCACCAGCTTCACCTGTGCAGGGACTTTACGCATTCTTAGAAACGTTCACTTTTGAAGTATGTCCAGCACTACACATGGCCAAACACTGGTTCTGCAGCACCCACCGCTAGAAAATGTTGGAAGTAGGGACTTAAAATAAAACTCCATAGGAAATAATATCAAATTGAATTAAATCATTAAAGATAGTAAAAAGATATAAATATATATTTTTCTGAAAATATATACAAATATTATGTATAAAGGTTAATAAATATAAAATATATATATATTTTTGTAAATAATTTAGAAAGTCAGCAGCAATAGCCTGCAGACATGATTATAGAATTACAGCCTGAGTAATGACATTCTGAAGGACTAAAAGAAAATAGGCTGTCCAGTGTGGTGCCTTGCAAGAGTGAAGTTTTATCCTTCCTATGAGATTTTCCCTGGGATATTAAAGGCAACCAGGCCATCAATATTTGTTATTTTTGGCAACTGGTTAGTATTTATTAACACTTATCAGGCACTTTAAAAAAAAAAGTAACATAATAATCAGTGGTGCCACAGATTTCTCATTGAGTTGCGTCGCCCTTGCACTAGAAATCAGAGTGAAAAGGTTTTTTTGTCTGCTTAAAATGAATAATTAGATGGTTTATTACAAATGATTTTGAGTGGTTGCACTGAAAGACAAATACTGTGTATATATATGCATGTATACATTAAAAGTTATAGACCCCTTAATAACTGTACAGCTTTGATCATGAATTATTGAAATAGATCTTTATTTATGTGCATTTCACTTATATAACATTTTTTTGTCTTTGTTCTGTCTGTTTAGGTCTTTATTACATTTTTGTATATATGTAATGTACGAATGACGGTCACCTGACGAAGGCCTTTTGGCCGAAACGCGCGTAGTTCCATTCAACCGCATTGCCTTCATCCAATCTTCCAACGACTGGTTATATCGTATATCACTTCCTTTTTGTTTAGGATATTGTGTTTATGTAGTTTTTTTGTTTACACTGATTGTTTCTGCACTGTTCTATTTGTAACAATCCTTATTTACAGAACTTGAATGTCATTATAAAATTTACAAACGTTTTTAATGGAAGATATGAAATGAATAAGAAAAAAGGAAAAAAATAAGAAAATATACTATAACTGAAATAAAAAGATCTAAGAATTTTTGATATATCATTGTTTCAGTATATATTTATTTGGATGCTGTATAGTAGGTATTATTACATGTTGGTCTAGGGTCTATATATATTCTCAGAGTTTGCTACACCTCTTCTCTACATAGTCGCCCTTGCACCATGCAAGAGCAATGCAACTAATAAGTCAGATTTATCAAGGCCACTACATGAGGCCCTGCTTAGCTTGATTATTCTAGTGTAATCCAATGCAGTGCAAATTGCTGCGTTACTCTGTCCCAGGGAAACGTAGCATGGGGGGAGCGTGTGTGGTCCCATGCATCCACCCTTGGTATTTGGTGCATTCCCAGATTTACCATTACTGGTAGACCTGGGAATGCATTAAAATGCTATGCCTCCCCAGGAGAGCCATAACGAGGAGAAATATCTTTATTGCTCCTCGTATTTCCTCTTTCTTTGCTGCATTCTGCAGCACACATATAAAGAAAAAAATACCTCAGAGGATTGTTTTTGTGCAGGAAGGTGTGCCTTCTTACACAAAGCAAGCATGTCTGCAACGCAGGCACCCTTACACCACTGTGCAAAGATGCCAATGTTGGCACTAGGCAGCATATTGTGCACCAGCATAAGGAAAGGACAGGAATATGCTGTATCATGTAAAGATGGTGCCTTCCTGTCCTTTCGCACAGCAAGGTGGAGTGATGCGCTGCATAAAATAATGATAATTCTGCCCCTGGTGTTCTCACAACCCTTGAAGTCAGTAGTGGCTAAATGGCCATGGAACATATAGAGATGGGTGAAGTTCTAACGCACTGGACCTCGCAACTGTGTTAATATATCTTTTTAAAACATTTACAACTCAGTGATCCATGAAGTTGGCAATGTTCACAAAAATGTATCAGCCAAATAAGGGCCCCTACGCTGCAGCATGAACATATATGCTGCTGCGTGTGTCTCTAATCGTATCACACACTTGCCATTTACCTATATCGAAACTACCATCTATCCTTCTCTGTCGTGGTCCCCAGGTGCACATGTGGTAATGTGGAAAGGCAATGATGTGGGATCCGTGTAGTGACAATCGTGTGAAAATTCCCTTCTACCAATCAGGGAAAGACAACCCTAAGAGGCAATGGTGAAGCACAGAGGCATGTGTACAATAGAATGATGGAGCATGGCGTTAGGCAAAACTTGCTAGCACCAGGCTCATCCATTCTGAAAATGCAGGGATGCACCATATTTACAAAGATACGGTGCACCTCCGTATTTCCTCTAGCACTGGGGCTAAACTAAGCTGCCTAGCGCCATAACAAAGGCACACTTGCACTATAGTGCAAGTTTGCCTGCATTGTGGGGAATGATTGTTTATGCGCAGGCAGGTGCCCCTTCCTGCATATAAACAATCACAAATGGCGATTTGTAACTCCTATGTCTGCTAGGGGTGGGCGGAATTTGCGAAGTTGCCTTTCGCAAACTTCAGCGAAACGGCAAAAAATCTCCGCGAACACGAGGAATTTCACGTGTTCATGGAGATTTTCAGGAGTGGGGCTTCTTTGTGAGTTCATAGAGCTTTTTCCAGACTACAGCTGCGTAAAGGGCCAGAAGAGTTGTCTCTCCAGTGACCATGTGTGTGTAACTTTGCAATCGCGCCGAAAGGCGCCGGGGTCCCTTGAGTGAACTGTCCATCATAGTGGGTAAAGTGCGGGAAGATGGTGCACACCGCTAGTGTGTGGGGCGGGGCCAAACGGGCGGGCTTCTATGCGAGTTCACATGCCTCTTGTGTTTATAAAAGGTCAGAGACCGATCAGAGCAGCAGATGAGGAGAAAGAAGCTCCTGGTCACAGGAACTGCACGGGGATTGATCTTGTGAAAGTCAAGGATGCAAAGGCCTCCATCAAGCATCACAGCTAATTTCCGACGGTAGATATGGGGAGAAAGCACACCTGCCCAGCCTCTACAAAGCTCACCTTTTTTTGGGGCTGATTAATGAGTTACTAAATTTGAGCTTCAGCTCGGGCACCTGTAAGTGCTTCCTGTGGAGATTTAATTTTTGTAACAGGAGCATGGTGCCAGAATGAATCCTGCCCTGCATATTTATCCAAGAAAACGCCACCGTTTTGTGCTTTACCTCTACTCAACTGGAGTACTTCCTACTGGCTAATCAGTTTATGCTACCTCGTTGGGTAAATATAGAGTGCTTTTCCTACACTACAGCTGCTTACAGGGCCAGAAGAGTTGTCTCCAGTGACCATGTGTGTGTACCTTTGCCATCGCGCTGAAGGGCGCCAAGGTCCCTTGAGTGAGCTGTTCATCCTAGTGGGTAAAGGGCGGAAAAATGGTGCACACTGCTAGTGTGTGGGGCGGGGCCAAATAGGCAGACTTCTATGCGAGTTCACACGCTTCTTGTGTTTATAAAAGGTCAGATACAGATCAGAGCAGCAGATGAGGAGAAAGAAGCTCCTGGTCACAGGAACTGCATGGGGATTGCGCTCGTGAAAGTCAAGGGTGAAAAGGCCACCATCAAGCATCACAGCTAATTTTCAATGGTAGATATGGGGAGAAAGCACACCTGCCCAGCCTCAACAAAGCTCACGATTTGTTTGGGCTGATTAATGAGTTACTGAATTTGAGCTTCAACTCGGGCACCTGCTTTATTTATATCTGTGCTTCCTGTTGAGGTTTAATTTTTGTGACAGGAGCACTGTGCCAGAAAGAATCCTGCCCTGCATATTTATCCAAGAAGACGCCACTGTTGCAATACAATTCCGTTCTGCCGCGGATCGAGGAAGTCTTGACATTTTCGCGTTCCGCGTGGAACGAGAAAATGCCAAAATTCCGCAAATTCCGCGAGGGGAACGGAATTTACCGCTCACCTCTAATGTGTGCTGCATTGTGCAGAATTTTGTGGCACACATATAAGTTGCAAATCGTCATTCATGGCATTTTGCCTATTCTATGTGTGCTGCACAATGCAGCACACATTGAAACCGCAAAAACAAGGAAACATAAAGCATTTCCCCTTGTTTCGCCATTTTAAGACGAAGGAACTCTGCCCCATATTTACTCCACCCTTTTAAATACAGGGCAGTGTCAAAATAAATGGGTGTTGCGGCGGGAACACCCATAGCAACACCCATTGCCCACCCCTTTCATGCTATGTATAGTGTGAAAGGGTGCCTTATTTACCACGCGGCATTAAGCCACGTTAAGTGGCTTAACGCTGCCCGATAAAAAAGGCAAAGCCCCAGCCACGGCCCGTGTAGGGCGTGCCACTGGGCAGTGACGTGGGGCGGGGGAGGGGCAGGGTGGTGGGTTGTAAAATGTGGGATACGGACGATTTCAGGTTAGTACTGGGGGGAAAAAAAACGAATTTCGTTGCGTGCGCTTCATTGCCAAATGTGATGCAGCGCGCGCAACAATTTTTTTCCAGTACTTACCTGAAATTGGCCGTATCCCACATTTTACAAACCCCCACCCTGCCCCTCTCCCACCCCACGTCACCGGCTGTTGGCACGCCCTACATGGGCCGTGGCTGAAAGCCCCTATCGCCACAGAAACGTCATAAAAAGTGACATTCCTGTGGTGATAGGGGCTTGTAAATATGCCCCACAGTTTGTTGTAGCCTGATGTCCTCTCCATCTTCGCTGGTCATCAACAACTGGTAATTAGGTGGGGTAAAAATAAATTCAATTTTTAGCACCAATGAGCTTTGAAATACCTCATGAAGTTTACAGTTACCCGAATAAGCCCAGCTGCACGAGCACAAGGCACTTCAGCAACCCCAGTGATATCATTACTACCACCCCTATGGGCGAAATGTCAAGAACCACTACTCCAACACATGAGGAATATCTGTAGACCTCTGACAAGAATAGAACTGCTCATAATAGTGTGTCTGGACTGCTCTTGAAATGATTCATGATCTGTGAATCAAAGGAATGGATGTGCCACACTGTTTGTAACTAATCTACGGGAAAGTAAACGTTTTTGTTTCATGGATTCCCTGAAATCCCTTGTATTACTGTTACGCTATTGCAGAATATGCTAGCTGTGAAGTATTTATTGCGGCGTTCCAAGCCAATGACATTAAGCTCTGATTTGATCTTTGCGATGTTGTCTTGTAACTTAAAACACGAACAGCAACTTTATTTCTACATTTCGGTAAATCTGCTTCTTAGCTAACCCATGTTTTCATCATAATATTTATTTCTTACAAATAGACACATTTCTCAAATCACGTTTCAAAACAGAAAGCAAGAGAAGAAAAATAAATACAGGCCGAAATGTACAAAGAATATTTACATGTTTTTAACTATTATAAATATTTTGTTCAAACATTTCAGTGAAATCAAGGCACGCTTTAGTGCGACGACAGAAGAGTGAGTATCTCCATGCACTTATGTATTTATTCAGTGCCACGTCAGTCTGTATCTGCTTCAGACCTTTTTGTGGATTTAAGAGTGCTAATAATGAACGATGTACGTACAGGCAGGTAGCAAAGAGTCAGTGCAAAATGCGCACCATTTTTTCTGACTGATCTATAATTTTACAATGTGACCTTCGTCCTAATAGATTGCATTGGAAAAAATGCTATTTGCTGTGGTCGCACAAACAACATGCCTGATGAATATTAATTGTTGTGAATGTAGGGAGTAGTGTTTACATGGCTGCTTGTAAAAACAGCATTTTTAAAAAGAGGAAATACCTGCAAATAGCTTCTGAACCCTGACAAAAAGTGTACCCAATTCAATATAAAAATGTTTGATAAATGTTCTTCCTTTTCCTTCCATATTGTCATGTGAAAGGGCCGTCAGTCCTTCTGGAACGTCAATCAAGAAGTCCAAGTTTCCCTGTATGGAGGGCTGGTAAGCGAAGAACATTTAAATCTATCCCTACTCTAACACTATAGTGACATCACTATGTTAATGAGTAAGCATTTCAGATTAAGAGGAAAAGGTGTCAGTTGTGGAGCCTTCCTAAGAAGTCTCTCCATGTTTGAGCTGGGTCTAGCAGCATAGAGCCACTATTGAAAGAGAAGGAGCTTGCTCTGAGATGCTCTCTCCCCAAAGTCATGGAAGAAGTGGGGCTCTATCTTTAATTCCAACAACCAGTCATCCACGGGTCGAATTCCCATGGTGCACCTCTCACACGTACTCAACGGTGGGTACAACTATGAGGGTACTTTTCCACAGTGTTCTCCATGTAAAACAATGCAACAATTTGTGCTTGGTCCCCGCTCGTGAAACTAACTTCTTTCCTTCATCGCCTTCAAACCATACAATTGTAACCCCTGTCTTTGCCTAGCTGCTAAAACAAATACATTACTTTGCATAAAATAATGCTTTTACACCTCTAATGCAAAACATGAGAAAGAACAACTTCATTAGTGCATACGAATTTCAGAACATTAGTCCTAAAGTGACAGATGTCAGGCGTTGCAATTCAGGCCTACAACTTTAGCTATCATAAGAACATATCATTTAACCATTACAAGTTGCATGATTATTCTTGCATTTTGACTAACAGTTTTACGAAATTATAGAAAGTACCATTATTAAACACATCTAATACATGAGTAGTATCAAACTTTACAATAGTTTCTTCATGTTTGTGTTTTCTGCTTGTTACATTTATTTGCTATGTTAAATCTTCAAACTATCTTGTCAATAAACTAAAATGTCACGTAAATACATTAATGTAATACGCAATTCTAACACTCACATTTTCACAAGACAGTACTAAATGTGAGCGCTCTTTACACGTGATTATGATCCACCCCAACAAATGATTGAAATGCAAATATAAAATGTCTACTCCATCAGTTTCCCCCTCCAATGATGTTGAGTCATCATAAAAATCTTCAAAATCCCCTGTAGAGTAGACCAACCTAAACAGATGTAGTAAGCCAGCCTTCTTTGCCTGAACTCCCCCATTCACTTCAAATTCCCATAGTAACTGTCCTGCAGTCTTTCCATCCGTCCTTCCCTTTCACTTAAGGAGCTCTCCAACTGCCTCGCTCTATGCCATTGATATGCCTTCATCATTCCAACTAAAACAATGATACAGACTAGACAATCAGTATCAGTTTTAGGATGCATCCAAAGATTCCACTCCTCAGATTTGTAAATCATCTTCCAACTGCGCCAATTACTTTTCCAATCTTATCCCAAAATCTTTGGCTGCCAAGGTTTGTATCTCCTGATGTATATCAGTGATATTACTAATATATCCCTTAAGATCTTTACTTTTATCAGGGATATAAGTGCAACACTGTTGGACCTTCAGCAACCGACAGACTCCACCCTCTTTTGCGAGTAGGACGTCTAATGCAAGTCTTTTCTGCAACACATCACCATTATCAAGACAATCTCCCCATCAATGAGTAGCAAAGACTTAGCTGTGTTAACCTGCAACTTGGCCACTATAGTAAAAAATCTCCTAATCTTGACATTATTAATCATTACTCCCAAACTAGGTATTATTGCTCCAAAAATGTCTACCACCACCTCTCCAGCACACAATCCACATTTTTCTCTATTTTTCAATCTTCTTTCAGGACTCTCCAAATCATCCACATGTTATATTTTTGGAAATGTTAAAAAAAGAGAGGGACTAGGGGCCAGTTTAACGAGGTCCAGCGTACGTACCCATGGGGGCTATATTGTGAAGAATGGTACGGAGTTCCTCTCAAGAGGTTGAAATAGATAATAGGAACCGGTAGAAGGGTCTCAATGGGGACCTCTGGCGTGGGCAAGAAGGAGGAGGAGGGGGAATTCTCCTTTCGGAACTAGGGCTCTCACACACCCAGCAAGCTAGGTGTCATGCTTCATCATTTGAGCATGCCCCTCTTCAGGTCGGCGCTGCATTACCTGACGGGCACCCGGAACCGGGGCTCTTTATCGGGGATCTTCTGTTCCTGCCGGTGGGTGCAGTGGGGGTGAGGGGCCTAGTGAGTGTAGATGTAGGGAAAGGTGAATTAAAAAAGGTCAGGTAGTCCTATCCAAACTTTATTCCGTAGGTAAACTGCCTAGTTAAAAGGTGGAGTGGGTGCCAAACCTAGTCGCGATGTGCCTAGTTGTGAGGGCCCTACTCTCAGATGATCAACATGTTTTGTGTCTCCAAAGTCATTAAAGATCTAGACACTTCTTCAGGATCAAATTGTTGTACTATCTACACCGGTAGGTAAGTGTAAAACTACATACCCCATTGTTTTCATAGTAGACCTGGAGGTGGAATAAAAACAACAATGTCAGACCTTGGTTTCGTACATAGTTCAGTGACATCCGGACAGTCGTGGTTTTCACATTCTTCTAGATCAGCACTTGGAATGGGTAACAAGGTAGCAGGATTTCACACAGAACACCACTTCAGGTTGCATTCTCAGCGGCAAGAGGCACCTGCTCGTATCTTGTCAATCTGTTATTTGTCAACTGATGTGTATTGGTTGTCATCATCAGAAGCTCAACAGAGTGTGATACATACACTGTAAGAGGGTGACCCATCATGACACACTCGTTCAATACTGACACCTGTTGCAGCAACAGATTTGAGACATCCGGGCAATGCTGAAGCTACAGGATCTAGGATAGCTGAGAAATAGGCCACAAGTCTATGGGCACCTCTATGTGTCTGTGTAAGTACAGATAGAGCACAACCTTCCCTTTCATGACAGAACAGCAGAAATGCTTCATTGTACTACCTTTGCTTGGGAACTAGCTAGCAATATCATTCAAAGTATCATAATAACGGTTACAATAAATCCAACTACACACCAAGTTCGGATTTATTATAACTATTACAGGAAAGTAGTTTTAGAACTTGCTATTATAATGTTACCTAAAGCAGTCCTGTAGCAGCCATCTTCTGATTGGTCAACCCTCCCAGAGTAAGTGTGAAGACGCCTGGAGCAGAAACAATACAGCCATTTGTTAGGAGGAGATTTGCTTCCTGGTGAAGCCAGGGAGAGGAAGGGGGCTGAGGAGACAAGCTGGACCTCAAAGGCAGGAAGACAGATGTCATAGGACCTAGGCCAGTACCTACTTCCTTGATCCCCAGCCCAATGAGAGCCCCATATTTAGATTAGGGGAGGGGCTGGAAGGGGAGTGTAAAGAGTTATTAGCCACACCCTTGGGTTGGATTACACAGACACACACATAAAGGAGAGATTATCTCTAGTTTGATTTTTGTGAAAACAGTCCATTCTGCATCACATATATGCCACACTTCCATAACTTTACCAACATTGGTTGGGGTGTCTGTACCTCTTGCCAGCCCTGAATGGAGGATAAATAACACTTCCTGGAACACAAGAAGAAGAAGGGCTGCCCTGCTGGACCCTTGGACCGCACCATAGACTGCACCATAGAAGGCTTGCACTCAAAAGGACTGCACCTGCTGCACTCTCAAGGCTCCAAAAAGAAAGGTCTGTGCCTGGATCAAAAGACAAGGACTGGACTACCTTACCAGCAATAGGTACAACAGAGCTGGAAGAAGTCACCTGCAAACCCCAAAAGTGGATGACCCTAGCTGACCATTTCAAACTGGATTTTTTCCTGGACTGTGCATTGTGGGAAATTGAGTCCCATCCTCCAAGAGACATTCCTGAGTCCCTGAACCCTTGAACTGAGTTAGTGGACACTTTTTCCCCCCAAAGGAACCAAGAAACTACACGAACTACAAAGAAATAAACTTACTGCCACGTTTTGCAGAAAGGCTCCAGGAGGAGACTGCCTCACTGTTGCGAGTCAAGCACCATTATAGACTCTTGCTCATCCTGACCACGCTGGTTTGTCCGAATGAAAGCTCCGGAGCTCCTCGCCGTCAAGGACAAAGACTTCCAGAGACGCACTGAGACATTGTGCTGCAGCAGGCCGCCATCACTGAATCAAACTTCAGATCCAATAAGCCAGACGACTTGCTGAAAAGCCTGTCGATGAGAGAAAGGATTCAAGAACAAGACTAAAGGCCTGATAATGAGTTTGGTGGTGTGTGAGCGGGCCACTCCCCCCCGCAAAACTCGACCGCCAGATTACGAGTTTCCTCATGGTCTGGCGAATAGTCCTTTGGCAGTCCCACAGTAGTGCCTATTAGAAAGGCACCACAATGAGAGCGCCAAAGCCTGTTCTTGCACGGCATGGACTGTGCAGTCCATGCCGTGCAAGAATTTGGGTGCATGCACACATGTATCCACAGGCCCAGAGGCAACAGGGGACCTTGTAGGGTCCCTTTAGTGTTATCACTGCCAGCATTTTCATGGTGTGAGCACTGTCATTAGAGTCCTGGTAGTGAGGAAACTCGTAATATGCTTAGCGATGCTGCACCGGCACCACCACACATATTGCGGCCTCAGACTGTCATACCAGCATCAGGGATCATGGATCCCCTTCAGTTGTAGCAGTCCCATGGCAGTTCTACCTCCATAGTCTTAATACGGCTATTGCACCTCCGGGGCAGCAGTAGTCGCACTACCGCCACTGCGCCACTGTGGGTTTGGCGGTCCACGGACCGCCACGCTCCTAATCAGGCCTTGAGTCTGAAGGTGAACTTTTGACCACAAGTAGCACTCAGCCTATCCTACCTGTGCTCCATTATGGTTGACTTTAAACTTGGACTTTGTTTCAGTCCAGCGCAAATAAATAGCCATGCATGGCGCTTTAAACTTTTCGGCGCTAAAATGCACAATTTTTTATTTCATCCTTAAAAATTCATATCTCCGGCTTTCAACATTGGATTTTTGTCATGTTGGTGTCATTTTAAAGATAACAATCTTATCTATTAAATTAATTTCGAATATTTATTCTGTTGTGTCCTTTACTTATCTACTGTTTTGGTGATATTAAATGCTTTACGCATACTTGTCTCCAAATTTAAGCCTGACTACTCATTTGCAAAACTACCAATGATTGAGCAAGCAATAATTTATTGAGACTTGACTAGACCTATTAGTTATTGTGGCATATTACTAGCTGAAGGTGAAAACCCCACCTACTATTATTCCTCTTTCCTACAATTAGGGGAGCAGGTGCACACTAGCCAACAATGCACATGCATGCTCACCCAGGGAATTTTTTGTGCAGCATTGTGTAGTTCCTCCAGACCCTCTATGCCTGCACCTGCCTGAAATTGGTTGTAGCACATTATAACCAACTACATTTTCCTACTGAGAATATGAAAAACAATTAATGTGGTCTGTCTATTAATGAAGGATGTATTTTCTCTAAGCTGGATTTAGTAATTTAGTTCAATGAATCTTAGCCTTTCGACTGCTGTGAACTCTCACTGAATCACTATTGGGAAACTGCAGCCTAAGCAATTTCTACTATTTGAACCTCAGAATAATATACAATCCTACAGAAACAATGTTTTGATTAATTCACTAATAAACAAATATACTTACATTTAAATTGTACTTTTAATTTGAAAGTTGGGACGTTTAAAAATCTGATTTTATTTCTAAAAGACAAAGGGGCTGATTATGAGGTTGGTGGGTCCCCACCAACATCTGCGTCTGCAGTCCGCCCGTCGCATTACGATGCGGCAGGCAGCAGCATCGGATGGAGGGACCACCTGCTGCACTTCCGTCGGGCTCAAGGAGCCTGTTGGTGCATCGGAAACACAACATAATCCCTTAATGAAAATAGGGGTCTACCCTGAGCACATTATAACATTAAGGTTCAATGTAGAATCTTCACACGTTGTTCTGAAATGTTCATGTTCTTTATTTCAAATTGTTATTGCGATATCTTCATAGCTTGTCATAGTACAATACATCACAGATTGACTTTATATTACAATTTTAATAATAATATGTTCCTTATCCTGTCTTATGATTATTAATTTTGTATATAATATTTCTTGGGTTTTTGCAGGGCACACAACGAAACACGTGTTGGCTGTTTTTTGCAAAGGCTGCTTCTTGTGAAGAATTGTAATATAAAGCCAATCTGTGATGCATTGTACTATGACAAGCTATGAAGCTATGAAGATATTGCAAGAACAATTTGAAATAAAGAACATGAGCATATCAGAACAACGTGTGAAGAGTCTACATCGAACCTTAATGTTATAATGTGCTCAGGATAGACCCATTTTTTCTTTATTTGTGTTTTACTCTAGGAGGAAACATAATGAGGTTGAAGTGGTAACCACCCTCTCTCCCCTTAGAAGCACACGATAGATTGTAAATCCGTATTATACTGCCCGTTACGTTTGTTGTGCGCCCGTCTCTTCTTTTCTATACCTGGTTATAAAATGATTTTCTCTCTTCTAATCCCTTAATGACAGTGGGTCTGCCATCGGGATTATGATGTTGGTTTCCGACAGCCATTCCATGTTGGTCTTTCTGACATGGAAAGGCTGTCGTAAAGTGACATTGGGGGCCCCTAGCAGGGCCCCCTTCCCCGCGGGCCCTGTGGTTTGGGGCATAGAAGGTGCCCCCCTAAACATCCCTGCACCGTGTGTCAGGCACCATGAGATGCCTGCACACGGTGCAGGGATGTTTCAAACATCCATTTCACAATGGTAGCTTGTGGGGGCCTTTTCCACCCACCACACAAGCTGCCAGAGTGAAATGGATGTTTCCGACCGCCCTATGCGCAGTCACATCCAAATGGGGATGTTGGAACCGCCAACCTATGGTCGGGTGGTTCCAGACTGATACGATGTGTCTGCCCAACATTGTAATCAGCCCCGAAATGATGTGCTAGACTCTATTTTGCTCATAATTCAACCTCTCTTTTTATTGACGCATAGCAGTTCTTCAATGGAGTCCAGCAATCATCCATACAACTGTTTTCTTTGCTGTACTTCTTTCTCAAATCAAGAAATGTACAGATCGTTTACAAAGTTTCAATTTTCATGTTTGTGTTATGTGTATACGCTTGTGTAATCTGCTAGTATTATTTCATTTTCTGAACAGCGGCGACCCTCTGATTAAATCTTGTGGAACCACAGGGCCGTGGCGGCTCCTCCGCTATGGCGGAGGAGCATCGTCTCACTGCTTTGAGCAGTAGAAAGGAAAGCAAATATAAAATGCTAATAACTTTTAGTTATTATCATTTTATGTTTCCTTCCTTTGTGGGTGGGTGGGCGGAGCTGCTCTGCTCAAGGAGCAGGGCAGGGGTGAAGTGGTTTGCCCACTCAAGTGCGCAAGACTGTTTGGTCGGTCCTTTCGGGCTGCTTAAACCAGTCATTCGCACTTTCCCAGTTCTCCATGCAGGCTGCATGGAGAACATGCCCAGCCTGGTTGAACATCCAACCATGACACTTAAAACCAATCACAACACTTCATTGCAGTGTTGTGATTGGTCAGGGAAGCCTTGCTGTTGTTCCTGGCTTCCTGTCCCACGCCACGATGAGAGAGCAGGAGAGAGTAGAGACACAGCAGCGGGAATGGCGGTAAGGTAAGTTTGTATTTTTTTACATTTTTTATTGGGCTACCTCGCGCTTACGCTCACACACCCTCCGGTCGCGGCCCACCACCCATGAGTCCTGTCGCCCCCAACTGCCCCAGGGGGTCCTTGGAACACAGGTTAAGAAAGGCTGATCTAGTCTGTTTCCCAGACAGGGGCTCACTATTAATTTTGCAAAGACTCTGCTGAGGAAGGGGATGAGTTGTTGTAATGAAGATTGCCAGCATGTGAGCAAAGCACTAGGCATTTCTTCTTAATGCATTTCTAATAATTTAGCGTTATTACACTTTCATTTTAAAGTAGCAAAGAAAAATCGACTTATTAATGACGCATATTTTCTTCCTATGTAGTACGATAATCTTTTAGTGAATGGACACTGCATAACTAAGAAAAAATGGTAAAATAATAAAAAAGAATTCCGCAGTAAGGATTAATAGCAAAAAATCAATGAGAAAAAACGTGGAAAACAGAAAATTGTGTTATCATTCTCCTAAATTTATGGGATCAAACTTCAGTCATTGAAGTACACTTTAATTGTGTTTGGAACTTAGCTATCACATGAAATCTTGCAATAAATGTCCAGACAATAAAACAGAGTTACAGTAGAGAATGTCAGATAACATTGAAATTAATCTAAGATATAGTAAGGTAAGGTACTGGTCATGTCAAAAGAACGTCTGGTTCGTATCCTTTTGAAACATGATTGTTAAAACAAACGATAGAGAAATACCAAGAACAATTCGAAGAGAATTACAAAAATTAATTTCATGTCATCCCTTTGAGTGTACTATTTTTAACGAAGATACATATTTGACCCAGCGATCTGATAAAAAGCCTCAAAGAGTCGGGATCAGAACAACAGCTTCTCTCCAAATGACAAGCAAATCCATAACGCTTCTGACATAGAAAAGTAATGAGCTGCTGAAGTACATGCAATAATACCTTTTATTGTACTTTATTTAATTAGCTGTTTATACCTCTCATGGGGTTACAAAGCGCTATGTTTTGCATGAGATTTAGGGCACCTTTCTGAAGTGCAGGATAAAGCATAGTGTTTGCAGAAAGACCTATATGGGAGGTGCCATGTGATGTGTGTGGTATATGGAGATAGGATCTACTCATTATAACATGATGTTGTAGAAGTAATGTTGACCCGCATAAGATTTATTGTAGGAAGTAACAGCTAGGAGGGAATCCTAGAAGTAGAGTAAATGAAAGAAGTAAGGATTGGCAGCATATAGAGAGTTTTGCTGAAGGACGCGAGGCTTGTACCAAGGATTGCACAATGGGCAATGCACAATCCTTCAAATGTGATACATTTAGCCATAGGCAGCCCAAACAGAGAGTGAATTTCTGATGAAATGCATGACCAGATGTTAACGTTAAAGTGTGGTTTCTGAACTGTTTTCTGGTTTCTTTATGTTTTTTTACTTTGGTTTAATCAACTTTGCTAATTTTCCACTTTAACCTCAGCAGCACAATGTCATGACGGTTATACTTTGACCATATGCAGACAATCACCATGTTTGAAATTTGTGTCCGCAAATATAAGGTGGGATGCACCCACTCCCATCGTGTTCCGTTGTGCTTATCACACAATCCATTGGTTGACTATTGTTCCAAGACGCCCATATATAATAATAGTGCTTTGCCCAGTAAATGGGTTCCTCCATCTATTAGCAAAACTCCTTCCCCACACTCAGACCTCTAGTGGTGGGGACAGATTAGCAGACCAATTAAGAGCAATAAATCATTCGGCCATGAGGCGACCTAACCTAATCAAAATTGTGTGCCTTTGGGGCTCCCATCTCTGTAATTCCAAGGTGTCCTAAGTTAGAGTACGGTTTATGGAGTAGATCACTGCTATCCCCAGAATGAACCAAATTCTCCTCCAGTAAGTTTCCAGATTAATGGAAACTCCACATCATGCGTAAAATGTCCCATAAATCATTCCCTGAAGGCCAGGGTGTTGGTCCTACCCACCTAGCATAACTTTTTTCGGCTTTACTATACCCTAAGCAGGTACTTAAAATGAATCCGCTGGAGGTGTTCCGAAATAATTAGTGCATGAGGTGCCACTAGTCTTCCCCTAGTCCTCCCCATCTAAAGGGCCCATGTCTGCCCCCTGATCGGGGTGGCAAACTTTAAAAAAGGACTGTGAATTCATCATTAGTATTGGTTGTATTGGAATGTCCCCTGCCTGGCAAATGAATGTGTACCCCTGCCCTGAATACTCAACTGCATGTGAAACGGGTTTCAAGACTTTTATTTTGGCCTGGCATCATGTTAGTCTTGTGTGTGTGTGCAGAGACCGAGGCCTTTCTGTGACAAATTGAAAGCCAGGTCCTGCCATGTGCATTGGAGGAGTGGCCCGGGTGTGCCGTCATAGAAACAGTAAGTTTGCAAGTTATAAATTGACCAGAGCTTTTCTCTGTGTCAGCTTTACTGGTCCCTCTGTTGTAATTTTGCATGCTATGTGAAACCCAGAATTTTCTGCTGATATCTCGAGTCCAGGTTAAGGTGTGTGTGTTTTTATAGTGAGCATGTGATGTCTGTGTCTCAGTAGTACTCTATGTGCCGCATGAGTTGGAGTACTCAAGCCAATGGGATCAATCTTGGAGGTCCCTTGTTTGGCATGGCACAAGATGAAGGATGAAGACAGCTTCCACTGACAATGACCTCCAAATACTTACACACATTTTCATTTGAGATGATTTGACCATTTATGGTCCACAAGCCTGTGTTATTTTTATCTTTCTTCCAATCTTAAGAGCTTTTGTGACCAAAAAGAAATGCAGCTTGTCCATATGTTTCTGATGGCCTAATCTGGACTTATTTTGGATGCCCAAGGGTAACCGCGCGCTATACAAGATTCCAAATAATAATTTAGTAATAAGAGGTTATCAGGATGAAGAGGTTTGAAATCTGTTTGCTCTCTAATGTTGGTGGGTGCGAGTTGACCATGTTCAGATCTTTTGAGAGGTCTGAGATGTACAGATAAAATTGCAGGGGCATGAGAACAAACTCCTGCTGTAAACCAGAAGACACAAAAACAATTCTTGACAGCTTACTACCATGTATGTATGTATAGGCATTTATATAGCGCACTACTTACCCGTAGGGTCCCAAGGCGCTTCGACCGCTGCGAAACCCTTCCTGGCTTCCCTGAGAGATGGTCCCTTAATGGGTATCTCCAGGGTGAGACCAGGCATCCCCGGCGGTCTGGTGGGGCCGTTAGTGAAGGTGAGGCAAGCTAATGCCCAGAGTTGCCGAGTGTGATCGCTGATCAGAGTGGGCACCGAGGTGAGAGAATTATCGAGTCCGCTGACCCTGGTCCAGAAACCTGCCGCGCCGGGAATCGAACCCTGGTCCCGGGCCGTCCTCTGCTCTCGGGTCTGCCGCCTCTAACCAGTGAGCCACACTACTTCACTACCATCACCTAGCTTTACTAGCTTTACAAGCAACTAGGTGTACGAATACGGAAACTGTATTGCTCAGAGAAGTTTTGAGGGTATAACCCAGTTGATTAGTTTTTTACAGAAAAAGTATCTTGGCATGCAGTCAAAAGCCACCTTAAAGTCCACAAAACATGGATATAATGTTGATCATGTCGCAAAGGTACTTTGCATAGTTGCTCCTACCATTTAGGAATTGGGAGCTGACGAGTTTCTCCCTCTGTTGGTAATTTTGATTAATATATCTTTGGCTTCTGCTGAGGTTCCGGCCCGCTGTAAACTTGCCTCAGTGGTGCTGCTTTTGAAGAAGCCTTCATTGATCCTTCAAAGCCTGAGAACATTAAGCCTATTTCTTTGCTACTTTTTTCCGTGAGTCACCAAAAAATATGTTAACCACCAACTCTCAATGTTTGTTGAGAACAGGAACCTTCAGCATAGCACACAGTTGCCCCCCCCCCACCCAGAACATTATAGAGTCTGCTCTGTTGCTGGTCTTTGAATCTATGAGCCAGATCTGGACAGAGGTGACACAGCAGCCTTATTGCGGCTTGATCTGAGTTCAGCTTTTGACACTGTGTCCCACAACCTTCTGTTGCAACGGTTGTGGACCTACTGTGTCGGTTATAAGGCACTGTGGTGGCTTTCATCCTTTCCGTAGGGCCGCACCTTTCAGGTCCTTCAGAAACCTTGTAATTCTAAGGTCTTGCCACTGCAGCAGGGGGTTCCACAGGGCTCATCTTTGAGCCCTACTTTATTCAATCTTGATATGTACCCCATGGAGGATATCATCAAGTGGCATGGCTTTGGAATCATATTATATGCCAATGACACTCAGATCGTTGTTACCCTGTCTCAGAGTGCAGCTGTGGCCTCCCTTGGGACTTACATGTCCAATATGGCCATCTGGATGGACCTCAACTGCCTGAAATTAAATGCTGGCAAACTGCTTGGCCTCATGGTCCAGGAGAGCCATCAACCAATAATTACCTGGGTTGCATTTTTCACCTTCCTTGAAGATTGGATGTATTATTGACCCCCTCCATTGCTCCCCCTCGCTTAGTAATGAGCCTGATGGGAACTGCTACTGCCATGCCTTAGGATCGCTCTGCATTAGGCCAATTAAGGGCCACCACTCCCAAATTTGTTGTGACCACTCTGATAAATGCAATGACCACCACGATAGGACCCACTGTGCTTCATTTTTCTGATGGTTCCCAAGAAAGAAAGGCCACTACCAACATCAAAGATACAGGCTACACCCACCCTCCCGCCCATTACCGCTACTGAACCAACAAGTAGATAATGTGTGCCTCTCCCTGCAGTCAGAACATAGAGACAGTAACACATGGTGAAGTCTAAAGCTTAAGGATTTAAAACCTTTCTGCCCACATCAATAACTGGGGTAATAACTAGCAAATTGGTTATGCATCTGAACCTGTGGGGTCAGCATAAAATAATGTGCACCTGTGCCTAATTTATGTCTCTGTTAAGTTTTAACGGGGTGAACCCATAAAACTACCCGGCCTAGGTCAGTGGTACAGTACGTTTCAAAAAGTGTTCGTGGTAGTTCCTTATTTCTTATATACACATAAAGACAGACAATTCACCACAGACAATTTTGATTCAATTCAGAGATATAGACATTTAATTTCCATAAGTGACACATTCATTACTTGCAATTATAAATAAGTCACCCTCCTTCTGCCCGGGGTCGAAATGTAGACCATCTACCGCGTACCAACAAACTCATAGAAAAAGAACAATTTTATGAATATTTGTCTATGAGTTATGTACACATGGGAACTTTTGACCGATATTAGGCTGGAAAGGTCTTATTGTATATAATAGTAACTGTGCCCATGTCACTACACCTTTACCCTGTCCCTCACTCACCAACTCACCCCCATTACCCAATACCCTCTTCTTTTTCCATGTCACACTGAGAGCACTGTAAATATTACATGCACTTTAAATGTATTCAAGTTGATACATGTCGAAACATTAATGCATTGATTTATAATTGCAATTAATGAATGTGTCACTTATGGAAATTACATTTCCTTATCTTTGAATTGAATCAAAATTCTCTGTGGTGAATTGTCTGTCTTTATGTGTATAGCTTACAGTAATAAGGAACTACCACAACCACTTTTTGAAACGTACTGTAATTCATGTCTCTGTCAAAGAATACTGGGGGTTATAACTGACAGGATTACTCTGACAGGAAAGAGTACTGGAGAGGAAATAGGAGCACTCACAGGGGATTATACCCATTTGTTCCAGCCTGTATTCACCAATTGAATTGCACTGTGTAGTATTTTGTTTTCACTTATAATTAAAAGTTATTTTCTTTTCCAAAAAAGACAAATACTGGGCTGGGCTGGACATTGAGAAACTATGTCTGTTGGTTGAGTTCTTAGCCCTTGCCCACCTTACAACCTCCCTGAGAAACGTGTGACTGCTTGTCCTCACTACCCAAGAGTCAAGCGAGGAATGTATTGTACTTGTCCCAGTTTGCTACGTCATAATAAGACAGACCCCAGGACACCAGTGGCAACCAACCTCAACTACCATGTTTGGGATCCAGTTGTCCCCATCTGCCCTGTGGCCCCTGAAAGCTGTCTGACAGCTAGGGAGTGTTATTTTGGTTTCAAACAGGTTATATTCCCAAAATGTGGTCACGTCGTATTGTTCCAGGGCATGTCTCAGTGGAAGATATCTGTAAAAGTGTGATTTGTGTAATTGGAATTCTGTCGGCATGTACTCACAGGATTTCATCTGGCCTCCTTCTCAAACATACCCTATTTTCAAGATTCCAATACATTCCAATGCATTAAAACTCTGTAGCCTGTCTGAGTGTGCTACCAAAGCACCCTGTCACAGGGGTATCTCCGGTCAGTTTACCCTTCCATGCTAGCCAGCAAAGAGCCCTCTGCCTGCAAAAGTGATTTGAGTGGTCACAGTGTGAGACGTATATACATTGGGCTCAAGAAAGGTAGTCCCTTAAAATAGGTCTATTTCTAAATAAAAAGTGAGGTCATCACTGGAGCCAAAATTCAGATGTTCATGACAGTTTGTTGTACTTCCTAGAAATAGAGGCACATATCAGCCAAACCTAATCCTCCATCATAAACAGATTGGAAAACTTCTATAGTGAAACTTTTGAATTATTAGTATCACACTTACCACACCCCACACAGTCTCTGTAGAATGTTCCCAGGAGCCACTCCAGCGTGCCCTATATGTTGCCACCATGATGCAACTACTATTCACATGGAGTGGGAATGCCCCCCATTTACTGCAGACTTGGGGGCAATTAATGGCCCATATTTCTGAGATTACTGATGTGCAATTACTGGTTGATATCCTAGTTTGCCTGCTAGGTATCACGAAACACACAAGATGCACTAAACACAACTCAAAATGTGCTGATATGGTCATGGTACTTTTTAAGCGCCTCATAGCAATGTCATGGAAGGCCCTGCAGCCACCTTTGCTTGTCTGCTGGCTCTGGGTGGTACTGAAGTGGGAATCGGTGAGGTTGATGTTATGTCAAGGGGGTCCATGTGCATGGTGGGGCCGGGCTGCTACACTCTGGGACATCTATGTACTTAAACTACAAGATAAGATGGATGCTTCCGCCTTGACCAAGGCTGGATCCGTGAGCGTCACTGATTCCCTGCTCTTCATCACCTGTTCACCACCTGAGGACCTTTAGAGAGTCCAGATGCGGAAATTGATCCCCTATGTGCCTGCTGTCTCCGCCATATTGGCCCCCGCTCAACCAATTCCTATGGTTTGCCATGATTGCCCCTCCTGCCCAGCTTGTTGTTGCTCATTTTGGTTTACACACTTTATTTGTCATTTTAGTCATGTGTGTACCACCTGCAGGTATCTTTACATGGAATGTAATGCAATGTTTATGTATTATTTAATTTTTACATATCTCTCTTCCTCACAAAGGAATTGGTATCAATCTCTCAGTTCTCGGGGCATTATTATTTGCATATGCTCCTTGGGGATGCCTCATACGTTAATTTTATAAGGTGGTGTTTTTTTTTTAATGTTTATTATGTATGTTGCTGTGATTGCTATGTTTGTTACATTGTGCTACTGTCTTGATTATTGCTGTATTGTCATGATGTTAAAATGCCAATAAATAAATATATATATATTTTTTAAAGGAATCTTTAGGCTGCTGACCTGCCCACTTAGAAAGTTAGTGAAACAGACCTTACTCTGTCAACCAATGAGTGGGGATATCATGAGGGTGGTTTCGGAGAGTGTAAAAAGTCATGGCAGCGCAACTATTTTGAACAAAGCGACCCTATTTGCAATACACAGGGGGAGGTTACCCAACCCTTTGAGTAAGATCTTTCTGTAGGGTCTCCAAAAGAGGACCAAATTGAGTTGCCTGTATAAATTTCCGTCTTGCGTGATGTATACTAAGCATTTAAAACAGCATCTGGACAGAGTTGGGAGTATCAATGAGTCGCCTTTTTTTCACCCTCTTTTGTAACAATAACTTGTCCCAGGTATTGATCAGATCAGATGCTTCTCTATATAAAACAATTGTATTATTCAGCCTCTGGCCAGACCATTGTGGATAATGGGTCGTATAGTGCAACGACAAAAGAAAAAGAAAAAAAGGAAACATGTCGCCTTAACATACTGGCTATATACTTGCAATAAACATTTTTTTTTAAAAAACACAATGAACTTTGGATAAAATTTGAATTTCACAGCACAGGTGCTTCCAAGCAACAAGGTGTATGTAAAATCGGGGTTGGCGGAACTCGCTGAGTTTCAGTCACTGGAATTCCACAGAGTTACATAAAAACTCTGTGACAATCCACGGAGTTCTGCCCACCCCTACAGATCACAGGGATTGCACCCAAACAAGCACAGGCTCCTTATCTTGGGAGTAGCTAATCATTCTAGAGGATGTTCCTACAAAACCCCAGGGTTCAGGGTCACAGGTCCTTGCCTCTTATGTAGAGTAATGCTTAATCAAAGAGGTTACCCACAGAAAAAAAAACAATTTTAGGAGATAATAGAAAGAGTGAAAATTAGATGGTCCACTGTCCACAGTCCACAGGGTGACCGACCAATGAGCCTAGTGTAAGTACAGGAGAGTTCAGCAGTAAGGTTTCCATCGCTGGTCTAGCCACAGAACTGTTACCCCGACTTGTTCCACATCGCAGTTGCCCTAAGGGTCCACTCTTAAAATTATCTTAAAAATTGATGCGGTAAGCACTGCCTCACTTTGCCTCTACCACACACGCAGCTGTGCTAAATATTCCCCGATTAGCTAAACAGGAGGTTTTTCTTTGACCTGACTTCTAAATGCTTAGCTCACACTATGAATGCCAGGACACCTGGGAGAACAGCTGTATGTGGGTGAACAGCGTTTACAATGCAACTTTTACAACGAACTACCTTTACCACGCAACTTTTACAGCGCAAGTTGTTACAACGACTTGCGCTGGGGGGCGCTCTAGGATAGGGAATAGTTTAATTTACTATCCAACACCTTCCCTACTATCCATGGGGACTGGAGTTGGAATAGTAAATTAAACTATTCACTATCCAGTGCCCCCAACGCAAGTCGTTGTAATGACTTGCGTTGTAAAAGTTGCGTGGTAAAGGCATGCGTTGTAAAAGCATGCGTGCTAATGACATACATCCTGTATGTGTTACTTGCAGTAGCATAACTAGTTTTTCCAGGTTATGGAGGGTAGTAGCGGAGATGCATTGTGATGTTAATTGGTATTTGAAGAGGTTCCCCTCCTTAGTTTGTGGTTATGGTGGTTTTAACTGATGCTATCTCAAGGCCCCAATAAAAAGGTTCCAGGCCATGCTCTAGTACCGGCGTCCCAGGCAGAAAGGAATGTGGGTTTGCTTGTATTCATTCACTTGCTAGGCCTTCCTGAATCCTGATGCAGCCCAAACCCACATGATGTGCTGAGAAACAAGGGAGCTCCTGATGTCTTTGTGAGCTATGCTCCACTGACCCAGTCTCACGACAGGCAACCCAAAGATCAGCAAGTCCCCCGTGCTCTGTCATGAGCCAAGTTTCCTTAGCATGGTCCGTGGGGCCCTGCCCATACAGCCCCCCTGCCTCCACTGCTGCCTCCACGTGTCAAACACAGCAAGGACTTTGCACATTCCTCAACTACCAGGGTGCTGCTATAAGTGAATACGTGCACGCATCTACACTGTCTTGTCCTGCTGGACACATTCTAGTGTTCAGCCTTGTGCTGTACCCACTCTGAACACCCACCCATCAGAGGCGTCACCAGTCTGGTGACCCTGCAAATAAAAGGGTCCAGGCGCACGTGCCCTCAGCCAGTTACCAGTACCCTAATACTGTGTTGGTGTCTTACTCATCAGCATGTGTGCCTCCCACCCACAACACTAAATACATGAGCATGGTGATGCCAGCCACCTATCCAGCCTACAATTTACTGTACCAAAACCAATATAGTGGAGTTAAGCTGAGCGTGCGTGCCTCTGTACCGACAGGCAAATAAGCAAATCGGGCAGAGAGACAGGGCGAAAACAAGCCCAACCTACAATGACTTGAGTCTGTTACATAAAGTGTAAAACCAAGAGCAGTTACGTGTAATTGCAGTACAAAATATTAGAATTAGCGGACTAACTAGGGTTGGGGGTGCTAGTAAACTCAGCCATGCTCCGGTTAGTGGAGTTTTCGTCATACTCTGTGTGAGTGGCAAAGCTCAGCAAACTCTGCAACGAAGCAGAGTTTACTGTCCACCCTTAACTTAGAACATGTATAGAAAACCTTTTTAGTTTTATTGTACATCTCATGAAAATAGATTCTTATTGGCAAAGAGTCCTATTGGCAGTGAATTACTGTAACCTGAAGAGATAGTTTAAATAGACAAGGATGACTAAAAACGATAAAGAGTAGATAAAGAATAGAAAGAAAAAAATAAGTTACAAACTACTGGCCCACCTGCCCTGCCACTAAAGTGCACTTATTTTAATCCAGATGTGAACATGCGCTGTGGAAAAAAAGCCCATCACTCACAGTGAAAGAGAGCCAATGCCTGAAGTGGGCTGATGAATTGACCATTGCTGTATGCTGTGCTAGGCAGAGCAAAATGTGAACGACAAATGAACAAACCAATTGATGAAGAGCGCTGACCTAAAACCCCTCAATGAATGTATATATGTATCTCATCACTTTGAGGCTTGCAAAAGAGCTAAAGATGGTTCTAGACCAGACTTTTAAAAAAACTACCTTCATACAAGGTTGCCTACTTAAATTGGCACGGAAAAATTGTAGTGCAAGACTTTCTTTAAAGAGTTATCTATGAATTGCAGATAAAGCTCACCTTTAGTTCAAGAAAACAGTCAATTCAGGAACTCTAAACGCACATGGAACAATATTGGTTGTTTTGTCTTGATTTGCATGACCCTTCTAAGGAGAAATTGAGGAACTCAAGGAGAAAAGAAGGGTGGAGTAGAGGCCCTTAGTCCTTCCTCGTTCAGAAAACGTTGAAAGAGACCCACGATGTACTTGTTTAATTATTTATTTATTTGATTTGCCATGCACTTTGAAGCCCAGAATGACAGATAGGGTGACATTGAAAAGTCTGGCATTGTGGACGAGACAGTCAAAAAAAATCCACAAAAGTAAGACAGAGTGAATAGATAAACCACCGAGAGAGAAGAAATTGATGAATTTAGGAAACAAACAGAAGGAAAAACACCTTCAAGACAGAGTAAACCCTGTGTGAGACTGGGACGAGATAGCCACTGTGGGTCTAGTATGAGAGCAAATTAGAAAGAGGGCGTGAGTCAGAGTGAGTGAGAGAGCGATGTGGTGAACAGACCAACAAAGAGGGAGAGTAAGAAAAAAGAGAGCATAAAAGAGTGTTGTGCTGAAAATCGGATACTCTTAATGAGATATAGGGCGAACATGGAAAATTCAAAGCACTTCCTACCAAGCATCTGCCATTTCAAAGAGCTTTGAATGGGCAGTAATCAGTTCACCGCCCTCAGAAGGCTCAGTTGATTGATCTTCAGATCACATTAGATGTCAGCAGCATTCTCTAATTCTCTGAATCTAAGCACAAAAGCGAAAGATAGGGAAATGGAAGCCCAAGCTAGCGAAAGAGAGAACCAAAGATGTGAGAGAGCTAAAGAAAGAACGAGAAAGAAACAGAGAGAGAGAGGAAGAAAGCGAGAGAGGGAAAGTTAAAATGAGAGACCAAGACACAGGTTAAATGATAAAATTACACTGTCAGAGTAACAGAAATAGTGAGAAATAAAATTGAAGAGAAAGAGGCATAGCATGAAGTGGAGAGCCAGGTGGGTCATAAACAAGAAATGGGGAACAGTTAGTAATGTGTTGGTGTCCAAACATCTGTGTAGGCCTCAGAAAATAGAGATAGAGAGCCCTACACCCACGATTTCCAAAATTCTCTTGTGTTGCGGACTATTAGCGTATACGCTGGGCTTCCCTGTGAGCGAAAGTACCCGCACATTGTCTCTGTGAAATGCGCTGAACTCATTTTGATGGACCATGATGGAAGGGCCTGGCAGGCGAGGGCTTAGCAGCCTTGGCTCATGTCCTTGCTTCAGAAAACACAGCACATTCCCCGTAGCTTTGTTTGGATTTAGTTAAAACAGTTGTTTTTTCATACTGGCAAGTGAACCAAAGAATTCTTCCAATTGAAGCTCTATGGCATCGCATCTACATTACTGACATGTATGTACATGTGCCAGCATGTACATCCTTCCAGCCAGCGCTCTTTTTGAGTCCAAAGTTAATATTGTGAGCGCAGGTCAGAGATCCCTGATACAAGTTATGAATCCACAGCTAAAATGGGTTTTTGACTTGTGTGGTATACCATGTACAGCGGTGGGAGGTTTCAACCTCTACTAAATGTAGAGACAAGTTACCCTTCTACACAGTCATGGACAATTGTGGTGTCTCTCTCATCACCCTACAGGATGTGACTGCCTTGACCTCTGAAATGTTCTGCTTTGACAAACTCTTGGGATCTCTGATAGCCTACCATGGATTCCTTTGTGGTTTCCCACTGAAGGGACACAAGTGAAAATTGCATCTTATTGCCTCCCCACAAATGGACAGTGTCATTGTCACCAAATGAATATTCTTCTTTGGTGATCACCATCTTTCACCACTCTCTAAATGAGGTGGAAGGGGAATGGAATATCTCCCTTTTAATTGGTGAAAGTATCTCTAGTGGCGGTCACTAATTATGAACCAGCTTCCTTATTGTCCTTGAAAGTCACACTAGTGCTGACTACCTGTTGTCAGGCCCAGGAAAGTGTTGTTCAATGCTAATTTAACAGTAAGTCAAACACAAAATGTAATAATAACTATGTTAAATATTCATATGTTAGAATATCAATTGATAAACTGTTTCACGGTGGTAAGTGAGGGGGAGATAATGGGTTGTACAGTGAGGGAAACTAATGCAGTCAATGTAAAAGTTAGGCACTTTTAATGTTTTAGGCAAAGATCACCAATTAATTATTGCAATGACTAAAATATCATGCTGGTTCAAGAAGTACACAAGTAATAAGTTCAGCTGCATCACCATACATAATTGATCCAATAAATTAATTATAGACTGACTATTGCAGGTTTTCTAAAGCTACACAACCAAGGAAATGATTCAAACTATTTTTGGTTAAATGAGGCAGATAATTTATGTTCTCCACTCGGGACTCTGTTTCTTAGGACAACTCTTAGCAGAAGCCCACGGTACCATACTACACATTTCCCCATATACCCTCTAATTACCACACACTACCTACTCTATCAGTTCTAAATATGATTTATTAAAACATTAAGGACTACACATAATGACTATGTTATTACTCTCAGAAACAAACTTCTGAGGATTTATCTTTCAGAAGGGTTCATACAAGCTTCCTTCAAAGTATTCCTCGGGTAGGATGAAGGAGAGAAACAACAAAGAGGACCTGATTTACAATGAAACTGACATTTTTGAGTAATTTTCACTTTTGAGCAGGTTTACTACTCTTGGTTATTCACAAAATCCGAGTTGTAAGTTACTACTGCTTCTCTATCAAAATCTAACCAGCAAGGGGGTAACCGCAGAAACAGCACTGTACTAATGATCTTTCCCAGCTGTGGTCAACCCTGCAGCAGTATCTATGATTGTATACAATATATAAAATGTAATAAAGAAAAAAAAAAGGTAGTAAGTCTAGTAAGTCCAGCACCACCCATGGCCAACCACTTGTACTGCAAAACCCTCCAATGAAAAATAACAGAGGAAGAGAATGAAACTAAAATCCCATAATACTGACACAAGGGGGTCGGAGGGAGAGTTTAACGACTACAACGCTACGTCCCTCAAGACTGATGAAAAACCAACTAATAAGTAGCATTTAGTCGAAACCTCAAAAGAGGAATGAATGAGTGTGTGTTAGCTGATAGCGAAATCGTTCATTGGGCACCCTAAATTCATTAGTAGTGTTCCCATCAGAGTTCCATCCTGTACCGCCCTACATCATTTGGGAATATAACTGATAGCACACAGGGAATGACCCAATGCACAATTTGGCACAACGTTGCCCTGTTGAAATTTGATAACCCAATGTAGTTAATTATTTGGTAGGTATCAGGAGGTAACTAGTAAGCAGTGCTAAATAGTGTAATAAACAAAATACATCAAAAAGAAGTGGTGTAGCTTAAAAAGGGGTAAAGGAAGGAAAATGTATTTAATGGAAACCTTCCGTTCCCGCTATTTAAAAACAGTGAAAAAGGTAGTGTCAACAAATAACTACCTTGACAGTTTTAATGGTCATGGTCGACATGTTTCTGCAGTTTTACCTTGGGCCCATAGGTCACCTACTGCTTCATCAGGACCTTCATTGCTGCTGCTTAGTTTAGTGCATAAACAAAAAGGGGAAGTGAAAATTAAATATCACCTTAAGTTCACCTGGTTGGAAGACCACCGGATTTCACAATACAGCACACACACCAAAATATGAAGAGAAAAGAGAAGAAAGAGCTCATTAGCTAGTTCCTCACAAACAGCAAAGGTCATGAAAAGTACCTCACTGAGGCTGCTAATTAATTAGGACAATCACCAATCTTGTTCCCTTAAACGCGAGTCACAAGAGAGCAGAAATACCTTTCGTACAAAACACTCACCCAAAGTTTAGGAGAATGTCGCCCCACCTCACCCGGCATTAGCGCAGGTACAACGGAGCCCCGCTCTGTGTAAACAAACATAGGCAAACAAAAAGGAGGGGTAAGAGGAAGCACAATTAGGCTGAGATAAGCAACTAGGTATTTTGTTCTTGTCCCTAGCAATACGTTTCTTGACATGAGCCACATAGATTGACTATTGTTGTATTGCTTGGGATGTTCCTATATCATGGTCATCTGCTCATACATTTCACGAAGCATGCACTAATTCAATCCAAGAGCCGCTTATAGTTATGCGCTGCAGACTCAAAGAGTGAGCAAACAAAAAGACACGTATAGACTATGTGCCGGTACGTGTCTGTTGGTAACACGATCTTTTTTTGGGACCGTGAACTGAAAGCGCTAGCTGTTTCCCAAATAGCTTACCTCTCCGTCGGTACTCCAGACATCCATCTGGGCTGTCTGTGGGAGGTACCGACGGGATAGGTCAGCCCGCTTTTACATGATCCGGTGTTTCTCTCGAGAGGTGGGCGCGGCGCTATGACGTAGCTGCGCCGCGCACAGACTCACGGATACTGTAGTTTCTATGCATCCGATCGGGCCGGCAAAGAAATACATACTGTGTACGTATGGTTATTCATGAGTCGCTGTCACTCTATGTGCAGAGCATCCTCTTTTGACTATGAATAATGAGGAACCTTTCGGAGCGGTAAAATAGGGCGTTCGTATGTCATCGCGCCAGGCCACTTGTTCCTGGGTCATGTAGTCCCTTGAGTGTTGCTATTACCGGACCACTTGTTTTAATACTTGTCCTGTCTCATTCTGGAAATGTAGAAACGATCCTTTGTTAGCAATTCCAATTGGTCTACATCACTTAGGACATCGACCAATC
Source organism: Lissotriton helveticus (assembly GCF_964261635.1). Lineage (NCBI taxonomy): Eukaryota > Metazoa > Chordata > Amphibia > Caudata > Salamandridae > Lissotriton > Lissotriton helveticus. Next base: position 1,417,762,338 of record NC_136068.1, on the reverse strand, counting down.
TGTTGCTAAATCTTTTATTCAACAAGGGATGAAGACTCCATTATAGCGACATCCAAGGAATATCTTCATTCAATCCTTGTTTGTCCGTCCGGAGTTTGTACACCCATTTCTGTTCACGCCGAAATAGAAAACTTCTGATGTCAGTGATATGGGTGGGTATCATAGGCTGCTCTAACACAGTCCAATGCAAATCGGAAGGTGTATGTTTTGTCTGTAAAAAATGATTTGTGAGTCTGGTTGATTGTCTAGAGCACCTAATCGAACTCTTATGTTCTGAAATGCGTGTCTTAATCTTTCGAGTTGTCATGCCCACATATCTTTTGTTGCATGGGCAAGTGATTAAGTACACTAAGTTGGAGCTATTACAATTAGTAAATCCCTGCTGTTCCCAGGGACGATCAGTCCCTACATCAATCATCTGTGATTTGGTAGTATTCGGACACGCTGCACAATTTCCACAGGGATGGTGTCCCGTGGCCGCAGGCATGTCCCACAGTGTGCCCAATGCTCGTGGTAGTTCTCCTTTAGGGCGAGTATGGACTAATTTGTCTTTCAAGTTTTGACCTCTTTTGAAAGCGAACAGTGGAGCTGATATGGAGTCATTTCCAGTATTCAGAATGCTCCAATGCTTCTTCACTATTCTCTGAATTTGGTTAGACTGTGTGGTAAACGTGCTCACAAAGGTAACCCGATCTTGTTGGGGTTTCGGTGGCATAATCTCCTAATAGCCCTTCACGGTTATTGTTGGAGGCTCTCTTTTTTGATCTGCGAACTAGATGTTTCAGATATTCTTTTTGTAAGAGATCTTTTTCTAGGCCTCCTGCATGGTGTTCAAACCGGTTTCTGGTAGAACAGTTTCTCTGAATGCGCAAAAATTGCCCGTACGGCAAGTTGTCGCAAAGAGATTTGGGGTGACAACTGTGGTAATTCAATAAAGAATTTTGGGACATCGGTTTGCGGAATAATTCAGACGCCAAACCAGTCGATGTGGGTGTGATAAGAATATCGAGAAATGCCAGCTGTGATCTGCTATGTTCCATTGTGAACCGCAGGAAGCGATTTCTATCATTCAGCCACTCATGGAATTTACTGAGTTCAGCTTCACTGCCCCTCCAGATCACTAGAATATCATCTATATATCGCTTCCACAGACGCACATTGTCTGTGAAAGGATTGGTGTTAGAAAAGATATGATCTATTTCAAATCTATGGACATATAGATTTGCTAGGGACGGAGCAAAAACGCTGCCCATACTTATCCCGCTCACTTGAAGGTAAAGTGAATCTTCATACTGAATTTTTTTTTCAGTCATGGCTATGTTGGCCAAAGTCATTATTAATCTTACTGGGGTGATTGAATCCAGGTCTCTTTCTGTTAGAAGAGCCTCTACTACTTCTAATGTTTCTAACTGTGGAATAGAGGTATACAAACTCTCCACATCAAATGATACCAAGATATCCGTTCTACTATCGTATTCGATATCAGGAAGAAGTCTCAATACATCTTTGGTATCTTTGAGGTAGGTCGGCATTTCACTCACCATTGGTTTCAAAAAAACATCAACAAAGGTTGATAATGGCTCTAGTAAAGAACCGATCCCTGAAATAATAGGGCGACCTGGAGGCGGACGTTGGGGTTTATGTATTTTGGGTAGATGGTAGAAATAGGGAACTCTGGGATTCGCTGTGCACATATATTGCCCTTCTTTTGCTGTTATCCAACCCTCACTGAGGGCTTCCTCCACAATCTGACCTATTTGTCTAGTCAGTCTATCAGTGGGGTCTGAAGTTAGTTTTTTATATGCCCTGGTGTCATCTAGTTGGCGAAGACACTCTCGCCGGTAGGCCTCAGAGTCAAGTAGCACAATCGCCCCGCCTTTATCCGCCGGTTTAATAACCACGGATCGATTGTTAGCCAAATCGGTCACAGCATCTTGTTCCCTTCGCGAGAGATTGTGGAAAGGTCTGTGCTCTTCACAAAAAAGTTCTTTTAAATCATGGTCCATAGCTTCTTCAAAAGTAAGTACTTTTGCTGGGAGTCCTATTGTAGTGGGGTTGAAAGTTGATGGTCTTTTAAGGCCGGTATTGACAACTCTTGTGATGGTTTGACCATGTGCTTGTTGTTTGTGGGCAAAAAGATAATGAAGTCTTATTTTTCTATAAAACTTGCCCATTTCAATCTGAGTGACGAACGGGTCACTTCTGTTAGTGGAGACGAAACCCAAGCCTTTATTTAAAACTTGTTTCTCCATCTCAGTCAATTGGTGGGAACTGAGATTAATCACAATGTTGGACCGGTCGAAGTCCCCGCTTGATCCTGTCCGAGGACTTTCCCACTCCTTAGTCCCATTGTCTGAGGGGGTAAATTCCAGCGCACTTGGCCTTGTTGTGCCGTCCGTTGGCGGCCTCGTGCCCTCCGGCCAGACCCTAAAAAAGGCTGCTGATTGTAGGCTTGAAAGGATTGGTGTGGATCATACAGTCCCATCATGGGAGGGTAAGTAGGAGGTCCCCAGGGGGATGGTTGCCACCAGGGAGGGGGGCCAGGTGGTGGCCCGAACTGTTGACCATAGCCTCTCCAGTTCCTCCTGATGTTACCTCTACCTCTCTGTTTCATTGGAGTGCCTCCTTGATTCGATGTATCAGAATCGCTCGAGCCATTCTCAGAGCTAGAGGTGCCGTAGTTGGAACCTGCTTTCTGATTGTTTTTATTGTATACTGGTGGAGAATAGTCCTCACTCGTATACGGGTAGATCCTTGCCAAACTGAAATTTGCTAGATCTTTTTTGAACTTCTCTAGTTTGGTGAACAAGATGGAGTCCCGAAACTCCTTACTGGTTTTGTTCCCTTCATCTTGTTTCTTAGAGAATACTTTGCTAGAGGATAACGTCGCCTTAATCTGGCCTTCCAAGGTTTGAATCTCCACGAGAATATTGTCAGCTGTTTTTTTGGCCGTCTTGATAATCAACACCAACCAGTCGCGTGTACACCTCCACGCTATGAGGTACCAATCTCTTAAGAAGTCCTTATCATCCAGGAATAGACGTGGTGAGTTATTTACTATGAGCCCAGTGGGGGCGCAATTACCACGCAGATACTCTGCCATTATGGTTCCGTGCACACATACCCTTGCCTGATTCTTTTTTAGCACAAGGACTTTGGTCCACCCTTCGTCTGTATTGACCTGTGCCGCCGGTAAGAGATCTAAAATACTGGGATTCTCTGATTAGATGCTCTGTACTTCGTCCTCATCAAAGGCTAAGCCTAAATTGGTAGCCATAGTCTTAGAAAAATAGGATGCCTAGTGATGTGATATCTCAGCTGCTTAAGTGCCTCAACTTTAACCGGACCTGCCTATGTAATAAATTTAATGTATCTAGTAGTCATGAAATATCATGTACCAACGGTAAAAGTGAAGAAATAAGAAATAAGAAAGACCCGCAGCTAAGCGGCTGCTCTAACAACAATACTGACACAAGGGGGTCGGAGGGAGAGTTTAACGACTACAACGCTACGTCCCTCAAGACTGATGAAAACCAACTAATAAGTAGCATTTAGTCGAAACCTCAAAAGAGGAATGAATGAGTGTGTGTTAGCTGATAGCGAAATCGTTCATTGGGCACCCTAAATTCATTAGTAGTGTTCCCATCAGAGTTCCATCCTGTACCGCCCTACATCATTTGGGAATATAACTGATAGCACACAGGGAATGACCCAATGCACAATTTGGCACAACGTTGCCCTGTTGAAATTTGATAACCCAATGTAGTTAATTATTTGGTAGGTATCAGGAGGTAACTAGTAAGCAGTGCTAAATAGTGTAATAAACAAAATACATCAAAAAGAAGTGGTGTAGCTTAAAAAGGGGTAAAGGAAGGAAAATGTATTTAATGGAAACCTTCCGTTCCCGCTATTTAAAAACAGTGAAAAAGGTAGTGTCAACAAATAACTACCTTGACAGTTTTAATGGTCATGGTCGACATGTTTCTGCAGTTTTACCTTGGGCCCATAGGTCACCTACTGCTTCATCAGGACCTTCATTGCTGCTGCTTAGTTTAGTGCATAAACAAAAAGGGGAAGTGAAAATTAAATATCACCTTAAGTTCTCCTGGTTGGAAGACCACCGGATTTCACAATACAGCACACACATCAAAATATGAAGAGAAAAGAGAAGAAAGAGCTCATTAGCTAGTTCCTCACAAACAGCAAAGGTCATGAAAACTACCTCACTGAGGCTGCTAATTAATTAGGACAATCACCAATCTTGTTCCCTTAAACGCGAGTCACAAGAGAGCAGAAATACCTTTCGTACAAAACACTCACCCAAAGTTTAGGAGAATGTCGCCCCACCTCACCCGGCATTAGCGCAGGTACAACGGAGCCCCGCTCTGTGTAAACAAACATAGGCAAACAAAAAGGAGGGGTTAGAGGAAGCACAATTAGGCTGAGATAAGCCACTAGGTATTTTGTTCTTGTCCCTAGCAATACGTTTCTTGACATGAGCCACATAGATTGACTATTGTTGTATTGCTTGGGATGTTCCTATATCATGGTCATCTGCTCATACATTTCACGAAGCATGCACTAATTCAATCCAAGAGCCGCTTATAGTTATGCGCTGCAGACTCAAGGAGTGAGCAAACAAAAAGACACGTATAGACTATGTGCCGGTACGTGTCTGTTGGTAACACGATCTTTTTTTGGGACCGTGAACTGAAAGCGCTAGCTGTTTCCCAAATAGCTTACCTCTCCGTCGGTACTCCAGACGTCCATCTGGGCTGTCTGTGGGAGGTACCGACGGGATAGGTCAGCCCGCTTTTACATGATCCGGTGTTTCTCTCGAGAGGTGGGCGCGGCGCTATGACGTAGCTGCGCCGCGCACAGACTCACGGATACTGTAGTTTCTATGCATCCAATCGGGCCGGCAAAGAAATACATACTGTGTACGTATGGTTATTCATGAGTCGCTGTCACTCTATGTGCAGAGCATCCTCTTTTGACTATGAATAATGAGGAACCTTTCGGAGCGGTAAAATAGGGCGTTCGTATGTCATCGCGCCAGGCCACTTGTTCCTGGGTCATGTAGTCCCTTGAGTGTTGCTATTACCGGACCACTTGTTTTAATACTTGTCCTGTCTCATTCTGGAAATGTAGAAACGATCCTTTGTTAGCAATTCCAATTGGTCTACATCACTTAAGACATCGACCAATCTGTTGCTAATCTTTTATTCAACAAGGGATGAAGACGTCATTATAGCGACATCCAAGGAATATCTTCATTCAATCCTTGTTTGTCCGTCCGGAGTTTGTACACCCATTTCTGTTCACGCCGAAATAAAAAACTTCTGATGTCAGTGATATGGGTGGGTATCATAGGCTGCTCTAACACAGTCCAATGCAAATCGGAAGGTGTATGTTTTGTCTGTAAAAAATGATTTGTGAGTCTGGTTGATTGTCTAGAGCACCTAATCGAACTCTTATGTTCTGAAATGCGTGTCTTAATCTTTCGAGTTGTCATGCCCACATATCTTTTGTTGCATGGGCAAGTGATTAAGTACACTAAGTTGGAGCTATTACAATTAGTAAATCTCCGCTGTTCCCAGGGACGATCAGTCCCTATATCAATCATCTGTGATTTGGTAGTATTCGGACACGCTGCACAATTTCCACAGGGATGGTGTCCCGTGGCCGCAGGCATGTCCCACAGTGTGCCCAATCCTCGTGGTAGTTCTCCTTTAGGGCGAGTATGGACTAATTTGTCTTTCAATTTTGACCTCTTTTGAAAGCGAACAGTGGAGCTGATATGGAGTCATTTCCAGTATTCAGAATGCTCCAATGCTTCTTCACTATTCTCTGAATTTGGTTAGACTGTGTGGTAAACGTGCTCACAAAGGTAACCCGATCTTGTTGGGGTTTCGGTGGCATAATCTCTAATAGCCCTTCACGGTTATTGTTGGAGGCTCTCTTTTTTGATCTGCGAACTAGATGTTTCGGATATTCTTTTTGTAAGAGATCTTTTTCTAGGCCTCCTGCATGGTGTTCAAACCGGTTTCTGGTAGAACAGTTTCTCTGAATGCGCAAAAATTGCCCGTACGGCAAGTTGTCGCGAAGAGATTTGGGGTGACAACTGTGGTAATTCAATAAAGAATTTCGGGACATCGGTTTGCGGAATAATTCAGACGCCAAACCAGTCGATGTGGGTGTGATAAGAATATCGAGAAATGCCAGCTGTGATCTGCTATGTTCCATTGTGAACCGCAGGAAGCGATTTCTATCATTCAGCCACTCATGGAATTTACTGAGTTCAGCTTCACTGCCCCTCCAGATCACTAGAATATCATCTATATATCGCTTCCACAGACGCACATTGTCTGTGAAAGGATTGGTGTTAGAAAATATATGATCTATTTCAAATCTATGGACATGTAGATTTGCTAGGGACGGAGCAAAAACGCTGCCCATACTTATCCCGCTCACTTGAAGGTAAAGTGAATCTTCATACTGAAAAAAAAATTCAGTCATGGCTATGTTGGCCAAAGTCATTATTAATCTTACTGGGGTGATTGAATCCAGGTCTCTTTCTGTTAGAAGAGCCTCTACTACTTCTAATGTTTCTAACTGTGGAATAGAGGTATACAAACTCTCCACATCAAATGAAACCAAGATATCCGTTCTACTATCGTATTCGATATCAGGAAGAAGTCTCAATACATCTTTGGTATCTTTGAGGTAGGTCGGCATTTCACTCACCATTGGTTTCAAAAAAACATCAACAAAGGTTGATAATGGCTCAAGTAAAGAACCGATCCCTGAAATAATAGGGCGACCTGGAGGCGGACGTTGGGGTTTATGTATTTTGGGTAGATGGTAGAAATAGGGAACTCTGGGATTCGCTGTGCACAGATATTGCCCTTCTTTTGCTGTTATCCAACCCTCACTGAGGGCTTCCTCCACAATCTGACCTATTTGTCTAGTCAGTCTATCAGTGGGGTCTGAAGTTAGTTTTTTATATGCCCTGGTGTCATCTAGTTGGCGAAGACACTCTCGCCGGTAGGCCTCAGAGTCAAGTAGCACAATCGCCCCGCCTTTATCCGCCGGTTTAATAACCACGGATCGATTGTTAGCCAAATCGGTCACAGCATCTTGTTCCCTTCGCGAGAGATTGTGGAAAGGTCTGTGCTCTTCACGAAAAAGTTCTTTTAAATCATGGTCCACAGCTTCTTCAAAAGTAAGTACTTTTGCTGGGAGTCCTATTGTAGTGGGGTTGAAAGTTGATGGTCTTTTAAGGCCGGTATTGACAACTCTTGTGATGGTTTGACCATGTGCTTGTTGTTTGTGGGCAAAAAGATAATGAAGTCTTATTTTTCTATAAAACTTGCCCATTTCAATCTGAGTGACGAACGGGTCACTTCTGTTAGTGGAGACGAAACCCAAGCCTTTATTTAAAACTTGTTTCTCCATCTCAGTCAATTGGTGGGAACTGAGATTAATCACAATGTTGGACCGGTCGAAGTCCCCGCTTGATCCTGTCCGAGGACTTTCCCACTCCTTAGTCCCATTGTCTGGGGGGGTAAATTCCAGCGCACTTGGCCTTGTTGTGCCGTCCGTTGGCGGCCTCGTGCCCTCCGGCCAGACCCTAAAAAAGGCTGCTGATTGTAGGCTTGAAAGGATTGGTGTGGATCATACAGTCCCATCATGGGAGGGTAAGTAGGAGGTCCCCAGGGGGATGGTTGCCACCAGGGAGGGGGGCCAGGTGGTGGCCCGAACTGTTGGCCATAGCCTCTCCAGTTCCTCCTGATGTTACCTCTACCTCTCTGTTTCATTGGAGTGCCTCCTTGATTCGATGTATCAGAATCGCTCGAGCCATTCTCAGAGCTAGAGGTGCCGTAGTTGGAACCTGCTTTCTGATTGTTTTTATTGTATACTGGTGGAGAATAGTCCTCACTCGTATACGGGTAGATCCTTGCCAAACTGAAATTTGCTAGATCTTTTTTGAACTTCTCTAGTTTGGTGAACAAGATGGAGTCCCGAAACTCCTTACTGGTTTTGTTCCCTTCATCTTGTTTCTTAGAGAATACTTTGCTAGAGGATAACGTCGCCTTAATCTGGCCTTCCAAGGTTTGAATCTCCACGAGAATATTGTCAGCTGTTTTTTGGCCGTCTTGATAATCAACACTAACCAGTTGCGTGTACACCTCCACGCTATGAGGTACCAATCTCTTAAGAAGTCCTTATCATCCAGGAATAGACGTGGTGAGTTATTTACTATGAGCCCAGTGGGGGCGCAATTACCACGCAGATACTCTGCCATTATGGTTCCGTGCACACATACCCTTGCCTGATTCTTTTTTAGCACAAGGACTTTGGTCCACCCTTCGTCTGTATTGACCTGTGCCGCCGGTAAGAGATCTAAAATACTGGGATTCTCTGATAAGATGCTCTGTACTTCGTCCTCATCAAAGGCTAAGCCTAAATTGGTAGCCATAGTCTTAGAAAAATAGGATGCCTAGTGATGTGATATCTCAGCTGCTTAAGTGCCTCAACTTTAACCGGACCTGCCTATGTAATAAATTTAATGTATCTAGTAGTCATGAAATATCATGTACCAACGTTAAAAGTGAAGAAATAAGAAATAAGAAAGACCCGCAGCTAAGCGGCTGCTCTAACAACAATACTGACACAAGGGGGTCGGAGGGAGAGTTTAACGACTACAACGCTACGTCCCTCAAGACTGATGAAAACCAACTAATAAGTAGCATTTAGTCGAAACCTCAAAAGAGGAATGAATGAGTGTGTGTTAGCTGATAGCGAAATCGTTCATTGGGCACCCTAAATTCATTAGTAGTGTTCCCATCAGAGTTCCATCCTGTACCGCCCTACATCATTTGGGAATATAACTGATAGCACACAGGGAATGACCCAATGCACAATTTGGCACAACGTTGCCCTGTTGAAATTTGATAACCCAATGTAGTTAATTATTTGGTAGGTATCAGGAGGTAACTAGTAAGCAGTGCTAAATAGTGTAATAAACAAAATACATCAAAAAGAAGTGGTGTAGCTTAAAAAGGGGTAAAGGAAGGAAAATGTATTTAATGGAAACCTTCCGTTCCCGCTATTTAAAAACAGTGAAAAAGGTAGTGTCAACAAATAACTACCTTGACAGTTTTAATGGTCATGGTCGACATGTTTCTGCAGTTTTACCTTGGGCCCATAGGTCATCTACTGCTTCATCAGGACCTTCATTGCTGCTGCTTAGTTTAGTGCATAAACAAAAAGGGGAAGTGAAAATTAAATATCACCTTAAGTTCTCCTGGTTGGAAGACCACCGGATTTCACAATACAGCACACACACCAAAATATGAAGAGAAAAGAGAAGAAAGAGCTCATTAGCTAGTTCCTCACAAACAGCAAAGGTCATGAAAAGTACCTCACTGAGGCTGCTAATTAATTAGGACAATCACCAATCTTGTTCCCTTAAACGCGAGTCACAAGAGAGCAGAAATACCTTTCGTACAAAACACTCACCCAAAGTTTAGGAGAATGTCGCCCCACCTCACCCGGCATTAGCGCAGGTACAACGGAGCCCCGCTCTGTGTAAACAAACATAGGCAAACAAAAAGGAGGGGTTAGAGGAAGCACAATTAGGCTGAGATAAGCCACTAGGTATTTTGTTCTTGTCCCTAGCAATACGTCGTTTCTTGACATGAGCCACATAGATTGACTATTGTTGTATTGCTTGGGATGTTCCTATATCATGGTCATCTGCTCATACATTTCACGAAGCATGCACTAATTCAATCCAAGAGCCGCTTATAGTTATGCGCTGCAGACTCAAAGAGTGAGCAAACAAAAAGACACGTATAGACTATGTGCCGGTACGTGTCTGTTGGTAACACAATCTTTTTTTGGGACCGTGAACTGAAAGCGCTAGCTGTTTCACAAATAGCTTACCTCTCCGTCGGTACTCCAGACGTCCATCTGGGCTGTCTGTGGGAGGTACAGACGGGATAGGTCAGCCCGCTTTTACATGATCCGGTGTTTCTCTCGAGAGGTGGGCGCGGCGCTATGACGTAGCTGCGCCGCGCACAGACTCACGGATACTGTAGTTTCTATGCATCCGATCGGGCCGGCAAAGAAATACATACTGTGTACGTATGGTTATTCATGAGTCGCTGTCACTCTATGTGCAGAGCATCCTCTTTTGACTATGAATAATGAGGAACCTTTCGGAGCGGTAAAATAGGGCGTTCGTATGTCATCGCGCCAGGCCACTTGTTCCTGGGTCATGTAGTCCCTTGAGTGTTGCTATTACCGGACCACTTGTTTTAATACTTGTCCTGTCTCATTCTGGAAATGTAGAAACGATCCTTTGTTAGCAATTCCAATTGGTCTACATCACTTAAGACATCGACCAATCTGTTGCTAAATCTTTTATTCAACAAGGGATGAAGACTTCATTATAGCGACATCCAAGGAATATCTTCATTCAATCCTTGTTTGTCCGTCCGGAGTTTGTACACCCATTTCTGTTCACGCCGAAATAAAAAACTTCTGATGTCAGTGATATGGGTGGGTATCATAGGCTGCTCTAACACAGTCCAATGCAAATCGGAAGGTGTATGTTTTGTCTGTAAAAAATGATTTGTGAGTCTGGTTGATTGTCTAGAGCACCTAATCGAACTCTTATGTTCTGAAATGCGTGTCTTAATCTTTCGAGTTGTCATGCCCACATATCTTTTGTTGCATGGGCAAGTGATTAAGTACACTAAGTTGGAGCTATTACAACTAGTAAATCTCCGCTGTTCCCAGGGACGATCAGTCCCTATATCAATCATCTGTGATTTGGTAGTATTCGGACACGCTGCACAATTTCCACAGGGATGGTGTCCCGTGGCCGCAGGCATGTCCCACAGTGTGCCCAATGCTCATGGTAGTTCTCCTTTAGGGCGAGTATGGACTAATTTGTCTTTCAAGTTTTGACCTCTTTTGAAAGCGAACAGTGGAGCTGATATGGAGTCATTTCCAGTATTCAGAATGCTCCAATGCTTCTTCACTATTCTCTGAATTTGGTTAGACTGTGTGGTAAAAGATCTCTTACAAAAAGAATATCCGAAACATCTAGTTCGCAGATCAAAAAAGAGAGCCTCCAACAATAACCGTGAAGGGCTATTAGAGATTATGCCACCGAAACCCCAACAAGATCGGGTTACCTTTGTGAGCACGTTTACCACACAGTCTAACCAAATTCAGAGAATAGTGAAGAAGCATTGGAGCATTCTGAATACTGGAAATGACTCCATATCAGCTCCACTGTTCGCTTTCAAAAGAGGTCAAAACTTGAAAGACAAATTAGTCCATACTCGCCCTAAAGGAGAACTACCACGAGCATTGGGCACACTGTGGGACATGCCTGCGGCCACGGGACACCATCCCTGTGGAAATTGTGCAGCGTGTCCGAATACTACCAAATCACAGATGATTGATATAGGGACTGCTCGTCCCTGGGAACAGCGGAGATTTACTAATTGTAATAGCTCCAACTTAGTGTACTTAATCACTTGCCCATGCAACAAAAGATATGTGGGCATGACAACTCGAAAGATTAAGACACGCATTTCAGAACATAAGAGTTCGATTAGGTGCTCTAGACAATCAACCAGACTCACAAATCATTTTTTACAGACAAAACATACACCTTCCGATTTGCATTGGACTGTGTTAGAGCAGCCTATGATACCCACCCATATCACTGACATCAGAAGTTTTTTATTTCGGCGTGAACAGAAATGGGTGTACAAACTCCGGACGGACAAACAAGGATTGAATGAAGATATTCCTTGGATGTCGCTATAATGAAGTCTTCATCCCTTGTTGAATAAAAGATTTAGCAACAGATTGGTCGATGTCTTAAGTGATGTAGACCAATTGGAATTGCTAACAAAGGATCATTTCTACATTTCCAGAATGAGACAGGACAAGTATTAAAACAAGTGGTCCGGTAATAGCAACACTCAAGGGACTACATGACCCAGGAACAAGTGGCCTGGCGCGATGACATACGAACGCCCTATTTTACCGCTCCGAAAGGTTCCTCATTATTCATAGTCAAAAGAGGATGCTCTGCACATAGAGTGACAGCGACTCATGAATAACCATACGTACACAGTATGTATTTCTTTGCCGGCCCGATCGGATGCATAGAAACTACAGTATCCGTGAGTCTGTGCGCGGCGCAGCTACGTCATAGCGCCGCGCCCACCTCTCGAGAGAAACACCGGATCATGTAAAAGCGGGCTGACCTATCCCGTCTGTACCTCCCACAGACAGCCCAGATGGACGTCTGGAGTACCGACGGAGAGGTAAGCTATTTGTGAAACAGCTAGCGCTTTCAGTTCACGGTCCCAAAAAAAGATTGTGTTACCAACAGACACGTACCGGCACATAGTCTATACGTGTCTTTTTGTTTGCTCACTCTTTGAGTCTGCAGCGCATAACTATAAGCGGCTCTTGGATTGAATTAGTGCATGCTTCGTGAAATGTATGAGCAGATGACCATGATATAGCAACATCCCAAGCAATACAACAATAGTCAATCTATGTGGCTCATGTCAAGAAACGTATTGCTATGGACAAGAACAAAATACCTAGTGGCTTATCTCAGCCTAATTGTGCTTCCTCTAACCCCTCCTTTTTGTTTGCCTACGTTTGTTTACACAGAGCGGGGCTCCGTTGTACCTGCGCTAATGCCGGGTGAGGTGGGGCGACATTCTCCTAAACTTTGGGTGAGTGTTTTGTACGAAAGGTATTTCTGCTCTCTTGTGACTCGCGTTTAAGGGAACAAGATTGGTGCTTGTCCTAATTAATTAGCAGCCTCAGTGAGGTACTTTTCATGACCTTTGCTGTTTGTGAGGAACTAGCTAATGAGCTCTTTCTTCTCTTTTCTCTTCATATTTTGGTGTGTGTGCTGTATTGTGAAATCCGGTGGTCTTCCAACCAGGAGAACTTAAGGTGATATTTAATTTTCACTTCCCCTTTTTGTTTATGCACTAAACTAAGCAGCAGCAATGAAGGTCCTGATGAAGCAGTAGATGACCTATGGGCCCAAGGTAAAACTGCAGAAACATGTCGACCATGACCATTAAAACTGTCAAGGTAGTTATTTGTTGACACTACCTTTTTCACTGTTTTTAAATAGCGGGAACGGAAGGTTTCCATTAAATACATTTTCCTTCCTTTACCCCTTTTTAAGCTACACCACTTCTTTTTGATGTATTTTGTTTATTACACTATTTAGCACTGCTTACTAGTTACCTCCTGATACCTACCAAATAATTAACTACATTGGGTTATCAAATTTCAACAGGGCAACGTTGTGGCAAATTGTGCATTGGGTCATTCCCTGTGTGCTATCAGTTATATTCCCAAATGATGTAGGGCGGTACAGGATGGAACTCTGATGGTAACACTACTAATGAATTTAGGGTGCCCAATGAACGAATTCGCTATCAGCTAACACACACTCATTCATTCCTCTTTTGAGGTTTCGACTAAATGCTACTTATTAGTTGGTTTTCACTAAAATCCCATAGAAAATAATGTTAGATTAAACTAAATTATTTAAAATAGTTAACAATATAAATTAGACCTACAATGTGTTGGCGAAAGAGCTCCCACACAAACTGATTGTTTCTCCTCGCAGGGTCAAAGAAATCTTTCCTCTGCAGGTATCTAGCAGATCACTGGCTGCTAGCTTGGCAGAGCAAAATGGCTACTCACCAGCAATGCATATGGAAAGTGTAAGGGTGACAACAATTCAAATAAGGAAAGTAGGTACGAGAATAACTCAAAAATCCAAATCCATTTATAATGTAAAAAGTACAAACATTTTAAGCAAAAACCACAAAAACACGAAAATGATAACGAATAAGTTCAAGCATTAGCAGTGGGAGCATTGGAAACCAGTGGCGTAACATAACTCGATGGGGGGTCCATGCAAAGTACATGCAGGGGGCCCACCACGCTCTGGACCCAGCCTGCAGCTATCTGTTCAGGGGCCTGCCAGTGCAAGAGGGGGCCACAGGAGCTCGGCCCCCGCCCAGCAGGGGCTTTTGTTACAACACTACTGGAAACAAGGCCTCAACAGGAGTGCATGTAACAAGCTCAGTCTAGGTGGGCACAGTTTGCAAGGGATCTTCAAAGACTTCACAGCTCGTCCAAAAGTCCATCCCACCCGTCACAAGGTCAAGAATGCAGAGAGTCTTATATGTAGTTTACATGAGAGGCATAGCACAAGGACAATGCCAAGTTTACCCCTTTATTAATTGATCTTCAGGTTAGCGAAGCAGAAAGATGGAAGGCTTATTCATGGAGGAGGTATAGAGTTAGAAACGTATGTACAAAGTGTAGCTCTAGTGCCAGCAATAAATCAATTTGTAATTAGTGGTCTGTATTAAAAATAGTGTGAGAAGCTGGCCTGGTATATGATGTACACTAATGTGAGTGGACACATTGCACCAGTCCAGACAACCTTATGGTGATTTAGGAGGTCTTAGACAACCATAGAAAGCTCTTTAAGTGGTAGCTGTGGAGAGCAGCCTTCAGACTTAGTCCAGAAGGAGTGTAAAGCAGCTTGTTTTACCAGAACACACTCGTATATGTATTGAATAAGTGGTAAAGAACCACACAAGGTATTTATAAAAAATATGTATTTATTATATAATACTCTCTAACACGTATATATATCTCCTACCTGGAGATATGCACAATGCGCACAATGCTTTGCATAGAAATCACAGTAAATAGCACAAAATACACAGTGGACCCCAGGGATGGTTAGAACCATATACTAAGAAAGTGGTCTAAGAACGACGTCGACGACTCGAGTCAAGACATTGTCGAGAGGACATAGTAGTGCTGGGAACCCAAGGAACCACCTGAGGCGAGTGATTAAGAATCCTACAGAGCACATGTGCAGTGTGGGAACACGACTGCGTGCCCCATACAAGTCTACGTGTAACTTGTGGTTGGATTTTTAAAGATTAAGGACCCTTCCCATTGGACCCTGAAGACAAATGGTGGGAGAGCCACCCCACCCGTGTATACTCTAGTACCCTCATTATCTACACCAGGGAAGCCGGGTGCATAGGTGTGAAGTAGTGTCGGAAACTTCAGTCGAACCCAATGGATGACTTCAGGAAAGTCAATCAAATGCAAGCAAGGTCCCACAAAACAAACGGACTGCCCTAAGTAGTCTGATTTCTAGATCTATTCGTAAAAAGTGTCTAGGATTCTATCATTGACCCGTATTTGCTAATACTAGGTACGGAAAAGGTGAAAGATGCTTGTGTTGCTGGAGTAAAAACAATGTCAAAAATCTTTTAACAATGAGACAAATCACATATTGCAAAGAGTTTGTTTAAAAAAGAAGTACATGTGTTTTATTTCATACAGCTGTATATATGGTTAACATATCCTTTATACATTTAAAATCATGTCAGCACTAGATGACATCAAATATTGGTGAATACATAAAATATAAAATCAAAAATAAAAGTCAAGAATCAAGAAACAGATGTTAACGCAGCGTTTCGGTTTTTGAGATAAAAGCACATTCCTCAGGACAGATTCTAAATTAAGAAACACACAGTTACCAATCAATAAACAGAAATAATAATAGACAATTGTTTACACAGCGAAAAACCACATGGTCATACAATGGTCAAAATTAACTATAACAACTCTCTTTGTCTTAGTATTTAATTATTCCTTTATTAAATGTAACAGGCAATAACTCCAGTCAACACAGCGTCATACGGCCTCCATGGATCTCCCTCTACCTCCTATGTCTAAACTTACAACTATAATTCTAGAAGTCAAAAATGCTAGCATCTATTCTGGACATAAGATCAAATCTAAAAAATCATTTTATTTTAGGGTATAAAGTTGATGTTGCATCCCTCGAATGTTTAAAAGCAAGATTTCATATATTCCGTTCTTACGGATTATTGAGGCCTCAGGATCCCAAAATAGATGTGTAGGCGTCCTAACTTTTAATTGTTGTAGGCACGTGTTCCTGTATGGGAACTGTCAATAGAGGCAATACCATTTTCATTAATTACGATACTGGTTTGCCCATAGTTCTACTCTTTACTTGCAATAAGGTTAAAAAACCACAATGTACCTTAGACAATAATGCATAGGTTTTACCACTGTCCAGGGGAGCCACCGATATAAGGTTTGTTGGTCTCAACAGTAATTCTGGAAGAAGTAATCAAGAGATAAGAGTCTGTGTTGTCACTCTACTCGTCTATGTGACAACACAGACTCTTATCTCTTGATTACTTCTTCCAGATTATTGTGATAATAATTATAGAACCAAGAACTCACCAGATATGTGATAAGACAGGAAATCGCTGTAGCCGTAGACCGTTCTCCACTTCATCTAACTAGCATATAAAACGTGGGGGTTGTCCTCCCGTGTTTGTGTGATATTAGACCCACTCTGTGTAAAAAATGATGTCACTATTACTCCTACATTTACGGGTGTCCAATGAATCTGTCTGTAGAAACAGTGTGACGTACTCCTACAGTCTACTAAGTTGCTCATGTTCAAATGAACTAATGACTTCAGGAAAGTGCCGCTGCTGAAGGAGAAGAAAGTGTCCACTAGAATCCGAAGGTGGATTCTAGTTGAGAGGTACCTGCAAGCAGATGGGACAGAGTCTATGCCACTCAGGAGTGACCAGGAGATCTGGAACACAAATGTCCATTGATATTAGGAGTTGCAGGACAGTTGACGAGGACCTTGACTCTGCAGCTATGACAATCAGGCGATGCTCAGGAGCCATGCATGACCTGCCCCACGTTAGATGTCGATTGCTATGGGGTAGGTGTCCGGCAGGAGCACCAAAGAGCATTGGAAAATGCAACCCACGCCGAAGTCAAAGAAGGTGCAATGAATGTCGGGATCAGCAGGTGCAGGGGACTCACCACAAGCAGGAGAGTCAGGGAAGGCCCCGAGCAATCAGGGGGGCCAAACAGGAGTAAAGGTGACTCTCAAATGGACCCACAAGTCGGACGCACTGGAGTCGCGAGAGGACCTCAAGAGGCTAACCAAAAGATGCAGGTCACAATGCACACGATGTGGTGTGGCCAAAGATTCTGGTCTCTGGGGATGCTCGAGGATGGGGCTACTTGGAGCCCGAAGATCTTCTTGTAAGGAAGCCACCAAACCTTTGCAACTGTAAGTTGAGTAAGTGCACATGGGTTCGGTTTTTGCAGCCCTCATGAGGGATACTGGCCTCAAACTTGGTGAGATGGCAGGGCGGGCCTAGGGAGCTGTGAAAACCCACTACTTGTGTTGCAGAAACTTTTGGAGTCCGGAGTAGTTCAGGATCAGCAGACCGGTCGACTTAGTTGCAGGGTTTGCAAACACAGGGAAGTGACTCCTTCACTTCAAGGGAGATTCCTTCAGGTGTCTTTGATGTCCACAGGCCTTGGAAGGTTCCTGTATGGTGCACAGGCACAGACAACGCATCAGACTGGAAGGGAGACGAAGTCGACCCCAAACAAAGTCCAGCGAAGTCTAGAGTGCCCAGACGCTAGAAGAAGAAGTGGTGTCTGATTTGAATATTATCCCATGACAAATCTAGGGACCTATCCACAGGTGAGCCCTTAAGAACCCTTAGGAAAGGGTTGGGATGATTCAGGGGACCCTCCCAGGGGAAGGCCTGGACAGGGAAAGGTTACTCCCATGTCCTTAGTCCAGTTTCGCGCCAATGGCTCCAAGGACTGGTTTGAAATGCACCAAATGTGCCCCACATGCATACTGAGTGGCGCTTGCAAGTGCACCCACCCTGCCCCAATACACTGAATCCTGTCTGGGAGGTGATCACACCTCCCTGTGACAGGATGCCTATTGTTCTGCCTTCCCCTGCTCGAGCTTGGCTCAGCAGCAGGAGAGTAGAATTGTGTCTCTGGTTGGCAGCAACCATTTTGTGCTGTCCGGGTCTGGTAGACTGGTAACGGGGACATGAAGAGCCTAACAGAGGGCTCTTCCAGTGCTTAGAAACATACCTCTCACACCGTTTATGGTGAGGGGGTATTATTCCAACATGTTTGATTACCAAACATGATAGGATTCATTACAGCCAGTTTCAAGATGGTTATTGCGCAATTACGTGGTGCCCCTCTATATGGCTGCTTCACTTACAACCTGGGAGAATGGACTCCGTAGGCTGCTGGGGTGTCCTGCTTATGCAGGGGCACCCTCTCACTTAGAACAAAGCAACCTGCCTTCCAGATTGCAAAGGCCTGCTATAAGGGTGACTTATAGGTTTTAAGTGCAGTGACCTTAGATTTAGCAAACCTATATCTTTAGTAAGTGGTGCTAGCACCATCTTACACAGGCTGCAATGGCTCGCCTTTCATTCAATTTTGAATGGTCCCCCACGGGTGGCATAATGCATGCTTCAGCCCATGAGGGACCTCTGGGTGACCTATGCCCTAGGTACCTTAGTACCATAAACTATGGACTTATATGGGTACCTCAGTATCCAATCTGGGATGTACCTACATTTTGAACATAACAATTTAAGGGAGAAAGCAGGGAGACCGGGGTCCTGATTAGCAGGATTCCAGTCAGACTAGTCAAAAACAGCTTAGCAGCAGGCAAAAGGTGGGTGTAACTATGTAGAAGGATCCTACCTTCCTACAAATAGGAATTGGTTTTATTCAGATAACAGCACAAGACTATGCACCCACTGTCACAGTTCAGGGCAATCATCAATCTGGCTACTGTTAGTGGTTGAATCCCAATGCTGCACTAGGGTGTCTGTCTCTGTGTCACAGTCTCTCCTGCAATGTATGCAGTGCTAGCACTGGTATACAGTACACTAGAACTTATAGTCCAATGCTGTCCAGCTGCCAGTTAGAACCCAACTTTAACTTTAGCTCCCTGGAAGGCTAGACTACTCCCATGCCATTTCTATCATTGAGTTTCATATTTCAAAGGTTAACCATCTTTTGAATGTTTTTCTCCACTTTTTGTCCTGTGTGCATCTCAGTGTTCTTGTAGGGCAGCTGGCTCTGTTAAATATTCTCTGTGCACCTTTGGTCTAGCTGTCAGTGCTGTCAAGCAAAATTCAAAGTGTTTTTGCTGTGGATGAGGGATGGTTGCAAGTTACAGATACTTCAAGCGATATTGGAGTCAATGACATTCACCAAGTAGATTATGTAGCTCCAATGTAAAAAGTTCCACTCAAAATGGAAACTGGGAGCTCACTCACTGTGGATCTCAAGCCGTATCATTTACAAACTGCATTTCACAGGAGTTCAAGGGTGCATAATTACTAGAGTCCGGTACTTGTAAACAAAAGTCCCTTAGCAGATACGATGTTGGTGCATTTCTAGATCACAGCTTATCTTAACATGAGTTCATGGAGGCGTTATTACCATTCACTTCAGAACATTTTGTAATGAGAATCATCATACCTACACCAAGAGATTGACATCAAGGCTCTCAAGAGACAATGTCCTGTGGCTCACTACTAGATCTGGGAGAGGGAGAATTCAGCTCACCAGAGTTCTGTACATCACAGCTTCAACCCACACACCTCACTCATTGCATTGTGCTTCTCGTACAGCATCTCATCCCCTTTGAGCAATTGAATTGTGGATCACTCTACCAGTAGCGATGCATCGATTATCTCTTTTCAATGATAACTCCTTCCTTCATGCCTCCATCTTTTTCTTTAAACAAGATCGCAAAAGGACAGCAGGTCACGGCCAGACCAGAGATGAGGCTGGTTGCCAATCTAGAATTGGTATGGATCTTTTATACCATAAATATTGCCTCTGGGTTCCTTACATAATCAATATTTTGTGAGCATGATAAAGCAAATGAGTCTAGAACAATACCTGTGATTATAGTAAACAGTTCTTTTGCCCTAGGATGAAAATGACCATGACTTTTAAACAGAGTTTGTTCATACTGTTACGTAGGTCATATGTAGGGACTTTTCTAAGAATCCTTATGCATAATAAATGAGGCTGGCTTCAAGGAAACAGATCGACATTTATTCAGCACATAACTGGGTAAAAGGTCAGTGCTTAGAACCGTTATGCAGAGCAAGGTACAACAAATGTAAGTAAAAGGCTGTATAGCTACCTAGGCCTAGATTGAGGTACATTGGGGTTCATAACACTCTGGAATTCACTAGTCCGCAAAAACCCTGGTCACTGATCTGGGGTGATAAAACTGCGTATTTTGACTCAATTATTAGACTAATAAATGTATTCCCCTGCCTAGTCTGTTGTGAGTTGTCTGGTTTCAAGTTTCACCACACACCTAGCTACTCAGCAACAGGTTATTGTTCTGTATATTTTTGAAGGCAGGAGGGTGGAGCTAGATTTTCCCTGACAGGAGCTTGCAAGACAAATGGCACAAAAGGAGCCGGCATTAGCCCTACGAGTAACCTTTACCCGACGTCTAAACCTGTCTGTAATTGTAATTTAAAAGTACTTCTTTCTTTGCAATGGAACTTTGATGTAGTGAATTAGCAGTAGTATGGCTATACTGTACAGCATATAATTGTATTTGTTTTATTCCAGTGGCTGGTTAAAATATAAAAGCATTTAATCTCTCAAACTAGATCTGCAATTAAAATATTAAACTGATTCAAATATAAAAGCATTCAATCTCTCAAACTAGATCTACAATTAAAATAATAAAAGTTTTGATGCTAAACATGAATTACATATGTTATGTATATATTAAATCGAAATCTCTGTACTCGTACTGCAGAAAAATACCCACACCAGAATTTCAACGCAATGTATTTTAATCAGCGAAAGATGAAAATCCTATGCGTTTCAGTCTGATTGCCGTGTTGCATGTAATATGTTTAGAAATCTTCTGAGCCACTCCTGTAGGAATTGTGTATTGGAGAACATTCTTACTAAATTTACTCACCTTTTGAGGTGTAGAAGTCATAAAATCAAACTCCGTGGTTAATGTTAAATCATTACAACTCAATATGTCACTGAGGTGGGGTCACTTTTCCTAAAGGTAATCTTTGGTAAATTGAAAATGTTTGACCCAATAACAGGATCTGATTTAAGGATCCTCCACTTTTTACATAAATATCCTTCATCAATCCTGCATTGTTATTGAAAGCAATGATGTCTTATTGCCGTTAGACAATCCAGGACATCTTGCAGACCCTAGTGCAGAGCAGAAGTAGAACAGCTTACTTAGACTGGTAAAACCTGGTGTCTCTGTTTTCTCTCTTATCTCGTATCCTTTTCTCCATTTCTACCACTTCCCCTCATAAACTTGGTGGAATCGGCGAGAGACTGCATTACTCCTGCTGTATGTCAAGTACAGGCTCGTTCTGTCTGACAGCACCATGGGCATATTATTTCTTATTCTTTCTCTGGGACGTGAAGGTCTACTTACTCCAGTAGCCATCAAGGTGGGCCTGAGAATATGAGATGCCTTTTTGGTGACGGACAAAATTGCAACATTTGGTTTAGTGAAAATGTCATGAAAATAAATTAAAAATGTAAGTGAAAATATAAAGCAAGGGCTTACTTCATGTTTACGTGAGATACCTGTGGTGAGTAAATGTTTCCCACAAGATATTTTTCGCTTGAACCATCTTCCCATAGAATTAAACTCTGCAAACCTTCGATGCAGTGACTTCCACAAGCATTTCATGTCTTTTGCGTAATACAACAGCCACACATTTTGCAGCTGAATAATAATCTTGCACTGACCTAATATTTATATAACACAAATTTGGGTATAAATATGCCAGCATCTTCATTCTATAAGTCGGTCAAGCACTGAGTGCTATGCCAGCTTCATAAGACTATTAATTGTATGTTAAACGTGTTGATTTTGTTCCATTTCCTAAGTAGCAATAGGCTTGCAGTAAATGATTCCTGTGGTAAGGGAGCATAATGCAATCAACGGGAATGGGGAATCTTAAGGGAGACACTTCACAAAGAAATAAACACCAACGACAGTGTTTTCTTCCTACTGTGTACATTTTTAGTCCAGTAATGTCAGCATCATGAAGGGTAAATTGGTAAGCTAATAGTATATGGTAGAGGCAATAGTAAGCTCATACATTTCCAAGGTTACCTCAGCCATTCTCATCGCCAATACCAGGTGCACAAATATAAACACATTAGTTCAAATGCAAGCAACCCTTCATCCCCTTACCTTGCACACCCCTGAGAGCAATTTCACCAAATTAAGGATACAGTAAACTCTTGTGCCCTGGCTCTGAATTTGAGCCTGTGGCATGTCTCTTTTGGCCAGGAACACAAGTACAAGGTCCCAAATGTCTCTGAGGATTAATACTGGGGATTGTAGTGTGGCATTTAGCTCACTGTTATCGTTCCATACGTGAGGTCTGTAAAACACTCAGCGGAATTCGAAATAGGTGTTCTGCTTCACTAGAAATCTACTCTTCTAGTCATCAACAGGTAAAGGGCTGCATGTTTGAGTAGTGAGATGGGAAGCTCCCAAAGATAGCTCAGCAAAACCATTAGCGGAGTACGCTGTGTCTCAATTTCGAGCATCATTGACAAGCCACAGAAGTTCGATGCCCTAGAGTTCTTTTCCAAGCCAGATGCAAAAAATCTACATCTGTAGCACCACAACGAATACATCTTGCACATGAGAACAATCCTGTATACATTAGACATTTCGGTGTGTGGTAAATTCTGTTTAAGAATCTATAATGTATTGCTCTGTTTCTGCTATTAAGAGAAACCTCATCAGTTTGCACACAACAGTATGTGCATTGGCCATTGATCACGAGTGATTTGCACTACCACATCTGTATCCCATTTATCTGCAACTCTGGGAGACCTGCCCATGCTTGTTCAATGGGTCATGTTGTATAGTCAAGAAACCAGTTTTCTGGGGGCTATGGGAGAGTTCTTGTGGCAATACATAATTTCTTGCCTTCAAAGTTGTCCTGAGTCTAAAATGCTTGAATGTGTTGAGTGGAAGGAACAAATTCACTTTATTATCACCACATAAGAAAATGATCAAATTAAGTGAGCCTAAACTGACCATTGGAGTTATATAACCCCACACAACAAAGGAAATATTAATAAAAACAGTTTAAAATGAGTGACACTAAATTCTGTATCAAAAGGAATTATAGAATTATAGAGCTACAGGTGTACAAATCTCAATGTATAGGTTAATACTCACTGTGGACAATCCACAGAAGAGCTCTGTAATTTTCACATTCTGCCCACTTCATCAGTATTAAATACTATGTCATAAAATGTGAAGTTCTAAACATAATGACTATTGGTTTCCATCTTCAGAAACAATATGCCCAGATGTTTGCGTTACACAAGGAATCATTTAAGCTTCTTGTATACATTTTCAATATTAGGATGAAGAAATTAAAGAACAGAAACATGCGGTGTGATGTCACTGAGCTCTCACACAAGTTGATCAGATTATCCTCGCAAAGTTAAAGCAAACCTTTCTTTAAGGGTGTGCTCAGGCTCACTGGTTCCTACTGTTGAAAACAAAGGCTACTTTTTGCAGATGAAAACATTTGAAAGGGTTAAGCAGCCACGGTCGGTAGTGGGTGTACCTGCAGGGCAGTGACGTGGGGAGGGGTAGGGGCAGGGTGGGGGGTAGTAATCTATGGATTACAGAGATGTACAGGTAAGTAAACATATAAATAAATAAAACGAATTTCGTTGCGTGCACTGCATCCCCAAATGCGATACAGTGCGCGCAACGAAACTCCCAGCATCACCGCCCTGCAGCTACACCCACCATCAACCGCGGCTGGAGTTAAGAGTTGAAAAACTAACAGGGAGGTTAAAAATCTCAGGAAAGTTCCTAAATTCTCTTGTGAAGCTACCAGTGTGCACTAGGACTCAGTGTGAATCTAAGCTACAAGTGCACGCAGCCAGACCAAGCTATAACCGATTGCTGTATCAAATTTTACCTTTGGATTTTGTCCTTGAGGCTGAGTACAAGTCCCCACATGAGTTAAGAATATGTTGGGTAAGACTTCAATAGCGCCAGATACACTAATTGGCTGATTATGAGAGTTTGATGGTGCGGCGGAGGGACAGCCCCGCCGCTGAACCGCCAAACCCATGTGAGGAACGCCCACACTGTACTGACCTATTTAGTAATTGATGAGCATTTCCTTTGCCATTCCCATGGCGGTGCCTATAAAATAGGCACCGCAATGGGAACGTCAAAGGAAGTTCCAGCACAGCCTGGACTTCTGTGCATGTACACAGGGGGGCACATGTTGTGCCCCCCCATGTGTATCCACAAGGCATGAGGCACAAGGGAGCCCTGCAGGGCCCCCTTTCTTTCCTCACCACCACTGTTTTCATGGAGGAAAGACCTCAATGAAATCAAAGGCTGTGATGAAAGTTATAATATGCTCGACGGGACCACGGCAGTCCCGCCAAGCATATTGATTCCTCATGACCGAGGCACCACCGCCAGGGAATAGCGGTTCCTTGGAGAAGTTGGCAGTCCCATGGCAGCACGTCCATAATGTGGCCGTCACAAGACAGCCACCACCAGGCCACCAGGAGTTTGTTAGTCATCAGACCGCCAGACTCATAATAGGGCCCTTAGTGAGACACTTCTGTGAAGAAAATTAACTTGAGGAGAAAATCTTTGGCTGGGAGAAGGTGCCTTTTGTTATATAAAACGAAGCTGAAAAGGCTCTTTGATCCTCTACCCACATAGTTTCTACCTGTGTCATTCTCCTGCAACCCATGACTAAAAAGATGATAATGCCGCAGAACTGTATATGACCACAGGTCCCCAAACTCAGAAGGAGGGTACAGGAGTTCTGTTTTACAGGTTTTGTAGCCGTGACATTTCTCATAATCATAAGGCAATAATTGCTTCATTTTGGGGTCCGGCCCCTGGGTATGTTCTTGGGCACTAAGAGCAAGAGTAACCATAGTAAGAAACTTGTATGTAAGCTCATATTTGCATATTTTCTTAATCTGTTGTCCTTTAATGAGTCTATAATATTTTTTTTAAATCTCACTGAACACCAGCTGGAAACCCATTTGCTACAGCAGTGATGTTCATGAAGTTTTAGGAAATTTCAACGAAATTGATTAAAAACCCCAAAATATGTGCTGTAGAGAAAACCCAAAACAGGGGCAAAATTACCAGCAGAAGCAAGCATGCTCTGCAGTTATTTTTATAGAAGGAACAGGGATTCTGGCATGACCCCTTTCAGACCCCGTTTGGGGGGAGGCCAAGGTAAGCAGGGGCTACTGGGCCTCAACCAAGTGGGGTGAATTCTTTTTCCAATGATTTCTCGATATCTGCCATGCTATACCTGGCAAACGTGCCAAGCACAGCCCCATCAGCACTTGATTCTCAGTGGCCGTGATGGTGAGCAGTCAAAGGCTGCACTACTGCTGCTTTATCCTGCAGTGTCTCAACGTTTATATGATTCTCTCCCCCTTCAATCACAGTCACAATCTCTATCTCGCTCTCCGGTACATTCCCCGCGTTATCAGCGTGAGCATTGGCATCTGTATCATCATCGTCAATATTAACATTAGCTTGAGCAAATGCTACTGAAGAGTTTACTTTCCCTTTTCGCTTCTCCTCAGCAGCGATAAATATTGCTGGTATCGTTCTGTTATCTGCCATGTTTTTGCTCTTACCGACATCTTTCATCCTCCTCTCCGAGACACCAGCAGTCTTAGCGGCCTTATTCCCATCCTCCGAACCATTTTCCGCACCGGTACCAGGTGTCTCCTGAGCCCGCCTTGCTCGAGCTCCCTTCGGAGGCATACTTCGGTCACCAAACTCTCTACCTGCTTTCCGAGTACCGATAGCAATGTTGCTCAGGCTCCGCAGACCGCCGGCAGCTGCGCTGGTAAACGCCCACCGAGCACAGCGGTATCTGATCGAGAAAACACGGAACGCTGCAAGAATGCCCAGCATCGGAACACACTCCTTACTCTGCTGCACGCTGGGAATCAAACCGTGAGCACTTTCAGATATTGATATCGGTGTCCGTTAATCCGGTTGTACTCTCAGCCGCATACAACGCGAAGCTCCTGAAGGTATGCTTTCTCTTACGATCTCCCTGTGGGGAGGCTGGAGAGGTCAGCTACGCGTCCACTCGCGCGGGCGCCATCTTGCCTCTGTCCCCGAAAGAAAGAAAAGCACTTTATTGCACATTAGTGCTACACACACAATATATGTAAGATAAAACGTTGTGTCCTAGGCGCTGAAGTTGGACTGCCACCCCATTCGTTATCTATCCCCTCCCCCCTCCCTTTCTGGTCCAGACAGCTTTACACTGGCTTTAAGGTAAAGCATGATAATTACTAAGATGCAGTTTGCCCCCTCTTTCGAAAGTGCACTTAATCTCTTTCTCTCTCATCAGTTTCTTAGTTCTTACTTCAGATGCTCGGTTCTTACCACCCTTGGTGAATCCGTCTACTTGGTCAGCCAATTTAGTTAGTCTCTGAGAGCCTACTCATGCTTGCTTCTGGGAGTGGAAGCACATAAATCAGCAGCAGCTTCTTTGAGGCCTTGCGGCACCCACAGATGTGTTCTCGGTGATGCTATTGCTGCACATTTCCAAAGGCTGCAGGCGTAGGTCTTGCAGAGGCGGGGTTGGCAGTCTCCATAGAGGTCTGCATCACACAGAAAACAGGAGGCCAGGTGCTCCGGGATTGGTGCCGCTTTGCACAAGATAATCTCCTACTGGCAGTGAGGCCATGCAGAGGCCAATCTCCTGTGGGCAACAAGGCCATGTACTGACCTAACTTCTTCAGGGTACGATGGCTTTGTTCAGATCACAGTTATGGGCACTGTATTGTAGTACAAGCTGCACTTCTTTAGCATTACAGCTTAGTATAGGCGATGGAGGACTTGGAGCACAGCCCTGACTGGGGTTTGGCAATCTTCAAGTCGAGTCGTCATGGTTCCCACTAGGAACCTTGGTTGGAGAGACTCACCAAGACCGGGGTACACAGCTCACTCTCTGCAGGAAGCCTCTGGGGTCACATTGGAGTTTGCTCCTCCTGGACAGTCACTGCTATTGGGTTGGCAGGCTCCTTCTCTCTCTTTCTCTCAGTAGGCGGGCTGGCTTCTGAGTGCTTTATGTTATGTTATGTTATGTTATGTTATGTTATGTTACGTTGTTTTTGTATAGCGTATGGCTACTCGAACTGTAGTGTCCCGACGCTTTTTTTCCACCAACGGCTGATAAAAGGTAACATAACACAGTAAAGACAGAGAGAAAAAAATAAACCATTTAATAAGGAAAACAGACTAAGAATAAAAAAATTTTAGGTCAGGTATAAACCTGTTCATGCAAGAGGATTACCAAGGTGATTGATGGGATGTTACTGTAGCTTTAATAATGTCTCCACGAGAGCGCTTGTGGTTGTGTTCTGTGTAGAACTGCTGAGACAGCAGTTGCTGCCGGGAGAGCTGTCGTCTGGACGGTAATAAAGGAAGCCTGGAACAAAGTGGTGGAAATTCACTTCCTTTCACTGGCGACGCGGGTCCAGCTTCATCTTTCCCAAGAGGTTGCCTCTCGCATGAGCGGAGCAACCGCACGTCGTGTTAAAAGAAAAGCGGCAAGACGTGCAATTCTGAAAGAAAAGCGGCAAGAAGTGAAATCCTGACCGTGAGTTTTAATTACCTTCCCTAAAGACTTCCACGTATATCTCAAGACGCTTTGAACTCTTCAAACGCAAGCGCGATTATTAACCTTTCATAAAAGTCTTATTTTGACCTTCCCTGCAACATTGTAGCCAGCGCGACTTTTAATCTCATACAAACGGACTCGAACACTTAAGCGCGAGCCGTGCAATCTCGAGCTCTGACATTCTTCTGAGCGCATCAACATTCGCGCTCCTACATTCTTTCACATCAGACTGTGAACACCTCTATGACGTGCGCTTGCACTGCAATTTACAGCCCACTATGACGCTACTCAATGCTGCATTGTGATGCACATTTTTTCATCAAACTTTATGAAATCTTATTTACATTGAAGCAGTAAGGAGAATACATACATACAAAAGAAGGAAATACACTACTCAAAAATAATTTTCAAAAGTGTTTTAATAATCTTACATATTAAACATACCAAGAATTTACAAGACAAATTAAAAAAAAAAAAAATAAAGAAAGAAAAATTCTGAATAATACATTTTAGTGAGGTTTTGTGGCAGCAGCTCCCCACGCAATGGAAAAAGTAGCCTCACCACCTCCCTTTTTACAGTCTCCTGGGCCTCCTCCTATGCCCTGGAAACAATGGAAATCTACCTTTGACGCCTATATTGAAGCCATTGATGGTGACGTTTTCACGTCGAAAAAGAAGAAGGCACTACTAGTATACAATTTGGGGCCTGAAGGTAGGTCCATTCTTGAAACTTTACCTCTTGAAGAAGTGAGAGTGTCAATCTCAAGTGATGATGGCGATGCGCAAGTTTTGGACGAATATGCTTCTCTAGTCAAAACGCTAGACAAAAGATTTAGTCCCAAACGGAACACTGTCTTGGAACGTCATAAGTTTTTGCAACGTGCGCAAATGCCTGGAGAATCCATCGACGATTTCGTTGCTGCTTTAAGAATCCTAGCAGTCAATTGCAACTACAGGGAATTTAGGGATGAAATAATCAGGGATCAGCTAATTGAACGCACCAATGACAAGAAAGTGCGTGAAAAACTTTTGTCTTCTGGTGACCCCGATTTAGAGACTTTAGCCAAATCTGTCGAACATTCCCAATTCTGTTTAAAGGAAATGAGCGCTCCTACATCTTCTGTTGCAGTTCCAAAACCAGCGGAATCTTCTGACATCAACGCCATTACCAGCAAAACTGCAGTCAGAGCTGCAGAACGCAGGACATCGAATCCTAATGCTTTTCGTTCTCCAGCTCCTGCCAACAAGACCAAGAATGATGTACAAGGATTGTCTTGTTATCGCTGTGGTAGTAGATCTTATTTAGGAAACTTTAAATTCTGTTTTGCAATTAATCAATCTTGTTTCAAATGTGGCAAGAAAGGTCATTTGGCACGCTTGTGCAAGGCCACTAGTGTACAGAAGGGATCTTCACACATGGTGAAAAGCATCGATGAGCATTTCTATGTTGATGATGAAGATGAGCGATATGAGTTATTAATGTTATCCTCTTCTCCCATGGATGCAGATGGTGTTGTTGAAATAGCATCTATTGATGGAGCTCGAAGAAGAAAATCTCCAATTTGTTCAATTAGTGTGAATGGTGTATGTATCAAGTTTCTAGCGGATTCTGGTTCTCCTTTTTCCATAGTAAATGTTAAAGATCTAGACATGATAGGAAGTATCTTGTTGTCCCAATCCTTCATTAAAATGTTTGCTTATGGAGGCAAAAGAGTAGAAGTATTGGGAAAGTTTAGGGGTGAACTTGAATTCAAAGGTGATATTACGTCTTCCATTATCTATGTTGTCAAAGACGGTACCAATTTACTAGGTTGGCACGAACAGGGTGAGCTTAGTATGATTCTTGATCCTAACCATAAAGAGATGGTTTTGTCTAGACGCGAGGCTAAGCAGTATTATGCCTCTTTGCCCGATGTTGAGCCTGTACATTCTCTGAGTGTTTCTTCTAATGGCGAATGGGTGCATGAATTTCCAGAAGTTTTTTGCGACAAATTGGGTAAACTCAAGGGTTTTCAGCATCAAATTATTTTGAAAGAGGGTGCCAAAGCGGTGGCACATAAGGTTCGTAAAGTGCCACTTAGTATGCGGAATGAATTGAAGAACGAACTGGAGAGATTGCGTCTTTTGGGTGTGATTGAACCGATAGAGGCGTCAGAATGGTTGTCGCCCGTAGTTTTAGCACGCAAGGCTGATAAGTCCCTTAGGATGTGTGTGGATTTGCGTGACTTGAATGCTTGCATTTGGGTTGATAGACAACCGTTACCGAATATTAATGAGATGTTATCAACATTGGAAGGCGCTAAGCATTTTACCACTCTGGATATCTTTTCAGCATACCACCAGATTGTATTGAGCAAGGATTCAAGACACCTTACGTCTTTTGTAACTCCGGAGGGTGCATTCCGTTATTTGAGAATGCCATTCGGACTGGCGTCGGCTTCCGCAGTTTTTCAACGCCTTATGGGAAATCTTTTTAAAGACACTGCGGGAGTCGTCTTCTTTCAGGATGACATTCTCTTTTATGGGAAGTCGGAGGATGAACACAACAGTAGGGTAAGAACAGTTTTAGAGATTTTGAAAAAATTTGGTTTAACGTTAAGAAAAGACAAATGCAAATTTTTCAGGGATAGTGTGGATTATTTGGGTCACCACATCTCGGCTAAGGGAGTGGAACCCAAAATGAAATTGCTAGACGCCATTCAAAATGCACCAGAACCATCGAACAAGGATCAATTACGTTCTTTTTTGGGGCTAGTTGAATATTACGCCAAATTTGTTCGTAATTTTTCTGATAGAACTGTATCTTTAAGGAATTTACTAAAGAAAAATGTCAAGTATGATTGGTCACAAGAATGTGCTAACGATTTTACATTACTGAAAAATGCAATTGTACAAGCACGTCCCCTCAAGCTTTTCAACATCAATGACCAATGTATTGTAATTACCGATGCCAGTAATGTGGGTCTTGGGGCAGTGCTGTCACAGAAAAGATTGGATGGTAATGTAGAGGTTATTGCTTTCGCCTCCAGAACTCTTCGTGGAGCGGAAAGCACATATTCAACCATTGAAAAAGAGGCCTTGGCTTTATGGTGGGGTGTACAACATTTCAGGAATTTTCTTTGGGGAAATCACATTGTACTCAAGACTGACCACAAGCCTCTTGTTGACCTTTTCACTACTAAAGGTGGCGGGCGGGCTTCTCCTCGCATAGCCAAGTGGCAATACAGGCTTAGTGAATTTGATTATCATCTAGAATACGTCCCTCGCATAAGGAACAATGTGGCTGATTGTTTGTCCAGATTGCCTCTTCCTCATGATAATTTGGAGCACTGTAGTGAGGATTTAGAAATGGTGTGTGCAGTAAGTTCCTTATCTGAAACTGGAATTACGATGTCAGAGACTGATTGGAAGTTGGCTGTATCTAAAGATAAGAATTTGTGCTGTGTAATGGATTACTTGGTTAATGGATGGCCCGATGACAAATCCTTGCCTTCAGAGTTAGTACCGTTCAGGAGGATTTGTGATGAGATATCTTTAATTGATGGTGTTTTACGTAGGGGTGGTTTATTGGTAGTTCCGGATGCTCTTTGCAAAAAGGTTTTAGATTTGGCTCATGTTGGTCACTTGGGCATTCGTGCGATGAAGAGAAGAGTACGTGAAGACTTTTGGTGGCCTGGAGTGGACAAGGCAATTGAGCACTGTGTTCGCGATTGTAGTGCTTGTGTTCTTAGTGATAAGTCTCAAGTTACGTGTCCTTCTCCGGTTACTCCTATACAAGTTCAGGAATTGCCTTGGCATAAATTGGCGTTTGATGTGGCTGGTCCATTTTACAATCTTGGGGCGACTCCAAAGTATGCATTAGTTTTGATTGATTACATGTCAAAGTGGCCGGAAGTTAAATTTGTTGAGTGCATGAATTCGGCTACTGTTATTAATTTTTTCAATGACATTTTTTTGCGGGAAGGTTGGCCTGAAGAGTTGGTATCTGATAATGGCACTCAATTGGTGTCGAGTGAAATGGACAGTTTTTTCAAGTCTCATGGAATCAAGCACATTCTCACCTCTTTGTACCATCCTTCAAGTAATGGTTTGGTTGAACGGTTGAACCGTGTAATCAAGGATCAGTTACAACTAGCCAGCATCAATGGTTTGAATTGGAGGAAAGTAATTTCTGACATGTTGTGGGCATTGAGGGTTACTCCCAATTCCAGCACGGGTGTCTCACCTTTTACTTTACTCAGAGGTAGAGTGGCAGGTACGGAATTGAACAGGGATTGGATGTCAAGGAAAGATGTTGATGTAGTCAAGTTAGGCAGGGTAGCAGATGTCAGAGCATGTACTCAAGCTAATTATGTTCAAAGTAGCTTTAGGTCATCACCAGTGCAGCCGGGGGACTGGGTGAGGATCAGGAAACCTGTACTTTTGCGTAAAGGATTGGCTCGTTTTTCTCCTCCTGTTCTAGTCAAGGAAGTTAAGGAACATGTAGTAATTCTGGAGAATGGAAAAACTTGGAACAAATCTCGTGTTTCCATTGTTCCTAGTCATAAGGTGGAACTTGTAAAAAGCTAATTTGGTTTAAAGTCTAGTAACGTATCCACCCCTGACTCAAGTTCAATATCTCCTGGTGCCAGTCCAAGGGTTTTGCCTGTTGCTAAACCAAATACTGAATCTAATGGCACAGTTACTAAACGATGTTCCACCAGATGCAAATTAGTTCCTAGAAAATTTCGTGACTTTGTCACATACTGAACGTTGTTATACCCTGTAATTCAGTCATGCACTTGTACCTGTTTAAATTATAAATTATACACTCAAACATGTATTTTATTTTGTTTAGGGAGGGGGTGGGTTTAGTTGTGATCATTCATTTTGTTAATTGTAATCAATTGAGGGAAGGGGGATGTGTTGGGATGTTACTGTAGCTTTAATAATGTCTCCACGAGAGCGCTCGTGGTTGTGTTCTGTGTAGAACTCCTGAGACAGCAGTTGCTGCCGGGAGAGCTGTCGTCTGGACGGTAATAAAGGAAGCCTGGAACAAAGTGGTGGAAATTCACTTCCTTTCACTGATGTCACCAAACCTCTGGAAAGCTAGATGTCAGGCAGACACCTGGCCAGGTTCATTGCCTCTGAGTACTCTGAAGGGCACTCCCTTCTTTGGTTATAGAGAATTTCGAACTGGAATAAGTAGAGTAGTGGGGGTGCCACTTTTATGTTTAAAAACAGACGGGAGATGTGTATCTACTCTGCTATTTCAAAACCAGTTTGGTTGATTCTCCTTTTAAATATCCTCCCTGGGCTGCTCTCCAGAAATACTCTTTGTGTAGTGTGTTGCTTGTCACAGCAGGGTTATCTCCAGCATGGAGCACCCACTGCAGAGGCACATAGAAGTATGAGCTTACGGCACTTGGCTGTCATCAGCCAAACTAAAAGAGTGATCAGGGAAAGACAAAAGAATGGGCCTCACCTAAGGGGTCCCCATCACCCTGCATAACAGAGTTTGCAGTCCCACCATTCAGCCTACCATCCACCAAATGGCAGTGCTTCAAGAAGACTAATCATAAGCCCTGGCTCAGCAAAATATCTAATTGAATTTGTGAAGGAGCCCTGATAGAGCGCGCAGGTCACCCGACCATAAATTTTACCATATAAACATTGGGCCCATAAATTCAATTCACCATATTTATAAATCGGGTAACCTTACACTCTACTATCAGTAACCCAGTTTCTTCCTATTTATTTCCACTGTACCCGACTTACCAATCCTTTGTTACGGGTACCTATGATCACAATGGATCAGGGAGCTAGCTGTAAAAGAAAGGCAGACACCAAAATACAAATACCATTCACTATTAATTGCACTCATGTAATAACCAGAGACACGGGAAAGTTTTAAAAATCCTTATCTAATCTTCTTCAAGGTCAGAAAGTAAAATGTTTACAGCAATTAAACTATCAATAACCAAGATTATAAAGAGCACATATCCATATAGAAAGTAAATAAGACCAACCATTTATGAGTCTAAAGGGAAGGCAAGGAAAGGGAACATACTGAAAAATAGATGACGTTGAGATAAGACTGGAAATGGTAAATTAAAGGACGGGGAAAATAAGGGTCATGCTATAATATCACAATTTTATCAATACCTAAGGGAGGGTAAAGAAAAGGAACATCTACATTTCATAAACAGTATTAGAGGATGTACTTATAGGATGGGGAAAATTGGAACAAGCTAGTATAACAACTACAATGTAGGACTTTATCATTTGTCAGCAAAAAGGAGGGTAAGAAAAAGGAACAGAGGGCAAGTACGATTTTATTCAAGCAAGAAATGGAGAATGCAAATTGGGTTCCCTCAGATTTATATTTACCTAGAACGGTGTGGAGACCAACCCTGGCCACGGGTCAGTTAAGGACAGGAGAAACCCAAGGAAGGACAGTCGCCAGTAGGCCAGCAGGTGCAGAATGGACACCCAGGACAGGAAAACCAGATTAAGATCAGGACAGGACCACCAAGGAAAGACCAGCACCCGCAGTTCAGTTGCGCTACACCCTCTCTGCAGCTATCAGTCAAAACCCCGATTGGGCTATCGAATTCCCCAGCAAAGTGCTCCGCCAGCACTTAAGGTCTCCAAAACCCCGCTTGGGTCTCTGGAAATTACAGACAGAGTGCTCCGCAGCTCTCTGTATCAGTTACCTATTGAGTGCGTTGGGTCAGTGACAGGTCAGCTATTCGGACAAGTTGGACAATTTCCCTAGCTAACCCTAGGCAAGTTATACTGTTTTCGGGTCAGTGTACCACCCCCAAAATGTTGCAAGTGTAAGAATCCCCAATTTCGATTGGTCAAAAGAAAGGACAGGTCATCACACCAGCTAGGATTTGACTTTCTCAAGCTACCTATTTGCATTTCTGGGACCTCCTATCGAATTTGGGGTTCCCATGACATGCGCTTTCCACCTAACAATGGGATATACACATTTTATTACAATTGTTTCAAATGCAGTACATTTCGGCTCCGTTTGCTGGGCTACAGGTCGATTCCCAGGAGCATCTTGACTGTGGCTGCCAGCTGGCTGAGTTCCACTGGTACAAGGTTTTCTTCCCTCTGCTAGGATGACATGCGCAGTAGGGACTTCAAAGATGGAGTATTAATCACCTCCCAGCCCAAAAGATTCGCCACATGAAAAGTAAAGGTAAACAATTTAGAACGTAGAAATAAATGAATACACTGTATACCAGGAATCCTTATATGACTCCCCTTACTTTATACTAACTATAGCATTAAGATTAGTGCAAAACAAACAGCATAGCATAAGCTGCAGGGCAAGCTTCGGCATGTGAGAACACAAAAGCAGCCATCTTGTTGCTAATGCGCAAGCGCAAAGATTTCCCACCAGAACTGCGAGTACGTCACGTCACGTGAGTGTGACCGACGCATGCGCAGAAGAAATTCCCGCATAGCAGCAGCCATTTTAGTGGAAAGCGTTTTTAGGATGAGTAAACACATAAGCAAGCGTTACTGGGACACCCCGTGTAATGTAGAAATGTGCAATATTAGTAACACGAACATGTTGATTATATTTTAATAACGTTATTTGAGGTTCTTGATCCAAAGCAAGTCGCTGTACGTGCGAATCCTTGCTCCATCAGCCCTCTCTCCTCTTCTCTCACTTAAGTGTCTGGGAAAGCAACTAACCTTCATTTTGAACAATGGCCAGGCTAAGGGTATCCAAAATGGATCACACAGGCCTGTGTTACTTTGGTACACTCACAGACACCATGCATGAACCATGCAGGCAACACAGATAAAAACGTGCAGGGTACACTTGGGACATTGGTGCTAAGAGTTGTGTAAGAGCAGAGAAGCTACTCATCTGTGTGCTAAACCCACAGCAGAGACAGTAGTCCATTTTCTGTCAATAAGGGGAAACTTGGTGCACTCCTCTATGTCACAGGATATGTCATGTCAAGAACCAGACCCAGGTCTCTGTACACATGCTAGATTAGTGTGGCACCAAGAGCCAACATCAATATCCAGGATACCAAGTATATGCTGTTGGCACACCGGGGTGAGGAACAGAACTGTGCACCATGGAGGGGTCATTCCCGTTAAAACACGTGCACTGACTACCGGTAGGACAAAAAATATTAGAGTGGCAAACTGAAAGGAGAAATTTTAATGGAGAAGATGTCCAGTGCCAAACATTTAGAGCCAAAATAGTAAAGAAATATGGCAATGAAAACAAATTACATTCAAAAAAAGGTTATTTCCTGGAGCAGCAGAATCAAGGTAGGTACCTTAAAAGGAATCCAAACGTTCCGTTATGTAGGGGAAACGATTTCATATACTTTAACTAGACACAAAAGCACATGCAGTGATATAATACACTTTGCAAACAGTCTTAAGTTGAATATACCCATCAGGATAATATTTACAATGCAAAAGCAACAATCCTTCTCCCATAAATAAAAGTATGTAGATTGCACAAGTGCACAGATCAGCTAAATCCACCAAGGAGTCTTAGTGAAAGAGATACTGCAGTTCCCCCATATAATTCCACAGACTTGCTCCTAGAAGCAGGTGTGTGGCAAGAGGCTGTCCAACGACAGCGAAGAAATACCAATCATATGGCAAACAGTGACAACACATTTTTCAGTGAAAGACAACATGGAGGATAACTGCTGGAATGAATTCCACTATGAACATTTTCAGTATGCACAGCAGAAGAAAATATCAATTTTTAGTGAAACATATAATTGCAGTGAGAAATCGCAAGGACGTGGTTTATTTATTTACGAGATTTATAGAGAGAAACAAGATATTAAGTTAATCTGAGTGCGCTGAAAGACTGGTAAGCAGATGGCAACGCCTTTGAAAGGATATAACGTGGGTGGCCCAATTAAGAAGATGGGCTATTTTGCTCAAGACTGGATGGAGATATAGATGCATATTTTGGCCCAAAATTTTATAGAGGGTTGTTATTACCCAATGGGAATGCGAGAGGACTACAATGGGTAAGTAAATGCCTTACTAGGATTATCTCTGCCAGAAGGTACTGCTGGTCTCTCTTGATTCGGATGTTCATAAGCAAAATAGGCTCATTTACGAAGAAGTGAATGTACTTACCTACACTACATGCGGAGTGCCCATAATTGTTTTGTGACCCATTCCTTAGATCATGACAAAGGCCAGTAGATGTGTAGAGACAACTTGCACGGCCAAAACAAGTCGACCTGCTCACTAGGGGTTGTGACCAGTTTCTTATCCACTGAGCACGGTTTTCCTGGTTGATTTTGCTCAATAAACTTTCCAGTACAGGACAGGAGATAATTTTAACTCTACACTGCTGTCAAAACCCAGACAGTCTCCCTCCCGGTGGAGGACGACGGAGTCACTTGAAGAACGGAACACTCAAGTGACTCACCCAATAATGACACTATCCACCAAGCCACACATGTGGAGATGAAATATATGCTGCAAATAGTGAAAGCGTGGTTGAGGGTCTCCGAAACAATCTCTTTGAGAATGTAACCCCGACACATGATTCATTCCCCCCTCGATTATTAGA
Organism: Lissotriton helveticus; assembly: GCF_964261635.1. Lineage (NCBI taxonomy): Eukaryota > Metazoa > Chordata > Amphibia > Caudata > Salamandridae > Lissotriton > Lissotriton helveticus. The sequence goes on along the minus strand of NC_136068.1, from coordinate 1,417,725,060 downwards.
GGGTTTGAATAGCTGTAAGATTCAGATTACTATCCAAAAGTGCCAATATTCAAAAACATTACATAGAAAATCTAGAAAACATTTAAGAACTAAGGTTTTGTGTCTCAGAATAAACACGGAAAGTAAAGCATAATAAAGCTTGCACTCAGAAACGTCCATGCCTTACTTTTAGCCGTGCCCTACCGTTTCACTATGACCAGTTGCAAATAACTAATATCATACTATTGCCTCACCTTTGCAGAGCACCTTTATGTCCCCGATTCCCCCTCTCTCTATCCGAAAAAAAGAGCACTCGAATTTCAAATGCACATTTTTTGTACCAAAAGACAACACGCCAAATGCAGCACAAATAAATTCCAGAAGAAGATTTGAGAAGGGCATCTGATTTCAAGGTGGACATTTTAACCCGCAGCAGTGATGAATTTCAAGCATTCCCCACTCAGATCTGCAAAGCGGCAACCGTAGCACTATTCCTCATATGAATACACAGAGCAGCTCTATTGGACGTCCAATTCTGTACACCAGGTTCACTCCATTAATTTGTCTGCAGTTTAGAAACGTCTTAAGGAAATTGTCTCAGAGTCTCTGATGTCTGACATTTTTCTCAGTGCTCTATTCAACAAATAACTATAGCCAGGGGAATGGAGCCTGACCCGAATTGACTGATTTCTATGGGCCTGGTTGTAATCCAACTTTTCTTCAGATCAGAGCCACGCGTGTCAAAATTAAATCAGAACCTACTGTACATGTCTATCCTAACAAAATGCAACGCAGAGCTAAAGCTAATTTGAAACAGAAGAATACAAACGTAGAAACAAGATGTGAGGAGAATGCTAAAATATTTCCCTTCACATTTTCTTCCTCTGTACAATAAACCATGTTGTCATTTTCACTTGTTTTGTGGTTTAGTTCTAATGATTCTGTTATGCTTGGGAAAGTATTTGACAGGCATTAACAAAATCCTTACTTGAAGCTGCGCTGGATTATCAGCCTGAAGCTGAACATTATTTATTTACATTTTATATATAACTTCTTTTGCAACGCCTTCTGGTCTTTGCTATAATATCACCACAGTATATCTCACTGACCACAGCTCAGAGTTGTTGATCCAAGGGTAATTTATTTCTTAAAATATTTATTACAATCTATTAAAGACAAAGGCACATTTACAAGTGTCTTCTTTTATGGATACTGTCATAAAAATGTGTGGTGGTAGATTTCTACAGGGATTTATATGATAGTTTCATAATTCCTCTCACCTGCTGTTCAACTCGACTATTTTGAAATTGGGATGAGGATATCTTGATTGAATTGGGCTTTGGGCTTACCTTAAAGTGATTTCAGTTCTTCCCTCTGATAGCCTTATCTTTTACTCTATTATCTCTCTGCAGAACATTGTACACATCCCACATATTTGTTGTTCCTCAGTCCCAGCATTAATGTCTTCTTCATCAATATTTTAATATCCCTTGTAAAGTTTAATTATATTTGCTGCATCCTTAGGCCGATGTCTCCTGTAGTCTCAGGATATGCCAATGTCATGTCTCATTTGACTTCCCATAAACAACAATCAAATGAAGGCATGGAGATTTGAATTTGTCACAGGAGGTGTGTGGGAGACGCCATAACCAAATGCAAGATAATGATTGCTTGCAGAGGCAGCACCAAGTGTAATACGCCTACCTATTTAATCGCTGACCACCCTCAGAGTTCTATGATAGCTACTCAACCGAACACCGAAAAAGTTAACCAAAATTTGACCATCTCTCCATAACTCTAATCACAATAGAAAGTGAGAAAAGACCATCCTTAGTGGCATGGAACCTCTACCTCTCCAGTCAAAACTGCTAAACTGAAAGCAGACATCTCAGCAAGCTGGTCTTCCATAACTCCAAAAAGAGAAGACATGGAAATGAGAACTCTTATTCTATGACCCCAGAGTATTTAATGTCTTGCCATCCTTTCTTCAATTACGCAAATTATCTCAAAATGCACATTTTCACAAAATATCCATAGCATAGAAACTAAGGACCCGAGGGGCGTGGCTTGGCGCCTAACGGTAATGGCGGCACCCATGTGAGGCTCCGCGGATGCTTCAGAAGACGTAACGCATCCAGCCTGTTTTTTCCTGGTGGACGGACCTTTCCTATCATCGGAACCCCTCTGGACACAGATGCGACTGTCTGCTCCACGTTGCGATGCTCTGAGACGGAGCATTCGGATAGAGTGAACTGCTCGCTTCAGGTACCGGCACGACCGCCATTTTAGGCTGCCGCGCACCTTCAGCTCGCCTGCTTGCCTCATGGGATTCCGCTTAGCCCAACGCCTTTAAATGTACGGAACACAGCTATAAAGTTCAGTTTTTCGTGTTCTTAACATTTTTTCAAGTAGCTGCCAGTTCTTTCCCCATTATTGCCCCGATGTAATTATCTCCTGAGTCTCGGCATTTCCTGACCGCCATTTTGTGTGACTTTCTACATTGGCTCGCATTGACCATTATACGGCGTAGGAGTGCCTGGGGCTAAAGATGTTGCCCTCTTTTTACCATTTTAAGCGAGATATTACCTTCAAACCTTATACTGGCTGGCTCACAGCCTCAAGAAGGCTATGTTATTGCACTTTCATTGCCTTCACTAATTGCTCTCTACCTACGCATGTACCTCCCTGCTCTGTTATGGCTGTCAGAGTTCAGTGTACATGTTAACAATCTCTTTGTTTACTGATTATTGCCAGCTGGTGTTTCTACCATGCATTCACTGAGGTAAATACTGCCTCTAACTTCATATCTTGTGACAAATATTTCCTTGGGAGTTTCGACCTGAGGAGGCTCTGCTGCGTTTCTTCATTCATGAACCTGCTTTCAGTGCTGGCATTTTATACCTCGATGCAGTAACATCAACTTCAACTGATGAACTTGGTTTCTTTCAGGTCAGTTCACTAATCCCATCTTATGACAGCCCTGCTCAGCAAGTGATTTCTCGCACTGACCGCATTGCCCCATCCAGTAGTTTCCTTTATGCGGCTTGCTTATATCTCCTTGTGTCAGTGTACGGCAAACTGCGCAGATAGCGAGTCCTGTCCGGGTTGCTTTGTTTTTACTTGCTTTTATGGGAAGACTCAGATCCATGTCACGAATACCTTCCAAATCCTCAACAAAGGTGGCTTTTGTGAAAAATTCCACAGTATTCTCAGCGTTTTCTAAATTGGAGAACTCCACTGCCTCATCGGGTTCAGAATCTGCCATGGAACCTCCTCAGCATTCATCGGGGAAATACAATGTCAAACGACTGAAGAAAGATCCCCCTTCATCACTCAAGCAATCTACACCTGTCTCTATGGAAACCTTGTTGGAAGAGATACGGTCTTTCCGCCCTTTCTTGGAAGAAATCCGCACTTTGCGTCCTTTTATGGAGGAAACTAACGTTAAGCTCCAGGCTCTTCAAGACAACTGGTCCCAAATGGACACTAGAGTCTCCTCAGTTGAGCAATCTGTCGTCTCGTTCCAGGAAACCAGTACCAAGGTTACTCATTTAACCTCGCAGGTAGATACTCTCCAAAGGCAGGTGGAGGAGTTGGAAAATAGAAACAGGAGGAACAACCTACGCCTTTACGGCCTGGCGGAAGGTCTTGAGGGCTCGGACTCCATCACTTTCTTCAAGTCTCTTCTTCCTAAACTGCTGCATCTTCCAGAAGGTACGATCCTTAACATCCAACGCCTATGGCGCATATCCTCTTCATCTACTTCAACAGCACAACGGCCAAGAGGCGTTATTCTCTATTTTCTGGAATACACTGACCTTTTGAAAGTTCTTATGGCTGCTAAAGCATCTCCAAAGTTGTCATGGTCTGGTTCTTCCCTGTTCTTTGCTCAGGATTACGCAAAGGCTACTGCAAATCGCAGGAAGGTTTTCCTAAGTATGAGAGATGATCTACGTTCCATGGGTGCTAGATATGGCCTCTATCACCCCTGCCTGTTCAAAGTCACCTACGATAATAATAAGACTACCTATGAAGATCCAGTGCGACTGCAGAGTTTCATCAATGCACATAAGACTACTGCCATGGACTCGTCTGGGCCTTCCTCTTCCCGTCCTGGCTGACTTGTTGTCTTATCTGTTCTCATGCTGTTTCTGTTTTGGTCATGTTTTACCTCTCATTGAATTCTATCTGCCAACTGTTTCTCCCCTTGAATTGCATGGTTGTTGTTGTTATTGACTGTTCCCCATTTGTTTCTGATGTAGGTTTGTAATTGGTTCTTGTGTTTCCCCCCTCTTTGCCTCCACAGGAATCCTTTCCTGTCTGATGACGTCTTCCTGGCTTCCTGCTCAGCCGACCTTGGATGTGTTGCCTTACCTCTGTGGTTCCTCCCCTCCCCGACTCCCTCTCGTCTTCTCCTTTTGTAGGTATGTTCTCCTTCTGCTCTCCCTCTTATTTTGTTCTCCTTTATTTCCTACCCCTCTTGCTCTCTTTCCTATGTCCCGCATTTCTTGTCTGTACAGGAATCGGAATTTCTCTTTCCAGGTTGTACTCACTTTTATGTTTTCTTTCTTTTTTTTTGTAAGCCTTGCCTGAACTTATCTCTGATTTCTATGTCACTTTTCTTTCCGCATATTCTTCAACTTTTACTCTTTTTCTCCTTTTCTCTTTTTTCTCTATTCCTGTCATATTTCTCATTTCTCTTTCTTCATTCCTATTCATGGGTTTTTATTCTACTTCTATTCATTGCATATTTTTTGAATTACTGTTTATGACATGTCATTAAATGTATTAACGTGGAATGTTAAGGGTATTAATTCCCCAATTAAGCGTCAACGTATTTTGTCACACCTTGCCAAGCTGAATGTTGATATTGCATTTCTTCAGGAAACTCACCTCACAGACATAGAATCCACCAAGCTCAAGAGAGGATGGGTGGGTGAAGTTTTTTATTCGCAGGGTGATGGTAAACGTAATGGTGTCGCTATTCTCTGTCGCAGATCGCTCCCTTTCACAATTCTTTCCCAAGATTCGGACACTAATGGTAGGTGGACACATGTCAGACTATCGCTTAGAGGTGTTCCAATCTCTCTCCTTAATGTTTATGGTCCCACTAATGGTGAACCTCTTTTTTGGGTTGAGTTTTCTCAATGTATCACTCAGTTTATGGTTGACAATTTTATCCTTGCTGGGGATTGTAACCAACCTCTAGATCCCTTTATTGACAGGAAATCTGACGCTACTTATGTTCCTAATAAACCGCACAAACTCTTTACTCAAGCCATCTCCCAGCATAAGCTTGTTGACTCCTGGCGACTCTGTAATCCGACCCTACGGGAGTTTACTTTTTATTCTCCATGTCATCGTTCCCAGTCACGGATAGATTATATTTTTGTTTCCCATAATCTTGCCCAACAACTTACAGCTGCCGACATTGGTCCGATCCTGCTTTCGGACCATGCTCCTGTTGGTATTAGTGTTGATGTGATCCCTAAGACTGATGGTCCTAGGAGGTGGCGTTTTAACAATGCTCTCCTGTTGGATCCTAAATTTACTGCTTCCTTTATTACCTTTTTTGATGAATTTTTCTTGTTCCATGATACCCCGTCCATTCCAAAACACACCATTTGGGATACCTTTGAAGCAGCAGCGCGTGACTTTATCATTGGATTTGTCGCAAAAAAGCGCAGGAATGCGAGCCACTTTACTAAACACCTCCTTTTTGATATTAAGAGATTAGAACACGCCTACTTTACCTCGCATTCCAAAGATAGTCTGACGGCCCTTGTTACTGCTAAGATGAAATTTAATGAGAAGTCCACAGAAGATGCCTCCTTATACCTGTTGAACTCAAGTGCTAAGTTCTACGGTGGTAGAAACAAGGCTCGGAAAATTCTTGCTAATTACTTGAAGGTCAAGCATAACAAGTTAAATATTGAATCTATTTATGATACTCATAATAACTTGCAACACAAAGACGCTGATATCCTTACTGAGTTCTCCCGCTTCTACAAGACCGTATACACTTCTGAGATATTACCCTCTCCTCATTCTCTCACACACTTCTTTTCTACTATTCAAAAACCTGCACACTTCCCTCTTGACCTTTCTTCTCTAGAGACTGACGTTTCACAAGAAGAACTGCTCACCGCGCTTCAGCAACTCAAACTTAATAAAGCCCCTGGGCCATATGGTTTCACTGTTGAGTTTTATCTCCACTTTTCCAAGCTATTGATTCCAAAGCTGCATTCTCTCCTTCATACCTTTGTTACTCTAGACAACTCCTCAGGGACCTTCTCTGATGCACATATTTGTCTAATACCCAAGTCTGGCAAAGATACAAAATATTGCAAAAGTTACAGACCCATTTCCCTGGTCAACATCGATTATAAAATCTTTGCTAAGTCATTGGCGATATGGTTAGACCATTTACTTCCCGATTTATTAGGCGAGGAGCAGTCCGGATTTGTTAAGGGTCGTTACATTACCGATAACACCAGACTTTTATTCAATGTACTGTAGAAATCCTCCCATCTACGTCACTCTCTTGCAGCGATTGCCCTGGATGCCGAGAAGGCGTTTGATAGGGTCGAGTGGGCATATCTTTTCCATGCTCTTGGGTGGTTTGGTTTTGGCCCTAAATTTATCTCCTTAGTTTCATTGTTATACTCTCATCCACGAGCTGCAGTTTATGCGAATGGTCAACTCTCCTCCTATTTTGACCTTGGTAGAGGTGTTTGTCAAGGCTGTCCCCTTTCACCTTTCCTTTTTAATCTCGCCTTAGAGCCCTCCTTGTCCAGACTTCGCCAGAATCCTAATATTAATGGCTTTCAAGTCGCGGAGTCTTCCATTAAACTTGCTGCTTATGCAGATGACATCTTACTTTTTATTTCTAATCCCACTGACTACATCCCCGCTTTCCTGGACGAAGTGCGACATTATTCCTCGATCTCTGGTTATAAGCTCAATCATGACAAGTGTGAGATCTTGCCCCTGACGAAATTCACTTTTAAACCTGACTTCACTGCTTCCAACTTCACATGGAGTCCCTCCCACATTAAGTATTTAGGTTTACACATTACTCTCTCTATTTCAGATACTGTCTCCCTGTGTATGACAAAGTGCATTAAAAAAATATCAGATCTCGCCGCTAGGTGGCACCCTCTTTATCTATCTTGGTGGGGTCGCCTAGATACCATTAAAATGATGTTATCCCCTATCGCCCTTTATACTATTTCTAATATCCCTGTCTCCATCTCGGCTAAATTTTTAAAGAAAATTAACTTGGTTCTTTCCTCCTTTTTATGGCACAATAAGAAACCTAGAATGTCCCTTACCAGACTTATTCGTCCCACGTCAGAAGGCGGTGTTATTTTTTCAGATTTCCCAGCCTATCAAAAGGCCTTTTTGCTTCGCCAAGCTTCTTTTTGGCTACTGGACCCCACTTCCCCCTGTCCCCTGTGGAGTAAGGTTGATCGTTTATTCCTTTCCCCGTTTTCCTTTGCTGAATATCTCTCTTTTTCCCGCAAACCTTCTTTGATCCCTACTCCTATTCATAAATTTACTGTCAAACTCCTTCTATCTTCCACTCCCTCCCCCCCCTGCAACTGTCGCTGATTTTCTTTCATCCACTATTTGGCATAATAGAAACCTCACAATCCGTCATAAACCCTTTTACTGGAAATCCTGGAGAGCTAGGGGATTGATCTGGATTTCGCAGTTATTTTCACATTCTGCTTTCATACCCTTCCATATTCTCCGCTCCTCCTTCGACTTACCCTTGTCCTTTGCCCCCAAATATCTTCTACTTAAAGAGGCAGTCATGGAGGTTTATACACATCTCTTACACGCACCACCATCTCCTGGCTCTCCTGACCAAGCTCTCCAACTTCACTCTATTCTGCGCACTACTCCTAAGGCATCTTTTCTCTACAAGCGCCTTCATGCTCACATGTCTCCTAGGCCCAAATCTAAGGTGGAAGAACAATGGGAACAAGACCTTGTCACGACATGGCCAGTATCCTTGTGGGACAAGTTGTGGACAAAGGTTCGTAAGTCATCTAGAGCGGCATCTTTGACACAATCCTTGTTTTTCATATACAACAGACAGCTACATACTCCTTTCACCCTTAACAAACGGTTTTCTGCTATTCCAGACGCTTGTTGGTCTTGCTCTCTGCCACATGCTACCTTGTTTCATATGTTATTTCAGTGCAAACATGTACATAGCTTTTGGTTACAGGTATGGGCTCAAATTATTTTGACTGCATAATGTACCCTGCTTTTCTCCTTCTTTACTACCTCTTTCCCTCTTCCTTTCCCCATATCTCCTTCTTTATTCTGACTATGTATTGATGCCTTATTTTATTGTTAATAAAGCTTTATTGAACTTAAAAAAGAAACTAAGGACCCACATTATCTAGAGTTTAGATGTGTTCTGGTAGAATATGAATGCTTTCAGCAACTGTCCACCTTTCTCCTCTCTCGACTGACAATTTTTTCACCACTCCCATTAAACAGACAGAATTTATTCATACTCTTGTTTCAAATTATCTTTGAATAGCTGTGCACAGTCTGCATTTAGGGAGACTATTTTAATGTCCTTCTCTGGACAGGGCTAAGTCAGCATATAATTCAAATATAAAAATATCTGCTAGTACCACAACTTGATTAGTACCTAACGGAAAAAAAAAAAATTTTTTTTGGTCCCCATCCCACCATCCCTTTCTTCCTGACACAGATCTCATCTCTACCCACACAAGAATATTGTGTTCAGTAGTGGCCTCTCCAGGCTCAAAAGAGAAAAAGACAAAGGGACCCAGCGAACATGGCTTAATCATTGGACCCACTATTTACTCACCAGTTCACATAATGTTCCAGTCCCTCTGAAGGCTTCGGGGGTCACAAACTATATCCATCTGGCATAGTTTCATAGCCAACTCGGAAATTGCCTGCCGCAAACTCCGAAAAAGCTGTTTTTTTAGCCTCCCTTAGCCTGAAACATCTGGCAGTCTGCTTCATCTTCCTGTACTCCGCGTTTAACGCCGGGACACCTCCATTGGAGGTAGCTGTGCGCTTTATAAATTCCAAATAATAATAATAATAATAGTTGTTTGATATTTTTAACACAGTCAATGACAGGTGGAACATTGGCTGGGAAGGGGGAATTGTAGAAGGGAACATAAGGCGGACATGGCAAGTATCATTTTCAATATTATATGCTGTGGTAAAATCTGCCTCACTCAAGAGAAATCATTTGTTTACAACACACAGGGTCTACTGGTCACAGAGCAAGCTGTCAAAAATGGCCAGGAGAGAAATTGAATGTCCGAAATGTAAGCTTCCATATACATATGTTTATGAAATGCCCAATGCTTGCCTCTTTTTGGGTTTCCATATGTACTTTCATCCGCCAGGTGATAGGACACCAAATTGAGGTAAGCCCTCAACTTATCATTTTTGGGATTTGCCCTGAATCAGACTTTGGGGTAAATTCCCCTAAAACAAAATGTGTTTTTATGTGGTTTTGTTGGCAAGATGGGAGATGTGAAGACTTTGGAATGTTGAAATGTTTCTGCATTTTTACAAATCCATTTCAGGATAAGTATATAGATCTAAACTACTTTTCTCTGTATCCTGGGATGTAAAAAGGATAGTCTAGTTGTGATATGAACATGAAAATAAAAGCTACTTGATGTCAAAAAAGACACTCCTACTTACTATGTAGTACTCCTGGTACCACTCTTGCTACTGTTAGTATTAGAGGTCATGAAGTCAGATGCTGGAACAGAAAGTGAATGGAACTCTATAAGTTTTGTTTCATTTCTGTAGTTCCTATCCCTTGCCCTTCATACAGCAATCGAGGAGCCTAATAATAAGTTATGAATACAGGATGAGTAAACCTGCGAGGTGACTGTTGGACAAAGTTATGTGACTTGCTGTACCTCTAGAATTTTGGGGAATTGATGTTCCTGCCTTTAAGTACTGACAACTAAATCTAGGGACAAAGTGGTGGCTCACCGTTGTACTGCGTTTTTTGTGTTTGATCCAACAAGGAACTTCCTTCAATACAGGCAAATACGCTTGTAGAAATAGGCTGTGTTACCCACAAGCATTTCTAACTTGTCATTGCCAGTTTCAAGGATTCTGTAATAATTCTGTGATAGGAAAGTGCCTAGAGGGGACATGCAGAAAGTGTATATATGCATTGTTAGATTTACAGTAGGAGTGTCGTGTGTATTAGAGTTAAGGTTAGCCATGTGACATCATCGGTCTCACAATGTATCTGACCTTTCTTCGTAATTGCACATAATGTTAATAAAGAATGTTTTTTAATTTTGTAATAAATGAATACGGCCAGGGGGTTTACCCCCTAATCCAAAAATTGGTGTGGTCTCAATACTTGCCTTGAAGTAGGGAGGGAGACCCCATCCGGGCAAGGGTTGGCCATGGGTACTCAAGGTAAAAAAGTAAAAAGGGGGTTTGGGGGAGTACCAGGCCATATGGGATCTGACACAGTAGCATCATCTGGGATAGCGTAGTGTAGCCTTCCCCCTAAAGCAGTTTTAAAAATGCATCAACGTCTCTTGCTTTATCAACAAGTACATTTATGTGGGTAAGAGATCACATCAGGCACTGCTGTCATATCAATGATTGCAAAAAAGAAAAATCTCTCATGAAGTGATACAAGAGTGCTCCTTTCAATTCAGTGCTCCACCAGAAGGTGTTTATCACACAGTGGCCCAGATGTACTAAAGGTTTGCGCTGTTGCAAAGTGCCACAAAGCTTGACAATGGTATTTACTTTCCAGCACGAAAATTATTTTGCGTTGGAAAGGTGTCCTCTTCAGTGTAAATGCCCTTATGTACTGCTTTATGCCTCTTTGCATTAAAGAGTGTTACTAGGGTGTTTGGTGTGGTATATGACGGATTCAAAGCACGATCTAGTAAGATAGCCAACGCAGGCTTTTCAGTAAAAACTAACACCGCCTTCAAGCACCTGCAAACAGAGAAATTGTTTCATTTCTCAAGCAACCCCACACATTCCATGTGTACTTAAGCGCACAGAACTCATCCAGTACAAAGGATCCTTGAATGTGTGTCTAGACATAGAAATTTGTACTGAAAGTAAGGCATTAAGTGGGCCGGGTCCTGCCGGTGCTCAGCATTGGCAGCACTAAAAAAACAGGTGCTGAGACGAGTCCCTCTCGGGGCTCTTCATTTTTTATTGTACCCTCAGGGAAAAAAAAAACCTCAACTCTGCAGCAGTCCCACCCTTCAGTGCACTTGATGTAACTTCCAAGAAACTCGTTGTAGGTCTTTCATAGTCTCATCATTTCAGAACTAAAACATTTTCAACATGCTATACTATGAGAGCATGGTTGTTACCTATTATGTTATGCAACTAAGAACCACTGGCAAAGCCAATAGTAGTGGCTTGTCCTAGGTGTAATGTTACTTATTGTATTATATATCTGGATGCAATGACAGATGCAATAAATTACCCTCGGACGGAACATTATGCTAAGCACAGATTTTTAGCTTACTTTTAAGGCCATGCCCCTTTGAGAGACCCCAGCTTTTTCATCCCACTTAAAACCCTGACTGAAAGGATATCTTTTCATTACAAACCCATGCCATTCAGAGAACAGTGGCCTCTACGAGGCTATGCGTACTGCGCGGCGGCCTTAAAGGGTGCCAGCTCATGGGAAGACGGAGGCAGCATGCCAGCCACAATAGATATAGATGTGCTCTGTATCCCCCCCTTTCACAACGAAGAGAAACACATTTGGTTGCTAAGCTTCATTGCATGAAAAATTAATGAACCTGCCCCAGTGTGCATCACAGGGTGTTTTATCGAGAGCTTCAGTGCTAAAGGGACCTAACATTCATCTTCTGGCTTGCTCTGTCCATGTGCTCTTAGCAGCTTGTGTGATGATGTACGCACAGTTCACGATTCTGATTAAAATAATGGATTTCTTAGTCTTGTTAAAAGACAGTCCATCATTCTAAGTTCTATGGAATTACTGTGGGGTAATGTAACACAGCAGAATGTTTGATGCCACTCTTTGAGATTCTCCAGGATTCATTTCCACAAGATTTTTTTCTTCGGAATGAGGGATGGTACACAGGAGGAGAGATATTGCCACTGATTTCTGCATTTAAAAAAAAAAAAAAAAAAAATTATTAACATTGCTCATCACAGTCATGCTTACAGTACAATGTTCAATAGCATGAGCTAGGTTGACAGTGCATAACACAAAGCAGAGCCGGCATAACCCTCCGTCAAAACCTTCAAGAAGAAAACCCCCCACCCGAACCCCCCCCATCTCTCTATACTTTCTCCAAGGCCCCCAAATCCTTCTCCATTTTTTATTACTGCCCCTGCTTGTGTAGATAGTTTCCTCCGCCCTCTGACACCAATCAAGATCTTGTACCCACTGATCCCATTGCGGAGGAGCCTGCGCCCCCCAAGCACTAGCGATATTCCTTTTCGCGACACCAGCAGCCAGCGCTAGCCAGAGTTCCCCATATCTGGTCCAGTCAGTGGCCCAGATCATTAACAATAACTACTTGGGTTCCCTCAGTACCGGAGAGCCCACCACCTCAGCCTTTGTATCCTTGACCTTGGTCCAAAAATGTACTATCTCAGGGCACTCCCACAGGATATGATAGAAGGAACCTTCCCCTGGGCATTCCCTCACGCAAAGGGCCGACTGACATCCACCCCATGTACCTAAGTGGGTGCGAGGGTAGTACACACAATGCAACATTTTTAGCTGCTCTAACCGGAACCGGATGCGGATCGCAATTTCTCGAGGGCTCTGCAGAGCATCCTGCCAATCATTATCCTCTAATGCGCCATGGTCTCATTCCCACTGCGCTCGCAGCGACACTAACGGATCAGGCATATTGTTTATAAGCTTACGATAAATCGCAGAGGTAGGCTTCTCAGGGATAGGATCTAGGAGCAGGTGATACTCCATGGGGGAATACTCCGGGATGGACCACCTCCCCTAATGTGTGAGCGCAGGGCGTGCGTGAGGTGCAGGTAGTGATATCTCTGTGACTCGTGCATGTCATACTCTTTTTTCAAGTATTCAAACGAACAGGGCGGGGTGGTCCCCCTTCCACACGTCCCCAGATACTCAATCCCTATAAGTTTCCAACCCCGAAAGCTAACCAGTCGGGACACCTCTGCCAATTGCTCACCGAACCATAGGGGGGTTCTACCAGTCAGCATGCCCGACCACCCCAGAAATGTATTTGCTTCCCTCCAGCACTGGACCACCACCCTGGTGTGTGAGGGCCAGTCCATACGTGACCTGCGGGCATATAACAGTGCTTCGCAGTTCCCACTCTGCATCACTATCCGATCCACTCTGTATGGTGGCTCCGATCTGTCAGAATACACCCAGTTGTTGACCACCTGCGAGGCCCAATAGTATAGTTGCATGTCTGGGAAGGCCAGCTCCCTATCGTACAACCCCCTTGGGTGATTGCGCAATGCTATCCCCATCCCAGAGTAGCACCCGCAACGTCTGTGCTATTCGTTTGAAGACCTCTGGACGGAATTGGGAATGGCGTGTTTTGTAATATATAAAGGAGGTGAGGTAGTGCGAGCATCTTGAACATTGCAACACGTCCTGCGAGGGGAACAGGCAAATTGTGCCAGTGGCCCATATTCATCGCCAGGCGTGTCAACTGGGGCTCCAGATTTTTAGAGAGGAACTCCGCCCTGTCTCTGGTAATATACACCCCCAGATACTTGAAGCCCTCCACCGCCAGCACCGCAGGGCACCCGGTCGGTATCCGTGGAGGGGGACCCGAAAGCGGGAAGATTACCAATTTTGCCCAGTTTATTTTGTATCCCGAGTAGCTGCTGAAGAGCTCAAAGAGGTGGAACACCTGCCCCATCGACTGGTAGGGCCTAGCCATATACAACACAATGTCGTCTGCATATAAGCTAATGCGGTCTTCCCAGTCGTCATTCAGTGCCAAGCCCCAGAACGACTTTTTCCTCCTAATCCAGTGAGCCAGCGGTTCCGGGGCCAAGGCGAACAGGAGGGGGGATAGGGCGCACCCCTGCCTCGAGCACAGCTGGGGTGAGAAGGCTCTGGACACAGTCCCGTTAACTTGCACTCGCGCCAACGGCTGCTCATACAGGAGGCGCACCCAACCACAGAAAATTGGACCGAAACCCAAGCGCTGCAGGACCATGAAGAGGTACGGCCACTCAATACTATCGAAAGCCATTGAGGCGTCGAGCGCCATCAACGCAGTCGGTGTGTCCCCTACATCCTCCGTCATATAGAGCACGCCAAAAAGGTGACATAAATTGTGCCGGGTGCTCCTGTGCGGCATGAAGCCCAACTGGTCAATATGCACGAGATCAGACAGGACCGGAAGCAGCCGGTTTGCCAGGACCTTGGCCAATACCTTCGCTTCGGCGTTGATGAGCGAGGTCGGTTGATATGAGGAGCATTGATCGGCCGGTTTGCCCTCTTTGTGAATGACCACGATTGTGGCCTCTCTCTGGTCAGGCGGTAATATACCCACCTGTCGCGCTTCTGAGTACATTCATAAGAGAGGGCCCGTGATAATGCTCGCCTGCTTCTTGAAGATCTCAATCGGTAACCCGCTCGGTCCCTGTGCTTTTCTGGATTGCAGGGAAGTAAGCCCTTCCCCTATTTCCTCCCTGGTCAACTACTCCTCCAGACTATCTCTCTGCACCTGAGACAGTGTGGGCAACACGAAGTCCTGGAGAAATTCCTCGCAGTCCTGTTCCATCCTCGTACAGACCGGGGTATAGACCCCTTCAAAGTACGACGCAAACACCTCCACTATGTCCACGCTAGTAGATAGTGGGGCACCCAACGCGTCTCGCACTAGAGCCACCCAGGAAAGCTCCCTGTCCCTGTGCTCCAGCCATGCCAGGTGCTTCAGGGGTTTATTCCCAACATCATAAATCTGGTGTTGAGTAGCCAGGGTGTAGGCACGCGCCTCGCCCTCCGCCAGGGCCCTAAGCTCCTTTTGTTTAAGTGCCAGTTAGTGGCGACGGTCAACGACATGCGTGGCATCCGTACCACATTCCAAATCTTCTAACTCCCTTTCGAGCTTCCTAATCTGTATGGATTCCTCCTTCTTCTTGGCCCCAATCAAGGCCCCTGCCTGCCCTCTCAAGACGGTCTTGTACGCTTCCAAGAGTGTGACTGTAATGATTTCCAGGCAGGTTCCGCAGGAGCGTCAGGGATCCGAAGATAAACCACAGCCTTCCCCTACGGCCTTCCGACTCTATCAAACACTAGAGTATCGAGAGGCTCACCAGGGGAAAACAGGGAGACAAAGCAAGGAAAGGTTGGGAAGGTAAAAAGAAATCTTGACTGTAATCTTCTGCTTGGTCGTGTACACACTGTACGGAATTCTGATGGACGTAGGGCTGAAACAAATATACATGTTATGAAACAACAGTGTCTTATACTAATGTCTCTATGTTTCCCTATGTCAATAGTACATACCATCAATGTTTTGTCTAAGCCTCAGAACAGATGTATAGGAAGTGTGGAAGGTCGTCTTGAACTATGACTAGAGTGAATAAACAATAATTAATGTCAATTCTCCTACAACTTGAACATGTACTATTAAGCACCTAAACAAAATGTTCTTACTTGGATTAATGTGCAAGATTGTCCAATGAATGTAGTAATTGAAATACACTTGGCGATAATCCAGAGCCACCTCCAATGCTGAGTATGCAAATCTATCATACGAAACACATGTATAAGGAAACTATAACCTTCAAACACTGTTACATAATCAAGTGGGCAGCGCACTGCGCTGTTACCGTAATGCTTTGATGTGTAGTTTCTGGAATTCTGCACCCCGATTAGAGTCCACGCAAGTTTTCCCAAACACGAACTTATGCTGGCACAGAAAATAGAAGTAGAAGGAGCCAGTCGAATACAGCCAAGTCAGGAAGGAAAGGACCAACTAATGGAAAGGCGGAGAACAAGCCTGGCCTTAGAGCAGTATGTAAAACACAAGACTAATAAACCTAAATACCTAAAAGAGGGAAAGGGAGACACACACCACCCGGCCGGACGGCGGAGACCAAGCCCGGCCGTCGGGCGGAGCAGCGAACTGGTGGTGGAGTGAGTAGGGACGTGTAGCCCGGCCGGACGGCGGAGACCAAGCCCGGCCGTCGGGCGGAGCGAAGGGCAGGATCGGGTGCAAGAAAAAGTGTGCCCGGCCGGATGGCAGAGCACAAACCCGGCCGTCGGGCGGAGCTATGGACGGGAGCAAGGGTCAAGGAAATAGTGCCCGGCCGGACGGCGGAGTGCAAACCCGGCCGTCGGGCGGAGCAGCAAAAGGCGCGAAGGCACCGGAGGAGATCCTAAGTAGAAGCCGTGAACAACGCGGTAAACGCGAAGGACAGAGGACTCCGAACTCAGTCAGCAGACGGAAATAACCAAACAGGAAGTCAGGCAGAAGAGTCAAGACGGAACTAAGAGCCACGGAGCTAGACGCAAGAACGTAAAGCGTCGCTCCCAGGGCTCAGTCAGGATTTATAGTTGTAGGTCTTAAAGGGACAGTACTTGAGAATCTCGGGGCATGACAGTGACATGAGAAGCAACCGACCCCTGGTTCTCTTCGAAATAGAACTGGGAACCCTCCCTGAGTTTGTCCCCAATCTTGTCGTCCCATAGGTGCCACGGGTCTATCCGCGGGAACGCCGCCTTGTTGACAACTGGACCCTGCAAACTAACGCTCACTGGGGAGTGGTCCGAGAGTTCCCCGGCCAGTATGAGGGGCTCCGAGTATTCACCCAACTGGTCGATACGCCCCAGCAGGTGGTCCAATCTGGAAAAGGACCCATGTCTGGCCGAGTAAAACGTGTATTGTCTATGGGAAGGATGGTGCATCCGCCACACGTCTCCAAATCCCAGAATCCCTATGGATCCCTGCAGACCCCTCTCCCCCCTGTGCCCCTACCCTCCACCCGATCTATCCAAGTCGGCATTAATGACAGCATTCATGTCTCCTCCCTCCAAGAGGGCCCCGAGGGTAGGTCAGCTAGAAAGGAGCCCAATCGTACATAGGTCGTGGAGTGGAGGCAAGGCCAGACGTAACAGGAACACAGCACCAAAGTCCGCCCCTCCCATCTACCCGCCACCGCCACCATACACCCTGAATCATCAGTCCATACCCAGAAATCACCATCGGGAGGGCCTTATGCATTAATATACCTACGCCCCTGGACCCCAACGTAAACCCCGAGTGGGCAACCATTTAATAACCAAAGCGGTCCAATGCTTGACATCTATTGCCGCGCAGGTGCGTCTCAGGGGAGTGTCGCTTCAGGTGTTGCAATACTAGAGTTCGTTTAATATTATTGCCCAAACCGTTGACATTCCATGTCCACATTTTAACTTGCGTCTGGGTACCCATGATGAGTTACACACCCCCACCCCCACAAAGGGACCACTCCGCCCTGTAGTGCGCCACCCCCACCCTCCCATGCAAAACAACTGACATGATGTTGAGCAAGAGAAAACATTGCCCAGGAAACAACCCCTCTCTCCGCCCATCCCCCCTCCGCCCCTCAACGCCACAACCCCCAACTCCCCCCTCCCTGCCGCCCTGCCTGGTGAGCATCCAACCACCCACCCACCAATAAAACATGCAGAGTGGCTGTCGCCCTGTTACCATAACTAAAACCAGTTCAGAGGAAACGTGGGTCCGCTAACCTAAGAAAGATGCATACCATTAGTGTCGGATCTTACATCCCATTACTATTCCCCCCCCAAGTGACCCGCAGACTACATTACACCCCTGACCCCCAGCCCAGCATCCAGCAAGGAACCGAGTCTAAGAATGTCCAGAGCAATGTCTCTCACCAGGGGCAGGGAAAGAGTTGCGTCCTTGTCCTTCACCCCTCCAAGGAGCCAGCCCAACTGTCCATCCGCCCCTCCAGCCCAAAGTCAGAGTTCAATCGGGGCTGCCATTGATCATGCACGGTAGTACCTGCTAAATACCAGAGTCACTCCGCCGTTCTTCGTTCGCCATCACTGGAGGCTCGCTCGGCCTCCCGAGCCACCTCCCGATTTCCGCGACTCATCGGCCCAACTTGCCGTCTCCCCTGTCGACCAACCGTGCGCCAGTCCTCCAACCAGTCACCTGCTGCCGCCGGTATGTTGAAAAAGTAGGCCTTGTCGCCATCCAGGAATTTGAGTCGTGCAGGGAACAGCATCATGTACTTCACCCCTTTGTCACGAAGTGCCTTCTTCACCCCATCCAAGGAGCACCGCTGTCGCTGTACCTGGAGCGTGAAGTCCGGGAAGAAGCGGATGATGGCGTTGTCTCTGTGGTGGTCCCATGCGTGCGTGCCACCTGCAATATCGCGGGGGAGCCCCAGGCTTTGGCTTGCCTCCCAAGGCTCTGTGCGCCCGCTCCACGGAAAAGAAATGTGAGAGGCGTTTCGGTTTCAGGAGGTTCAAAATGAGGTCCTCCACAAACCAGTCCATCGAGGGCCCCTCCACCCCCTCCGGCGCCCCCACTATGCAGATGTTATTCTGCTGAGTCCGTCCTTCCTGGTCCTCCAAGCGGGCGTGGATGTCGGCCTGGTTCTTCGTAAGCACGGCTACCTGTTCATCCAGCCTCTTCGTTTTCGCCTGGAGCCCCCCCATTCCGGTTTCTGCCACCTGACTTTCTCAGACATTTTCCGGAAATCCGCCTGCCGGAGGTTCACTTCTTCTATCACGGAGTCCAGTTTGGGCTCCATAGTACCTCGAAAGTCCCTGATGGCTCTCATTATATCTTTCAGGGAGGGGACAGACCCCCCGTCTACGCGGTCATCATCCTGTACACCACCCATCGTGCCCTCACGGGTCATGGCCACCGTATATTTCTCGATCTGGTTGGTCTGGCCCGGGGCTCTATTTCGGCCCATAATACGCCAGGAGCTAGGTCCGAACCGGGTACCAGTTGTCCAGGAGACCCCACCTCAGACTGTGCTCACTGCAGGTAGCTAAATGCCGCTCGAGCCCCAGACGTTCCACTCGCCGCAGGGAGCAATGGCGCCAGTCGCGCCTCGTGAGCCACCTTCACCCGCTGGAAAGTCCGTTATTGTTTCCCGCTCCCAGGGCACAAAACCACTCTCGTCCTGTAGCGGCGCTTGTCCCAGGTCCAAAGGGGCAACACTGGCAGAGACCCCCCCCAGGCGCCAACGCAAACACTGAGTCTTTCTCGAAGACTTCTGGCACCAGGCCGAACTGGAGGCCCACTCCCTGCCTGCACACTGTGTAGGCCGTGCCACAGGAGTAATGCCCCCCACTAGGCCAATGTGGGGGGCAGCATCATCAAGTAAGCTCCTCACTGCACAAGGTCTCGAGCCGGCACCATCCGCTGCCCCATGCAGAGTTGCCCTCGCACTGGCTGGACTCGAATGCCTGGAAGCCGCCTCTCACCTTGCTGTGAATGGCGGGCGGGGCCACCTCCGCTCCCCGCACACACGTCGCTGGCTTCCCGATCCCCAGCTGGGCCCTCACCTCACAGTGCTACTACGGCCGAACTGCAGGGGGCTCACTCTCCTGCTCCGACGGCCTGGGAAACTTCAAAGGCGGCCGCACTGCAGGGGGCTCACTTTTCTGCTCCGACGGCCGGGGAAACTTCAAAGGCGCCAGGAACAGCCACTCAGGACTCCCGGGCGGGTGCCATTTTCGGAACGATCAGGCCCAGATCCGCCGTCCCCCCAGCTGTCTCTGCGGCTACTTGAGGTCACTGAACAGCACCGGCGCGGCCCACCGCCCTACTCGCACGGCGGTGGGTGTCCTCCGCAGCCGCCCCGGTGCACGGATGATGACGGCTCTCGTTCTACACCGCCATCTTCCTCAGCTGCAGGCCACGCCCCCCTGATTTCAGCATATTTGAGCTCTTTCTGACCAGCTGACCCTGTGCAAATTTTGCCATGGTATTAGTGGCATAGGGAAAATCCTGGTGTAGGAATATGGATTGTGTACAAACACTGTATGTGCCTGACCCAGCTACTTCACACAACTAAGATGATGGTCATAACAGAAAACACATGCTCAGTGATGTAGCGTTCTAGTGGTTAGCCTCGCGGGGCGAGTCACCGGAAGCACCACCGCACAATGTATCACTCTCTGGCCAGGCGTGGCCAGAGAGCTATAAATAAATGGGCCAGGGTCGCTCGTGGCTTCCGGTCCCAACCAGCAACCTGTGTGGACGTGCCCTGATTATTATTATAGTGCCAAATCGTAGGCCCTGTTTTGTGTGTGCCCTGATTGTATGCGCATGAGGTTTCCCTGCTGTCCCGCTCCCCAGCCGCGACACTGGCGACGAAGGTGGGATCGAGTTGGTGATCCTGTAGAAGAACGATGATCCACCTACCCGCAGCAACCACGCTGGCTGACGAGCGTGCCCGATCTTCGCTGGCCGGGAGAAGCAGCCTAACGACTTCGGCGAGAGTTGCCGGTAAGCCTGAGGAGGCGTCTTGCGCTTTACCCGGAGTGCCCCGGGCTCAGCCAAGCAACTCCGCGGCTGATCGGACGGCACGCGCTGTGAAGCAGGAAGACCGCGACCACACCCTGAACCCCTTGCCCAAGTGTGCAGGCTACCAGGAGACGCAGCAGGCCCCACAGGCAGTCCCGAACCACGTGGATCGAGCGAAGGGGCTAGCAGGCCACAAACCAGACGACAGCAGCAAATTAAGAGGCTCAGAGCTTCAATAAACAAGCCCTAGCCAAGGTAAGTGGTCAGTAAAGGCAGTCAACCACACAAGAGGGCACACAGGGCCCAACAAAGAGCTGGGGCACACCACTAGCCAAAGTAAATGCCCCAACGTCAGGAATAAAGTACCCACCAAGCCAATACACCACAAATAAGCATTGGCAAACCACAAGGCACAGAGGCAGCCACTGAAGGAAAACAATGTCAAATCCAGGAGGCGCAGCAGAGCAGCCAGCCGCCCCACCAGTGGCAGCACACCCACGGTACCCCGAGATCACAGCGCTACCCCCATTTAGCGAGCTCATTGACCCAGCAACAGCATCACCGAGGTGGAAGGTATGGGTCAGCCGCCTGAACAATTACTTCCTAGCCACCCGAGAGACGGACGAGGCGGTTAAAAGATCACTACTATTGCACTTTGCAGGTGACGAGATATACAAGCGGTTTCAACATCTCCCGAATACTGGCGCCGCCAACGACTACAACACCGCTATCACTGCGCTCAACGTGCATTTTGATCCCCAGCTCGATCCACACTACGAACGGTTTAAGCTCAGGCAAGCAAAGCAACGTGAGGGAGAGTCAATGGACACGTATCACGCACGCCTCAGGGAACTAGCTAGCACGTGCACTGAGGATGACCAAGCCAAAGAGGTGACTGCGCAGCTAATACAGGGATGTCGCAACAAGACGCTGCGGACGTTAATACTCCGCCAACCACGGATTACCCTAGAAGAAATACTGATTCTCGGCAGATCACACGAGCTTTCAGACGCGAGAGCGATGGCCATGGAAGCAGCGCTCACCTCCCACTCCGATCAAACAACTAGCATCAAGACAGAGTGGGTCGATGCTCTCCGAACATCAGCGCGAGGAGTCAGAGGAAGATGGCTGACGAGAACCGCACGGCAAACCTCGTGTGGATGGTGTGGCCGAGAAGAACATCCCCCTGAGAGCTGCCCAGCCAGAGGTAAATCATGCTCAAAATGCAGAATTCCTAATCATTTCGCAAGTGTATGCCGAGGAGGTGCAAGAGGGAGAGGCGCTACAGGA
This sequence comes from Lissotriton helveticus, assembly GCF_964261635.1. Lineage (NCBI taxonomy): Eukaryota > Metazoa > Chordata > Amphibia > Caudata > Salamandridae > Lissotriton > Lissotriton helveticus. The sequence continues at coordinate 1,417,703,284 of NC_136068.1, read as the reverse complement.
AGAAAGCCGCCGACAGGAGAAGTGAGAAACTTGATGCTAGAAGAAACCACTACACCAAGGCCGCCAAGAGGCTCAAGTCAGTGACCCCAACGCCTAGATGACTCGTCCACAGCGGATCACGAGGAGTGTTACTTTGTGTCATTCGCAAGCGATCTCAAGAAGAGGCGACGGCCGCAGCCAAAATGCAACATCGAGATCGACGGGCCCAAGGTTATGGGCCTGATAGACACCGGGGCGTCAACGTGATGGAATCGCAGCACTACAAGAAGCTTAGCCCAAGGCCGACACTCACACTGTCGAAAATCAAGATACTGACGTATGGCAGCAAGACGCCGCTCCCGCTCAAAGGGAAGAGGACAGTTCAAGTGAAAACAGAAGATCATGAGGTGACGACAGTGTTCCACATCATAGATCGGGAGGCGGACATACTGGTGGGGAGCCACACTGCAGAAGACTTAAGCCTGATCGCATTCGCCAATGCAGTCAAATTGCTACAGGTTGACGACGTCCTGGAAATGTTCCCACAGCTGTTTAAAGGACTAGGGAAAATACGAGGACCACCTGTAAAACTACACATCGACAAAGCCATCCAACCAGTGGCATTAAGACACCGTCGGATTCCATTCCATCTGCGGCCGCTGGTCGAGCGAGAACTTCAAGAACTGGAACGACAAGGGGTCATTGAAAAGGTGACGGGCCCGACCCTTTGGGTGTCACCCATGGTGATCGCAGAAAAACCAAAGCAACCAGGCAAAATCAGAATATGCATCGACATGAGGATGCCAAACCAAGCGATCAAGCGGGAAAGACATCTAACCCCGACTGTGGATGACATCCTAGCTGACCTCAATGGGGCTCAATGGTTCTCGAAACTGGATCTCAATGCCGGATACCACCAGCTCACTCTGGCGGAAGAAAGCAGGTATATAACTACCTTTTCAACACACTTGGGACTCAGGCGATACAAAAGACTCAACTTCGGAATATGGTCTGCGGCAGAGATTTTTCAGAACACAGTGCAAGACATTCTATCCGGGCTGAGTGGGGTCCTTAATGTCAGTGACGACATACTAATACACTCCAAGACCATTGAGGAACATCACAGATGGCTGAGAGCCACCCTCCAGCGGCTGGCAGAACACGGGGTGACAATCCACAAAGACAAATGCCAATTTTTTCAAGAAATCCATTGACTTCTTTGGATATGTCTTCAATGCCGACGGAGTGCAGGTTGATCCCCGGAAGTCTCAGGCAATACACCTTGCCCCTGCGCCAAAGAATGTATCGGAAGTGCGGAGCTTTTTGGGGATGGCGACATACTGCGGTGGTTTCATTACAAACTTAGCAACTATCGCAGAGCCACTGCGCAACCTAATAAAAAAAGAGAATCCATGGAAGTGGACTGCAACTGAGGAGAAGGCCTTCAACCAGGTCCAGACGGCTCTGCTGGACAGAACGACAATGGCGTATTTTGACACGGCTCGCGCCACAGAACTAATCGTGGATGCCAGCCCAGTTGGTCTAGGGGCACTGCTGACCCAGGAGACAGAACCTGGGACATGGGTCCCTCTAGCGTTCGCGAGCAAATCCCTCACAGCGACTGAAACCCGTTACTCTCAGATAGAGCGAGAGGCACTCGCAATTAAATGGGGTTGCAATCACTTCCACCTGTACGTGAGCGGAAACCCATTTCGAGTGGTCACGGCCCACCAACCACTCCTGCCGCTCTTCAAAGGGACCGCACCACATCCCCCTCCAAGAATTGAGAGATGGGCAATCCAGTTGCAACAGTATCAAATGGAATTGGTCTACCGGGCTGGCGCCAAAAACCGAGGAGGACTTCATCAACATGGTGTCACAGTGGTCATGCCCTCAGGCACTCTCACTGGAAGAAGTGAAAGAACACCTCGGAAGAGATGTCTGCCTCCAGCTTGTGTCAAGTGCACTGAACAGCGGATCGTGGACCCAGTTCCTCAGAGACCTCCAAGGGTGGAGCGAGACTGACCGCAGTCGTCTTGGAAAACTCTGTAAAGTGAGAAACGAGCTCAGCTCAACAGAAGATGGAATCATCCTAAGAGGCTCGCGCATCGTGATGCCACTCAGTTTGCAAGAACGAGCAACAATCCTAGCCCACGAAGGGCACCAAGGTATCGGGCGGATGAAATCCCGAATGCGGGAAAAGGTATGGTTCCCAGACCTAGAGGACCACGTTGAATCCGTGGTACGCAACTGCCGATGGTGCCAACTTACCGGAAACTCAGGGGCTCCAGCACCTGTTAGAAGCATCTGCTTCTAAGAGGTCGCTCCCCCCACGCTCCCTGGCCACAGAATCTGCCTGCTATCCCCGTTCCTGAAGCGCCTCTGCCAATTTGGCCTTGGTATCGTACACACAGCGCTCTGGTCGCGAATGCAATAGACTTTAAAATCATAGCGCATTGACTTAATACAGCGCCGAACCTCGCATGTTAATTACCTTTCAAGCGCAACGTTGTCTGTTCTGATTGCAACTACTGCCGCCAGTGACTCTATTTTAAGTGCTGCTTTACTGTGTGCATTAATGTGTGCAATTTAGCCTTATAGTAATCTGCCCCCGTTTCACGTGCCATCCTCCATTTTGTTATCTTGTTTGTTTGTTGTTGACCCCCTTGGCCCGCCTACCCTCCCCTGCTACCGCCTCCCAGCTGACCCTCCCATGCTCCGCCCCCTCATAACTACATTTATGCCTAATGTCCCAACGCGCAGCGTCCACGCATTACGGCCACGCCGAAGGTGCGCCAAAGGTAAGCCCGTCTACGCCCGTCCGCGCCCAGCGCCAGACCCCCTGGCCCCCGCTCCATCCACCCCATCCGCATTACATACTCAGCCTCCACCCTCTTAGCCCTTAACACCGGCCGACTCCCCTGCTGCGCCCTAGCCGAACCTGGACACACCCATGGACCCTTCACTTGCAACTCCTGCAAGTTTGACAGCATCATAACCAACTCCCTATCCACAAACACCAAGCAGAGACCTGACACCAACCACCTAAAGTGCATCCTGCTCAACACCCGCTCGGTCCACAAACACGCCATCGACCTCTGGAATCTACTAGACACCATCTCTCCAGACGTCGCCTTCCTAACAGAAACATGGATGAACGCCTCCTCAGCCCCAGACATCACCATCGCCATCCCGGAAGGCTACAAAATCATCCGAAAAGACCGCACCAAGCCAACAGGAGGAGGCATCGTTATCGTCCACAAGAATTCCATCCGCATCTCCACCAGCTCTGACGTCAACCTTGCTAACGCCGAACACCTTCACTTCCAGATCCACACCGACCCCAAGACCACACTCAGAGGCACCCTCCTCTACAGGCCACCAGGACCCCGTGCACAATTCAGTGAAGACATCACAGACTTTATCAGCCCACACGCCCTCCCCTCCGAGGACTACATTCTATTGGGAGACCTCAATTTTCACCTGGAAAAGAGCATCGACTGCAACACCACCACCCTTCTGGACAATCTCGCCAACCTCGGACTCAAACAACTTGTTAATACCCCCACCCACATTGCAGGGCACACACTCGACCCCATCTTCACCTCCAGCAAACATATCTCCTTCAGTCACACCACTACTCTCCATTGGACGGACCACAGCTACGTTCACTTTGTCTACAAAAAGACCACAACCCATAACCACTCCCAACCTACTCTGCGAAGAAACTGGAACAAAATCACCATCGATCAGATCTCCTCATCGCTTCTTCAAAACCCCCCTTCCCACTCTTCGAACGCCAACCAAGCAGCCTTTAACCTCACTCAATGGCTAACCAACAGCGCCGACATCCTAGCACCCCTGAAAAAACGTCAAATCAAACTTGGCAACAAAAACGCCCCCTGGTTCAACGAGGATCTTAAGAAATCCAAGAAACTCTGTCGCTCCCTTGAGAAGGCCTGGAAAAAAGACCCAAACACCAGCACCAGGGATGCCTTCAAAAATGCCACCCGCACACACCACCAACTGATCCGGACTGCCAAGAAAGCCGCCTTCAAAGACCGACTTGACAACAACGCACACAACAGCAAGGAATTATTCAACATCGTCAAAGAATTTACCAACCCCACTGCCAACTCCAACGACATCACTCCCTCTCAAGCCCTTTGCGACTCCCTAGCTTCGTTCTTCCACGACAAAATCGCAAACATCCACAACAGCTTCGACAACCAACCCGGAGACCAACCCACCCAACCTACCTCCGAACCCAAACTCCCCTTGAACATCCTTAATGACTGGAACCCAATCTCCACCGAGGACACCATCCGCCTGATGAACTCCATCCACTCAGGATCCCCCACAGACCCATGCCCTCACCACATCTTCAACAAAGCAGACTCCATCATAGCACCACACCTTCGAGATGTCATCAACTGCTCCCTCAACTCCGCCACCTTCCCGGAAAGCTGGAAACACGCCGAACTCAGCGCCCTTCTAAAAAAAACCACAGCGGACCCCACCGAACTCAAAAACCACCCCCCCATCTCGCTCCTTCCATTCCCGGCCAAAGTCATCGAGAAAGCTGTCAACAACCAGCTCGCCGCCTTCCTCGAAACCAACAAATCCCTCGACTCATCACAGTCCGGTTTCCGAGCCAAACACAGCACTGAGACCGCACTCATCGCAGCAACAGACGACATTCGAACTCTACTGGACAATGGAGACACAGTCGCCCTCATCCTCCTCGACCTCTCCGCAGCCTTCGACACAGTCTGTCATAACACCCTGCTACAACGCCTCAGAAACATCGGTATCCAAGGAAAAGCACTGGAATGGATTACCTCGTTCCTTGCCGGAAGAACCCAGAGAGTCCGCCTCCCACCATTCAAGTCAGAGGCCACTGAAGTCATTTGCGGCGTGCCACAAGGATCCTCACTCAGTCCCACCCTCTTCAACGTATACATGAGCCCCCTCGCGGTCATCGCACGCCAACACAACCTCAACATCATCTCCTACGCTGATGACACTCAACTGATCCTCTCACTCACCAATGACCCTAACACTGCCAAATCCAACCTGCATGAAGGAATGAAAGAAGTAGCCGAGTGGATGAAGCAAAGCCGTCTGAAGCTGAATTCCGACAAAACGGAAGTCCTTATCTTAGGCACCTCCCCCTCTGCCTGGGACGACTCTTGGTGGCCAGAGGCCCTCGGAAAAGCACCCATCCCGACGGACCACGCACGGAACCTGGGCGTCATTCTGGACTCCTCACTTTCGATGACCAGACAAGTCAATGCCGTTTCATCTTCCTGCTTCAACATCCTTCGCATGCTCAAAAAAACATTTCGCTGGATCCCCACCGAAACCAGAAAAACGGTCACCCACGCACTAGTTACAAGCCGACTGGACTACGGAAACACCCTATACGCCGGCACCACCGCAAAACTTCAGAAAAAACTCCAACACATCCAGAACGCTTCAGCCAGACTCATACTAGACATTCCGCGCAATGAACACATTTCTGGTCACCTGAAAAACCTCCACTGGCTCCCCGTCAATAAGAGGATAACATTCCGCCTCCTGTCCCACGCACACAAAGCACTTTACGAACTTGGACCTGAATGCCTCAACACACGACTTTCCTTCTACACCCCCTTTCGCCAGCTACGCTCCTCCAACCAAGCCCTGGCTGCTGTACCTCGCATCAACAAAACCACCATGGGAGGAAGATCCTTCTCCTACCTGGCGGCTAAAACCTGGAACTCACTTCCCATTCACCTCCGCCTCACTCAAAACCATCTAGCATTCAGAAAGCAACTTAAGACCTGGATATTCGACAAATAAATTCCCCACCCCTCCCTAAGCGCCTTGAGACCCTCTGGGTATGTAGTGCGCTATATAAATTTCTGAATTGAATTGAATTGAATAACCAAGGAACCAGCTCCGTCACCGTGGGCATGGCTGAGTCTTGATTTTGGGAGTTTCCCAGACGGGAGAATCACCGCCGTCAAAGTGGACAGCTACACCAAATACTGGTGGAGGTACTCCCATCCACGTCCTTCAACAACCTCCAACCAGTACTGGAGAAGGCCTTTGCTCTGTTCAGTATTCCCCAGGTCATCAGAACTGACAACGGGCCCCCGTTCCAGGGCAGTGATTTTCGAGAGTTCTTGACACATCTTGGGATTAAGCACCATCGCGTGACACCCCAGTGGCCGCAGGCAAACGGCGAAGTAGAACGGTTCATGCGAACCATCAACAAGGAACTGCGAATTGCAACAGTGGAAGACACGGACCCTGAGAGCACGCTGCAGCGGTTCCTGAGGGACTATCGCAGTACACCTCACTGCACGACCCAGGTGTCGCCGTGGTCGCTCATGCTAGCCGGGCCACACAGAGACATGCTTCCAAGAGCTGAAAGATGGTCCCATCAGTCCTATGACCCGATGAAAACACAGGCAAGAAGACATCATACCAATGACAAGGAGAGCAGAAGGCCCAAGGCGAAGGCCCGTGTGTTGCACCCCGGATGCTCAGTATTGATCAGGAACCGCTGGAACACTGGAAAGTACCGAACCCCTTATGAACCCGGCGTGTGGGTGGTAACGTCAACCAGTGGGACAGCTGTCACAGCGGAGCAGAACGGTGAGACCGTGACAAGAAACATATCGTGGTTCAAACAGATCCCGGACACGACCAGAGACCAGACCCCAGCAGGCCAAACAGAAGCGTCTGAGGCAACGCCGAATGACGTTGATCACACAATTGAGAGTGAGGCGCCCTGCACATCAGGAGGACCACAGGTGCCCGAAACTCGCAGTCCAGACCAACGACCAGCGGACAGCATGCGGCCGAGTCCCCATGCCCAACGTGACATGCACCGCCACACGTATGGCCTCCGGCCTAACCCAAGGCCCAACCGAAGACTAGCGGACTTCATGTGCTAGATTATAATGACTCTATTTCGTTTCAAAATCCAACCTGATAAGGTATGAAGCGTTCTAGTGGTTAGCCTTGTGGGGCGAGTCACCGGAAGAACCACCGCACAATGCATCACTCTCTGGCCAGGCGTGGCCAGAGAGCTATAAATAAATGGGCCGGGGTCGCTCGTGGCTTCCGGTCCCAACCAGCAAACTGTGTGGACGTGCCCTGATTATTATTATAGTGCCAAATCGTAGGCCCTGTATTGTGTGTGCCCTGATTGTATGCGCATGAGGTTTCTCTGCTGTGCCGCTCCCCAGCCGCGTCAAGTACCAAGGTCCCTGGAATTATGTGGTAATAGAGGACACAATTATGTGGAAGGTTGGACTTATTTATGCAGTAAGAAAAGAGCAGAATATGCAGCTGAATGCTGCACATTCTGTGGCTGTAGTATTTCTTCAGTTCAATACACGCTAATACTATCTGGTCAAATGTTTAACTTCATTAAATCCGGTGTCACACTTAAATGCAGCTCTCAGTAACTAAAATAATACCAATTGAAGTTTGTATATGGCCTGCCACTGTGCAGTGGCAGGAACAGTGCATTTTTTAGTTAAATTGATGCTGCCACTACCACATTAGTTTTGGCAGGACACATAAACACATCCCTTGTATTGTTCTTGCGTAGTTATTTTTACCGTTCTTCACAGAGGTGTTTTATTTTATGATTTTTAGGCAAACACTGTTTTGTCCTGTATCTTCTGTCCCATAGCTTGATCATACCGTTGTTTCTGAACTAACAGGTTGTGTCAATGGGTTTAGGGTAGTTACAATCAGCTCCTATTTGGGATTCCCAGGTTGATCAGAGAGGTTGAGACCTTCTGCATTTTATGGCCTAGTGCAATTTTTCCTATTTTTGTCTGTCCTCTAGTGTCTATGCTGTGCTTAGGACTACTTGCATTTATTCAATGTTGACAAGTATTTGACATGTGGGTCTCTTGGTTGGATTGAGAGGTTCTGCAGCCTTGGCACCTTCCCCATGGACCTCGGTCTCTGTGGTTAGTACTGGGGTAGATTTTTCACATTCTGCTGGCTAATGGCTTCCACTACAAAACTGAACTAAAACGTATATTTCTATCTTTCTTTATTAGTCTATGCTCCAACCAACTCCTGCAATCGACACTGGTGGTACATAGAGTCCCCAACATCACCAGCAAAGTCCTAGTGAAAGATCCCATGCTGAGTTTTCTAATGTATCTTTACATTCAATAATCAGGGGGCATCAGCTAATGGGGTGTAGGACTGGCCGCAGAGTGGGGTGCAATCATAGGCCAGTGCCAAGATACAAACTTGCAGTCTGAAACCAGCCAGACAGAAGACTAAATATATCTCTTAGAAGAGTGGTGAACCATCTGCAGAGACAGCTTGTCATCCTCTGCTGTCAGTACAGGTCTTGCATCCACTACTTATCAATGCATGAGTTTTAATCACGGCATTAAGCCGCAAAGTCCCTTGGTGCCGGGTGACTGGACCTCTCGGGTGCTGGGACAGTCCTTGTTTTCAACATCTACCTTGTCAACTTGCAACATATTTAGTAGACATCCCGACTTTCAAAAAGGGTCATCACAGAGGCGAGGCTTTATGTGTACCAGGACAGGGTTAGTTAGCGCCGCTCAGCAGTAAGCAATTTATTTAGCACAAATGCTATTGTGTTTGAAAGTTACATATAATTCCCTTAGCCCATTGCTGTTGAGCGTGTTTCTGTGTCGCTGAGCACTGTCAAGTTACTCATTATCGAGGTTCAAAATTGTAGTCCTACTTCTGTGTTTTTGTTTTTCTCAAATCTGGTCACCCTACCTCCATGTCATCTGGTGGAGTGTTTCAAGGTTCTTTTAAAGTCTTGCGTCTCCCAGTTTTCTACACCACATTGCCATTGAATGCCATTGTTGCTCAATGGCAGCTGATGCAGGGCAGCGCGAGTAAGTCCCCTGACTCTGGTCGAGGACACACTCTCTACCCAACAGCTCTGCGCCAAGTTCTGATAAAGATCAATTCAAAAATGGTCAGGCTATTCTGTTGATGTTTCCTAAGTTAAATTTGCCCGGCGTTAGACGCCTATAATACCATACGAAGTTATCCAATAAAGAGGCAGGCGCTGGAGACAGGAAGACAGGAAACAAGTTTTATTCCGACGGAGTAGAACACATCAGATCGGACAACAAGGTATCGTCTCGAGGTGCTCTCCCAGCCTCTCTGAGACCTGGTCATTTATACCCTGGTTTAAGACATGTGAACGCTCTTTATTACAACAAAGACATTGTGAAGTATGAGAACGACATCCCCGGCACCCCCCCAGTTCCGGCCCATTCCAACACATGACAACAGTAGAGGCCCTTTCCCCTCATATGATTGGGAGGGGGCTATCACGCAGCTGAGTGTTCTGCCGATTCCTTTGGAATGTGTGCGCCTGATCGAATCTCAGGGGGTGGGGAGGTCATGATCAATAGTGGTTCCTTTCAGGAAAGGCGAGTGCATACAGTAGTGGGCAATAAACTGTATCCTCGGGCTAAGGGATGACCAGCGGTTCGTACAGGCAGTCGGGCTCAGAGGAAGGGGTCATCAAAGGAGGGGTATTCATGGACGGAAAGGAGGTGTTGGTCAGGCGCGGGGTGTGATTCTCAGAGACAGAGTCATGCGGGAGGGGAGAGCTTATGCCTTGTGCATGTGAGAGCGGGGACAGACAGGGTGCGTGGGGGAGGCTCGCAAGGTTCAGGGAAGTGCGCTGACAGGTGATCGTGAATAGGGAGACCATGGTACCTAAAATGGCTGTCGTGTGTGTTCATGTGTGAGTCTGCAAGATGGCGTAGATGATGTTCAGTACACGAACTAAAATTCCACAGTCCTCCCTTTTAACATGTCTCGCCAGCTTGTCAGTTTGGATCGATCCCCATGAGACCACGCACCTCTATCTCGTATAGGGGACTCATGTGCTCAGTTTTAAAGTCCAAAGTCTTAGGGCACATACAGTTGGAAATGAGTGCAGATAAAGGTGGTAAACATTGAATACCTAAGCAACACCCACACAGTATCATGATTGGTATCAATATAAACGTGAACAATCTCCAGCCCCAGTTCTTCAAAGTGTCCCAGAACCAGCCTCCATGCGACCATCCTTCCTGCTCCTGGTGAACCTCTGAGGACAGTCTGTGGAGGTGTTCGATTGCTTTGTAGACTGAAGGTGAGTTATCTGGCACGTAGGTGCAACAGCTGGAGCCGATGATGCGGCATGCTCCTCCATGGTCGGCCAGAACCACATCTAGAACAAGACGGTTTTGAAGAGCCACCAGGCGGACTGCCTGAAGCTCAGCCGTGTTGTTGGCGAGGAGGCCAGCGGTGATGTTAATGGTTGTTTCTACTGCCTGAGTCAGGTGTCGGATAGCGCGGCTATTTGCCATTGGGCCCCACAGAGGAACAAGTCCCTTCGCCGCATCCAGGAACTGTGCTCCGGTGGAGTCGGCTTGTCCAATGTCTCCGGCTTTTGCCGGTGATGGTAGGCTGGAGCCACATACGTGGGAGGAAGAATGAAGGCGATGTAGCACGTACCCCTCCAGCCTTTTGGGAGCCAAGTGTAAGCTTTGGTGCCACAAACAAAGTACATATTCGGGGAAGCAACAAAGGAGGGGGGGTCAGCTGAGACCAATGTTTTGGTGATGCGACAAGAACTGTGACCCACCAGCTGCGTTCCCTGACCTTCAAGACACACAAGTCCTGTGACATTGATGACAGACAGAGCCACGGTCAGGGTGGCAGCTGTTTGCTTCCGCTGGTGGGAGAAGGTGGGTCTGGCTGGATTGTGGAGTACTTGCATCTCGACTCTTTCTTTGGCAGGAATGTTCATAAGGAAGGCGGAACCTGAGACCGCAGGACAAATGGGGGCAGACGTTCTTCCTGTTTTGTTCAGCCAGAACCCATAGTAGAAGTGTGACACTGTCTGACCAGAAGCGGCGTTGTCCTTGTTGCTCTCCTGCAAGAGGATCAACCAGGCGAGGCAGGAGCCGTGAACTGAGAAAGGAGAAGGGATGAAGGGGATGGAGTGTCCGGTAGCATGTGGGAGCAACCCACAGATCCAGCAGTTCGTGGCATTTGCAGCAAGGTTGTGCTGGTGCAACAGTTGTACGAAGGAATTGTTCCAGAACTCCTTACGCCTTTCTCGGAGCTGAGGTGAAAGGGTGATCAGGTGGTGCTCTTTCATGGTGGTTGGCTGGACAGTGGTTGGCAACATCTGGTGAGCGGGTGTGCTTTCCTCCAAGATCCAGAATGAAGTCATGAGGAGGAGGCAAAAGAGGAAGACAATGAAGAAAGCGATTGTCTTTGATTTGTGCAAATTATCAGTCTTTGGGTTCCTGTAGTGGGTATTTCCTGTTGCTTCCGACGTCTTCTTATCTGGCGCTTCCATCATCTTCTTATCTGGCGCTTCCATCATCTTCATCTTCAAGGTGCTCGGTAGTGGGCAGAACCACAGACTTCGTTTAGCTTCTCTCCGGGTAACCCTTGGTTGCTTTGGGTCACCGTTCTGAGATTTTTAACTTAGTCAGTGGCCTACTTAGCCGAAGCTCCCTCCTTTCGACGCAGGAAATACCCTTCTCGGGATGGCACAGTGGGATCAGAGTGTTTTGCAAGTTCAAGTGCCTCGGTATCAGGATAGCAGTTCAGCGATGGTCGGTCTTGGTTCAGGAGCTCTTCTTGGGTGCTGACGTTGTCTGTCGTGGCCAGGGTCGACGAGACCTTCTTGCAGTGGTGTGTGTGCAGCCAGTGCTTCTTCCCCTCCACTCGAAGAGCCGTCCGAGTGGTGATCAGTACTTGCCAGGGGCCCGTCCACCGGGGTTCCACACTCTTCCGGACTAGGACGTACTCTCCCGGTTGGATATCGTGACCGGGACCCCTGGAAGCATCGGGGATGGCCTGCTGCACCTGTTGATGAATGACAGACAATGTTTTAGTCAACTTGTATAAATAATCTGACAGCAGGACATCGGGGACGTCGTGAATGGAGGTCGGCTTGGGGGCAGTCCAGAGGTTCATTGGTCGCCCAAACACAACTTCGTAGGGGGTCAAGTGGTGCTTAGTGGGAGTGGAGCGCATCGATAGTAATGCCAGTGGAAGGGCATCTGGCCACATAAGTCCTGTGGTGGCCACTATTTTTGACAGTTTCAGTTTCAGTGTAGCGTTGTGTCGTTCAATCAGGCCAGCGGATTGGGGGTGGAAGACTGCATGGAACCTCTGTTTTACCCCCAACCCCTTCAGGATTAGTTGGATAACTTCAGCTATGAAGTGGGGGCCATTGTCGCTCCATAAAATTCGACAAAGGCCGTAGCGAGGGAAAAACTCTTTCAGTAGTACTTTGGCAGTAGTCATGGCAGTGTTATCACGGGTCGGATAGGCTTCCACCCATTTGCTGAAGGCACATACAATGACTAATACGTACTTCAAGCCTTGGCACCTCTCTAGCTGGATGAAATCCATCTGGAGGACCTCAAAGGGGTGGTCGGGGATCTCAAACCCTCCCCGGGGTACCACAGTTCCTTTTCCGGGGTTGTGTTGTAGGCAGATAAGGCACTGCTGGACCAGACGTTTTGCTGAGTCGGGGATCTTGTTGTTGTGCCAGACTTTGGAAATGAGTTCAATCATGGGGGCAGAACCTATGTGTGCAGGGGAGTGTGCCATTGTCAGTATGGGGATCAAGTATGAGTCGGGCAGCAACCATTTGTTCGTGGCTTTTGTCCGCCAGCAGCCTTCATCGTCCCTTAGACCCACCCGTGCCCATTCAGTCAGTTCGAGAGGTGTGCTAGCCGACTGGATGTCCCTAATTGTTTCCCTAGCGTCAGTCCATTTTTCTGCTTGTGACCTGGTCACATACATGCGTGTCGTTGTCCAATTCTCAGCTGTGGTTCGGGCAGTGATGTCGGCTAGTGCGTTTCCCTGTCCAACTAAATCTGTCACCTTCTTGTGTGCCTGGCATTTGATCACTGCTAATTGTTTGGGGAGAAGAACTGCTTCAATCAGGGCGGAGACTAGATCTCCGTGAAGGATGGGCGTACCGTGGGACGTCAGGAATCCCCTTTCCCTACACAGGAGCCCAAAATGATGAACCACCCCGAAGGCATACTGGCTGTCCGTGTAAATGTTCGCCGTGGTTCCTGCTGCTATGATACATGCTCGTGTGAGGGCAATTAGTTCGGCCGCCTGTGCGGATCGTTGTGTGATGCGAGCTGTTTCAACTACTGTTCGGGCTGTAGTCACCGCATAGGCCACTGAAGTGGTGCCGTCTGGGAGTTTGATACAAGAGCCATCTACCCATAGTTCTCCATCAGGATCTGTAAAAGCAATGTCTCAGAGGTCAATTCTACTCCTAGTCTGTTCATCCGTGAGGGTCACACAGTCGTGTATAGGGGGCACATCGGGGTCATTTTCGGGCAAGGGTAACAGTGTAGCAGGATTCAATGTCGTGCATCTCTTCAGAGTGATGTGGGGTGCAAGTAGAGTCAATTCGTACCCTGTTAGTCGTGCGCTAGTCAGGTGTTGAGTCTTAGTCTGGTTCAAAAGGGTGTCAACTGCATGGGGTACTAATACCGTGAGAGAGTTCAAAAGTACAATTCCCTCACTCTGGCGGATAAAGACAGCAGCAGCGGCTACTGCTCGAAGGCAGGCAGGTAGAGCTCTGGCGACTGGATCAAGAGTGGCAGAGAAGTAGGCACAAGGGCGCTGTTTGGCGCCAATGGGCTGAGTTAGAACAGACAATGCGCATCCCTCCCTTTCGTGAGTGAAAAGGGAGAAGGGCTTGGAGTAATCTGGTGTTCCTAGAACGGGTGCCGAGCAAAGGGCATCCCGCAACTCCTTAAAGGATGCTTGGCATTCGGGAGTCCAAGGGAGTGGGAAAGGGGCATCTTTGGTCAACAGGGAAAGTAGGGGTTTTATGATGAGACTGAAATTCAGTAACCATTGTCGGCAGAAAGAGGTAAGGCCCACTAATGACCGGACTTGTTTCTGTGTTTTGGGAATGGGGGTGTCTAGGATGGTTTGGATTCGGTCGGGCATAAGTTTCCTCCCTTCTTTGGACAGGAGATGGCCTAGGTATGTCACTTGGGGCTGGCAGAACTGCAGTTTCTTTTTGGAGACTTTGTGGCCATTCTCCGCAAGAAAGTGCAAGAGTTGGATAGCGGCTGTGATTGCAAGCGGAGTGGTGTCGGCCGCCAAAAGGATATCATCGACATATTGGACCAACACCACTCCATCTGGTAGCTGGACGGCGTCCAGCTGTCTTTTGAGGGCCTGGCTGTAAATGCTGGGACTTTCAGTGTAGCCCTGGGGAGCTCTACAAAATCGGTATGAACGGTTTTTTAAAGTGAAGCCGAAGAGATAGCGGCTGTCTGGATGGATGGGGATAGAGAAAAATGCATTTTTAAGATCAATAACGGTGAAGGTGGTGGCGGTGGACGGGATGAGAGTCAGAATGGTGGCGATGTCTGAGACTACGGGATATTGTGGTACCACCACTTTGTTGCCTTCTCGCAGGTCGATGATGAAGCGGTATGCTTTCTCATCTCCCTCACCTTGCTTCTTAACAATGGGTAGGATAGGGCTATTGCAGACATTACTAACCACTTCCTCTACCACTCCTGCATCTACCAAGGACTGAATAATCGCTACCAATGCCTTCTCGCCTTCGGGCGATATCCGGTACTGTGGGAGTTTCGGGAGTATTGCATCAGGTCGAACAGTTATGTGTACAGGATCGATCATCATTCGTCCTACATCCGAGTCGTTTCTGGCCCATAGGTACAGGGGTAGGGTATCGAGCAAGGATAGGTCAGCATCTGTTATGGTGTACATATGTCGTGCGGGGTAGGGTCTGGACATGCTCGATTTGTCATACAGGATGACTCGGACTCCATCCGGGGAACACCTAATAGTAGCTCGGAAATGTTTCAGTAAATCAATACCCATAATGGCGTCAGGGGAGTTGGAGGAGAGCAGAAATGTTGTGTCAGTGGGATTGTTTCCTAGGTCAAAGGAGATAGGTACAGACAGGGGATTAGTGGAGGGCGTTCTATCGAAACCTATCGATGTAATGTGTGAGCCAGACAAGGGTGCCCTTGGAATCAGTCGCTTTGATAATACACTACGTGTCGCTCCAGTGTCTACCAAGAATGGAGACTTTGTACCCAGGACCTTAGCAGTGACGTAAGGACCTTGCTGGTCAACACAGAGCTCGACTGGATCCCTCCCTTGCCCCTGGCAGTCCTATGCAGAGTCGTGAGCATTGTTGCAGTCGGACTGTTGGCACTGATTTTGTCGGGGTCGGTCAAATGTGTTTGGTCTGCCAGGTCTGTCATTGGTGGTGTCGTAGGTCTGCCCTCGCCCCTGCCCTCCAGTTTTTGGGCCATTTGTCATGTCCCTTGTCTCTTTATTTTTAATCATTTCCCGAAGGGCCAGGCATTGAGACTTCCAATGTCCAAATTCTTTGCAAAATTCACACTGGTTCTCATCGAGGTCGGTTCGTGGAGCGCCAGGTGTGGGGTTGCGGTCTCTAGGGGGCGAATTCCTAGGGGCATTCGACTGGTAGTTTCCCCTATACTGTTCCCTTCCTGTAGTCACTCCCTGCAATTGAGCAATCATTACTCGTTCCTTTAAGTCCTTTTTCTTTCTCTCAGTCGCCCTCTCGTTCTCGTTCTTTTGGTGTTCGTAATACTGAGCCATCTGAAGGATAGCTGCAGGTTTGGAGGCTCCCCAACTACTCTCACTCGTCTGTAACTTTTGGGAGACCTCTTGCGATAGCCCTTTTACGTAGTTTTGCACGAATAGGTGTTGTCCGGTTGCGGTAGTCATGTCTTGGCCACTGTATTCGGAGAACACCGTTTCAAATCGGGAGAAATATTCTGATACGTCTTCCTGGGTTTTCTGACGGCAAGCCGTGACTACCGACCAGTCTACCTTCTTCTCTGGGATCAACGTCTTTAGCTTCTGCACTATTTTGTCGGGGAGTTCCAGTATGTCTTTTACAGGTTTCTTTCCGGGCTCTCGCTGCCTATCTAGTTCATTGAGTTGTTTCCAGGTGTGTCCGAACAGGTCTGTGTGGTCGGCTTTCCGGATTTGCTTCCACACATCGGTCGGCAGACACAACCCGAAAAACAAATCGATGTCCGATAGAGTCATTATGGTTGAGCCCAAGGCTGTGCCTAGTTCGGTATAAAATGTTGTAGGGTTCTTTCTTAAATCGGGCAGGGTTTGCCTAAAAGTTAAAATATCTTGCCGATCCCATGGTTGGTAAACCCAGTTGTACACAACCCTCCCTTTTGCATCTGCGTGGTTGATATCATCGTTTGTTCCCTGACCTCTTGGGGGAACCCAGTAGGGGGCGGCTTCTCTGATAGGCATCATAGTGTTGGCTGCTTCTAATGGGGGTTCAATCGTCTCAGGGACTTTGATCTTGACCTCTGGTTTCTGTTCCGCGAGGTGGCGGAAAACCTCAAGCGTTTGCATGAGGAGGTCCGTCACATCGCTCTCAGTCCCATCTCCAACATCGACCCTTTTATATAGAGCCGTCAGTTTAGCAGGACCCTTATTCTGGTACCTATCCTCATAGGCGTTCAGGGTGTGGTAGCTGAACCGTAAAATGAAATGCCGTCTGTGACTACCGGCATGTGAATTGTGCATATTCATCGTATATTCTTCGCTCTCCTTCCGTTCTACCAGGGTCTTTGCTATCTGGTCGATTCCATCCCGCTCATCTTTGCTCAACCGATTTGGCCTGGCTGTTAGCTGCCTGCTAGTCTCATGTTCATCTGCTGTTGTTACCAATGCGGCTGGTGCGAAGGCCGCAAGAGCCGGGGCACTAGCGCTAGGGTCACCCACGCCTGCACTTTGAACTGGTGAGTGTTGTGCTAGAGGCTGGCAGGGAGCATAAGGAGGGGGCATGTAGATAATTGGAGGACCGAGCAGTAACTCGTCATTTGCTCGCTGTTTGGAGGGCATCTCCGGGTAGAGCGTAGGGGGGGTCCTGACAGGGCATTGGCCTGCCAGTCCTGATTCTTGTGTTTGTTTAACTTCCTCTTTTCTTCTTATTTCTTCATCTAGTTCTTTTGCGGCCAGATGGGCTGCTTTTCGTAACTCTTTCACTATTTTTGCTTCTTCTCTTTTCCTTCGCTGTTCTGCTTCTTTGCGCCACATGCCAATACTATCGAGCATAGTGGGCGTTGCCTTATTTACTATTACAGCTGCTTCTAGTGTTTTTATTTTATTTTCATCAAAAGAACCTATCAGTGGCCACTGACTTTCAGGATCCCTTTTTGTATATTTATGCCATAACTTACTATAAGCTATAGCGACTAGTCCTTGCTTAGTAAACATGTCCTTATTAGGGGTGCCTTCCAGTGGAGCTGGATGGTTCATCTCTAATAAGCGGTCCGGGTTGACCCAACTATTAACCAATGGGGAGAAGATAGGCATGACGGATTACAATGGGGGGCAAAAGCCTGCACTACCTATCTTTTCACTACTTACAAAGACTGGGCAGAATATTATATTCTACGTTGTTTGCAAACAGAGAATACCTCCAGAAAGAACCAATTCCAAACAGTCAATGTTTGGACAAACAATCAATCAATGAGGAATGAAAATAGGCACGACGGGTTACAATTGGTGGCAAGAGCCTGCGTTACCTACCCTTCACTATCTGCAAAGGGAGAGAGAATATTCCTATTCTTCCCCGTTTGTAGGCAGAGAAGATCCTTAAGAGAACCAACTTCGAACAATTCAATGCCCGATTCAAACAATCAATCAATGGGGAGAAAAATAGGCACGGCAGATTACAATGGGGGACAAAAGTCCGCGTTACCTATCCTTCACTATCTGCAAAGACTAAACAGAGTATGGCGACTCTGTGCTTGTTTGCAAATAGAGAATCTCTCAGAGACAATAAGACGAGTAATACTAGTATTTTCAAACAATCAAACAATCAATTTTGCAATTTGTCGTGTGTCACGACCTTACCCGGACCGCACGGATCGTTTCTCGTCTTCCGCTTCCAGCGCCCGATCGTCCTCTATTCTCTGTTGCTATCGCGGCACTCCTGGTGGTTCCCAGTCAGGACCGTAGATCACTCGGGAGAGGTCTGCTCGGAATCAGTGAAGTTCAGATGATCGGCTGTCAGACGAGGGTCTATCGGACAGGAGCTCTCCCGATCGTTGCAGTCGTTCACTCTGTCGTCGGGACCTCTCCCACTGGATCCACGTGTCGCTGATGGGCCCCGCGTTTGGGACGCCAATTGATAAAGATCAATTCAAAAATGGTCAGGCTATTCTGTTGATGTTTCCTAAGTTAAATTTGCCCGGCGTTAGACGCCTCTAATACCATACGAAGTTATCCAATAAAGAGGCAGGCGCTGGAGACAGGAAGACAGGAAACAAGTTTTATTCCGACGGAGTAGAACACATCAGATCGGACAACAAGGTATCGTCTCGAGGTGCTCTCCCAGCCTCTCTGAGACCTGGTCTTTTATACCCTGGTTTAAGACATGTGAACGCTCTTTATTACAACAAAGACATTGTGAAGTATGAGAACGACATCCCCGGCACCCCCCCAGTTCCGGCCCATTCCAACACATGACAACAGTAGAGGCCCTTTCCCCTCATATGATTGGGAGGGGGCTATCACGCAGCTGAGTGTTCTGCCGATTCCTTTGGAATGTGTGCGCCTGATCGAATCTCAGGGGGTGGGGAGGTCATGATCAATAGTGGCTCCTTTCAGGAAAGGCGAGTGCATACAGTAGTGGGCAATAAACTGTATCCTCGGGCTAAGGGATGACCAGCAGTTCGTACAGGCAGTCGGGCTCAGAGGAAGGGGTCATCAAAGGAGGGGTATTCATGGACGGAAAGGAGGTGTTGGTCAGGCGCGGGGTGTGATTCTCAGAGACAGAGTCATGCGGGAGGGGAGAGCTTATGCCTTGTGCATGTGAGAGCGGGGACAGCCAGGGTGCATGGGGGAGGCTCGCAAGGTTCAGGGAAGTGCGCTGACGGGTGATCGTGAATAGGGAGACCATGGTACCTAAAATGGCTGTCGTGTGTGTTCATGTGTGAGTCTGCAAGATGGCGTAGATGATGTTCAGTACACAAACTAAAATTCCACAGTTCCCTGTCGCCCAAGCGTCCGCTCCTCCTCCTGAGAGGGATTTGAGCCCCCTGCGTGCCAGTCACCGCAGCTGAGTATAATCATACTCTCTGTGGGCTATTTCATTTATTTTTGTTTATTATTGTGTCTTGACTGCTGCGCTATCATTGTGTCTCTACTGCTTGCTATTTTAGTGTCTTGCTGCTGAGCTTTCTCCCCGCTTTGTTATCCCGCCGCTCTACACCTGCAGCCCGCCCCCCTACTCTGCCCATCCCACTTTCCAGCTGATCGTCCCTTCCCCCTCCCCTTCTTAATGGCGGCCGCTGCGTGGTCGCGCCGCTTGTGCGCCTAAGTCAAGCCCATCTGCCCCCATCCGTGACCTGACCGTGGCCAGTGCCACGGAACCCTGGATCTCCGGGACCCCGCCGTTACAATTCCACCACATTCCACGCACTCAACCCCGGAAGACACACCAACTGCGAAAGATCCTCTCCCAACATCACCCAGGGACAGTTCTCGTGCAGACTCTGCCATTGATCCTTCATTATTGACCAAACCACCACAACCGCCGACAGCCCGCAAGATGCACGCTCCGCCAAAACCCTGACTTGCATTCTCCTCAAGGTGTGCTTTCTGCACTGACACGCAGTAGAGCTATGGGACCTGATCGACACCCTCTCGCCCAATGTCGCTTTCTTCACGGAAACCTGGACCAACGCGACCTCCGGCCCAGACATCGCAACAGCTATCTCCGATGGCTACAAGATCAAGAGGAAGGACCCCCCCACCACCCAAGAGGAGGACTCGCCATTGCACACAAGACCCCCCTTCGACTGTCCACATCCAGCATGAGCGACCCCCACTCCAACAAAGAACGCCTCCTCTTCCAGATCCAGACAAGGCCCAGGACCACACTACGCGGCACCCTCATCTACAGACTACCGGGACCTCGCACCCACTCTGCAACTACCATCACCGAGCTCGCCGCACCCCACGCCTTCTCCTCCACAGACTACATCCTACTCGGAGACCTGAACTTCCACCTCGACAACAGCGACGAACCCAACTCCACCACTCTCCTCGACAACCTCTCCAACCTCGGTCTGAAGCAGCTGGTCAACACGTCCAACCACAAAGCCAGACACACCCTCGACCCATCTTTGCGGGAGGGATTAACATCCACTTCAGCCACACCACCCAGCCCCCCTTAACGGACCAACACTGCTGCCACTTCACCTTCGATACCAAAGGGGATGATGGATGGAGCGTTTGAGCAAATCAAACACTCGCCCCCAGTCAACTGATCTGGGTTTAATCTATCATCATTCTTTAGCTTACTCCACCACCCCAGTTCAGACATGGCCATATGCAAATCAGTCTGACCCTGTGCCTCATGGGAACAGTCCAGCCCGAACTGCCAAGCCATTTCTTCCCTTGACCGGAACCAAGTATCCTGGGACCGGTTTCGGGTTCATAACCCTCATCAGCCAGGCTATCTTGAATCCAGTAGCAAAGTGAGCAGGGGACCCACGTTTGGGCATACGCTGCCAACTTAGGGCGAACAAAGCTATACCAAAGGGAATGATGGATGGAGCGTTTGAGCAAATCAAACACTCACCCCCAATCAACAGATCTGGGTTTAATCCATCATCATTCTTTAGCTCACTCCACCACCCCAGTTCAGACATGGCCATATGCAAATCAGTCTGACCCTGTGCCTCATGGGAACAGTCCAGCCCGAACTGCCAAGCCATGTCTTCCCTGGACCGGAAACAAGCATCCTGGAACCAGTTTTGGGTTCATAAACCTCATCAACCGGGCTATCTTGAATCCAGTGGCAAAGGGAGCAAGGGACCCACGTCTGGGCATACCCTGCCAACTTGGAGCGAACAAAGCGATACCAAAGCAGCTGGTCAACATGCCCACTCACAAAGCCAGACACACCCTCAACCCAATCTTTGCGGGAGGGATAAACAACCACTTCAGCCACACCACCCAGCCCCCCTGGATGGACCACCACTGCTGCCACTTCACCTTCAGCACCACCACCACATCCAAGCTTGCCCCGCGCCACCCACAGAGAAACTGGAGCAAGGTCACAGAGGAACACCTCAACACGACCCTCCTCCAAGACCGCACAGCACCACTACCGACACCAACTCTGCAGCCATAGAATTTCACCGCTGGATCTCCCGCTGCACCAACAAGCTTGCACCCCTCCGCCACCCCACCAAACAATGCCCGATGATACCACCTGGTTCACCTCAGAACTACAAGAAGCCAGATGCTCCTGCAGACGCCTAGAGAAATCCTGGCGAAACCAGAAAAACACGGAAGCACGGAACAACCACAAGAGCACCCTGAAGGAATACCACCAGCGCATAAGAGACACTAAATGGACCTTCCTAAGAGACATGATCCCGACCAACAGGACCAACGCCAAGGAACTGTTCAACATCATGCAGACGCTCACAAAACCCCCCAGCAAAGCCACGGACATCACACCTTACCAGGAAATCAGTGACAATTTCAGCACCTACTTCCACCAGAAGATCAAGGTCCTTGGGACAACTGCAGCGAACAAATGCCGGACAGGACCCCCCCTATGCCGCCGATAAGCCTCCATCCTGTCTGGCATCTTCCCAGATGCCTGGAAGCGGGCGGAGGTTAAGCCCCTTCTCAAGTAACCGACAGAAGACCCAACAGACCTGAAAAACTACTGGCCCATCTCTCTCCTCCCCTTCGCGGCCTAAGACCGAGAGACTCGTAAAAGCCCAACTGACCGCCTTAATCGAAGAGAACACAATCCTGGACGCCTCCCAGTGAGGATTCCACCACAACCACAGCACCGAGACCGCCCTCCTCCCCACTACTGACGACATCCGCATGCTACTCGACCAGGGACACACTGCCGCCCTCATCCTTCTAGACCTCTCTGCAGCCTTCAACACCGTTTCACACCGCACGCTCGCAGCCAGACTTCACGAGGCAGGGATACAAAGAGCAGCCCTCGACTGGATCCAATCCTTTCTCTCCAGCCGAACCCAGAGTATCATACTCCCTCCCTTCCTCTCCGAACCCACTAAAGTCAACTGCGGAGTGCCCCAAGGATCATCGCTCAGCCCCACGCTCTACAACATCTACATGGCCCCCCTCGCCACCATCGTCAAACAGAATAGAAAATAAATAGTCGGCCTGAAAAAATACTTTGGTGTGTAAGTGTTGCAAATCTAAAAGGTATTTGGCGCACTACAAGAATGTTCGCAGGTTCTACACTGGAGAGCCCTTGTTCTTATTATAACTGTTGAAGATCTGCCATGCCCGACATTGTAAAACACGTGTGAAAACGTGTAAACTCCAAATATCATCATGAAACAATCATTTATATAGCAATAATAAAGTCGGCTATTTCCAAGAAAACATGAACGCAATTTTATTTTTCATCAACTAGCATGGTTCATAAAAACAAAGAATCGTTTCTTTTCATCGCATGTGATTTTTGGGTGCAGCTCTAACCCAGGGCCGCTTTGCTTTTGTAAATTACCGGCTGTTTTATTCGCTTTGTTTGTGATGCCTTCCAGTTGCAGCCACATGCCGCGTTACCTACAAGATGGGTCTGGTATTCCTTCCTTCGTGATAACTCACAGGCTCCGTTACATGACAACGAACTGTCTTATCACCAAAGACTGCAAGTTTATTTATTTCTGTTTGGCTTAGGAAGCGGGTGGGTGGAAGTTACTTTTGCCAGACGCGTTATATGAGGAAGTGATGTTTCTTGTTAACCCCTGCTGCCGTGGCAGACGTCGGCTGCTAGACAGTTCACGGCGTGCGCGTGCCCGCTGGCTCCACTCAGGACTGCCACAGAGCGGGGCTGATTTCACGTCAGTCTCTTTCGCTGGTGCCAAACCACTAGGTGCTTGACATCGGTTTGCCAAGTCGCGACTGTAGGAAAGACCCGTAACAGAAACAAGGCCATGTTAATGCTGTGTGGTTAGCTGGCTTCGTCATGCTCGAACTTCCTGCATTTCAAATTTTAATTAAAAACGGAAAGTTTCAACGTTTTTGGATGTGCATGTTTTCCAAGCCAAGATGTGATGTTCTAATCATATATATATATATACATATGTATATATATACACATATATAAACACACATCATTTAATGCCACAGCATTTTTTCATGTTTATTTGTTTGTTTTAAAAAAAAAGACAATTGACCAAAAACGGGATGTACCGAGTTCAATTTGTGCAGCAAGGTAAAATTACAGAAAGAAGAAACTTTGATTACTAGTAGTGTTGTTGATCTGTATAAAGCAATTGTTACATGCAATTTATGAGTTAGTAAACAATACTTCTCTCATGTTAATTTTGCTGTACTGTGGTAATAAACTTGAATTTGACCTTTGAACTATACTCTCACTCTAATGGCACAAACACACACACGCGTATACATATAGCCAGGGCCACTGGAATTATCCGATTGTACGGCTGCAGCGTGTTTCGCATGATTATATATTAATCTGGCACATTTACTCATGGTCACTTGCGACAAGCTTTGGACATGGTTTATCCTATCTAAAATAAATTCACTTAAGCCCTTTATTTTATTAAAGGTCTCTCTACTGGAAAATCGTACGAAATGTATACACAAATAGAACTGCATATTAGAATAAACATAATTATTAGATCAATTGTTACAATATGCTAGGCACCTTTATGGACAAAAAAAAACTAGCAGTGACAAATCTACTGCTGAAAGTTAGGCGAAAAAAGCACTATGATACAGACAGCACTAGCGCTTACTTCTGATGGGGCTGGGGAGTGGTGGGAGAGGGGTAAGAAACAATGGAGGGCGCAAGTCACAACATGACAGAGAGGGAGTATGAGGCAAGCACCAAGAACGGAAAGCAAGGAGGTGCGAGGAGGGACAACGGGCAAGCAAGGGCTCAGGAGAGGGCACAGGGAAAATATAAACTACATGGGAGCAAGCAACATCGGAGAAAACTGCATCAACAATGGCAGAAGAAGAAAACATTTGATGCTGGTGCTCCCTTTTTATTTTCTGATATGAGTTGAAAAATGATTCACTACATTAAAGTCTGCTGCTCAAGATGAGGGCCACTGGAATTAAGAGATTCTGTGGCGATGTTCGCATATTTATGGAGTAGCCATGGAATCCATCAACTGCTGCATAATCTACAGATCTAACAAAAATTCTAGCTCACTGGATCAAAATAAAAAAAAATATGGTGACTTTGGCTCCTGCGCACTGGTGCACTTTTTTCAAAGGTTAACTGGTCATATTTAAGTTGCTTTTTGCGTAATTTGGGTGCTAAATTGTGGAGGGGAACGTGGGCCCTGCTGGGGGGCAGTTGGCACAAGCAAGGCACGCAGGAAGGCTATGTGCATTCAACTTTCTCCTTGGCTGAGAAGTGCCTAAAGTACAGGGGTACAATTTATAGCACAAAATCAAAGACAGAGCTGGTGCCCACGTGTGCAGTGTTAGTGCATCAGGCAGAGCTATGAACAGGGAGACTAGGCTGGCACCCTCTACATATGTAAACATGTAAGGCCTCAAAGTGTAGCTCATTCGTGCAACGCAGCACTAGTGTGTTAAGCTTTAAGGCGCTTCTCCGTGTGCAGCAATTTTTTACAGACATTCAACATTTTGAACAGAACAGAAGAGAGTGCACGAGACTGCATCTTTTAGTGAAAGAGACCTATCTACAAAAAGAAGGCAGAGACTGGTGGAGCAGTGTGGGATGTCCGCAAATATTTATTCACCCCAAAGAGAGTGAGTGGTGGGTCACTCTCGCAGCAGACACGGTAGAAGTAAATGAATTTACGCAAGAGCACGAGGGAAGTAGGGGTGAAGAAGTTGACCTTGTGCTTTGGAGTGCACACAAAGATGGGCAGAGAGGGCTAGCCACCCCCCCCCCCCCACCCCCGTCTGCTGCCTAAGCAGTGGCTTCTCTTACCCAATGCAGCTTGTCATGAAAGAGTGAAAAGACAAGCAAGGCATATGGTAAGCTACACGTTTCTTGTGCCAAAGGATATTGTCCCTCCGAGTGCAGATGATCTGTAGCTTCTGAGTCACATGCAGACACAAGAATACATAAACATTCACACAAAGATACAGGGGTGTCCACAAACACACAAAACATGCACACATGCAGAAACAAACACACTCAGATACACAGACAAACACACATTTACACAGACACGTGCGCACTCACACACACAGATGGGTGCACAAACACACACAGAAACATAAACACACACCAGAAGCTCACACATATACAGACAAACATGAACACACACACAAATATATATCCACAGACACATGCACACACATACACACAGGGAGGTTCACAAACACACACATAAACACACACCGGAAGCTCACACATTACAGAAATTTCCTTTACAAACCATTGTAATGGCACTTCAGTCTGATAGGTTAAATTGAAGGGGAAGACACTGCAAATTAAAGAATGCTGCGGATTCTTAAATAAAAGCCAGGTATTGCGGGTAGTAGTCACTGAGAAACAAATTATCCGAAAAAACCTTGCTCTATATGGTTTAGCTTTCATGTAGCACTAAATCACGGCATATACTCAGCTTAAATATGGAGCATGTGACAAGCGAAAATAAATCACTAAAATTAAAGAAATATCAAAGGCAGTCTATTTCATGGAAACGTTTGCCATGTTTTATTTGTTCCTGGTTAAACTGGGTGCCACTTCTCGAGCTCCTTGTCTATATTAAGCAGATGACATTGTCCTCTGTGACCACACTCCCATTGGATTTTACGGTTCTACACTACTACTCAGAGAGAAAACATTACCCTATAAACCTAATTAAAACTCATGTAATGAGCTGCACAATAAAACATTAGAAGAAATGGTGGTACTGTGGTGATATGAAACTTGCAAAGGTAAACACGTATTATTACTTGTGATAACTGATAGTAAGTTTGCACTTGATGCAGATACTCACTAACAGGAAAAGATTGGTCGATACTTTGCTTTAAATCAACATAACAGGAAGTACAAAGGGCATCCGTTGAATCAAACCCAGATAACCTACAAAGCTTAGCATTGGCCAACATTGGCATATGCCCCCCTACTCTGCTTTTTTGTGTTTTGAATAAAATACTGTCTTGAAACCACCCACTTATTGAAGTGAGCCCTGCGGATAAAATGAACAACATCTCTGGATGGAGCTAATGAGACTCAAGTTGAACACTCTCTCTCTAGCTGAATTAGGCCTCACCTGCCACCTGGGGGCTGCTTCACACAGTAGCTGCTACCCCAGTGCTCCTTCCCCAGGAAAGGAACGGCCCCGGGTAGAGGAGTCCTCAAGAGGAAATAGGCAATTAAAGCAGCGCGGGCTGTCTGCAGGACACGGTATACACCCGTTACGACGCAACTTTTACTCCGCACTACCATTACAACGCGGGCATTACAACGCATGACATTACAACGCATTGCGCTGGGGGGCGCTCTAGGATAAGAGGTAAGTTTAATTTACTATCCAACACCTTCCCTAGGGTCCACGGGGACTGGAGTTAGAATAGTAAATTATACTTACCACTATCCAGCACCCCAAAGCGCTATGCGTTGTAACGGTATTCGTTGTAAATACCGCGTTGTAATGGTATGCGGAGTAAAAGTATGCGTTGTAACGTCATACATCCGCAGGACACACATCGAGGCGACAGCGGGCTGGACCATATCTGTTAAGTATTTGCACTGCTGCGGTGTTCGCTGTTTGTTCTCTACCCTCAATAAGGATCATTTAAGTATCTACCTCTGGTGATAAGCGCTGTTCAATGTTTTGAGTGCTACCCATTATAAGCTGAAACATGACAAACGCATTTTACCGTTTCAGGTACAGCTTATGATTGGTTACATACCACCCAGGCCAAACTGCAATAAGTAAAATCAGTTCCTAAAATATCTTTCATTCTTCAGAGAAGCATAGGTTTGCCAGACACAAGGAGGCACTCTCAAATGAGTGCTTGAAAGTTTAGAGCGTTGCATATATCATGCAAAAACAAATTAGGGAACTCTTGGTAGATCCCAGTTTTTAAATGGAGAGCTGCTGCTTTACATAAAGCTCATGTACAACACCCCAGACGTTCTAAATCTGTCCTCCTCAAATGTCTGATTTTCTAGCAACATTATTTATCTTTCTGTTTTTTTCTGTATTTATTGACAGTTTACTATGGCACGATCTGGAACCAAGTAGGTATTAGAGAGCTTTACATAATATCAGTTTAACATCTAAGCAGTTAGATAGTTTGCCACTTCACTAGATTACCGCTCGCCCCCTATAATGGAGCCACCATCATTAGTCAAGGCTCACCTGAGTTGTCAGGAACGAGCGAACCACAACTCGAGTTCCATTAGAGGTACATCCTATCATCCAGCATTTTTTGCTGACTCATAGGCATACCTTTTGTGCATGGACAGTAGTTTCCTACAGTTTAAGACCATGAATGCAATTTAAGGTATTCATTCCTAGTAAAAAACTATTGCGGGATCCCATTTTTACTTCCAACCTAATCACCCAATATTAGGTTACGATGGTTTGAGCTAGCAGTCTAGCAGCCAAAAGCCACCCAAGTATGAAATGGGGGATTCACGATATCTCAGAAGGTAATGACAACCCCCAAAGTCAAGAGAGGCCAACAAGGTCATGAGCATAGCCGGGAGGGAGCCTAAACTGACCGCAGGAAGGTGGTAACACCTATGTAGAAGGCCACCTGTTAGAATTGGGGTCTCTAGTTGGTACAGGTAGGTACTTGTGACAAATAGGGACCCTCTCTTCTAGTCAGGATAGGGGATTACACTCCTAAAATAACCCATGCTCACCCACTTGGTAGCTTGGCAAAAGCAGTAAGGCCTTATCTCTTAGGCATTGTAAGTTTAGCATTTGTGACCACATACAGTAACCCAGTGATAACACTACAAATGGACACCACACAAGGTTTTTATATAAAAAATAAGTATATTTTATATAGAGTTACCACAAGACCAATAACAACACAAATAATCCACAGTACTATTAGAATTTAAGAGTTCTGGGTGAAAAGGCTTAAATCAAGGTTTTATACGAGTCGGTAGCCCGGTCTGGCTACAGCGTTGTTGAAATAACACAGAGTCTAACAGATCCAGCGGACCGCGTCGGTACGGGCCCACTCAATTGTCGACAGACTCAGTCACAGTACCTTTTACTTGAGGCGGCCGGAACGGATGTGTGAGCCGGTTCCGGTGTTCATCGCGGTGCAAAAAGAAAGCGCTGCAGGACGCGTTGTCCCTCGATGCGGTGCAGGCAGCGGCCCGTTGACAGTCGGTGGATCCAAGGTGTACATTGAAGGGTGAGACGGTGCTTTGATGCGGTGCTTGCAGCTTGCGGTGCGGCGACAGAGCCGTAGTTCGGGAGCTGGCGTCGATCAGTCCGGACAGCGGTGCGAGTCAGGCGGTGAGTCGCAAAGCGTGCGAAGCGGTGCCCAACTCCGGTGCGTTCACAGGACTCGAAGTCAGCAGCAGTGACCGCGTCGGTCAGACCAGTACGAGTCGGTGTAGCGAGGCGTTGCACGTCGTGGTATCCACCAGTCATGGTGCAGGCAACATCTCGATGACGGCGTCAGGACGGAGTCGGTGAGCTCAGAGCTTGCGTTGTTCGAGGTGGACATTGTTTGATGCGGTGCCTACAGGACACCGGGCCGGTCAGGAGAGTCGGTCACAGTTCCCTGCCTCTGTAGCCACTGAAACAGCGTTTCCAGCAGCAATACACAAAGGCTGGTGAAGTCTACTGGTCCTGAGACTTCGGTCTGGGGGCAAGCTCTCTACCAAGGCCTTGGAGATCCTTCACAAGTTGAAAGTAAAGTACACAAAGTTCTTTCTCCTGTCTTTGGCAGTCAGGCAACCACTGCAGGCCAATCCCCCAAGCAGCACTTCAGCTTGGGAATAGTCTCTCTTCAGTTTCTTCAGGTTCCTCTCCTCAGCAGAGGTTTCGTCTTGTAGTCCAAAAGTGATCTAATTTCTTGGGATCAGGGTCCCAATATTTATACCCCAAAATCCTGTGTTCTCTGAGGGGAGGGGGCCTGTGCCCAGACCAAATCAGTTCTGAAGCACTCTGTTTACCAGACTTTTCCTTTCCTTTCACAGTGCAGGTCAGGAACATCAGACGCCCCACAGGAAGTGGAGCCAGCATTGCGGAAGTCAAGTACAGTCGTGGAGCACTTTGTTTACAGTCTTCCTTCTCTTCTTTCAGTGTGCAGGGCAGAGACATCAGACGCACAACAGGGGGTGGAACCAGCACTGTGGGGGGCGGGCACAGTCCTATTCATGTCCCAGGTGCAACTCCTTCCTTCCATCTAGATGCAGATCTCTCTATTCCCCACTGGGCTGACTCATTCTGTCTCCTGGAATCCCCAAACCCTGTCACTCAAACTCCAGACAAGGAATACACAACCTAGCAGAGGCAGGCTTGAAAGGGTTAGGCAAGCAAATACCTACTTTCTAAAAGTGGTATTTGCAAACACAGAATGTTAAAACCCACTTTACTAAAATATGTATTTTATCATTATGAGTCCAGGCATACTAAACTCGAATTTCCACCATGTTCTCTGAGTCAGTTAGGGTTATAAAATGTAATAATTCTAACAGCCCTTTCTGGCGTATGGAGAACATGTAGCCTTGCAATAGGGAAAAACGAAAATGGCTATAATTCACTAGTAGGACAAGCCACACACAAGAGGACTTGCCCTACCTTATACTTACAATGCACCCTGCCCTTGAGCCTACAATAGGGGTGTTTGATATGAAGAAAAGGGAAGGTTCAGGGACTGGCAAGTGGGTGCACTTGTCTAGTCAGCATGACAGCACCAGACTGCACGCAGGCTCTGCAATGGCAGACCTTAGACACATTTTACAAGGCCGCTTCTGTGGGTGGCACAACCAGTGCTGCAAGTCCACTAGCAGCATTTGGATTTACACGCCCTGGGCACACTCAGTGCACTGTACTAGGGTCTGACAAGTAAACCAAATAGTCAATCATAGAATTACCAATTAATACATATTTACAATAGCGAGAGCATATGCACTTTAGCACTGATCAGCAGTGGTAAATTGCCCAGAGTCATAAAATAGCCAACAACAGGTCAGAAGAAATATAGGAGGAAGGCAAAAAGTTCAGGGATGACCCTGTAAAAAGGGCCACGTCCAACACCACCACATTAAGGCACTGCACGTCCAGCTTGGCTCCAGTTGATAAGGATTCAGAGGGCCACACACAGGGATACCAGAGAGTGTCTTCGAGTTTCCACTGCTTAGTTTGGTAAGTAGTTTACAGCCAGGAGTCAGAAGCAGTGGCATGTTCTCAAAACCTTCGAAAGTCTCTGCTGTAGACAAGCTGTTCCTGCTGCCATCATCTTAGATTCTGTATACATTTGTGTAATATGTTTCTATATTGTCATGCATGTCTGTGTCTGTTAGAGAGGTAAAGTGACACATACGTATTTACGATGGACACTGTTATATATTATTCCTACCTTTGTTTCTTTCATTCCCTTACCTCACTGTGTTCCAGAATGTGCATGGCTCTGTACTGCTCTAGACATTCTGTGTTGAGTCAGTTGTTCCTGACCAGCTCCTTGATGAAGATGTCTTGTTGTCTTTCTGCAAAATAAACCCAGTGTATTTCCTGAAGTCTCCAGAGTGTTGACTACAATTTATGGCGACGTTTTGCAGCTGGTCAGAGACACTCCTGGTGATATCCGACGAACCGTGAGCAATTGGGGTCATCAACGGAATTGCGCTGTCCTGACAACGAGCGGAAGACTTCATCAAGGGAAAAGAACTCGACGTGTGCAATCTCTCTTATTGCCCTACCAACGTACACTGAAACTTTGGACAATTTATTTGAAGGAACCGTGAGTAAAATTTTACTTGTAGCGCGAGCGCTCTCCAACCGGTGGTGTTGCTAGGTGCGCTGTCCTCGCGTTCTTGCATGACGTCACGCCGACAAGGAAGCTCTACGCATGCGCACCCACTGACGCCGGTGGTGTTGCTAGGCACTGTCCTTGCGCTGTTGCCTGAACTCAAGTCTGCAAAGAAGCCTCCCACGCATGCGCACCTACTGTGACGTCTTCGCGCAAAGCATCTGTGCATTTCACACCTCCTCTTCAAATACTCCAAGCCTCGTATTGGACAAGCGGCCATCTTAAAGTGTGTTTACAATTTTAAAGTGCATTTCCTCCGTTTTCTTCGTGTTTGACTGTCGTGGAGAAGCGTTTTCAAAAAAAAAAAAAATTGAATTGAAGCGCAACAAAGTCCTCCTGTGTATAACACATAGCTAGAGATATGTCAACTAAATAAATATTAATTATTTTTTTTTTTTTAAATCTTTTCCATGTTGACATTCTTATTGTTTTAAGATTAACCAACAAATATGGCACAACAAATCCTGGTTACCTTACCACCACAATTCCTACCTGAACCTGGTACACCAGAGATACCATGGGAAGATTGGTACATTATGTTTGACAACTACCTCGAAGCACTTGACGGTCAAGAATTTTCAGCCAAAAGGAAAAAAGCCATCCTTTTGAGCACGCTAGGCAAAGAAGGGCAGAGAGTTTTCAGATTCTTACCCATAGCTTTAAGAGCTAATGGACAAGACATGGATGATGAATTCAAGGAAGCTGTAGCAAGGTTGGAAGTTAGATTCTCGAAGGAGGAGAATCTAGTCATGAACCGATATAAGTTCTACACACAACGACAAAAGGATTCTGAGACCATAGATGACTTTGTGGCCCGACTCAGAGAGTTGTCTATCAAATGCAAATTCAGTGTCATGAATGAGGAACTCATAAGAGATCAACTTATAGTACAGTGTTCGAATAAAAAAATTCAGGAGAGATTGTGGGCGGCAAAGAATCCTTCGCTCAAGGATGCCATAGATCTAGCAAAGATCATTGAGGAATCTAGCAAGTGTATGAAGACACTTGATTCCCACAAAGCGAGCCCACAGCAGGAAGTCTCAGT
Source organism: Lissotriton helveticus (assembly GCF_964261635.1). NCBI lineage: Eukaryota > Metazoa > Chordata > Amphibia > Caudata > Salamandridae > Lissotriton > Lissotriton helveticus. Next base: position 1,417,671,162 of record NC_136068.1, on the reverse strand, counting down.
AGTTTCTGATAAGAATAATTCTAATGAATGTGAACATTGTGGGGGTGACAGTGTTGCAGTGGTAAGAAACAAATCGAGATTTCCACAAAAGAAAAACTTCACTACCAGCAAACTATGCAGCAGATGTGGAAGCAGTAGCCACTCTTCGGAAGCAAAATTCTGCTTTGCGGCAAATAAAGAATGTCTCAAGTGTGGTAGAATGGGACACTTCTCAAAGATGTGCAAGACAAGATCTAAGCAAAGGGTTGCTACGGTTGAGGACTATCTACATGAGAGTGAAGCTGAGAGGTTCTTAGTGGTAGATGAAATCGATGTGGTTGGTGATGATCCCAGACAGAACACACCAAAGGCTGTCTTCAAAATTGACTCCCATGAAGTATCATTAATGGTGGACACAGGGTCACGTCATACCATTATTCCTAGAGTTACTTTTGACACCTTCTGGCAAGGGATGAACTTGAATGAGAGTGACATTTCAGCGAAGGGTTTTAATGGCCAGAAGATTGAAATTCTTGGGTTCTTTGAATCTGATATTAGCTTTGAGAAGAGATCCACTCGAGGGAAAGTGTACGTCTCTATTGATGGTCCGCCCATTCTTGGTTGGATCCACCAATATGATTTGTATATAGTAATCAACCCGAGAGCCAAGAACCAGATCATGATAGTGGATGATGATTCTATCGAGTCCATCCTCAATGAATTCGGTTCTGTATTCAAAGCCGAGCTTGGTGAGCTGAGGGGTTACTCTCATCTTATCAAACTGAAGAAGAATAGTTTACCCATACAACACCGTGTCAGAAGAATTCCCATCTCTATTCGTGAAGATGTAAAGTTGCTGATTGAAGAAATGCTTCAGTCAGGAGTCATAGAACCAACAGAGGCATCAGCCTAGGTTTCCCCTGTGGTCATTTCTAAGAAGGCCGACGGCAAACTCAGGTTTTGTGTGGACCTTAGGGCCTTAAATAAGTGTGTTGTTGCCGACACCTTTCCCTTACCAAATATCTCGGAGATGGTGTCTACCCTTCAGGGAGCAAAATACTTCTCAAAGCTGGACCTGACGAGTGCCTATCATCAGGTCAAGCTTCACGAATCTTCGAAACACCTCACCGCATTTATCACTCCGGAAGGTATTTTCCAATTTACTCGCCTGCCCTTTGGTTTGATATCGGCGGCGAGTGTGTTTCAAAGGTTGGTTACGGAGATCTTCAAGGGGTTGAAAAATGTGGTGTTTTTCCAGGATGACATCTTGGTATTTGGGGAGTCGGTTGCTGAACACAATCTAGTTCTGAAGAATGTATTACACAGAATTTGGGATACAGGGCTTACCTTGAGGAAAGAGAAATGTTCCTTTCTTGTCCAAGACATCGAATATTTGGGCCATGAAATATCCGCCAAGGGAGTGAAACCTAAAAAAGATCTCTTGGAGGCTATACGCTCTGCTCCTTGTCCAGCCGACAAGGACCAATTACGGTCCTTCATGGGACTGATTGAATATTATTCTAAATTCGTGGAGAAATTTTCCGAGAAGACATTACCTTTGAGAGCATTACTAAAAAAAGGTTGTAAGTTTGTTTGGGGGCAAGAGTTGGAAACTTGTTTCAACAATATCAAAGACGCCGTTTGCTGTGCAAAAGTCCTGGCTCCTTTTGATACAAAAAAAGTCTCTACCTTGTTGGTTGATGCGAGTGCATGTGGCCTTGGCGCTGTTCTAGTGCAGGCACATAAGGATGGTGAGAGGCCCATTGCGTTTGCTTCCCGCACTCTTTCTCAAAGTGAACAGAATTACTCTGTTATTGAGAAAGAGGCTTTGGCTGCTGCCTGGGGCACACACCATTTCCGCACTTATTTGTGGGGTACACGTTTTAACCTTAAGACCGATCATAAGCCACTCATAAGGATACTCTCTCCTGGAGGTGCAGCCTGTAGTTCCCCAAGGTTAGCGAGATTGGCCTCTAAACTCCAAGAGTATCACTTCGATATCTCTCACATACAAGGTTGGAAAAACTTTCAGGCTGATTGTCTGTCTAGATTAGCAATCTCGACTAAACATCTGTCTGGTGATGAGTTTCATCTTGAAAATGTGGAAGAAAACATTGCTTGGATTAACGATGTTGTCTCTCTTGATGCAAGTTCTTTCACACATAGAGATTGGGTAGAAGCCATGTCCAATGATTGTGTGTTACAAGAAGTTATTCAATTGATCAAATTAGGTTCACGAAGGGAAAGTTGTGTGCATGTTTCTGTTCGTCCTTTCTTGAAGATTATTGACGAATTGTCTGTGTGTGAAGATAATGTCATAATGCGTGGAGACAAATTTGTTCCCCCTGCTGATTTAAGAACCGAACTTGTTGCCATAGCACATCAGGGGCATCTGGGACAAACATTGACACAACAAAGACTCAAATTAAATTTTTGGTGGCCAGGTATAGACTCCTCTGTTTCTTCCTGGGTTGAGGACTGTCCTACTTGTAAAGTAGGTGAGAAGCGGTTAAAAGTTTCAGCAGGATCTCAAGTTGGGGAGTTAAAGTTTCCTGAAGTCCCATGGCATACCATATGCCTAGATTTTATAGGTCCTATGAACGAGTTACCTGTCTCTCAGAGGTTTGCCATGGTTGTAGTGGACTGTTTTTCAAAATGGTTGTCTGTTGAATTCTTGAAGGACACCACTACTGAAACGACTATAAGATATTTAAGGTCTTTATTCTTTATGGAGGGCTTCCCTAGCGTCATCATCACCGACAATGGGACACAGTTAGTTTCCCATGAGATGCGTTCTTTCCTTAATGCCTCTGGCATTTCTCATCACAGAACGTCCCTCTACAACCCACAAGGGAATGGACTCTGTGAGCGCTTGAATAGATTAGTCAAAGGGACCATCCAGATGGCCATATCTAAGAGTTCTTCAGTTTCTGGTTTGGTTAGCGAGATGGTTTATGCCTATTGCACTACTCTTCATAGTTCTCAGAGCAAATCCCCCTTTGAGATTATGAGAGGTAGGGTTGCCAGCACGAAATTAACTCCTTCTTGGCTCAAGAATTTAGTTTCTCAGTCAGACTTGGCAAAGGATGAATCTGTGCCTGAGACTTTTCCTTCACCGACACATGTAATCCCTGGTAGGAGACTAACGGAACCTGCTTTGAGCAGAATTAATAAGGGTGATCTTGTGAAAGTGAAGTCCGGGAGGGTTTCTGGTGGTTTGTCCAAATTTAGAGGTCCTTTTTCAGTGAAGATGGTTTACCCTCACTATGTCGTACCTTCCAATGGAGAAAAATGGAATTTGAGGAGGGTGGCTCTGTATCAGAAAGCTTGTTCCACCACCAGCTCTCAAGGTTCAAGGTCTGTTTCTTCTCATGTTCAACAGGAAGGTGATGATGATTCTTCTGGTTATATGTTTATTCCTTCTCACGTTCCTTCCAGCTCTGTAGGAGGGTTAAGTAGAAGGGGTGGTGGGGGTGATTCCCGCACTCTTTCTCCAATTGGTGATATTTCCCAGTGTAGGAGGGGTGGTGGTGGCGATGCTCTTGAAACTCATTCCAGTGAAGGGGTTTCAGATGGATCCCAACCATCCTCAAGGTGTCTACGATCTCGCAGACCACCAATGTATCTAAATGATTACTGTTGTGACTGATCGGTATGTTCTCCACTTTATGCATTTATTTTATGTATTCCATTTCTGCATTTATTTTATGTATTATAAGAACCAAAGTATGTTCTCCAATTTTATGCATTTACTTTTGTATTTTTCTCTTGTTACTATTGGGTTCCTTCTTGTTACTAATACTTAATTACTTTTCTTAGCGATCCAAGTTCCTTTGTTTTCAGCGAGAGAAGATGTGTTATATATTATTCCTACCTTTGTTTCTTTCATTCCCTTACCTCACTGTGTTCCAGAATGTGCATGGCTCTGTACTGCTCTAGACATTCTGTGTTGAGTCAGTTGTTCCTGACCAGCTCCTTGATGAAGATGTCTTGTTGTCTTTCTGCACAATAAACCCAGTGTATTTCCTGAAGTCTCCAGAGTGTTTACTACAGACACCTCACTCAATGGCAAAGTAAAGCCCAATAATTTCCCTTTAATACATACCCTGTCAATAGGCACTAAACCTGGGGCAACCAGTAATTAACATGAAAGCACTCAAGCATGACAAATATGGCATAGATTGATTTAAACATTTCATACATTTAAGCAAGTCATAAAAATCTCTTTAGCAAAATTCTTAGATTTACTTTAAGAGATGTTGTGAGCGTATAACTTTGAAACAGCTGAAATAAGGTTAATCTAATCATTCTGTAACATTTCTTGGTTTTGTACATTTTTGTACATCTGTCATGGAACTTTAAGTCAAAATGTGAGTGACTACAGAGCCTTCTTTAGTAAATGATATATCATTCATAAATGGTTGCGATCAATCGGAAAATTGATTGCAATCAAAAGAAAAAGCTAAATTTGTATGCAATATAGACACAATAACAGTCGGGAACAGCTGCCTCATCTCTTAAAGATTGCGTGCTGAAATTCAACTTGCATTAGGTACATGGCATTTTTATACTGTACAGCAGGTGCAATAAAGTGAAGATCATCCCCCTTTGGGCAGGAAATAATGGAACAGTGGGCCATAAAGTACATGTTAGATGCTTGATCCCAGCCTGATAGTAGGGGACATAAATACCAACTGGAGGCCCCATTCTGAGGTGGTCGAGGTGGCTAGGTGTGTTGTGTGTGTGTAATCTAGGGTGATGCCTACTACTAGGCATTGTTTGGGCTTTATCTGATGAATGCAACTGGCCGGTTGCTCTGGTATTGTGTCCATGGGCCGAATGTAGGACCTCTGCTGAGCCTTTGTTTGTGTTTATTAGTGTGTGCATCTGATTCGTTTCTCAGGAATTACATCCTTTGGCCATATGATATTTACTGCTGCATTTTTCCAGGTGTGTTTGAGTCTGTTCCATAGCTGGTGTTTTCATCACAAGAAACACTAGGGGTTGACAGAGGGAAGCTGGGTTATGTTTATCTGATAAAGGGTGACACTGAAACTGTAACAAGTGTTTTATTGTGAATTTGAGTAGTGCAAGCAACAATTGCTCTGCGGTGTGCTGGACTCCTAAACGCAGGACCTTTTTATAAAATTATCAAATGCTAACATTCCCTCCTCTCTTTGAGTTATCAGCTACTGCCTTGGCTGTTTGTGTCCATGTCTTTTGTGTGGGGGTTCCCTCTTTCCAGCTTGTGGTGTGCGTGTTTCCCTCAGCTTTGGGTATCCTAGCCAGATGTTGTCCCTCTATTTTCAGTGTAGCCTTCTTCACGCAGGCACATATTAGTTGCAGAGTACAGCACAGCAAGAGCAATATTATAACCACTGGTAACAAGGCCTTCCATAGGAGTGCAATCCACCTTTTTAATCAGGCAAACCAGCCGGTGAACCATTCTATGTATAGGGCAACTCCCTCTTTAACAATTACCTGCTGTAGGTTGTTCTGTGCTTGGATGGCGATTGACTACGCGCCATTGTCCAGGTTGGTTATGGTGATAAAGGTACAGCATGCTGTGGCTATTTTGGCGCATACACCCCCTTCCTCTGCGCTCATTAAGTCCAGCACATAATGATGCTGCATCACCATGAGGTTAATGGCGCATATTTCTTCTTTGTTTGTGTTGAGGCCAACTTTTGTGTCATTCATCATTTCCATCAGTTCCCCCCTGGTGATCTGCAGCCACTGGATGTTGACCATGGTTTGCACAGTGAAGAGGGGGATGGACACTACTACGCTTATTTGTGCATTAGTGAAGAGCCAAAACTTTCAGAAATGTCCTTAAATCTATCACACCAACGTACTTACCTGACCTTCTTTTGTGTACTTGATGTAGAAGCATAATGCCTCTGCTCATGGAGTGGTGATGCAGTGCTGACAGTTCTTCTCCGGGTATGACCAAGTTGGCAGTGTAGAGGGTGACCAGTGAGCAGACCCCTCTCCAAGCTTGGTGTAGGCATGCTTGAGCATTGCCAGTAATAGTCCATCAAGGAGGGGGTGCCCACTACATATCATTATTATAGGTTATACTCCTGCAATTGCTATTCACCCTAACGATTATCGTCCCCTTCCCCCTAAAACACAAGGAATGCATTGGTAGTTTCCTGACTACTCTGGATTTCTAATTACCCTTTATCCATGTGTACCCTCCTGCCTTTGAGTTCCAGGTTACTTGGCATTGTGTCAGTAGGGTGTCATTCAACCCACATCCTTTGGACCTGTTGTTACTTCTGTTCTCCAAATTTATGGCCCTACAGGTGAACTGAACATTGGGGTTACACTTTTTGTTCATAAGTATGACTTCAGGTACACTAAGGGCTAGCCTTGGTCCACAGGTCGGTGCTTGCCTGGACACATTATTGCAGAGTGCTTGGTGACTTTAAAGAAACCCATGTGGTGGCTTGTTTTAGGCCCTGTGCTTCAATACAGTATCTGGCCTTTTTTCTTGATCATGTCTAGCTAGGAGTGGATCTCATTCTGCTCTGTCATGATGTAAAGGGCTTCGGATATGATATCATACTTGGTTAGGTTCACTGTGACCTCCTGTGGTGTTATTGTGTTTGACTGGATTTTGACTCTGATTCGGCGTAGGTACAAGTGTATCAGGCACAAGGTTTTACTGGGTGGAACCTCCTGTTGATTTTGGCTCCCCACTGTGGTCATGTGCTGATACCAGGTGTTGTGTAGTAGTGCGTTTTGCAATGCATGTGGGATGCTGTCATTGTGTGCGGTGAAGTTGTATGTCCCCGGGCTCACGCTGGACCACTTTTCCTGGTGACCTTGGCTGAAACTTGACGTGTTCCTGTTCGGTGATACATAGCTGAAAAATCATCAAAACACATAGGGGCCGATTCCGATCCAGTAAAATCACCGTCCGTACGACTCGCATCCGGAGCCATTTCCGTACGACTCGTACAGACGCCGTACGACCCGACGAGTACGATCCCGACCGGGGTACCAGGACGGGAGTCGTGCGGTCCACGTCAGGTAAGGGCGATTCGTACGGAAAAGCGGACAATCACATACACACCGTACGGCGCGTACACCCCATGATCGCAGGGGTACGTGCCGTACGCCTGCGATCATGGGGGGGTATGTGCCGTACACCCAGCGTACATGGGGTACGCACGTTACACCCAGCGTACATGGGGTACGGTATGTACCCCATGTACTGTATGGCACGTACCCCCATGATCGCAGGGGTACGTCGCATACCCCTGCGATCATGGGGTGTACGCACCATACCCGTGGGCGGGGCGTTCCGTACCTGTTTCAGGGCGAACTCTGCTTTTACGGCTGTTTTCAGCTCCCGTAGGAAAAGAGTCATACGGTGCGTACCCAACACTAATCGTACTTGCCGGTTTGTAAAAATCGTCCGTGAACCGTACAGATGTCGCGTACAGCGGGTTCCGAGGGAGATTCGTACGGGGATTTCATTCGTACGGTCCCTGTACGAATCTTATGGAGTACGGCTCCTGGTACGGATCGTACTTTGTCGTTCGTACGGGGGACGTTGCAGGGTACGATTCGTACGGGAAAAACGCTCCGAACGGCAATTCGGAACGCTTTTTACCGGATTGGAATCGACCCCATAGAGTAAAAGAGAATACATAGATGTATGTTTTCAGTCAGGGTATGAAAGAGTCAACATAAAGTCTGGGGGGAGTCCTGTGAGCTCTTCTATCCACAAAGTGTTCGCAAAGTCGAAGGAAGACCTACGGGCGCTTCAGTCCCCAAAGTGTTCATAATTCATATTAGAAAAGTCTGTGATGGTAACTCCATTGGTGGTGGTGAAAGCGATGGGTCTGAATGAATGCCCGAGAGGTGTATCCATGACCCTTTCCCTTTGACCTTGACAGCTGTAGCAGTTAAAAAGATTACTTTGAACAGCTCTTCAAACTTGCTGTCTCTCCACCTGAGAGGGAAGTTGCGAATTAGGACACAGTTGCCGGGCTGCGGAACGATGTAGGGTAAGTTAATGGAGGTGCGCACTGCCTTTCTTTGGGTAACCTTTTTAGAGAGGAATTTGCAAGCTTTGGTCAATTCAGAGAGATTATATACATTTCATTACCTAGGGTCTCGGAGCTGGACTCTGCGCTTAGTATGGTTCTGTTCTGAGGTATTGGTGTCCATATTGACATATCGCTGACTAGCTGAAGGGGGGTCAAGTGGTGGTCTCTGCTTTGGGTGTTCCTTAGAGCGAACGTGACTCGGGGCAAGCAATGCAGCCATTTCTTACCCATGGTGGTGCACAGTTTGCTGAGCTTGACTTTTAACTGGCCGTTGAGGGATTCACTATGCCATTGCTTTGGGGGTGGTATACTGAGACCAGCTTGTGGGTTATGCCCATCTGGGTAAAGATGTTTTTCAACAATTCGTTCATGGAATCCTGTCATTTTCTGAATGGATGACCTCTCGTACCCCCTCACCTGGGTAGGACTACTTGAACCAGAAACGTAGCTGCAGCATTAGCGTCCCTGTGCGTGTCGGGGAACGCTTCTATCCACAAAGAGAAGGGGCAGACCACCACAATTAGATATCAGTAAGTGGCACATATGTCAATCACGTCAATAAAATCTATTTTTTAGTGCCTGGAGTGGCCCAGATGGTCTCAGCATAGATGAGGTTATGGCCTTCAGTGAGGGTTTAGGCGAGTGCAGCTGACATACTGTGTACTCATTTAGGTACGTAGAGATAATTTCAGCCACATGGGGAATAAACCAGTCTAGTTGTAGGTTAGTGAGCATGCTCTCTTTAGCGGTTTGTGCCGGTCCATGGCTATGTAGAATAGGCTTTGGAGCATGTGTCTCTGTAAATGAGATTGTGGGACGCTGTGTGTATCCCCTAGATTCCCAGAGTACTTGCTCATGTGGGAGAGCCACTTCCGGTATTTCCCTAAAGTACAATCTAGCATTCTCAGTGTATGGCAGTTCGGGAGGTGGAGAGGAATCCTCTGAAGGTTGGTTCTCAGCTGTACTGGGAACTCATGTATTGCTCCTGTGGTCCCATAGGTCATCTCCTCTGCAGTCCAGAGGGCGTGTGCGTTGCCCCAGGAGATAAAGTACTGACCTCCTGTATGTGCAGTGCACTTGATCACTGCCAATAGTTTCAACAGCATCAATGCGTTGACGAGGAGTTTTAACACATCCCTATGCATTATTGGTGTGCCGTCAAATTTGAGGAAGCCTCTTCGCTTCCCTCTGCTAAGGCTGGAATGTTCGGTAGTTCTAGCATAGGCTAGGAATATACCATGATGGTGTCACCTGTGCTTTGTGTAAGGGCATCAATGAGAGCCACTAATTTGGATGCTTGTGCAGAGAGGCACAGGAGTAATGTCAGCTGTGCTATGATTTGCAGGGAATCTAAGGATGTCTGATTATCTCCTGTGACCACTGCTGCTCCTGTGTGCCTAACATCTGTTTCTTGATCTATGAGAGAGGAGCCATCTAGGAACATGACTTTGCTGCTGGGGATCGGGTCTTCTTCTACCCTGGCTGATTAGTCTGGTGCCTGCACAATGCAGTTACGGACTTCCTGTCTTTCTTGTACTTCGAGGACAATGAAGGTGGCTGGGCTGACGATATGGCACCGTACTATGTTGAGTCTTGTTCTGTATAGCATCAGCTCATCTCCTAAGACTCATTTGGTGGCCAAGGTGCATTTCCTTTTCACAAATCACAAATACTGCATGCTCAGTGTAAAGTGTGAGGAGTGCCCCCATGCCAATGGGGGTGCTTTTGTCCACCGAGAAGGCTGCATAGGGCAGGGCCTGCTTGCCAGGGAAATGTCGCTGCATTACAGAGTCAAGTTTAATACTGTAATACATGATGGGCTTGTGCCCTGAGTGTGAGTACTGCAATCATCACGTATCCTCCGCTATGGCAGAACAGGGAAAACTACTTGTATTAGTCTGGTGCCCAAGTATGGGTGCGTTTGTGATTTCTTCTTTTAATCGGGTGGAGGCCTCCTGCATCTGAGGGGTCCATGTCAGTTGGGTACCACTGGACTTTGCATTCTTCATTGCGGCCTGCAAGGGGGCTACGAAGGTGCTACCATTGAATACCCACTGCCTGACATAATTGCAGAGCCTCAGGAATGATTGTGACTTCTTCTTTGTCTGGAGTGGTGCCATTGCTGTGTGCTCGCTCGGGTGTGACCCATTTCCTGAGGCTGAGATCAACTGACCCCAATAGCTGACCTCTTGTAGTATGTATTGTACTTTCTCCTTGTCCACCTTGTAGCCTCTTTCTGCTAGTGCAGTGAGGAGGTGAAGAACCATTTATACCCACTTACTGGGTCTCGGTGGCAGGGGAACCACCCAAGTCTTCCATACCCTCCTTATTTAGTAAAAGGAGACACAGGAGCCTTCGTCTGCAGGAGGAACCAAGTTTTATTCGAATAACCCGGGCTATGGAACAGAGTCCCAAGCTCGTGAGAAACAAGACAGAGGAGGCTGCTGCTTCACTCTGCAGCTTACAGACCTTATATACACATTTCCCAACTTAAGAAACCAGATTGGGTGGGGGTCAAAAATGCAGTTACACCATTCTTTGTTCAGGCAGGACGGGGGCTGCAACAGATGGTACAAAGATTACGGACAAGTCTTGCAAAACAAGATATGTACATGAGAGAACAGATAGATCTTGAACAACAACAGGATATGTGAAAGAAAAAAGTTCTGGGATGGTGGCGTGACCAGGTCTTGCGAAACAGGATGGATGTGTGCAGGAGTTCAGTCCGAGGATGGTGAGGCCAATTCTTGGTTCCCCCTTTTTCGAAATTGGCTCAACCACAAGGAGCAGGAAGGACAGAGTGGTCGTGACAGCTAGAATTTCAACAGATATCAGCAGAAATGACCAGGAGGGTCGTGCAGAGGTGTTTGAGACGAAATGGCAATGCAAAAACAATGGAGTCTTGACACAAAATGGATGCCGACAAGAAGGACACTTTTCCTCAGATCCTCCTTTTGCCAATGGGTGGCAAATACTCTAGGAGACATCGATATTCATTAGATCATCTGTTTCTTGTTGGAGCATCATCTTCATATTAGTGCCGTGAATGTTAGAAGGTTGAGGCTTGGGAGCCTAAACACACATTGCACAGAGCATTGGCAGGCACTGAATACACAAACAGTAGGAGACTAGGGCAGCTACTCCCAAGGCAAGGAAGATGAGGACCCTCCATCCCCATTGGGAAAGGAGACCCCAGATCCAGCCTGTGAGGGACCAGTTGCCTTAATCCTGATGAATTTCAGGGGAAAGGTGATGCAGACGTTGGATGGCATCATATACTATGGGTGCGTGATCAGGAACGTACACACAGCAGCTGGAGCCAATCAATTTATACACACCACCACGGTCAGGGAGGTGGATGTCAAGGACCAATACATTTTGAAGTGTTACAAGGCGATTTGCCTGTAGATCTGCAATGATGTTGGAGAGGGCACCAGCTGTTTCTGTGATGGTGGCCTCAAGGACCCTGGTCAGTCCTCGTATAGCTCGACTGTTTGCTATTAGGCCCCAGAATGGGAGGAAACCCTTAAAGAAGTCCCCAGCTTCCTGGCCTACTGTATCCTCAGCCGATATGACATCCCTACGTGAGCAGCGCAAAGTGCCCTTCATCAACAAGTGGTAATCTCCATGGGTAGAATACGTCGGTGGAAGGAGGAAGGCCAGATAGCAGGTACCAGACCAGTTATGGGGGAGCCAAGTGTAGGCTGCTGTGCAACAGATAAAGTAAGTGTTGGGGGACGCCACCAACTTAAGAGCAGACGTAGAGTTCAAAGTTTTAGTGATGTCACAGATACTAGTACCAACTTTCTTAGTTCCTAAGCCATGAATGCAGACATGGCCCCGCACATTTATAACATTCAGAGTGTTTCGTACATCAGGTAGTAGCCTTCTGGCGCGAAATTTGTTAAATGTTTTTTCGAGCAGTTGAGTTAAATACCACCATCTCACCGAGTTCATCCGGTGGTAATAGCAATGTGGATGAACTGGTCGGGCAAAAAGGGATATTGGTATTGCAGACCTGTTTCGCCAGAAGTCATCTCAAAATGTTCCAAGGGCAGAATTGGCTGTACCATTGACAGTATAGGCCTCCAGCATCAACATCCACCATGCAATACAGGACCCAGAGATGGAGAAAGGATAAGGAAAGAATGGAACAGGTTGTGTCATAGCATGCGGCATCAGTCCACATTCCCAACAGTTGGAGGTATTTATGATCAGCTGATGATGATGTATGGTGACTCTCCTGACTTGTTCGGAAGAGGTCGCTCCCCCACCCTCCCAAGGCTTGGTGAATCCGTGACCAGAGAGCGCCTCTAAGCTGTACCGTGGTATCGTAGCGCCTCCAGCAGAATCCTCTGCGCGACCTTTTCCCCCGCATTACTGCCGCTGCCTGCATTGCTCGTATTTACATGTTAGATTGAATTTGTGCATAGCGCGCTTTGCCATCTCTGTGCTATACTGCCAAGTCTGCGCATTGTTGTCAGAGTGGTGCTTCACTTTGTGCCCGATTGTGCCTCTGTTCATCCCCCAGCCTCGGCCAGTTTCGATTTCTCATATTTGCAGCCATTTTGTTGTTTGTTGGGTTTCCCAGACCGTAGCTCCACCCCGCGCCCGCCTCCCAGCTGACCCTGCCTCCCACAGATAGTTGTGGATCTGCCTCACCATCCCCGCGCCGTGACTCTCCTGACTTGTTCGGAAGAGGTCGCTCCCCCACCCTCCCAAGGCTTGGTGAATCAGTGACCAGAGAGCGCCTCTAAGCTGTACCGTGGTATCGTAGCACCTCCAGCAGAATCCTCTGGGCGACCTTTTCCCCCGCATTACTGCCGCTGCCTGCATTGCTCGTATTTACATGTTAGATTGAATTTGTGCATAGTGCGCTTTGCCATCTCTGTGCTATACTGCCAAGTCTGCGCATTGTTGTCAGAGTGGTGCTTCACTTTGTGCCCGATTGTGCCTCTGTTCATCCCCCAGGCTCGGCCAGTTTCGATTTCTCATATTTGCAGCCACTTTGTTGTTTGTTGGGTTTCCCAGACCGTAGCTCCACCCTGCGCCCGCCTCCCAGCTGATCCTGCCTCGCCCCCGCCCCCTCCACCATCCATATATGACAGATGCTCTCGCGCGCAGCGTTCACGCGCAGCGATCGCGCCCCAGTCGCGCCGAAGGTGCGCCAAAGGTAAGCCCGTCTATGCCCGTCTGCGCCTGGACCGCGCCCAGCGCCAGACCCCCTGGCCCCCGCAAACCGCACTCTGACCGCATCAAGTATGATGCAGGCACCCTCCTAGCCCTTAACCCCAGGCGTACCCCCCAATGCTTCGAAGCTGCCCCAGGACGCACTCATGGGCCCTTCGCATGCCACTCCTGCAAATTCACCAGCGTCAAGACCTCTACCACAACAACTATCCCCAAACACAAATCCGACCCTAACCACCTGAAGTGCATCCTGCAGAACACCCGCTCGGTCCACAGACACGCCACCGAACTCTGGGACCTACTTGACGTTATATCACCAGACGTCGCCTTCCTCACTGAAACATGGATGAATGCATCATCAACACCCGACATCGCCATAGCCATCCCGGACAATTACAAGATCATCAGTAAAGACCGCCCCGTCCAAACAGGAGGAGGCATCGCCATCGTCCATAAAAACACCGTCAAAATCACGAGCAGCTCCGACGCTAACCTTTCTACCGCCGAACACCTCCACTTCCAGGTCCACACTGACCCCAGAACCACACTCAGAGGCACCCTCATCTGCAGGCCTCCAGGAACACGTAAACAATTCAGCGAGAACATCACTGACTTCATCAGTCCTCATGCCCTCGCCTCCGAGAACTACATCCTACTAGGAGACCTCAACTTCCACATGGAAAAGACTAACGACAGCAACACCACCACCCTACTGGATAACCTAGCCAATCTCGGACTCAAACAACTTGTTGACTCCCCCACCCACATAGCCGGACATACGCTAGACCCAATCTTCACTTCCAGCAAACACATCTCCTTCGATCACACCACAGCTCTCCATTGGACGGACCACAGTTCTGTTCACTTCAGCTACAAAACCGCCTCGACCCACAACCCCCCACAACGTATTCCCCGAAGAAAATGGAACAAAATCACCACCGACCAACTCCTCACATCGCTCAACCAAAACCCACCCGCCCTCTCATCTGACCCTAACCAAGCTGCCATCAAACTCAAACAATGGATCACTCACAGCGCTGACAAATTAGCACCCTTGAAAAACCATCACACCAAACAAGACAGCAAAAAAGCCCCCTGGTTCAACGATGACCTTAAAAATCCAAGAAACTTTGCCGTACTCTTGAGAAAACATGGAGAAAAAACCCAACCACCGACAACATGTCCACCTTCAAAGCAGCCACCCGCAAACACCACCAGCTGATTCGATCCACCAAGAAATCAACCTTCAAGAATCGACTCGACAACAATGCCCATAACAGCAAGGAACTATTCAATATCGTCAAAGAATTTACCAACCCCACCGCAGCCTCAAACGACATCACCCCCTCCCAAGACCTCTGCGATTCACTGTCCTCCTTCTTCTACAACAAAATTGCCGACATACATAACAGCTTCGTAAACAATACCAACGAACAATCCTACCCACCCCCCTCAGAACGTATACCACCCTCCATCAATCTCAACGCCTGGAACCCAATCACCACCGAAGACACCATCCGCCTCATGAATTCCATCCACTCTGGCTCGCCAACAGACCCATGTCCCCACTACATCTTCAACAAAGCAGACTCCATCATTGCACCCCACCTCCGTGATGTTATCAACTGCTCCTTCAACTCTGCTACCTTCCCAGAAAGCTGGAAACATGCCGAAGTCAGCGCCCTCCTGAAGAAACCCACAGCAGACCCCTCTGAACTCAAAAACTACCGCCCGATTTCCCTCCTCCCTTTCCCGGCAAAAGTCATCGAGAAAGCCGTCAATAGCCAACTCGCCGCCTTCCTAGATGCCAACAACTCCCTCGATCCCTCACAGAACGGCTTTCGAGCCAAACACAGCACCGAGACCGCCCTCATCGCAGCTACAGACGACATCCGAACACTACTAGACAACGGAGAAACAGCGGCCCTCATTCTACTCGACCTCTCCGCCGCCTTCGACACAGTCTGTCACAGCACCCTCATACAACGCCTCAACAATATCGGAATACAAGGAAAAGCGCTGGACTGGATCGTCTCCTTCCTCACCGGAAGAACCCAGAAAGTACGACTTCCCCCATTCAAATCAGAGGCTACCGAAGTCATTTGCGGTGTACCACAAGGATCATCACTCAGTCCCACCCTCTTCAACGTCTACATGAGTCCACTCGCTTCCATCGCACGTCAACACAACCTTAACATCATCTCATACGCCGACGACACCCAGCTGATCCTTTCCCTTACCAAAGACCCTAACTCCGCCAAAACCAATCTTCACGAAGGTATGAAAGAAGTTGCCGAATGGATGAAAACCAGCCGCCTAAAACTTAACTCAGACAAAACGGAGGTGCTCATTCTAGGATCATCCCCCTCTGCCTGGGACGACTCATGGTGGCCTTCAGCTCTGGGCACAGCACCCACACCCACAGATCACGCACGCAACCTGGGCTTCATCCTAGATTCCTCACTCTCGATGACCAGACAAGTCAACGCAGTCTCATCCTCCTGCTTCAACATACTTCGTATGCTCAAAAAAATCTTCCATTGGATCCCCTCCGAGACAAGAAAAACTGTCACCCACACACTAGTCACGAGTCGACTAGACTACGGAAACACCATCTACGCCGGAATTACAGACAAATTACTGAAAAAACTCCAACGCATCCAAAACGCATCAGCGAGACTCATCTTGGACATCCCTCGCCAAAATCACATTACCGGCCACTTGAAAGACCTCCACTGGCTCCCCGTCAACAAGAGAATAACGTTCCGTCTCCTCACCCACGCACACAAGGCCCTCTACAAGCTAGGGCCCGAATGCCTCAACACTCGACTATCCTTCTACACACCCACCCGCCAATTAAGATCTTCAGATCAAGGCCTCGCCGCAATTCCGCGCATTCAAAGATCCACCATGGGAGGTAGATCCTTCTCCCACTTGGCGGCCAAGACCTGGAACTCACTCCCCACTCGCCTCCGCCTTACACAGAACCACATCTCCTTCAGAAAAGAACTTAAAACCTGGCTATTCGATAAATAATGAACCCCATCCCCAAGCGCCTTGAGGCCCTCTGGGTGAGTAGTGCGCTATATAAATTTTTTAACTTGAACTTGTAACATCTGGACAAAGGTTTTATTGAAAAATTCTGCACGGTGGGGAAACTCGTGGGCGGGAAACGTGAAATACTGATGCTCTACAGGAGTCAGGGTAGGAGTTGGTGGGGTAACAGGATAGTTGATCAGAGACATCCAACCGATGATAGACAAGATGATTGAGACAAACAGCATCACCATGGGGGCCACAAAGAACTTGTTATATAGGAGACTGACATATAGTTTCTGGACTTTGGTGTATTGGACGGCTGCCATTGTACTAAGCCAGGAACCACTAGCGGCTGTCTGTGATTGGTGGTTGCTTCACTGGATGCAGGTGCCAAGAGCCCTATGGCGTACCTTAGTCTGACATACCAGCACCGTTCTTAGCCGGGAGATCAAAGCCCTACAGTCTGTAGGCACCCGAGCAAAGTCAAGGGCAAGCCTTCCATCTGGAACGCAAGTTATATCGGGTAGAAGTAGGAACTGTATGGTCGGGGAATAATTGTTCCTGATGCTGAGCAGAGTGAGGGGAGTGTTTTCTGTTTCCCTTCAGTATACTGTCACTCTCTGCTTCTGTAGATGTGGAATGTAATCTTGCGTCGCTGAAGGGAACAAACGTCGGGACTATTTCTGTCTCGGAGTCTCCTTGTCCTTCTCTCACCCACTGATCATAGGGGAGAGGCAGAGGCACTCATCTACAGTGCGTGGCGTGGATCCAGTTCTTCCGTCCCTCAACTTTCACGGCGGTGCGGGTGACCAGTAACACCTGACGGGGCTCGAGGCTCTTAGTACGTTGAAAGTTTCGAATCAGGACCCAGTCGCCAGGCTGGATAACGTCTCCTGGGCCCTCGTTTTTATCAGGTATGGCCTCCTGCACCTGGTGGTAAAGAGTTCGAAGGGTGTTAGTCAAACTGGACAGATAATCAGTCAACACAGGGTATTCAACATCAGACAGTTTCTGGGGCCGTGGAACACCCCACACATTTGCATGCCTCCCGAACACAATCTCATGGGGAGATAGGCCTATCCTGGTATGGGCCATTGTACTGACAGACAGCAGGGCCAGGGGCAGAGCATCAACCCAAGTGACACCTGTCTCGGCTACAATCTTGGCCATTTTAGTCTTTAGAATGCCATTGTACACCTCCACTAGACCTGCTGATTGGGGTGGTTAGCTGCATGAAATGTTTGTTTTATACCCAGTGCTGAACAGACATACTCCATTATTTGAGCCGTAAAGTGTGTCCCATTGTCAATCCAGACCAAACAGGGCAAATCGAATCGTGGGAAGTATTCTTTCAATAGTATTTTGGCGGTAGTGATAGCAGTACAGTCTTTGACAGGGTAGGCCTCCACCCATCGGCTGAAGGTACAGACCACCACCAGGACGTATTTTAAACTGTTACATCTGTCCATCTGGATATAATCCATCTGGAGGGCTTCGAAAGGAAAGGTAGGGGGAGAGAATCCTCTTCCAGGGGTTACTGTGCCTTTTCCTGGGTTGTACGTAAGGGAAATCATGCATGTTTTGACCATCCTCTCAGCATTTGCTGGTATCTTTGAGTTATACCACTTGGGTTCCAGCAACTTGCATATCCCTTTCGCACTAATGTGAGCAGGGCCATGGGCCATCGTTACAACCGGTAGCACATGACTGTCGGGCAACATCCATTGTCTCTCCATAGTGATACGGGCCCAACAACCATCTATTTCCTTTACCGCTAAATGCTCCGTCCACATCCTCAGGAGTAGCATGGGACTGAATATCGATCACACTCTGTACAGCATCTTCAACCATGCCCCCTTCCGCAACCCACCTGGCAGGACTTCCCACATACATTCCTTCCTTTTTCTTAAGAGTTGTCTGGCTGGCTGTCTGGTCAGCCAGGGCACTGCATGAGACATGATTCTTCCACATACAGTGTACCTTTTGGGTCTGCTACTGGGGTATCCTGTAAGTCAACCCGTCCCTTTGTCTCCTCTTCTGTCCTCAATATACAGTCATGTGAATCTAAACAGGCATCCTGAGTATCCAGTGGGAGTAATGTGGCGGGATTCAGTACAGTGCACCTCTTAATGTTAATGTGGCTGAAAAAGAGTGTCAATTCATATCCTTTGGTTCGTGCGCTAGTGAGGTACTGTGTCTTGGTGCTATTAAGGAGGGTATCCACAGAATGGGGAACCATCAGAGTCAAGGGGGAGTTCATGACGATCCCCGCACTCTGACGGACCATGAGTGCGGCCGCAGATGTCGCCTGTAGACATCCTGGGAGAGCCCTCGCAACAGGATCTGAGGTAGCTGAAAAATAGGCACATGGCCTATGGTGACCTCTGAATATCTGGGTCAGATATGGTATTAATGGAGAGTGTAGTAGAGCATTTAATATCGCAAGAGGGGTGAGACAAATTTGTGTCCTTGCCCTGTTTTTATTCTCAATTTATATTAATGGTTTAGAGAATACATTACTGAGGGACTGTAAAGATATGCCAACAGCGTCGCAACGCCATATCCCGGCACTTATCTATGCAGACGATGCTGTTTTGATGGCAAGGACCCCAGTGGCGATGCAAATAATGATTACATCATTCTCCACCTTCATGACTAATTTAGACTTGAAGGTGAACTGCACTAAAACCTTTTCTATGAATTGTGGAGTTAATGTCAAGCAAAGAAAAAGAATCATGTTTATTGATCAAAAGCCACTGGATAATGTTTCTAGTTTTCCTTATTTAGGAATTCTGTTTGACTGTACAGGACAATGGAAAAGTGCAATTAAATGTAGAAATATGCTATTCGCCAAGTCTGTAATGGCCCTTAAAATGTTTAGCAAAAAGATGGGAAAGAGACCTGTCAAAGAGCTTATACGCATATACAAAGCTAGCTGTGTTGCTGTGGCAACTTATGGTGCGGGAATTTGGGTTTTTTCTAGTGTCTCCAGCCTGCAGTTGACCGAGAACAGCTTCCTGCGATATATCCTCACTGTCCCGGAGGGCACGTTGACCCATAATTGCCACACTGAACTTGGTATGCCCTACTTAGAAGATCTCCTCAGGGCGCAACCAGTCCTTTTGTGGCATAGGGTTCGGACTACTGAAGAGTGCCATTTGAATCGCCTTATCCTGGAGGACGTTCTGAAACTGGAGGGCGCTCACAGAGTAAAATGGCTGAGTTACATTAAACTTTTTGCGACAGCATTAATTGCCCCGAATTTTATGATGACCCTACGTCAATGGCAAGAACCTCTAGGAAAGAGCTCAAGAGGCTATGTATTACCTTTTTGTCGAACTTAAGAGACCGAACTAAATTGTCTAAAAAAACTGTGAATGCTCATCAACTGACCTTAATCTCGCAGGACATACAACCTTATTTAACCCTGCGGATGACTGCACATGAAAGGTTTCTGCTGACAAGATTTAGGTTTGGGATTGTTTTTAGACTATTAAGTTTTCCCGCCATCAATGATTGGTCTACCTGTTTATGTAAATGCCCGTGTGACAACACCTCCACTCAATCAGACATTCATATTTTACTTTTTTGTAAATTTTATACTGTACCAAGGAGAAGGTGGATCATTCCCATTTTAATATATTTGGATCTTCCTAGCTATCCAGAAACTTGAAGATATATTCTCAGTGGCATCTGTTTCTGTATATTTTTCATTCAAGACAAACAATAATTGTTTAACCATAACACTTTTTAGATATGAGTCCTTGTATTTTTAACTATTTATTATATATTAATTGACACATGTAAACTGATCATGAATTGTGTTTTTCTTTTATGTACTTTTATGGTTGTCAAAGATTTATAACCGAATAAAGTCTTTCTGAAGTGAAGTGGGTCAAGACAGCGCATGCACAGCCGTCTGTCTCATGTACAAACAAGCATTAGAAATGCAATCAGGCTCGGATTTATTTGAGTTTGAGCTAATGGCATTGTAAATGGTGATGTATTTTTGCTAAGTGTTATGGAGTGTGTTAATGTGGTGTGTAGTGGGATTATGTGTGTTAGATTGTAATTGTAGCAATGGTGGCATGCTGTGTTTTTACATGAATATGTTTAAAACTAAAGTGTACCATACTGAGATTGCTACAATACTTAATTGTGGATGTGTAACAATAGATGCATGTACTGTTGGCCGTGACTGCCTGTAGAAATTGTGCACTGATGGCTGGTGGTGAGCAGTAGCATTGGTGGTACTGCTGGCCGTAGTACTGGTAGTGGTAGTACTGGTGGTGGTAGTACTGGTGGTGGTAGTGGTAGTACTGGTAGTGGTAGTACTGGTGGTCGTGGTACTGGTAGTACTGGTGGTGGTGGTAGTGGTAGTACTGGTGCCTGTAGTACTGGTAGTACTGGTGGTGGTGGTGGTACTGGTAGTGGTAGTACTGGTGGTGGTGTTGGTACTGGTAGTACTGGTGGTGGTAGTACTGGTAGTGGTGGTACTGGTGGTGGTGGTAGTGGTACTGGTAGTACTGGTAGTGGTAGTACTAGTGGTGGTGGTGGTGGTAGTGGTAGTACTGGTGGCTGTAGTAGTGGTAGTACTGCTGGTTGTGGTACTGGTAGTACTGATGGTGATAGTACTGGAGTACTGGTGGTGGTGGTACTGGTAGTGGTAGTACTGGTGGTGGTGGTAGTACTGGTGGTGGTGTTACTGGTAGTACTGGTGGTGGTGGTACTGGTAGTGGTAGTAGTGGTAGTACTGGAGGTGGTGGTACTGGTAGTGGTAGTACTGGTGGTGGTAGTACTGGTGGTGGTGGTAGTGGTACTGGTAGTACTGGTGGTGGTGGTACTGGTGGTGGTGGTACTGGTAGTACTGGTGGTGGTGGTACTGGTAGTACTGGTGGTGGTGGTAGTGGTAGTACTGGTGGCTGTAGTAGTGGTAGTACTGGTGGCTGTAGTAGTGGTAGTACTGGTGGTAGTAGTACTGGTAGTACTGATGGTGGTAGTACTGGTAGTACTGGTGGTGGTGGTGGTACTGGTAGTGGTAGTACTGGTGGTGGTGGTACTGGTGGTGGTGGTACTGGTAGTGGTAGTACTGGTGGTGGTGGTACTGGTAGTACTAGCAGTAGATCTGCTAATAAAGACTGAACCCAACACGGGTACCCAAGATCAGTATTAGGGACTGGTGCGGGTTCTGTTGTGAGACTGTGGGTGGGCAGACCCGCTGCTCCTATGTCGGTCCCTATTCTCGCCTTCTTGTTCATAGTTGCCTTCCCAGGTGTCTGCTTACACTTCCCCTTCTTGCGAATGCCCGCACCCTCAGGTACCTACGTTGGTTGGAGGGTTGCTGCCTCCGCTTGGAGTAGGGTGGACGGGAGATCATCTCCAAGTGTCCGGTTAAGGTATTGGAACAAGATACATCAGCTATAGGCGGGAAAAGATCGGGGGTAATTGATAGCTGCCTCTCTGTACGTTCTGTTTCAGACGTGACAACACCTATGGCCCTTTGCAACATTTTATCAATTGACGTGGGGGTGCGGATAGGTAAGAGTTTTTCTGGGGATGCAGGTGCGCTTCCCCATTTTTACACTATGTCCAGGCAACCCTTCTTATTAGGACCAATCCAATAGCCCAACAATAAGAACGCTCTGCAGTTTATACCTTAAATACACAATGTATAAACAGAGGAATCAAAGGTTCATGGAAACAATACCAGTGAACTCAGTAATATTCCTAGCTAGAGGAAAGCCCGGGATAGTGTACCCCTCATATCCAGTTTTAAAAAAGAAGATCAGACAGACAAGGATGGCGGCAGGTGAAAAAGCAGGATGTCCAAAGTACACCAAATGTCATTAATCTACTTGCCGTTGTGGAGGGGTAGACAGGAGTTTGACAATGTCCTCGGTAATGTTGGTCTTCTTGGGCAGCCGATGTACGAATGGAATAACCAAAGGGAATGGCCCTGTCCGGTCACTTCCTGTCAGTGACAGGCAAGGACGAGCCCTGCGCTGCGGGGTGGGGGCGGCAGTTGTTACGGCCCCCGGAGCACACCTTGCTCAGCTGCAGAGGACTGTGCTCCCGCTATGCACTCTGGGACTGGTAGTCCCACCAGAGTGTGGTTCAGCCTCGTCGTAGGTGACGGGGAGAGCAGAGTTCACACTCCGAGGGCGATGGATATAGGCAAAGGCAAGAAGGCCCCCGCAGCCCCCCTCTGATGGGCAACGGCACTCCAACAGCAATTTGCCCGCAGAGTTCGCAGCGTCCTTTCAGCTTCTCACCTTATTCAACCAGTCGCCTCACACAGAAGCAGCACAGGGGCACGTCGTTCATGCAGTTTTTACAGCTATTAATACCGGGCCTTTCCTGTCCCCAGAGCCTCACAAGCCTTGAACTATTGTCCTTGTTTGCTTTTGATACATGCACAATTGCCACCATTGCCTCATGTTACGTAACGTTTGTTCTTGAGTTTTGAGAATCTGACATTTAGTGCAGTATTATCCTCTAATTGTACGTTGTACGCTTTTATTACATGCACACCTCACTATCTTCCTCCTGTAACGTATTGTTTGCTACCTTGTATTTTGCTTTCTCTTGATTCAAGCACAATTGTCTCTAAGCCTTATATAACGCAACGTTGCTTTTGTAACATGTTGACTAGTAAGTGTTCCTCATGTTTCACTACTGTTCCTATTGTGAAGCGCTCTGACACCTTCGGGTAAAGTCCGCGCTATATAAACAACGCATTAAATCAATAAATAAAACGGGAAGGGGCATACTCCGTCGAAGTTAGGGACTTGTCCATACTTAACTCGTTCCTCGTCTAGCTGAGCCCCGTCTGTAGTGTTGAAGGGGAAGCAACTGTCCAGACCGATCCCTCAGCACCGGGTCAAAAGTGAGCGGGGCCACTGAAAGGTGTGACCGCTCCTCCGAAAGCAAACACCAGCGATAGTCCGCACGCAGGTCTCTAATAAAGTGGCGCTCCGGTTCTCACCATCACGCCAGAAGGGGTGGCTCTGGGAGTATCGCCAGCCACATCTGTTGCGACCTGCCTCGCCAGGATGCCCCAGTAATTGAGTTGGGTCGGGATGCCCCACCTTGCCCGACGGGCGGAGGTGGGGCATCCAGAGTAGAAGGCCAACCAGAGGAGAAGGCCCCCTGCGGTGGCCTCGGGCAGCCGCAAGTGTGTTGGAACTAGGAGTGTGATGTATTCCTATAGGTTCTGTATCGATCCCCCTATTCCTGACCCTATTCTGGTTAACAAGTTAACTAGCAGCCATCCCATGATGCAGAAACCGTTATCTGATTACGCCAGACCACGGCTCAGGAGCGCGTTATCTGATTAGGTCATAACGCTTGCCATCTAATTAGGCAAAGCAATATTCCTCCAGCCCCAGATAAGGCATACGGAGTTCTCAAAACAAATCAAACCTATGACAACCTGGGAAAAACCCTGCGGCCATTGTTTTGATTTCCCCGAGAACTTCAGTAAAAGAATGTGCTAACGACCAGCTCGTATGACATCCTTATTGACGTATCTATGTCCATCCTTACGTCAATCTCGGCACCTTACAGGTATAAATATTACCGATATTGCCTTAAGCAAACACACGCGGTGGTGACGAGATCGGAGCAGCGAGACTTGCCGAAGCCCAGCAGAGAGCGAAGCCCACTGGCGCTGCCCCGCCTTCCTGACGCGCTGAGAACGAGGCGCTGCCTTTCTCCTGCCGAGAAATCCAGCTCCGGCGCTTCCGAGCAGCCCTCGCAGGCAGCTTGGAATATCGAGACCTCAGACGAGAGATACTATCCCTCAACCATCCTAAACCTCAGGTACAGAGCTGAATAACCCCTTGCAGAGAATTCTTGAGTCAGTCACTTGGCAAAACAAACTTAACTTAAACTGCTACTTTCTATCCCCGCCCACGTATTAGGCTTAGGTCAGGTACATTGGGGTAGGCGTGGTTAGAAGCACCAGTTGAGTACGATTAGTCAAATGTATATGTGTATGTATATATTCTGTCCATTTTAAATAACGTATGGCTTAGAAACCATATCAATGTTTTTACAGTATTATTTTATAATTCTGCTTTTATTGTATGCACTTTACTTAACCATAAGTATTGCAATAATATCGATTCATTTCTCTTGTACGAGAAAAGAGACTGATCAATAAATAACATCTTTTATTGAACACGCCCGTCTCTTCCTTTTCTCTACAATCTGGTGAAACTAAGAATGCACGTACTGACTAAGTAAAATAAGTTGTCTTTTGTTTTCACACGACTCTAGAGATATACTCTTGATTAGGGGAGAGCAAAGTTGTCATGCTCTATGGTTGTCAGAAACTAAATCCCTTCTTGTCTATCCAGGGAGGTTCAACTCCTCCTTGTCTATTCGAGAAAGTTTCTAGTGAACTCTGAGCTAGCTGGCAAACCCAAAACTTTAAGTCTAATATCGACAGTAGAAGACCTAGTTAACGTCTGGTCTAGGTCTATACTATTGGAGGTATTATTCCAATGCGCAGAGCCTATTGGGATAATAGGAACTACACTACATGGCGCCCAACGTGTTTGGATAGGCGATAAAACTAACGCAAGACTTTAGAGTAACTCAGTCGTGCTCTTTCACTCAGACCCCTTTTTCCCATAATACTCCAAAGACGTCTGGAGTGGGTGAGAGGTAAAATCCGCCAAACCTCGCAGGAGGGAACTCCTATGTATGGTTCTTGGTTCAATCAACGTTGAAGGATACACTGTTCCAAAATATTGTGCATCTAATCTTTGTTTCCATAAGGAACCTGATCTGCAAACAAACAGAATAACCTTCCTGACAGTAAAATGCCAGAAAGTGATGATGAAAGAGAGAGAGTTAGATTAGCAGCTGAACTAATAGAAGCTGATAATACTATGCAAGAAGCAGACCCGGATATAATACTCATCCCGGTCAACAAAAGAAGATCTATAACGTTGAAACTTATAGACAATGGACTGACACCAGGAGGTGGTACAGTCATATTCGTAATTGAGGCACACGAATATCGGCAGACAGAGGTATTCTATTCATGGATAAACTTTCCAGCAGCAAATGCTGTAACAAAGGAGTTCCACTTTTATAAAATAGGGGAACCTCCTGATGAGTACACTCCTTTCGAGGAAGTGGAAGTACCACTCAAATTCCAAGAGCACCTGCTCTTGTTTAATGGCGCCCTAAAACATAATAATCACATCACCAGGCTCGGTCCACTAGGTAGACCAGGAGCAACGTGGCCGGTTCTAGCCGGATACACACCACATCCAGACATCAAAAGGATGTCTGCAGCAGATGTTTTAGTACAACTAAAACAATTAATTAAAATATATAGACAACTAGTCCAATATGTAATGCGGACTTCAACCATCCAACCTGTAGTTAAAATTCCACAGCTGACCCCACATCAGGGGAACACAAATAAAATTACACCACAGAACATACAGTCCTGCCTAGGTAAAGTACCAGCTAAACGGGAACAAATACCATTCTGGTTAGCACAAAAAATCACCCAAATAGAGGCGGTGTTTCCAGACACCACCCCTGTGGATAAACACAGGATTCTGACTATCTGTCTTCCAATGGGAATCGCACCACACGTGGAGGACTGTGACACTTGGGGTACAGTCTTTGCTTCCATTTACACAAAAACACATGGAGTTCCATCCATGTCAGTAATACCAGATGTGCTAAAACAAATTCAAGACGAATACGGCCCAGAACCCGCTTTAACTCTCGGTATGAAATTACTAAAAGACTTCAAGCAGGTCTCGGCAATATTACTAGCCAACATAAAAGGGGAAGCAGCGAATGTGGCGATCCGCCAGAGGTTAAAAGAGACAGATATAGCAGACCAACCAGCTGAAATTGCCAGAATAATAGAAAAATCCTATGAAGAACTAGGTAGAGATAGTTTGGGTGGAATACCAGTGAAGCCCCAACTAATTGAAAGTCCTGAAAAAATATTTATTAAAAATAATCTAAACAGTCAAAAGAAGAACTGGGATGGAAACAAACAATCCAATCCAAAAGAAAAGAGATTCCAGTCCAGAGGAAGGTCTCCTCGGCGGAGAGAAAGATCTCCGGACCAGGGACCCAAGTCTCCCCAAAGGGAGCCCTCTGTGAAAAAATACAACCTTAGAAATAGGGATAACATAAAAAAAACGGATAGATATCAAGATTTTGATACACGTCCCTCTCAATCTTTTCAGACTTCCTCGCAGAAATCGGAAAGAAGAGGACGATCGGAACCCAGGGAAGGGCACGTCAAGTCCAAAGACAAGGAACCTGCTCATCCAAATAAAAAATTACAGTTTCCAAAGAAGAAGGTAGCCAGTATTAAAGTATTCAACAATGCCGAGAATACTGAGGACACAGCTGAAAAACGGAGAGTGGGCTCAGACAATGCTAGACAGCGCAGCAGAAGTGAGCATAGCACGCAAAGTCCTTATGAATCATCTGGAGACAGTGGACACGAATGAATACATTCAGGTGGAAACTGCAGACACCAGAGTTAGCAAACCTCACAAAATATATGAAATAACTTTACGTATAGAAGGGGATAAGACTAGGAAAATAAGGGGCCTTTTTTGGGATAATCTCTCCAAGGGCTATGACATCCTTCTAGCTGAAAAAGATTGGCCACCAGAGTTCGTCAGGGAGTGCCCACATGGCGAAGAAATAATTATGCCTGCCTTCTCAAATCATATTCCAATTCATAAAAAATATACACTTGCAAGAAAGTGGGCAGTAGCTCAAGCTCCTGCTTTATATAAAAATCATGTAGGATGGGATGAGGACTCTCCTCCTCACAAAATCCAGTTAAAATCACAACCTACTGCACAAAGGCAGTATCCAATCAAGCAAGAAGCTAAAAAACAGGTAAAAGAAA
Organism: Lissotriton helveticus; assembly: GCF_964261635.1. NCBI lineage: Eukaryota > Metazoa > Chordata > Amphibia > Caudata > Salamandridae > Lissotriton > Lissotriton helveticus. Next base: position 1,417,643,982 of record NC_136068.1, on the reverse strand, counting down.
TTCTAGATCAACTAGAATACCAGGGGGTGATTGAAACTTGCACCTCACAAATGAACAACCCTTTGTTTCCTGTCTCCAAACCAGACAATTCATATCGTCTAGTTTTGGATTACAGACACCTTAACTCATGTTGCAAAACTTTTGCAGTACAAAACTCGCATAGTGCAGCACTAATGAATAACATAGTGCGCAAAAAATACAAAACAACATTAGACATCTCTAATGGATTCTTTCGTCAGAATATAGCACCAGAGAGCAGATACTTGTCTGCGTTCTCAATAAATGGTGCTCAAAAAGAATTCTGTCGGCTACCCCAGGGGTACAAGAACAGCCCAGGAGTATTCTCAGCGAGGGTAACAGAGTTACTACAAACATATGATGACGAAGCATTATCTTATGTCGATGACATATACCTAACAGATGATGACTTGGATACTCACTTGAAGAGAGTGAACACCATAATACTTGGGTTCGCAGCAGAGGGTTACAAATTCAACTTTAAAAAATCTAGAATTGCCCATCTAACAGTCCTGTTCTTAGGATATGAGTTATCAAGTGAAGGCAAAAGCCTGGCTGACAATTTCCTAGAGAAATGTGCCGTACTCCAAGCACCTAGAACACTAAAAAACCTACAGTCAATTCTAGGATTCCTAAACTTCGGAAGAACATACATTGCAAATTACGCAGAAAGGGTCAAACCCCTCTCTGATCTAATAAAACCAGATTTTAAAAAAACAAATTGGACTCAAAAACACACAGAAATTCTGAGATCCTTACAAACAGATATGTTAATTAAAACAAAATTAGAAACACGTGATAACACACGCAACCTTGTGATTCTAGTCATCCCAGGAAGATGCGGATTCACATACCTGACCTCTAATGAGGGAGAAAAGGTACCAATTGCATTCAAATCACACTTGTACACAGAAGCTGAAAAGAAATTCAGCATTAAAGAAAACATTGTTCATGCAGTCCAGACCGCAATAGCTAGAGAAAAAGATAAAGCTGACGGTAGACACATCACAGTCAGAACAGCGGAATCAGCCTTTGAGGCATTAACAACCCCGTGTAATTTACCAACAACAGCATTGAATCCGGAATGGATACAATGGGTGAATTCCATTACAATGGACAAAGTAAAATACTACCTTGATCCAGAACTAGAGGAACTAAAATATCTAGAATATGAAAGAATATTCCCTCTGCCAATCGACATTCTGCCATTACGACAGTACGCTTGTGTAATCTATACAGACGGACATGCTCAACCATCCGTTTGGGGAGAACAAGCATACAACCCCACATGTGAGATTACAAAAGAAGTGTGGCGCGGAGGTATATTAAGACCTCTATTAACAAAAACACACTCAGTAGAAACTAATTCAGAACAACAGACTGAAATAATAGCATTAAAAATGGCGCTAGATAATGCAGATCACGAATTCCCGACACTCATAGTGTCCGATTCGTATTACTGCGTCAAATCATATAACAGCGATTTACAGAAATGGATTCAAAACGGTTACAAAGATGACACAGGTGCAACAATAAAGCAAAAACTGCTTTGGGAACAAATAGTTCTGTTAAAGAAAGAACTACCAAAGACTCACGTGATACACTCACTGAGTCATCAGCGTGATGGCGTTCACGTTGCAGGGAATTCATTGGCTGAGAAAGCCACAGCGGTAGCAACTAAATCGGCTTCCGTAGCTAGAAAAAAGCGTGCAGTAAAATACATTGACGGTGAAACAATGCTGGCGGTGAAAACGTCATCAAAAGGCGACTGCTCAGCGTTACCGATCAGTTACCCACTCAAATATACATACATAATCGATGCGAACTCTGTTCCTCTTGCTCGAATCCCTGGAGTGGGGGATAGAGTAATTCCAAACAAGGACAGGAGAACTTTGTTAATAGCAGACGCACATATGGGGGAGGGTCTCAGACACCTCAAACTAAAAGATTCTCTGGAAGAACTACAATCAGTGTACTGGTGGCCAGGCATGAGCCTGCATCATCACATTTTTGTAAAAAAATGCCCGGGCTGCAACAGAGATCGCAGCAGCGAGAGAAACGGGGTAATACCATGGCGTTTCACTCAATAAGGTGAGGAAAATTGAATTTTGCCCTGCTATGTGTCCCTACATGTTCCCCAACATGTAATATATATGCATGATTTCTATGCATTTCCCCTCCATGGCCGATAATAAAGACGCATTTACAGTTGCGTCCAACGTTAGTATGTCAGTTATCCAGTCCTCCGTGAAAGCAACGTGAATTAGGCTTCCAGGCCTATGTTGCCAACGTCTTTACATGGTGCACGTTAAATCATCGAGATGCACCCGTTCTAAGGCCCCACAGGGCCCGGACACCAGACCCAGGCCTCAAGTCTCCTGTAACGCTCCTAGAGATGCAGCCCCGCCCGCATCCCTGACCTTTCCCTTACTTCTTGCCAAGCAACACGGTGCCCGGCTCGGCCTGGCCTGCCTGCCAAGAATATGTTATGCCTACAGTTATCTGTTCAGCTCCCCGGATTCACATTCCTAGCTAACGAACAGCATAAACATATCCATCTACAGTCTAGTCTTTCTGTCTTCATACAAGTAAAATTACTGAATTAGTATCCATAGAAGATCCATAGCCCACGCAATACATAAAGAAATATATGCATACACTAGCCTTTAGTGACAAGTAGCTTTTGCCCTGATGACTTTTAGAATCAAGCAACATGTTCTCTAAACACAAGATATCAGATACGCTATAGGTACAGGTCGTTCTGACATCCCAGACTTTAGTCTCCTCTACTAGTGCTAGAAGTCAGCGCCCCCCAGCTCTCCCCAGTTACACGTCATGACTCGTTTTGCGCGCACCAGTAGGTTAAAGGTTCCAACTACCCATGAAGCCCCCTCCATGTGTCCACCTACTTATGACACTTCTGTGACGTCTACATCACATGCCTCCGTGTACGCCCTGTGCACGCCTTCTTTCACGCCCATATGTTCTTATCTTTCGTTTGTCACCTGTTACGCCTACTGTATTCAATACAACTGTACGGTTTTACTATATATATTGTATGATGTTAAAGAAATGTTGAATGTCCCTTCCTGAACCTTAGTAGGTGATGGAACACGATGTCCATTGGCTCGAGCCACTTAATTAAAGCCCGTATGACTCAGATACCACGGACTCTGCCTCTCATTTATTGAGCTATCCCTTTCATTTAATGCATAGAAAAATAGTACCGGTAATTTATTTATTTACCACATAATGGCGCCCGAATAGGGACAAGCCCCTTCCCCACGCGCCGGCGATGTAACGCAGGCCCCCTGACCCCTTCTACAGCCGTGACGGACCCCTACTGTGCACCTGCAGGTTTTCCTGCTAAACTCCCTCAGGCCCACGGAGGAGACGGAGACTGCGGTCCAGCATCCAGACGAGGCGGTGAGGAAGGCGGAGAGTCCCGACCAGAGCCCAAGCCGAGAGAGCAAGGTCCGAGGTATCCGGAGGCCCACCTGTTTCCGAAGCCCGAAGCGCATGCGTAGTGCGTAGCAGTAACCAGACGTCGTAGCAGTTCAGTCCAGTCCAGTCCGAGGCCTTCAGTTTTGCTTCCCGGTGAGTACCATTGCTGGGAACGCATCTAGACGGGTTCATTAATTTGTGCCCGGTCCAGACGGGTTTGGGTACACAGATCCGGTCCGACGTGTCCACCTAGGTGGATACGGTATGACGTGTCTCTTTATGAGACCGGTATGTTCTGTACTGTTTTAGCAGTGCATCCAGTAATTCTGTTTTCTAGTATAGTCTCTCGAGATTTCCAGTATTATGTTTTCAGGGTACTAGGTAGTATCTGTTCGAACTGTTTTTAATGTGTTTTGATGTCGTGGTATGAATGATTTGTTTGCTATTCATTACTGTGTTCATTGTGTTCAAGTTCATTGTACGTTCAAATATGCCTCTGTTCTCAAAGTTACGTCAGATAGGAACCAGAAAAGGGATACTCGAAGAATCAGTTCCTGTCCCACCTCGGGACAGTCCTGGACATTTCATGTATCATAAACATGGCTTAGATGCCATACTGTACTTAGACTTATGGGTAGATTATACCAAACATCTAGAAGAGAAATATAGATGGCCTGTTTCAGGAACTTGGGATGCTGAGTGCATCATGAGAGTAGAGGAAGCATTATGGAAAAAGAAAGCCCGACAATCCCAGAAAGATGCCATAGAATTGTGGCGTAAAGAATCGCATAAAAGAACAGAAAAAGAATTCAGAAAAGCAGAACTAAGTAGGGAATCATCAGAAAAAGCCCAAGAAAGGGAACTACTAGAAGAAGGTGAACGAGTTAGAGCAGAACAATTAGACAGACAAAGAAATGCCCTTATTAAAGGCATGTATCCCCTTCTCGTCGAGGGCCTGCCTAAGGCGACCCCGGAAGCACCCTGTAATTTACCGCCATCATTGGTCCCGACTAAGCTACGTCATAAACCGACCGCAGCTGAAATTTTCCTTTCTTCCTATTTGGACGACACTGTCCCAGAATATGCTAATCCGAATCCTACCCCGCCTGCTCAACCTCACAACCCGGTTAATAACGCGATTCCTCCAGCCACTGGTCCCGGGAATCCTTTTAATCCGCCAGTAACCCAGGACCAACCCACATTACGCTTGCCTACTTTACCAGTCACATTACCAGCAACGGCGCATCCAGTATTAGTTGCCGATTCTAGTTCAGGAGGAGCAGGGGGAGGTATCCCTATCACCCCGCCTCAAGTAAAACGAATGATGCTGAGAGACGCAGCATTACAGCGTACGCCAAAAGTGATTGTAGATATGATCCAGTGCCAGGCGAAGAACAGATGATATTATATTCCGTACGTTTACGACGAGTTACAAACTATTTGACTATCATGCCAGAAATGAGGGAACATTTAGACAGAATATATCATTTCATCAGAACAGGAGAAGGACCAGAAAGTATTCACGAGGCTATGGCACACAGGAAAGTCGAGACTCAAAATATGATCTTGCAGTTTTTGATAAACTGTTTAATAAGAGAACAAGACCAGCCTGGTAAAAACAAAGACGAGATGAAGGCCCTGATAAAATGGAGTGACAACATAGCAGACGGAAAACACAGTAAACAAGGTTGTATAGAATCCATGTATAGAAAGATTCGTAAAGAAATTCTAGGCATACACGAAAGGGAGAAAGCAACAAGAGAAACCGAGAAAGAGAATGACACCTCAGACGAAGATGCAGACATAGAGAATCCAGATAGAATAGCGTACGTAGGTAGGACGAGACCTTTTGACAGACACACACGCCTGGAATGCAAGAAAACTTTTCTTCCTCCCGTACCAGAACAGTGTTCTCTTGAGCATTTATTCCAAGCTACCGATAGAGTTTTGAAACAACGAATAGGTTACAGTGAGCTTAGTACCATGCATGAACAGGAACTAGCCCGATCAGCAGTTCAATGGACTAGTGATTCTAGCACATTTTCAGATGAAGTAGTGGCCCAAACGTTTCTGAAACTTTCCCCAGACAAACAGCGACTGGTGGGTATGTACATGATCCAGCACCTCATTACACTATATGAAAATCAGCATTCTGATCCAGGTCCCCTATATAATGTATTGGACGAGTTACTCCTAAACAGATGGAAAGGCCTAGGTACCGATTTGATAAATGTCATTTTAGAACAACGCCATAAATACAGAACGTTCCTGACTCCACATTTCGTTCCTGTTCCACCCCCAGTAAGGAAGACATTTTACATAGACAGACAGAATCCCTTGCGAGAAGTCCATCCTGTTAAGGGAACGGGAGGTACCCTCGAACGAGTATTTGTTTATACCCCTTTAACGAAAATAGAATTACTGGAAATGAAAAAGTTAGTGCCCTGTCACGATAAAGATCCAGCAGGGTTCCACCGTGAATTAAAAGACATGCTCCGTATGGGAGAATACACGTATCCCGATATCATTAAAATGTTAAAGGTCCTGTTGCCTGCGGGCATATATGAAAAACTTAAAGAAAAAGAATGGGAGGTGGGAGAGAAAAAGATTGACTGGGCAGAATTAGAAGACAAAGGTAAAACACGAGTTCCTGGTACTGGTCTCGGGGAAAAAGCTAAAGCATCGCCCGAGTTGTTAATACAAGTTTTGCCAAGATTGCTAGCCACAAAAAAGGAAGACTGGGATGCCATCTCAGCCTGTATACAGAAACAAGACGAAGACACTAGTGATTTTTATTCCAGATTTGAGAAATGTTTCATTATTAATAGCGGCTTGAAAACAAATAGTGAGTCGTATCCACATCTTTTTGTTACCAAATTAGTAGAGAATTCTTTACCACAAGTTAAAAATCGAGTACTGAAAGTTGAGAGTACCTGGCAAGCTAATACCCCGTCCCAAATGTTACAAATGTTACAGTACCACCAGAACCGAATCAGAGAAGAGCAAGAACACGAAAGGAGACGTATGAAAGACACGAAAATGAAAGTACTAGTGGCACAGTCTGTTCCGGTGGATAGTCAGAAGAGGGGTACGACTCAAACCAGTCATTCTGCGGCTCCCGTTAAAGGGACATGCAATTACTGTAAACAGCCAGGTCACTATATAAACGAATGTGCAGTTCTGAAACACAACATAGCTACTGGTAAGACGAAAGAAAGACCGCGTCCTCCTAGACAGGAACATGTTCCACAGAATACGCAACCACCGCAGAACGCACAACAGACAGTAACAGTACCGCAGCCTATAGCTGCCACACAACACGTTACACAGCAGATGTACCAGTACGCACAGTCAGATTATCCAGAATATCAGCAGTATTCATGAAACAGCCTAGAGAGGGAGGTTGGCTTGCCTCTCATCGAAGTTCCTGTAGATCAAGAGGGTCCCTATGTACACAGTCAGGTATTAGGGAAAGACAGAAAATTTCTGATTGATACAGGGGCAAGTAGGACTACCATCAGTCATGACGAGGTTCCAGGGGCTCCTCTCTCAGGCTCAAGAAATGTTTCCCTGGGATTTTCAGGAAAGCCTATTGTTAATGAAATATCGAAGCCAGTTTCCCTAGAAGTTGGTCCATTGTCCCGAACTACAGACTTGTTACTTACGAAGTCATGTCCAGAAAACTTACTTGGTATTAAAACATTGAAAGAACTGGGTGCAGTGATTTGTTGTTCTCCAGAAGGAGTGAGATTGTTTTTACGTGATTTTAAAGGACATTATGTGTTAAGAGATTTTGATCCAAGATTATTGAATGTACCACAGCATTTATGGGCGCAAGGTCCAACTGATGTAGGTTGTATGCACATTACACCATACCGTGTCACTCTGAAACAAGGAGTTGTATTACCACGAATCCGACAATACAAGTTTCCACCTGAGGCTGTTGCAGCCTTATCGAAAATCATTGACGAGCTCATTGCTCAAGGAGTGGTTGTAGAAACTGACTCCAATGTATGTAATTCTCCGATCATTCCGATCCTTAAACGTACTGACCCAAATGCACCTCCAGTTTATCGACTAGTGATTGACCTTCGAGAACTTAATAAATGTATCATACCCCAGTACCCAGTAGTTCCAGATATCTCTTCCCTATTGACTGCCATTGATTCCGAAGCAGCGTTCTTTACTGTTATCGATCTCAAGAACGCCTTCTTTAGTGTACCCATCCATCCAGACAGCCAGTTCCTTTTCGGATTCTGTTTAAATGGAAGAAGCTATAAATTTACACGTGCACCTCAAGGGTTCACAGAAAGTCCTAGTATTTACAGTCAAGCACTGAAACGACAACTAGATAGTATTCACATGCCAACTGACACTGCCCTGCTCCAGTATGTTGATGATCTATTAATTACAGCCCGTACAGAACGTGACTGCGAACGTGCGTCACTGACAGTCTTGTATTTTCTGGCAGAAATGGGGCACAAGGTGTCCCCTTCGAAACTGCAATTCTGTGTCCAGCAAGTGGTATACCTTGGACACTTGCTGTCCAAGAGGGGTAGACAGTTGACACCTGACCGTATCCAGTTAATTGCACATCTTCCACAGCCCAAGACACAGAAGGAGGTACGAGCTTTTATCGGCCTCACTTCTTACTGTAGACAATGGATCCCTCAATACGCATATCTAGCCAAGCCACTGATACAGTTGACAACACAGGAGGCAGCGACATCGACTGTCCTCCCTTGGACCCAGGAACATACACTTGTTTTCGACAAATTAAAGAAAGCTTTATGCCAAGCACCTGTCTTAGCGACGCCAAACTACAGCAAACCTTTTACACTTTTTGTCACTGAACGCGATGGTACAGCATTATCTGTTCTCACACAAGATCAAGCAGGACAACACAAGCCTTGTGCTTATTTTTCTAGTACATTAGATCCAGTAGCCCAGGCTTTGCCTGCGTGCCTCAAATCAGTTTCCGCCACAGCTTTAGCTATCAGACAAAGTGATTCCATAGTGTTAGGACACTCCTTGACAGTACAGGTTCCACACTCCATGGAAGTTCTTTTAAACCGAACACAGACTCAGCACTTGACAATTGCACGATTGACAGGATATGAATTGACACTGTTTCAGCCACACATAGAGATCAGACGTTGTAACGTATTAAATCCTGCTACACTGTTACCCTCGATTACCCCAAATCCTACAACACATGACTGAGTGGAAGTTATTAACACCATGACGAAGCCAAGACAAGACTTGACGGACATTGCATTACCTGATCCAGACCTGACACTCTATGTGGATGGCTCATGTATGAGAACAAGTACAGGAGAGTTAGTGGCAGCATATGCAGTGACTACTGAAACTGAAGTTATAGAAACACATCGTATTGACACCCTGTCTGCTCAAGCAGCAGAGCTCATCGCTCTGACCCAAGCCTGCATACGAGCCAAGAACCTGAAAGTAAACATATATACAGATTCACGTTATGCATTCGGAGTCGTTCACGACTTTGGAGTCCTCTGGCAAGAAAGAGGTTTTATGACCTCTCATGGAGCCAAGATTCAGCATGGCCCCCTCATTCAAGCTCTGTTAGAAGCAATACATTTACCTACAGCTATAGCGATTATGAAGTGCAAAGCACATACGAGAGTTACTGACACCATTTCCCAGGGTAACGACCTGGCAGATCGAACAGCCAAGCTTACAGCTCAGACTCTAGACATTCCAGCTGACACGACAAAAACAGACGTTTTAGTCCTGACGACTTGTATGACAGTCAAGGACCCTACACAAGATGTACTAGACATACAGACACATGCTACTCCAGACGAAATCAAGAAATGGACTGAACAAGGAGGGGTCCTGACAGATCAGGGATGGTTGACGAAGGGAAAAGCCACATGGTTTCTCCCCGACTCTATGGTTCAAGTCATTATTAATACAGCACATAGTCCAGCACATTTAGGAGAAAAAGCCATGTTAGACAGCATCCAGAACCTCTGGTTTAACAAGCATTTACGAGCAGCAGCGAAGCAGAAAGTGCGTACCTGCATGATCTGTTGTCAGTTCAATCCAGGTAAAGGTGTTCCCGTGGAACAAGGTGGATTTCATCCTCCTGACCATCCTTTTGAAGTCCTCCAGATGGATTATATCCAGATGGATCGATGTCGAGGATTCAAGTATGTCCTCGTAGTTGTATGCGCTCTGTCCAGATGGACAGAAGCATATCCAGTCCCAGATTATACTGCCGCGACCACTGCCAAGCAGTTGGTTCGTGAGTTCTTCCCTCGATATGGTTTGCCCCGGGTCGTGTATTCAGATAATGGACAGCCATTCTCGTCCGAACTCATGAAACAGGTATCATTTCTGTTAGGGTACCAGTGGAAATTCCACTGCGTACGACACCCCGAGGCAGCTGGCCTCGTCGAGCGACACAATCAAACTCTGAAAATACGAATAGCGAAGGTCTGTGCAGAAAAAGGTGTAGATTGGATGGTAGCCCTGCCGGTTGCCCTCTTCTATATGCGAATGGTCGCTCATTCCAGATCTGGTTTGTCACCCTATGAAGTAGTTTTTGGTCGTCCCCCAAACATGTGGGGTACACCTATGCCTCGTAAAATCACCGATGTTGACAGTAACATGCTGACAGATTACCTGGCTTCCTTGATGTCTGCACTACTCTCTTGTCGTTCACAGGTCGCGGCTGCCTTTCCGGACAACACCCAGGTGAAACCGCACGAGGTCGTTCCCGGTGATCTCGTTCTGGTTCGAAATTTCGATCGCTCAAGCCCTCTGGAGCCCCGCTGGAAGGAGCCAAAACTCGTTCTGATGACCACAAGGACCGCCGTAAAGCTAGAAGGAAGAAAAGGCTGGCTCCATTCCAGTCACATCAAGCGTTTCCATGGACCGTGTCCAAAGACTTTTTTCAAGGACTGCCCCGATACTGACTCTAAACTTCCCCTGTTAGAGAAAACTCTGCAGCAGGAGTATAAAATGAAACTAAGGTCTAGTAAGTCAGACAGCGTTTAATTGTTTAAGTCCCCCTCGGGTGAAGCGGTTAGACAGGTTTCTGACATGTATAAGATAGACCCACATAGTGAGAGAGATAAACGAAACTTCAAGAAAATAAAATATTGTAAAAGTTTCCGAAGCAGATGCATCGTTACATTATTGTTTATGTTTATTCTGAGTCTTACGATCACATGTATAAGTTGTATGCTACACGTATTTTTTCCTCCTCTCGGTTCGCATTCACCTTTCCTCTAATGATACTGTAGAGCACACATTTAGTGAACTACCCCCTCACCAGTTATCCTATCGACTTGCAATGCGCAACAATACTTTTATTCGTATGTTACACTATACGCATCAGACCAGCAATGCCACTAATTGCTGGGTATGTGGTCGACTCCCCCCTTACCAGACAGTGAAGGGAGTTCTGCCACTCTTTCCCTATCCGTTTTCACACAATGGTTCGTGTGGAGCATGGTTTACATTGACGTCATCTTTAGACGATAAGTCCACAGTTTCCCTTCTGAATACAGTTATGAATGAAACCTGTTTCCCAGACAAGTACGGTCTTCCCCATAGGACAGGGATAGATCTAGAAAATGAAGTATATGATCTAGGTAATTTCTCCTCTAACCTCATGGTTTTGAATGTTCAGTCCGAGACCAATCCAGACTTGCCTTCTATAACAGTTCTACCAGTAAAAGGCGAATTATGTGTTAGAAAGAATGGTTCAGTACACCTAGGACACAGTGATTGTACTACTGTGGTCGAGTACAGTGACAGTGGGAAGTCTACTTTCAAAGCCTCACGTCATACCTATTTTATATGTGGTCAGACCGCTTATGTACGTTTGCCCCTAGATTGGGATGGAACCTGTTACATTGCATTCCTATTGCCACCAGTTTTCCTAGCCCCATCCGATTATCACCGAAATACCCATCTAGTACACGTTAGACATAGAAGGGAGATCGAGTCCCCAATTGTCGATCAGACTGAAACTGCATTAGAACAGTATACGGATTTCAATAAAGGTTTCTTTTTCTTCATAGTTCCTGTCCAGAATAGTAAATTAATACGCAGGTTAACCAGAACCCTTGAAGCAGTAGTGAATGAGACTACTTCCGCCCTAGGTAACTTAACAGAAGAGCAGTCTGCTATGAGATTTGTTGTTCTTCAGAACCGCCTTGTCCTTAACGTCATTCTGGCCGATAGGGGCGGAGCTTGTAGAGTCATCGGATCTAGTTGTTGCGTTTTCATTCCTAATAACGCACCGTCTGTGTATTCAGCAATAACTAGACTTCATAAGATAGCTCATCAGCTACACCAGAATCCAGGCACCTGGACTTGGTCCGGCTGGCTCTGGAGTATAATATCCGCATGGTGATGGAAAGTACTGTAATTCCTGGGAGTGATAGTAATGATCATATTCAGTTGTTGTCTTTGTTTACAATGTGGCCCAGCGATTTGCGGCTTGTGCGCTACATCTTGTATTCCACGTTCACAATCCCATTCCCGAATAAAAAAAAGACGAGCAAATGATGCTGTATGAACAGATAGATGGTCTCATGAATATTGATGTTTCCTGAAGGGAACGTAGGGAACAAGGAGGGAATGAGGAAAATTGAATTTTGCCCTGCTATGTGTCCCTACGTGTTCCCCAACATGTAATATATATGCATGATTTCTATGCATTTCCCCTCCATGGCCGATAATAAAGACGCATTTACAGTTGCGTCCAACGTTAGTATGTCAGTTATCCAGTCCTCCGTGAAAGCAACGTGAATTAGGCTTCCAGGCCTATGTTGCCAACGTCTTTACATGGTGCACGTTAAATCATCGAGATGCACCCGTTCTAAGGCCCCACAGGGCCCGGACACCAGACCCAGGCCTCAAGTCTCCTGTAACGCTCCTAGAGATGCAGCCCCGCCCACATCCCTGACCTTTCCCTTACTTCTTGCCAAGCAACACGGTGCCCGGCTCGGCCTGGCCTGCCTGCCAAGAATATGTTATGCCTACAGTTATCTGTTCAGCTCCCCGGATTCACATTCCTAGCTAACGAACAGCATAAACATATCCATCTACAGTCTAGTCTTTCTGTCTTCATACAAGTAAAATTACTGAATTAGTATCCATAGAAGATCCATAGCCCACGCAATACATAAAGAAATATATGCATACACTAGCCTTTAGTGACAAGTAGCTTTTGCCCTGATGACTTTTAGAATCAAGCAACATGTTCTCTAAACACAAGATATCAGATACGCTATAGGTACAGGTCGTTCTGACATCCCAGACTTTAGTCTCCTCTACTAGTGCTAGAAGTCAGCGCCCCCCAGCTCTCCCCAGTTACACGTCATGACTCGTTTTGCGCGCACCAGTAGGTTAAAGGTTCCAGCTACCCATGAAGCCCCCTCCATGTCTCCACCTACTTATGACACTTCTGTAACGTCTACATCACATGCCTCCGTGTACGCCCTGTGCACGCCTTCTTTCACGCCCATATGTTCTTATCTTTCGTTTGTCACCTGTTACGCCTACTGTATTCAATACAACTGTACGGTTTTACTATATATATTGTATGATGTTAAAGAAATGTTGAATGTCCCTTCCTGAACCTTAGTAGGTGATGGAACACGATGTCCATTGGCTCGAGCCACTTAATTAAAGCCCGTATGACTCAGATACCACGGACTCTGCCTCTCATTTATTGAGCTATCCCTTTCATTTAATGCATAGAAAAATAGTACCGGTAATTTATTTATTTACCACAAAGGGTTAAACAATAATCAGTGAAACAAGTGTAAATAATGCGTCCCATTAACAAATAAAGACTAGTTTCCACTTATAAATGTAGACCCCAGCACTCGGCTGACGTCGGGACTGTTATACAAAGATTTGCGAGTCTAAATGGCATATACGCTAGGAGCATGCTACGTTTGACCAATGTTTTCACTTTAGCCCTCAAGCTTGTGGGAAAGCACGGCCAAATGAGCATAGCGAAGCGGGATTCTTCTCACTTCCTTCCTGAGGGATACGGGATGGTGTAAAGAAAAAACCAAGGCATAAAGCGATCTATAACAGCAATGGTATTAGGTTCGGGAGCTGGGTGGGTCAAACATCTAATAAGTGTCCAACGTAGTCTAAACAACTTGCCAAGAAATTCTCTGAGGGGATTCAGTCCGTACGAATTACTGTTTGGGACTAGGATGCTAGTCTTAGATCTCGACAGTCAGACTTCAGTGGTGAAAGAAAAAAGCTTTGATATCAAAGATCGTTTTGCTATTTTACAGGACTTAAACAAAACAAGAAAAGACCTGAGCAACATAAAGTTGAAACAGCAGCCAACAACCACTGAAGAACCACCACCTGTCCCAGCAAGACCTGTCTGGATTCCAAAAATCGGGGATCTAATCAGAGAAAAGATCACGGTAAAGAAGGAATTTGGGCCTTCTTACAGAAAAGCAGTTCCTGTCTTGTCCATCAACGGGACAAGATCAGTTGTACTACCGCCACTTGCTGGTAAAAAGGAGAACCGAGTTGTATCCATCGACCTGGTAAAACCACAATCATGTGGCCGATAACAAACAGTAGGCCAAGTGGACTCCCGATAAGTAGTAGAACACCAAGGTTTGCTACAAGTACAGAGGTGCTAACTAAAAGGCTAATCACATTCGAAACGCCTACAGAACAACAACAAGGACTATGCAACAATGCAATGGAACTCACACCTCTGAAAACCCAAATAAAAACATTTAGTAGAGACACACCAACCTACAATGAAGTAACAAATGAATATGCTGAAGCTGCAAGAAACAGTAATCCTGAAGCGATTGGAACAATAGACAGAACGGCATCCGGCTACTTCATCAACTTTGATGATTCCTCTGAAGATCTAAGTGAATCAAAGACACAGCCATCAACAAAATTTTTTAAAGATAAAGCTATGGAACTTTTGAAACAGCTGAAAGAAACCTATCTGATTTCTCCATGGATTGAATTTTGGGTGTCCTTTGGTGTATTTATCCTCATACTTTGGCTCATCATGGTACTATGTTTGGGACGCTTCATTGAGGGAAAATATGCAAAAATGGACACAGCAAGCCAGAAAATCAACTTGATCCTCAAGCCACACACGTCTTCACACGTCAAGAAAAGAGAACTTTCTTCAGTCAACTTCACAGCCAATCCTATACCGAGTGGGGTAGCATGGGACAATACTGACTATGAAATTTATGGTCCGGTTGAGATCCTCAAATATCCACACCAAATTAAGATCTCGTTGAGTGACTTTGTAAAACCAAACTCATTTGCTGATGATTGGGACTTTGAAAGTATTAATAACATGATGTCTGATCTAGTGATGTCTGCTAAATTTACCAAACATGATTATTTGCAGGGTTCATCTAATTATGATAGTATGTACTGCTACAACCACTAAGGTAACCATTTTTTACATAAATCAGCACAACCTAGAAATTTTTTAAATTATAATCAATGGGAACATTGTGCAACCCCTCCAAAAGGAAGCTCAAGAACCTTTTATGACAAATATTCATACTTTTCAGGGTTCAACACAAGTAATGCTGAAACATTTTATTTCAAATTGTCAAATAAGACAGGAACAAAAACCATGCTTACAAACACGAAATTGATATATTCGGACTCATTTTTTGAACAAATGAATACATTTGGTTTTAATTACTGGGACAAAAATGTTGAAGTAAAAAGTGTTTGGGGTACAAAAGAATTGCAAGTACAAGGTATAGAATCATTGTTTAGAGCCTGCATGATCCCAGAACAAATTATATTCTTGAATGAAACTATTCAACAAACTACCTGTCTTGGATTAGCCAAAATCAAAGACTTAAATAAACCGTCTATTCCAAAACCAACAATGAACAGCAATAACTCTGCGGATGAAGAGATAGACGTAAACTATGTATTAAATCAAAACAGAACAAATCCTGATTGGAAACAATGGTTAATCTGGCCCACAGATACCAATAACTGTCAAGACAGATTCCTGAACAAAACACAGGGGTTCACATTGACCAGGCCAGACCCTAGATATTCCCAAAGACAACACCCAGGGATAATCACCACCTACAGTGTGGGCAAACTCTGCCTTCAATGGCTAAAAACTTCCACACTGACAGAAATTAAGCAACACCTAACTTTACTTACTGATGGTGCTGACTTGCGTGATTTCATTATGGGACCGCGCAAACAGCGTCAAAAACGCTTCATAGCAGCCTCTCTATATGCAGCGTACAACGAGGCCTGGAAGATAACTCAAATTGAGACAGCAGAAAGTATAGGGGAAATTGACCGTATTAATTTGGAAAAATCGCTTTCTGTAGTGGACAATGGGTTAATGACTCTGTCCTCCAGAATCTTTTCATTGGACAGCATTGTGTCATCAGCAATCGACATAATATCGCAAGACTTACTGTTGTTACAACACGGTCAGTCTCAATTGCGTTCTATTGTACAGCTTGGCTGGACGTTACAAAATCTGCGTTCAGGCTATGTGCCTTGGCGTTTAATCAACACAACGTCACTATTCCATATCTTTAACCTTACTGATAAACAAATCAGTATGGCACAAAAGGGTGCTGATTATACAATCCTGAGCATTGAGAAACTCGAGAGATTACCATTGACAATGTCAGAACGACCTGTCATTGAATGGATAATACATGGGATAATTAATATTCCGATATCTACTTTCAGGTTTCAATACTGCCAAAAATATATACAGGCTGGCATGTACGAAAAATTGGGAAAAGGGTACATTAAGACAACATGGAACTTGCCCTATTCACATGCATGTGTCAGTAATAAAGGACAGAAAGTGTTTCTTAGTGGCAATAATTGTGCAATGTCACTAAGCGGTACACTTCTGTGTAATGGAATTAGTTTGCATGGAGCCTGTGAAGGGAACTCAAATAACCTTTCATGTCACCAGCTAGGCGCACCTGCAACAGAGATAGAACCATTCCTTAAAAGACTCTATAACGGGAGTTACATTCTAATTGTGGATCGCAGATGTTGTAGTCTACTGCCCGGGGTTCCTTATCTCATTAGTACGACTGCGAAGGTCATGTGCTGTGGACGCTTATTGTACCCCAGCTCCTTTCCAGACAGGGAGGCAAGGGCATGGCCTAACTTGAAAATTACTTCTATTCGAGTTGATACTTTAAGCAGAATGAAAACAGTGCTTCTTCAGATGCCGACCAGGCTCACGTCATCAAAAGAAACATATGATCTCCTAGTCGCAAGGACGACTGCAGAGATTCACTCATTGTTATCAACTAATTCCCCCATACATTTCGCAGAAATCCTGAATGAAATCTTAAATATTTCTGATACCAGTGGATTCTCAAATGTATTTAAGACAGTATTTTCGATGGCATTAACACCATTCAAAGCCATACTGGGTATTTTTCCAGACTTCGTCCATTCGATTTGGAGGAGTTCCCCTCATTTTGGGACTAACTGCAGGAATCCTATTCTTAGTCCTTATATTTCGTTATGGAAAACCATGTCACAGACAAAACACCCGCGACAAGGGAAGAAACAATCCGAGCCATTGGATACCGGGACCGGATATCAAAAATCCTGGGGCTAACCCGGCTTAGAGACCTGAACATGACTTGGTTTCTTTCATTTCGGCCGATATGGCAAAGATGTGTTTTACCTGTATTAAGGTGCATGCTGTGCGGAGAAGAATGCGTGTTGGACACCTGTCTGACGCTACAATCGGATGCGCCAATGGATGCAGAAACATTGTTGGGTCCGGTAAAGGCTCATGCATTGTGCTGCCCTCAACGGCTGCCAATCCTGATGACGGCATTCGTGGGAACTTCACCACTACGATTAAGGGGTGGTGAAGATCAAGATGAAAGCAGCATCGATCAGGTACAACCTTCTGTCAGCAATACTACTCAAAATGTCAATGGAGACAATCATGCACATGAATGCACGGTTACATCCTTTTCCGAGTTAGTGGAACTCTCACAGGAAGCTGTTGACAGCTTTTTCAGCAGTCTCAATGATATGATGTTCTCACCAGAGCAGAACTAATGACTCTTGAACAGGCTAGCACACGGCGTTCCCGACACCTTGAATTTGGCCTTCAACTTTAAAAATAAAGTAGCAAGATCAACTTTTCCTCCAGTCCACGGACAGCAATTTTTTTTAGCAAGCCCCAAAATATTTTTATAATTTTTCGGGACACTTATCTTCTGCTTAAAGTAAGAACTATTCTTAGAGAACTAATTTCTGTTTTTAGCAACTTCATAGACATTAGCTGCCTGCTGGTATGTTCATAAATATATTTTTTTTCTTGAACTGTGATGAAGTGGTCTCGAACTTTTCTTCTGTATTAAGAGCCATTTCATGTGTAATTCTCATATTTGATTACTAATAATGTATACATATGCGTGATTAATTTAGCATTATTCTACTGCTTGAGTGCATATAGTACATGTGACTATTTTTTTTCCCCGTATATTACATAATTTCGAAATGCATTATATGTATTTTGGGGTGGTAAGGTATACACGATACTCTACAGTGTGTTTTACTATGCCTAGATTCGTAAATATGGCCATAGTTAGCGTGGAGTGGGTGTGATGTATTCCTATAGGTTCTGTATCGATCCCCCTATTCCTGACCCTATTCTGGTTAACAAGTTAACTAGCAGCCATCCCATGATGCAGAAACCGTTATCTGATTACGCCAGACCACGGCTCAGGAGCGCGTTATCTGATTAGGTCATAACGCTTGCCATCTAATTAGGCAAAGCAATATTCCTCCAGCCCCTGATAAGGCATACGGAGTTCTCAAAACAAATCAAACCTATGACAACCTGGGAAAAACCCTGCGGCCATTGTTTTGATTTCCCCGAGAACTTCAGTAAAAGAATGTGCTAACGACCAGCTCGTATGACATCCTTATTGACGTATCTATGTCCATCCTTACGTCAATCTCGGCACCTTACAGGTATAAATATTACCGATATTGCCTTAAGCAAACACACGCGGTGGTGACGAGATCGGAGCAGCGAGACTTGCCGAAGCCCAGCAGGGAGCGAAGCCCACTGGCGCTGCCCCGCCTTCCTGACGCGCTGAGAACGAGTCGCTGCCTTTCTCCTGCCGAGAAATCCAGCTCCGGCGCTTCCGAGCAGCCCTCGCAGGCAGCTTGGAATATCGAGACCTCAGACGAGAGATACTATCCCTCAACCATCCTAAACCTCAGGTACAGAGCTGAATAACCCCTTGCAGAGAATTCTTGAGTCAGTCACTTGGCAAAACAAACTTAACTTAAACTGCTACTTTCTATCCCCGCCCACGTATTAGGCTTAGGTCAGGTACATTGGGGTAGGCGTGGTTAGAAGCACCAGTTGAGTACGATTAGTCAAATGTATATGTGTATGTATATATTCTGTCCATTTTAAATAACGTATGGCTTAGAAACCATATCAATGTTTTTACAGTATTATTTTATAATTCTTCTTTTATTGTATGCACTTTACTTAACCATAAGTATTGCAATAATATCGATTCATTTCTCTTGTACGAGAAAAGAGACTGATCAATAAATAACATCTTTTATTGAACACGCCCGTCTCTTCCTTTTCTCTACAATCTGGTGAAACTAAGAATGCACGTACTGACTGAGTAAAATAAGTTGTCTTTTGTTTTCACACGACTCTAGAGATATACTCTTGATTAGGGGAGAGCAAAGTTGTCATGTTCTATGGTTGTCAGAAACTAAATCCCTTCTTGTCTATCCAGGGAGGTTCAACTCCTCCTTGTCTATTCGAGAAAGTTTCTAGTGAACTCTGAGCTAGCTGGCAAACCCAAAACTTTAAGTCTAATATCGACAGTAGAAGACCTAGTTAACGTCTGGTCTAGGTCTATACTATTGGAGGTATTATTCCAATGCGCAGAGCCTATTGGGATAATAGGAACTACACTACATGGCGCCCAACGTGTTTGGATAGGCGATAAAACTAAGGCAAGACTTTAGAGTAACTCAGTCGTGCTCTTTCACTCAGACCCCTTTTTCCCATAATACTCCAAAGACGTCTGGAGTGGGTGAGAGGTAAAATCCGCCAAACCTCGCAGGAGGGAACTCCTATGTATGGTTCTTGGTTCAATCAACGTTGAAGGATACACTGTTCCAAAATATTGTGCATCTAATCTTTGTTTCCATAAGGAACCTGATCTGCAAACAAACAGAATAACCTTCCTGACAGTAAAATGCCAGAAAGTGATGATGAAAGAGAGAGAGTTAGATTAGCAGCTGAACTAATAGAAGCTGATAATACTATGCAAGAAGCAGACCCGGATATAATACTCATCCCGGTCAACAAAAGAAGATCTATACCGTTGAAACTTATAGACAATGGACTGACACCAAGAGGTGGTACAGTCATATTCGTAATTGAGGCACACGAATATCGGCAGACAGAGGTATTCTATTCATGGATAAACTTTCCAGCAGCAAATGCTGTAACAAAGGAGTTCCACTTTTATAAAATAGAGGAACCTCCTGATGAGTACACTCCTTTCGAGGAAGTGGAAGTACCACTCAAATTCCAAGAGCACCTGCTCTTGTTTAATGGCGCCCTAAAACATAATAATCACATCACCAGGCTCGGTCCACTAGGTAGACCAGGAGCAACGTGGCCGGTTCTAGCCGGATACACACCACATCCAGACATCGAAAGGATGTCTGCAGCAGATGTTTTAGTACAACTAAAACAATTAATTAAAATATATAGACAACTAGTCCAATATGTAATGCGGACTTCAACCATCCAACCTGTAGTTAAAATTCCACAGCTGACCCCACATCAGGGGAACACAAATAAAATTACACCACAGAACATACAGTCCTGCCTAGGTAAAGTACCAGCTAAACGGGAACAAATACCATTCTGGTTAGCACAAAAAATCACCCAAATAGAGGCGGTGTTTCCAGACACCACCCATGTGGATAAACACAGGATTCTGACTATCTGTCTTCCAATGGGAATCGCACCACATGTGGAGGACTGTGACACTTGGGGTACAGTCTTTGCTTCCATTTACACAAAAACACATGGAGTTCCATCCATGTCAGTAATACCAGATGTGCTAAAACAAATTCAAGACGAATACGGCCCAGAACCCGCTTTAACTCTCGGTATGAAATTACTAAAAGACTTCAAGCAGGTCTCGGCAATATTACTAGCCAACATAAAAGGGGAAGCAGCGAATGTGGCGATCCGCCAGAGGTTAAAAGAGACAGATATAGCAGACCAACCAGCTGAAATTGCCAGAATTATAGAAAAATCCTATGAAGAACTAGGTAGAGATAGTTTGGGTGGAATACCAGTGAAGCCCCAACTAATTGAAAGTCCTGAAAAAATATTTATTAAAAATAATCTAAACAGTCAAAAGAAGAACTGGGATGGAAACAAACAATCCAATCCAAAAGAAAAGAGATTCCAGTCCAGAGGAAGGTCTCCTCGGCGGAGAGAAAGATCTCTGGACCAGGGACCCAAGTCTCCCCAAAGGGAGCCCTCTGTGAAAAAATACAACCTTAGAAATAGGGATAACATAAAGAAACCGGATAGATATCAAGATTTTGATACACGTCCCTCTCAATCTTTTCAGACTTCCTCGCAGAAATCGGAAAGAAGAGGACGATCGGAACCCAGGGAAGGGCACGTCAAGTCCAAAGACAAGGAACCTGCTCATCCAAATAAAAAATTACAGTTTCCAAAGAAGAAGGTAGCCAGTATTAAAGTATTCAACAATGCCGAGAATACTGAGGACACAGCTGAAAAACGGAGAGTGGGCTCAGACAATGCTAGACAGCGCAGCAGAAGTGAGCATAGCACGCAAAGTCATTATGAATCATCTGGAGACAGTGGACACGAATGAATACATTCAGGTGGAAACTGCAGACACCAGAGTTAGCAAACCTCACAAAATATATGAAATAACTTTACGTATAGAAGGGGATAAGACTAGGAAAATAAGGGGCCTTTTTTGGGATAATCTCTCCAAGGGCTATGACATCCTTCTAGCTGAAAAAGATTGGCCACCAGAGTTCGTCAGGGAGTGCCCACATGGCGAAGAAATAATTATGCCTGCCTTCTCAAATCATATTCCAATTCATAAAAAATATACACTTGCAAGAAAGTGGGCAGTAGCTCAAGCTCCTGCTTTATATAAAAATCATGTAGGATGGGATGAGGACTCTCCTCCTCACAAAATCCAGTTAAAATCACAACCTACTGCACAAAGGCAGTATCCAATCAAGCAAGAAGCTAAAAAACAGGTAAAAGAAATTCTAGATCAACTAGAATACCAGGGGGTGATTGAAACTTGCACCTCACAAATGAACAACCCTTTGTTTCCTGTCTCCAAACCAGACAATTCATATCGTCTAGTTTTGGATTACAGACACCTTAACTCATGTTGCAAAACTTTTGCAGTACAAAACTCGCATAGTGCAGCACTAATGAATAACATAGTGCGCAAAAAATACAAAACAACATTAGACATCTCTAATGGATTCTTTTGTCAGAATATAGCACCAGAGAGCAGATACTTGTCTGCGTTCTCAATAAATGGCGCTCAAAAAGAATTCTGTCGGCTACCCCAGGGGTACAAGAACAGCCCAGGAGTATTCTCAGCGAGGGTAACAGAGTTACTACAAACATATGATGACGAAGCATTATCTTATGTCGATGACATATACCTAACAGATGATGACTTGGATACTCACTTGAAGGGAGTGAACACCATAATACTTGAGTTCGCAGCAGAGGGTTACAAATTCAACTTTAAAAAATCTAGAATTGCCCATCTAACAGTCCTGTTCTTAGGATATGAGTTATCAAGTGAAGGCAAAAGCCTGGCTGACAATTTCCTAGAGAAATGTGCCGTACTCCAAGCACCTAGAACACTAAAAAACCTACAGTCAATTCTAGGATTCCTAAATTTCGGAAGAACATACATTGCAAATTACGCAGAAAGGTTCAAACCCCTCTCTGATCTAATAAAACCAGATTTTAAAAAAACAAATTGGACTCAAAAACACACAGAAATTCTGAGATCCTTACAAACAGATATGTTAATTAAAACAAAATTAGAAACACGTGATAACACACGCAACCTTGTGATTCTAGTCATCCCAGGAAGATGCGGATTCACATACCTGACCTCTAATGAGGGAGAAAAGGTACCAATTGCATTCAAATCACACTTGTACACAGAAGCTGAAAAGAAATTCAGCATTAAAGAAAACATTGTTCATGCAGTCCAGACCGCAATAGCTAGAGAAAAAGATAAAGCTGACGGTAGACACATCACAGTCAGAACAGCGGAATTAGCCTTTGAGGCATTAACAACCCCGTGTAATTTACCAACAACAGCATTGAATCCGGAATGGATACAATGGGTGAATTCCATTACAATGGACAAAGTAAAATACTACCTTGATCCAGAACTAGAGGAACTAAAATATCTAGAATATGAAAGAATATTCCCTCTGCCAATCGACATTCTGCCATTACGACAGTACGCTTGTGTAATCTATACAGACGGACATGCTCAACCATCCGTTTGGGGAGAACAAGCATACAACCCCACATGTGAGATTACAAAAGAAGTGTGGCGCGGAGGTATATTAAGACCTCTATTAACAAAAACACACTCAGTAGAAACTAATTCAGAACAACAGACTGAAATAATAGCATTAAAAATGGCGCTAGATAATGCAGATCGCGAATTCCCGACACTCATAGTGTCCGATTCGTATTACTGCGTCAAATCATATAACAGCGATTTACAGAAATGGATTCAAAACGGTTACAAAGATGACACAGGTGCAACAATAAAGCAAAAACTGCTTTGGGAACAAATAGTTCTGTTAAAGAAAGAACTACCAAAGACTCACGTGATACACTCACTGAGTCATCAGCGTGATGGCGTTCACGTTGCAGGGAATTCATTGGCTGAGAAAGCCACAGCGGTAGCAACTAAATCGGCTTCCGTAGCTAGAAAAAAGCGTGCAGTAAAATACATTGACGGTGAAACAATGATGGCGGTGAAAACGTCATCAAAAGGCGACTGCTCAGCGTTACCGATCAGTTACCCACTCAAATATACATACATAATCGATGCGAACTCTGTTCCTTTTGCTCGAATCCCTGGAGTGGGGGATAGAGTAATTCCAAACAAGGACAGGAGAACTTTGTTAATAGCAGACGCACATATGGGGGAGGGTCTCAGACACCTCAAACTAAAAGATTCTCTGGAAGCACTACAATCAGTGTACTGGTGGCCAGGCATGAGCCTGCATCATCACATTTTTGTAAAAAAATGCCCGGGCTGCAACAGAGATCGCAGCGGCGAGAGAAACGGGGTAATACCATGGCGTTTCACTCAATAAGGGTTAAACAATAATCAGTGAAACAAGTGTAAATAATGCGTCCCATTAACAAATAAAGACTAGTTTCCACTTATAAATGTAGACCCCAGCACTCGGCTGACGTCGGGACTGTTATACAAAGATTTGCGAGTCTAAATGGCATATACGCTAGGAGCATGCTACGTTTGACCAATGTTTTCACTTTAGCCCTCAAGCTTGTGGGAAAGCACGGCCAAATGAGCATAGCGAAGCGGGATTCTTCTCACTTCCTTCCTGAGGGATACGGGATGGTGTAAAGAAAAAACCAAGGCATAAAGGGATCTATAACAGCAATGGTATTAGGTTCGGGAGCTGGGTGGGTCAAACATCTAATAAGTGTCCAACGTAGTCTAAACAACTTGCCAAGAAATTCTCTGAGGGGATTCAGTCCGTACGAATTACTGTTTGGGACTAGGATGCTAGTCTTAGATCTCGACAGTCAGACTTCAGTGGTGAAAAAAAAAAGCTTTGATATCAAAGATCGTTTTGCTATTTTACAGGACTTAAACGAAACAAGAAAAGACCTGAGCAACATAAAGTTGAAACAGCAGCCAACAACCACTGAAGAACCACCATCTGTCCCAGCAAGACCTGTCTGGATTCCAAAAATCGGGGATCTAGTCAGAGAAAAGATCGCGGTAAAGAAGGAATTTGGGCCTTCTTACAGAAAAGCAGTTCCTGTCTTGTCCATCAACGGGACAAGATCAGTTGTACTACCGCCACTTGCTGGTAAAAAGGAGAACCGAGTTGTATCCATCGACCTGGTAAAACCACAATCATGTGGCCGATAACAAACAGTAGGCCAAGTGGACTCCCGATAAGTAGTAGAACACCAAGGTTTGCTACAAGTACAGAGGTGCTAACTAAAAGGCTAATCACATTCGAAACGCCTACAGAACAACAACAAGGACTATGCAACAATGCAATGGAACTCACACCTCTGAAAACCCAAATAAAAACATTTAGTAGAGACACACCAACCTACAATGAAGTAACAAATGAATATGCTGAAGCTACAAGAAACAGTAATCCTGAAGCGATTGGAACAATAGACAGAACGGCATCCGGCTACTTCATCAACTTTGATGATTCCTCTGAAGATCTAAGTGATTTTAAGACACAGCCATCAACAAAATTTTTTAAAGATAAAGCTATGGAACTTTTGAAACAGCTGAAAGAAACCTATCTGATTTCTCCATGGATTGAATTTTGGGTGTCCTTTGGTGTATTTATCCTCATACTTTGGCTCATCATGGTACTATGTTTGGGACGCTTCATTGAGGGAAAATATGCAAAAATGGACACAGCAAGCCAGAAAATCAACTTGATCCTCAAGCCACACACGTCTTCACACGTCAAGAAAAGAGAACTTTCTTCAGTCAACTTCACAGCCAATCCTATACCGGGTGGGGTAGCATGGGACAATACTGACTATGAAATTTATGGTCCGGTTGAGATCCTCAAATATCCACACCAAATTAAGATCTCGTTGAGTGACTTTGTAAAACCAAACTCATTTGCTGATGATTGGGACTTTGAAAGTATTAATAACATGATATCTGATCTAGTGATGTCTGCTAAATTTACCAAACATGATTATTTGCAGGGTTCATCTAATTATGATAGTATGTACTGCTACAACCACTAAGGTAACCATTTTTTACATAAATCAGCACAACCTAGAAATTTTTTAAATTATAATCAATGGGAACATTGTGCAACCCCTCCAAAAGGAAGCTCAAGAACCTTTTATGACAAATATTCATACTTTTCAGGGTTCAACACAAGTAATGCTGAAACATTTTATTTCAAATTGTCAAATAAGGCAGGAACAAAAACCATGCTTACAAACACGAAATTGATATATTCGGACTCATTTTTTGAACAAATGAATACATTTGGTTTTAATTACTGGGACAAAAATGTTGAAGTAAAAAGTGTTTGGGGTACAAAAGAATTGCAAGTACAAGGTATAGAATCATTGTTTAGAGCCTGCATGATCCCAGAACAAATTATATTCTTGAATGAAACTATTCAACAAACTACCTGTCTTGGATTAGCCAAAATCAAAGACTTAAATAAACCGTCTATTCCAAAACCAACAATGAACAGCAATAACTCTGCGGATGAAGAGATAGACGTAAACTATGTATTAAATCAAAACAGAACAAATCCTGATTGGAAACAATGGTTAATCTGGCCCACAGATACCAATAACTGTCAAGACAGATTCCTGAACAAAACACAGGGGTTCACATTGACCAGGCCAGACCCTAGATATTCCCAAAGACAACACCCAGGGATAATCACCACCTACAGTGTGGGCAAACTCTGCCTTCAATGGCTAAAAACTTCCACACTGACAGAAATTAAGCAACACCTAACTTTACTTACTGATGGTGCTGACTTGCGTGATTTCATTATGGGACCGCGCAAACAGCGTCAAAAACGCTTCATAGCAGCCTCTATATATGCAGCGTACAACGAGGCCTGGAAGATAACTCAAATTGAGACAGCAGAAAGTATACGGGAAATTGACCGTATTAATTTGGAAAAATCGCTTTCTGTAGTGGACAATGGGTTAATGACTCTGTCCTCCAGAATCTTTTCATTGGACAGCATTGTGTCATCAGCAATCGACATAATATCGCAAGACTTACTGTTGTTACAACACGGTCAGTCTCAATTGCGTTCTATTGTACAGCTTGGCTGGACGTTACAAAATCTGCGTTCAGGCTATGTGCCTTGGCGTTTAATCAACACAACGTCACTATTCCATATCTTTAACCTTACTGATAAACAAATCAGTATGGCACAAAAGGGTGCTGATTATACAATCCTGAGCATTGAGAAACTCGAGAGATTACCATTGACAATGTCAGAACGACCTGTCATTGAATGGATAATACATGGGATAATTAATATTCCGATATCTACTTTCAGGTTTCAATACTGCCAAAAATATATACAGGCAGGCATGTACGAAAAATTGGGAAAAGGGTACATTAAGACAACATGGAACTTGCCCTATTCACATGCATGTGTCAGTAATAAAGGACAGAAAGTGTTTCTTAGTGGCAATAATTGTGCAATGTCACTAAGCGGTACACTTCTGTGTAATGGAATTAGTTTGCATGGAGCCTGTGAAGGGAACTCAAATAACCTTTCATGTCACCAGCTAGGCGCACCTGCAACAGAGATAGAACCATTCCTTAAAAGACTCTATAACGGGAGTTACATTCTAATTGTGGATCGCAGATGTTGTAGTCTACTGCCCGGGGTTCCTTATCTCGTTAGTACGACTGCGAAGGTCATCTGCTGTGGACGCTTATTGTTCCCCAGCTCCTTTCCAGACAGGGAGGCAAGGGCATGGCCTAACTTGAAAATTACTTCTATTCGAGTTGATACTTTAAGCAGAATGAAAACAGTGCTTCTTCAGACGCCGACCAGGCTCACGTCATCAAAAGAAACGTATGATCTCCTAGTCGCAAGGACGACTGCAGAGATTCACTCATTGTTATCAACTAATTCCCCCATACATTTCGCAGAAATCCTGAATGAAATCTTAAATATTTCTGATACCAGTGGAGTCTCAAATGTATTTAAGACAGTATTTTCGATGGCATTAACACCATTCAAAGCCATACTGGGTATTTTTCCAGACTTCGTCCATTCGATTTTTGGAGGAGTTCCCCTCATTTTGGGACTAACTGCAGGAATCCTATTCTTAGTCCTTATATTTCGTTATGGAAAACCATGTCACAGACAAAACACCCGCGACAAGGGAAGAAACAATCCGAGCCATTGGATACCGGGACCGGATATCAAAAATCCTGGGGCTAACCCGGCTTAGAGACCTGAACATGACTTGGTTTCTTTCATTTCGGCCGATATGGCAAAGATGTGTTTTACCTGTATTAAGGTGCATGCTGTGCGGAGAAGAATGCGTGTTGGACACCTGTCTGACGCTACAATCGGATGCGCCAATGGATGCAGAAACATTGTTGGGTCCGGTAAAGGCTCATGCATTGTGCTGCCCTCAACGGCTGCCAATCCTGATGACGGCATTCGTGGGAACTTCACCACTACGATTAAGGGGTGGTGAAGATCAAGATGAAAGCAGCATCGATCAGGTACAACCTTCTGTCAGAAATACTACTCAAAATGTCAATGGAGACAATCATGCACATGAATGCACGGTTACATCCTTTTCCGAGTTAGTGGAACTCTCACAGGAAGCTGTTGACAGCTTTTTCAGCAGTCTCAATGATATGATGTTCTCACCAGAGCAGAACTAATGACTCTTGAACAGGCTAGCACACGGCGTTCCCGACACCTTGAATTTGGCCTTCAACTTTAAAAATAAAGTAGCAAGATCAACTTTTCCTCCAGTCCACGGACAGCAATTTTTTTTAGCAAGCCCCAAAATATTTTTATAATTTTTCGGGACACTTATCTTCTGCTTAAAGTAAGAACTATTCTTAGAGAACTAATTTCTGTTTTTAGCAACTTCATAGACATTAGCTGCCCGCTGGTATGTTCATAAATATATTTTTTTTCTTGAACTGTGATGAAGTGGTCTCGAACTTTTCTTCTGTATTAAGAGCCATTTCATGTGTAATTCTCATATTTGATTACTAATAATGTATACATATGCGTGATTAATTTAGCATTATTCTACTGCTTGAGTGCATATAGTACATGTGACTATTTTTTTCCCCGTATATTACATAATTTCGAAATGCATTATATGTATTTTGGGGTGGTAAGGTATACACGATACTCTACAGTGTGTTTTACTATGCCTAGATTCGTAAATATGGCCATAGTTAGCGTGGAGTGGGTGTGATGTATTCCTATAGGTTCTGTATCGATCCCCCTATTCCTGACCCTACTCTGGTTAACAAGTTAACTAGCAGCCATCCCATGATGCAGAAACCGTTATCTGATTACGCCAGACCACGGCTCAGGAGCGCGTTATCTGATTAGGTCATAACGCTTGCCATCTAATTAGGCAAAGCAATATTCCTCCAGCCCCTGATAAGGCATACGGAGTTCTCAAAACAAATCAAACCTATGACAACCTGGGAAAAACCCTGCGGCCATTGTTTTGATTTCCCCGAGAACTTCAGTAAAAGAATGTGCTAACGACCAGCTCGTATGACATCCTTATTGACGTATCTATGTCCATCCTTACGTCAATCTCGGCACCTTACAGGTATAAATATTACCGATATTGCCTTAAGCAAACACACGCGGTGGTGACGAGATCGGAGCAGCGAGACTTGCCGAAGCCCAGCAGAGAGCGAAGCCCACTGGCGCTGCCCCGCCTTCCTGACGCGCTGAGAACGAGGCGCTGCCTTTCTCCTGCCGAGAAATCCAGCTCCGGCGCTTCCGAGCAGCCCTCGCAGGCAGCTTGGAATATCGAGACCTCAGACGAGAGATACTATCCCTCAACCATCCTAAACCTCAGGTACAGAGCTGAATAACCCCTTGCAGAGAATTCTTGAGTCAGTCACTTGGCAAAACAAACTTAACTTAAACTGCTACTTTCTATCCCCGCCCACGTATTAGGCTTAGGTCAGGTACATTGGGGTAGGCGTGGTTAGAAGCACCAGTTGAGTACGATTAGTCAAATGTATATGTGTATGTATATATTCTGTCCATTTTAAATAACGTATGGCTTAGAAACCATATCAATGTTTTTACAGTATTATTTTATAATTCTTCTTTTATTGTATGCACTTTACTTAACCATAAGTATTGCAATAATATCGATTCATTTCTCTTGTACGAGAAAAGAGACTGATCAATAAATAACATCTTTTATTGAACACGCCCGTCTCTTCCTTTTCTCTACAATCTGGTGAAACTAAGAATGCACGTACTGACTGAGTAAAATAAGTTGTCTTTTGTTTTCACACGACTCTAGAGATATACTCTTGATTAGGGGAGAGCAAAGTTGTCATGTTCTATGGTTGTCAGAAACTAAATCCCTTCTTGTCTATCCAGGGAGGTTCAACTCCTCCTTGTCTATTCGAGAAAGTTTCTAGTGAACTCTGAGCTAGCTGGCAAACCCAAAACTTTAAGTCTAATATCGACAGTAGAAGACCTAGTTAACGTCTGGTCTAGGTCTATACTATTGGAGGTATTATTCCAATGCGCAGAGCCTATTGGGATAATAGGAACTACACTACAGGAGTGCTCCCAATTTTCCCACGTGGCCAACAGATTATGAGCCTGCGCAAATCACAGTTTGCCACTAACTGCAAAAGCACAAAGCGAAATAGCACGTTTACACCACAGCGTGAAACCCTGCCATCCTCATGTGAACTTAACAGACTAAGTACTCTGTAAATAA
The DNA here is from genome assembly GCF_964261635.1 of Lissotriton helveticus. Taxonomy (NCBI): domain Eukaryota; kingdom Metazoa; phylum Chordata; class Amphibia; order Caudata; family Salamandridae; genus Lissotriton; species Lissotriton helveticus. The sequence goes on along the minus strand of NC_136068.1, from coordinate 1,417,613,663 downwards.
GTAACCACCGCTCATGGTGCAAGGGACAAGTGGAAGCCCTCTGCAGAAACGGGTCAGGTTACTTGCACTGCTAACCGGTTATTGGAGTAGAATATTAAACTTTAGTGATAATTCACCTATTACACTACTATTTGTGCAGCGTTCCCGTCACACACTAAAACCCGCGGCCCCCAACCAGAGTGCCATGCCGCGGCTCACGAGCTGGCCGGCACTCCAGGACCCACGCCACCCAGTGTTCGCTGGGGTGGGGGGAGTGGGGGGGGGGGGTTGGAGTGTCGGTTTGGGCACGATTAACCCCAATTCCAACTCCGGCCCAGCACTTTGAGGGACCGGAGAAATATAATCGCAGGGTCATTAGATCGTGACAACCCCATCTCACCCGCTCTGAAACGCAAAGCCGTCTGGTGTGCAACAGCCTCATGGCTGTGGCAGGGGACACATCTACTGCCCCAAAAATCTAAAGAAATTCCGGGAGGCCGTGCTGAGGAGATCGCCGAGGCGCTAGGGAGAGAAAACAAATGGAGTTTTTCCCCGGCCACCGAAAAATGCATCGGCTGATCATCTAATCTGCGCACGAATCAAAAAGGGGGGGGGGGATTCAGCATTTTAAAACATGCCAAGTCGAAATCCGATCCCTGCTAGGCCAGCGCCGGAGCAGGTGCTCCGCCTTCGAGGCTACACAGTAGCGCTCAGATGCCGCACCCGGGATGGGACCCTGCAAGAGGGTGGCGAGAGGAGTTAGAAAAAGCTCCTTCCTTTGTGGCCAAAGCAACTGGAATCATGCAATAGCCTCGTTGACCCGCTTTAAACCTCTCCAAGCCTTTGTTTCCCTTCTGCTGGACCCTCATAGGGAAGATTACTGGGTCAAAACAACCATCCTGACCGAGCAGTGGAGATCAGAGGAAAGGAGCCCCCCGGCACCACCGGCACTGCCCAGGTCACTCAGCACTCAGGGCTCTCAGCAAAAATGCCAGCAGCCGAGTAAGTGAAGCAATGCGAAAGCGGGGGCCGAAACCAAGACAGGGCCGGAGCAGGGCACACGCCACCTCCTTGCAGCCTGCAATTATCCGTGTCAAAGCGAGTCCGCCGAATTTCCTCCACTTGCCGAGTTCACACTGAACCTCACGCCGCCCTTCAACTGTGCTTCACCTGTACTTGCCTGCAGGAGACATCTGGATGATGCTGGGGCATGGTGCCTAGCCCAAAACTAGATTTGCGGGGAACGAGGCGCAGTCTACGATTTTACAAAGAGCCCTCGCGCCTGGAAAAAAAAAACCCCGTACAGCGCATGCGGACACTCACAGAAGAGATCAGATGACTTTTTTGTATGCAATGCAATGGCGAACGCGCTCGCACCATCTGGATTGCATTACACGGGCACTCTGACAGCTCCTAATTAAGATTAATCACTCTGCCGTGCTCGTTCGCGCACAGAATATGCCAAATCGGGCACGCGTACATTACATACAGCCTATCACGTCAACGCTACTAAATAGACAGCACAGCGAAGACGAATCACTACGCAGATGCCAGAAAAACCTAAGGAATGCGCCAGCCAGAGCCCTTTCTGAATTCCTTCTTCTTTTGAACGCATAAGACCTCGGGAAGCTCCGCCCCCCCACTTCGTGGAGGCGGAGGCCCGAGCCCTAAAAAGAAAAAAATGTTTGTTATAATCAGGAGTACTGAGGACTGGAGCAGTACACAGAGCTCTTTTTAAATCCAGGAAGGCCTGCGTATGCTCTCTAGTCCATGGAAAGGAACTGTCTGATAGTGGTGAAGGCAAGAAGAGGTTTGATCATGGCCGAAAAATTGGAAATCCACTGTCTGCAGTATGAGGTTAGACCTATGAAGGCTCGCACCTGCTTTTGTGTCCGTGGGGCCGCCATAGCATTGATAACCGCTACACGATCAGCGGTGAGCTGCCTTTCCTCCTTCGAGAGGAGATGACCTAAATAGGTCACCTTCTCTTGACAAAACTGAAGCTTTTTTTAAGAGACCTTGTGGTTATGGAGAGCAAGGTGGCGTAACAAACAGAGAGTAGCCTCTTTACATGTTGGGGCGGAATTTGCAGTAATGAGGAGGTCATCAACATACTGCAGCAGTGTGGAATTATCAGGGAGTTCCAAGGAATCTAGTTGACTTTTGAGAGCTTGACTATAGATACTGGGGCTCTCGGTGAAGCCTTGAGGGGCACGGCAAAATCTAAAGCTCCGCCCACGGAGGGAGAAAACAACAAAATGTCTGCTGTCAGGATGTATAGGAATGCTGACAAAGGCATTCTTCAGGTCTATGACAGAAAAGTGCGAGGCGTCAGAAGGGACCATCGTCAATAGGGCTGTAATGTCGGGGACAACAGGGTATTGGGAGATCGTTATTTTGTTAAGGGCTCTCAGGTCAATCATGAATCTGTATATTTTAGGGGAGAGAGCAGCTCCATTGGTCTTTTTAAGAACCGGAATAATGGGACTGTTACAGATAATACCACGTGTCTCCTCCACTACTCCCTTGTCCATCAATTCAGATATTATTGTTAAAAGGGCCACTTCTCCTTCCGCGAGCAGTCGATATTGTCAAAGGCGGGGAAGGATGGCGCCGGGATGAATACGTACCACATGAGAGGGTATATTGAGACAGCCGACATCAGTGATGATGCCCATTTGGAGGAAGGTAAAGACTGCAATTCTTGTGGGAGGGGACCGGATAGATACATATAGGCTGTGATGGAGGAAATTGTTAGTGATACACCTTGGGGACTACATGATATGGTCGCATACAGAGCTTTCAGTAAATCCAGGAGTAAGTTTTCACTGCAACCTGTAGTGAGGACCAAGGGAGCGTCAACATGTGCGGGGTCAATATCGAGAGGGAGGGGTTCAGAGACAGGGTTGGTCACGGGTGATCCTGCGAAACCCACTGAGACATTCATGTTGCCAGAAAGGGGTGCCTCCTGGACTGACAAACGTGCAATAGAAGACCTTGTGGCCCCAGTATCCAGAAGAAAATTCTGATTGTTCCCCACGACTGACATTTGAACATACGGGCCCCTTTGATCCACTGGAATTTGCACTCTAGTAATACCCCTTTCCTGGCTGTCCTATGCTTGATAGAAACCTGTCTCATCAACTTCATCATAACAATCATTGTAATAAGTGTGTGTTGCTTCATATCCATCAAACCTATTGGCCGGGCGTTGCCGGACAGGGGCATCATCCCTGGATCTATGCTTTTTGTCCTGTGGACGGGGCCAGCCATGGTCCCTAGTCGGCCTCCCCTCTCAAGGAGCTCGAGACTGAGTCTTCCCTGTTCGGATGTTTTCAGCTAATACGGGACACTCATCTATCTAATGACCGTATCCTTTACTATAAGCACACTGATCTGTTTGGAGGGCCCCCGTGCGTTGAGGGCCTGAGGGGGTAGACTGGCGAGCCCTCGGAGGGGTTTGGGGCAGTGGTCTGAAATTCCCGCGGGCATCTGGGCCTCGGGGAGGGTAAGCCTGCTGCAGAAGTACTTTAGTCTTAGGATCCCTAGCCTTCTTACTTTCCTTTTCTCTATCTTCATTCTCCCTACTCTCGTGATACTGTGCCATAGCCAAGATAACCATGTACTCTTAACCTTCTTGAGCCTGGCGGAAATCTCAGGAAGCAAGTTGCTGACAAACTTATCTACAAGTACTGGGCTAGAGCCTGGGATCCGGGGGTCCAAGCCACTACGCCCCTTGTATTCTGTTTCAAAATGGGTAAAGTGTAGTGTTTTATCTAGGAACCCGAATCGATATTCCTATTTTATGCCCTTGTCCGGCTATAATCAATAATATCCATACAACGGCATAATAACCATATCCATAATTCAGTCGTAGCACATGCTGTCACATTAACCAAGGCTACTTCTCCGGCCCCCTAGTAAGCACACCGAGTTCTCTAAACAAAACCAAGCCTCCAGCAACCTGGGAAATCCCCCTTGCTTTTGTTTTGATTTTGTCCTAGAACTCCTGTAAAGCACTGTAAGAACGGCCAGTTCTTAGTGACATCTTTATTGACGTCTTATGTCCAACCTTACGTCAAACCCAGGCACCTTTCAGGTATAAATATACCAACGTTGCCTTAAGGAAACACACGGTGGTGAATCTGGAGCAGAGCAGCTATCTACTTGCCCGAAAGCCCAGCTGATGCGAGAGCCCAGGGACGCTGCCCCTCCTCTTTGACGCGCTGAGAAAGACGCTGTCTCTTCTCCTGCCGAGAAATCCAGCTCCGGCGTTTCCAGCCTACCCTTGCGGGTTGCTGGGATATCCAGTCCTGAGAGAGAGATACCAGACCTCCTGCTTTCTATTACCCAGGTACGGAACTGACTAAACCCTTACAGAGAATTCTTGAGTCAGATTCTTGGCAAAACAAACTTAACTTAAACTGCTACTTACTTACTCCCTTCCACATATTATGCTTAGGTCAGGTACACCGGGATAGGCGTATTTAGAAGCACCAGTTGAGTACGATTAGTCAATGTATATATGTATGTATATATTTTATCTATTTTAAAGTATCATATGGCTAAGAAACCATATCAATGCTTTTACAGTATTATTTTATAATCCTCCTTTTAATGTACGCACTTTACTTTACCATGAGTATTACAATCGTGGCAATTCATTTCTCTTGTATGAGGAAGAAGACTGCTCAATAAATATACCTTTTATTGAAAACGCCCGTCTCTCTTTTCTCTGCATTCTGGTGAAACTAAGTACGCACATTTGACTGAGTGAAATAGCTGTCTTTTGTTTTCACACGATACACTCTTATTCAGGGAGAGCAAAGTTGTCATGTTTTATGGTTGTCAGAAGCTAATCCCTTCTTGTCTATCCAGGGAGGTTAAACTCCTCCTCGTTTATTCGAGAAAGTTTCTAGTGACCTCTGAGCTAGCTGGCAAACCTTAAGTCTAATATAGTCAGTAGAGACCTAGATAACCTCAGTCCTACGTCTACACTGCTGAATATATTATTCCAATGTGCAGAGCCTATTGGGAATATAGGAACTACACTACAAAAGAAGTCAGCCGCACTTTCATCTTTTCGTTGCCTACAGGCATTTATCTTATCCCAGTTAATGACTGTTTCTGGCAAAAATGTTTTCAGAAGCGTTATTATTTTACTGGGCAAAGTCAGGATGGCAGCTTCTGGTTTACTCCCTCCTGCCCTTGCATCTTCCATAGCTTCCAGATTAGCCCATTTACCTCCCAGCTCTACTTAATGGTCAGGGTGTTGAATTTTATCCCTAATTTCAGTAGGAACGACCGTACCAAAAAGCAGGTCGATGTCTTTAAGAATAAGTGTACCAGCAGATATTTTCTGGCCTAATTCTTTGTAAAAGGCAGCCCGATTTTTTCGAGGATCTGGTAACTGCCCTTTCAACTGCATTACCTCTGACCTTTTCCAAGGGACATGAACCCATAGCCTGCGCCAGTGTGCTTTTGACAGCCCCATGGCCATTATTTTGGGCATCGAAGAGTACGTTAACAAAGACAATGTCTCTCTCATTGGCAAAGCTGTCTCTACGGGGGGTTTGGGGAAGGCGGTTATATCACGGTAAGATATCAAAGCAGACATAGCGCCAAACATCCCCTCTCCCTGCAAATCACCTCTTTTTATTTGTGACCTGAGGCCCACTAATCCAGCGGGTATCTGCATAAATGAATTCTCGAATCTCTGCATAACCAAGGTACACATGTATTCAGCCCAGGTGGTCTGTCCCATAACCGCCCACTGGGAAAAGGTGGACCATATTTCTTCAAATGGGTAAATATTCCCGCTATTTATCCAACATTCACAGTGTTGCTTTTGCAGGTCATCTTCTTGAAGGGACGAAAAGCTGACTGCAGAGCGCAAGGAAGCCAGTCGGGGGGAATTGAATAATCTATATAAATCCTGCTTAACCGTAGACCACAGGGAAGAAGGGAAGGGGCGGGCAGGGGTAAGGCTGCAGGGATTGGGTGGATGGGGATTTGTGGTCATTCACGTGGCAAGGACATGGGGTAGTGTGCACAGTCGGTGTCATAGGCGTCAAAATAAGGGTGGTCAGTGTGACAGGGGAGCAGTAGGAGGGGCAGTGGGGGCAGGAGTGTGCAGCACGGCTGGTGCGGCTGCATGCGGGGAAGAAGGGTGTCAGTGCAGGGTACATGGGGGCAAAGGCAGGAGGACTTTCCAAAGGTTGTATGACATTACAACGCATGCTAATACATCGCATGCCATTACATCGCGGTTTTTACAACGCAAGTCGTTACAACGACTTGCGTTGGAGGGCGCTGGACTTAGGAGTAGTATAATTTACTATTCCAACTCCAGTCTACATACAGTAGGGAAGGTGTTGGATAGTAAATTATACTATTCCTTGTTCTAGAGCGCCATCCAGCGCAAGTCGTTGTAACGACTTGCGTTCTAAAAACCGCGATGTAATGGCATCGCGATGTAACGTCCGCGTTGTAAACAACGTTTCCCCTTTCCAACATGGTATCGAGCAAGGAATCGCCCTCTTCTCCCCTTCCATAAAGCCTTTTCCTTTCTCTTCCTGGGCCGGGTAGCACTTCTGCACCCGCGCCCTATGTTCCCTATCAGCTATCTCTAAAGATTTTTCCATTCGGTCCTGTAAGTGCTCCCTAGCATGGTCAGCCATTGACATCCGCTCCCGCTTCCTTTCTAGTGCCTTTTCCCTCTTGGCTCTCTGCTCAATTTCCTTCCTCCACAACCTGACAGACTCAAACATTGAGGGACAAATCTTATGTTTTAATAGCTGTTCCTCCAAGTCACTTCGTTTAGTGTATTTGGTCCAAAAAGAGGAAAACATTATAGCAGAAGGACCATGTTTAGTATACATGGTGTGACCAGGAGTCCCCTCTGGAGAAAATGGCCAGGCCGCCTCCAGCTGGGAGTCCTGCGCACACATACAACAACATAATTTCTTAAACTTACTACTGACCGGCATGCCTGTAAACCGATAAAAGACAACAGCGGGTTTAAAAACTCACCTTGCTGGCTTGGCTTTTGCAAAAGTCAATAACAGCAGAATCATACAGACTCGGTGGGTGATCAGCCCACCCTTACCTGACAGGGGTAGTTCTCTTCTGCAGACGTAGGGCTGTGTCCTGCTCCAGAAATCACTTTGTTAGAGGACTCCAGAGAGGACGCGGTCACGTTGCCCAGACCGGGTGGGGAGGAACAGCGGGCGAGTCGTTCGGCTACCGGACTGCAAGAATCCCTCCGGTAGGGTATCTTCCATTGGAGTCTCTCCGTGCACCTTCTCACATCCACCGGCCCTGACCTTCGTGCTCATGGAGTACCTATTCGGGCGCCATTTGAAGAACTGTTTAGACCCACTTACTGGGTCTCGGTGGCGGGGGAACCGCCCAAGTGTTCCATATCCTCCTTATTTAGTAAAAGGAAACACAGGAGCCTTCGTCTGCAGGAGGAACCAAGTTTTATTCGAATAGCCCAGGCTATGGAACAGAGTCTCAAGCTCGTTAAAAACAAGACAGAGGAGGCTGCTGCTTCACTCTGCAGCTTATAGGCCTTATATACACATTTCCCACCTTAAGAAACCAGTTTGGGTTGGGGCCTGGCGCCCCCGAGTCAAAAATGCAGTTACACCATTCTTTGTTCAGTCAGGACGGGAGCCTCAACAGATGGTACAAATATTATGGACAGGTCTTGCAAAACAGGGTATGTACGTGAGAGAACAGACAGATCTTGAACAACAGGATATGTAAAAGAAACAAGTTCTGGGACGGTGGCGTGACCAGGTCTTGCGAAACAGGATGGATGTGTGCAGGAGTTCAGTCCGAGGATGGTGAGGCCATTTCTTGGTTCCCCCTTTTTCGAAATTGGCTCAACCACAAGGAGCAGGAAGGACAGGGTGGTCGTGACAGCTAGAATTTCAACAGACATCAGCAGAAATGACCAGGAGGGTCGTGCAGAGGTGTTTGAGACGAAATGGCAATTAAAAAACAATGGAGTCATGACACAAAATGGATGCCGACAATAAGGACACTTTTCCTCAAGGGATATAGGGGCATATTACCAAGCTATAGCGATAATTATCGCTAAGCTTGGTTAGCGGGCATTTAAATATCGCCGCTTAGGAGCCTTGACATTATCAAGGTTTATCTCCTAAGCGATAAAAATCGGCTGAAATGCATGAATATCGCTGAAAAGATAGCGATATTCATGCATTAGCGAGCAAATGCTCTTAGCCATGTTTTCCACCTACCGTTGGATAACATGGCTAAGAACTGCTCTGGGCAGGAGTTATCTTTTGGAGATAATCCCGCTTAGCGCGATTATTTCCAAAAGTTGGTAATAGGGGATAGCGATGTTAGCGACTGTTTCCAGTCGCTAACATCTTGGCACGCCCACTCTGCATGTCATTAGCGATAATCATCGCTGACATGCAGAGTGGGCCCCTAAATGCCCGCTATCACCTATTATCTGTCGCTAACTGCTGTTAGCGACAGCTAGGGAATAGGGCGATAAAATTATCGCCGTTTTAGCGGCGATATTGCCCTTGGTAATATGCATAGTGTCTTGACTGCATATCAGTATTCTGTAACAGGGTGCTGTTACATTGGAAGTTGGACAGGTCATGCCTCAGGAGCCTGTTAAAGACACGTGGTGGTTCACAATACCCTTGAGGCCACATTTGAAAGAGCAGTTAAGCTCCTCTAAAGGTGAATGGCGAAAGGTGCTGGCTGTCAGGGATGCTCAGACGTGAGTCCCAGGCACTCCACACCACTGGAATCAAGCTAGCCGGGCTGATGAGAGGTGTTACCTCGAAACCGGGCCGGTCCTCGGATGCTTGTTTCCGTTCTGGGAAGGACATGGCTTTTGTAGTTCGGACTGGACTGTTCCCATGGGGCACAGGGTCAGCGCTGATTTGCATATCGCCATTGTCTAACCCAGGGTGGTGTGGAGTGGAAAAACGATGGATTTGGGCCCAGATATTTGGACTGGGGTGAATGTGTGACATTGATCCACATTCTGTCCATCACTGTTGTGTTTGCAATTACCGCTCTAAGTGTACTGGGGATGCTCAGACGTGAGTCCCAGGCACTCCACACCACTGGAATCAAGCTAGCCGGGCTGATGAGAGGTGTTACCTCGAAACCGGTCCGGTCCTCGGATGCTTGTTTCCGTTCTGGGAAGGACATGGCTTTTGTAGTTCGGACTGGACTGTTCCCATGGGGCACAGGGTCAGCGCTGATTTGCATATCGCCATTGTCTAACTCAGGGTGGTGTGGAGTGGAAAAGCGATGGATTTGGGCCCAGATCTTTGGACTGGGGTGAATGTGTGACATTGATCCACATTCTGTCCATCACTGTTGTGTTTGCAATTACGGCTGTCAGGATGAAGCAAGATGCAGATGAAGGCCTTTTTAACATCTATGACCGAGAAGTACACAGGTTCAGTTGGGATGGTGGTTAGTATAATGGAGTGGTCTGGTACCGCTACATCATTTAGGGGGCAGAGGTCATGTACTAGGCGCCAAGTTCCCCCCTTTGCCTTCTTCATGGGGTGTATGGGGGTATTACAGGGTGACACCTCCACACGGAGTACTCCCGGATAGATGAGGGTCTGTGTCATGGGGTCTATGCGTTTCTCTACTTCCCTGGACAGTGGATACTGTTTCACTCTGGTGAGGATGGCTCCTTTCCTGAGTATGACCCTAACTGGTTTGGTGGCATTGATGAGCCCTGTTTTATGTGGATCAGTTGCCTATAGCTGTGGGGGTACCTGTGTGAAGTCTTGATCCTTGAGGATCCTTGAGGAATTTTGCCATGGTGACAGGTGCCAGGGTCCTGTGCTGCAATTTGACTCTGGGGTCTATGGAATCTTCAAAGACTATTGTTGAGGGTTCAGGGAAGTCGGTGAACAGTTGTTCATCTGATATGTCGCATACGTGGAGACCTGAATCTAGTCAAATGATGCATGCCCATGTGACTTGATTGTTGTCAAAGGCCATCAAGACCCCATAAGTGGGTCTGATCTCCACTGCCTTGGCCATCCCTACTTCCTCCTCCTGGGACCCCCACTCTTGGTGCCATTCCTTACGGAATAAGAATTCCTTTGACAGCTGTACTTGTCTCCTGGCCCTTTCTGTCCTTTATTCTGCTGAGGTAATAGTTTATCCCTTCGTCAGGCTAAATAATCTGTGCCATCTGTCCCTCTATGTGCGGGCAGTCGTGAACATTTTTCTCAGGGACATCTAAATATGATGTGCATTTATATTAAACACTACCCAATCATGTTGGGTATTGGTCAGGGTTCTTGATGTATGCGAGCTAGGGCAAACAAAGCATTAGTCTTGTCACCTATAATGATACTTAGTAGGCTTTTAATTGTTCCCTATAGCAAGTGTGATGCCTTCTGTGTTCCTTTCTCTTCCCCCTCAAGTAGGTACGGAAGCTTATTCCTAAGCGCTTCCTTGTCCATCCGGGCCCAAGGGACACAAACAATCCTTGGAGTCCCCGGCTGAAGCAAGGGAAATTGTCTTGCTACTTAAGTGGTGGTGGACTTGTCTGTGACATATATTTCCCACCTCAAGAGACATTGATGCAACCAATCTGGGTTTCCCCTCATGCCTAATGCAATCCTCTGTCATGGTCATGTCTCCTGGCTCAATAGACCCTTCCTGTGTCCAAGGCCAAGCATACCCACTCTCTCCCCTTGTGCATTTGGCAAGCAAACTAAAATATTGGTTCACATAGAATTTACCTTCCTTCAGTGCAATTATTTCCTTTGCGGTGCTATTACTCTTCCCAAGTGCCCATGCCATGCCATTGGCTGCTGTTTCTGGGGAGGTGCTACATCCCTGTGCTATCTGCATCTTATTTTTGGAGCATCGAGGTTCAACGAGGAGCAGATGATCTTGTCTCCTAATCTCCTCGTCTGCCCTAAGTCTCAGGGATTAGGACAGAGGTGGTGGTCCACTGTGTGGTGAACTTAGGCTGGCGAGTACCATTTCATCATCCAATTCAAGCTCCATTCACTCTGCACCTGGCCTCACTTCTCTCTTCCTCTTCCAATGTGCAGGTTCTCCTCTCCTCGCTGAGTCTCCTAGCTATGTTTCAGTGTTTAGATCTGCCTACCTTTGCCCTAGACCGTCCTGTATTCCCCCACTGGGTGTTTCTTCTTCTGTTACTCTCATGCCCCCTGCAGCTCCATCTTAGCTTTTTTACCCCCAGGAGCTAGAGCTCCCTTCTTCGGCCAAGCTTGAGGGATCACTATCTAAGACAGCTAAGACTCTCCCAGATAGCCACCCTGCCTCACCTGATCCTAGACGGGCTGAGGTCCAGCTCGCTGTGGTGCATACCTTTTCGTTCGGGAAAGCTCCCTGCATGTGCTCCAGAGGAATGCACAATTATGTGGCTTGAAGGGCCATGAGAGGGACGTGGGTTTGAGCTTGGTTGGTGGTGGTGTGGCCGTTCAATGGAGCCCTGGTGGTCTGAATGGGCAGGGCTAGGAGTGGGCAGGTCCTCAGGCGTATTTTGTCAGGAGCTAGCGGTTAAGAACTTGTGTGAGAAAATGCAGTTCACTTTCCAACCTCAGGCAATACAATGCCAATCAAGAGCAATTTTTATATGCATAAAACCATAAACATTTCAGCTACAGTAAAACCTTTTTTTGCTTTACATTAGTAATAACCGTGGGCAGAGACTGATGACAAGACAGAAAGGCAAGGGATAAAAGAGAGAGAAAATGGGAGGGTTAGAGTTCAGAGGTGCAGGATTCAGTAACACAGATATAACGTAAAGCACAAATGCCCAAATGCATCAAGGGTTTTTGCATTCGCAGACCGTGCGAATCGCAAAATTCGGCCGTTTGCGAATGCAAATCCTGTTTTTGGGATGCATGAAGCTTTTTGCTATTTTCGCAATTTAAGAAATCGCAATTTTTTTGCGATTTCTCAAATTGCGATTGCATTTAAAAAATCGCAATTTTGCGATTTCTTTAATGCAATGCATGATTTTTTTTAAATTGCGAATTCGCAAATTAGAACTGGTAAATTAACATGAAGTTAACCTTCATGGTAATTTCAGAAATCTCTCAAAAATGCACTAAAGTGCATTTTTGAAAGTTTCATTTTAAACACAATTTGAAATAAGCACTTTCAGGTACATTTCAGGGGTGCAGGGGGGGGTCCTTTGGACCGCCCCCGCACCCTTGAAATTGCATTCTCATTTTGCGATTCCTTAATTGCGAATCGCAAAATGAGAATGCCTTCCAATTGATTCCTATGGTCCTCTAGGCCCATAAGAATCAATGTAAAGGGATTCCTTATTTGCGATTCGCAAAATTGGGAATCGCAAATAAGAAAAAATAAGGAATCGTAAAAAGAAATGCGAATTTTTGATGCATAGGTATTTGCGATTCCTAAATTGCGATTCCTTAATTTTCGCTATTTAGGAATCGCAAATACCAACAATGATGCATGTGGGGGAAAGTGGATAAAAACAATTGAACGTGCATAAGGGAGAGCACATATGTACAATGCAACAGAATTCTTTTTTAAAGCACAAAACAAAAGAGCAGTGTTGGCCCTAGAACGACCGCACCGGAGTTAGTGTTGGATGTATCAGGTAATAGTGCTCAATCTCTCGTGGTGAGAAGAATCAATACAGGGTTCTGGCCCTTAATCAGCAAGGCTAGGCCATCTATATACTCAAAAAACAAAACAATGCCAATACTGATACTATTTATTCACTCAATTCATACAATCACTCGTGCCACTCATAGTGATTCCAACCATATTTCTTAGAATTTTTTTTTATTTTTAATATTATTCACTTCGGTTTTTGTTTATATTATTCACTTTTTCTTTTTGAAAAGAATTACAAAAAACACTCATTTACATGGACCAAACAATAATATTTACATTTCATAATAATGAAGAAACATATAAGACAAATGTTATCCAACATTCAATAAATTTCGACAAGTTCAAATCCCCAACAAAAGTCATATAGAAAAAAGAGGAAAGTAGGAAACAGTAAGTAAAAAATAAAAAAACAGCCTTTTTTAGAAAAGAGGGAGATAATCCCAAAAAATGTTGTTAAAAAACAAGTGGTGTTCAGGTTCTGTGACCTAAACAAGTCAACTAAACAGTATTTTTAATGCCTGACACCTTTTATTTAATGGCAGCACTTGTTTTGACCAAACAACAAGGTCACTTTTTAAGAAAAGAGGGAGATAATCCCAAAGAATGTTGGTCAAAACCATGTGGTTTTCAGGTTTTGTGACCTAAACAAGTCAACTAAACAGTATTTTTAACGCCTGACACCTTTCATTTAATGGCAGCACTTGTTTTGACCAAACAACAAGGTCTACGCGTTTCAAACCCTATAATGATTTGTGGGTTATCCTCAGGACCTGGGAAAGGGAGCTGAAAAAAATAAAACAAAAAGTGCACGTGTTTCACATTTGTCTCTTGCAAACATTCCCATGCACCTTTGACCGCTATAAGCCCATCTGTACCTTTACTGTTTTCCTGTGGAGGCACCCATGGTGCTTCACAGCCTGGTTTTATTCCAGAACTCAATTTAGCCAATTAAAAATAAAAAATAAATAAAAATACGGAATGCATTTACGATTAGAGCAATTATTTCAACTTTTAAAGGACAGACTGCAAATTAACAGACTTCTATTACCTTTAGAAATTGCCCAACGGACCCATTATCAATCAGGAGGAACTACTCTTGACAGCGATGGTTGACAACTGCACTGGGCGAAAAAAGCTTTTACTACAGCACCGGCTTAATTTAAAGGGACTTAATATCACTATGCGGCACAAAGCATACCTCTTTAATCATTTCGAAGCTATTCAATCTTCTTTGAATGGCGCCACACGAAGTTTGTAAAAATGACACTAAGTTGAAGTGAAAGCACCGAGCGGGACGAAAAAAGGTTGTTTATTCTTCGGTGTCGCTCCTGTTTCGTGTCTTCCTGTTCATGCAAATCGCTGCTTGCAAACCAAAGGCGTGCGTCTTATCTAATCGCCTCATTGGTGATGTCCAGTAATGGGTGGTAAACTTAGCTGAGTTCTCAATGTATTTTTATTGATGGGTTTCTGTGCAGCTGCACATACAATTAAATTACCTACACTTTTGTCTTTTTTTAGGGCAAAAAGGGATTTGCTCCATGATGTGTGTATTTTTTGTACCAGGTGCCAGTTTTGATTGATCACCTTTTTAAGGAAATTATTTCGAGAAAAAAATGTGGTTACACAGACCATCCGGTCAGTTGGCGATTTTTTCTTTTTTTCAAGCAATGTTTCTCTGGGTGTCCACCAAGCACGTTTTAATGCCTGTTTCAACACCATTTTTGGGTAGCCCCGTATTTTTTCAGCTCACTTTCCCAGGTCCTGACGATAACCCACAAATCAGTATAGGGTTTGAAACGCGTAGGCCTTGTTGTTTGGACAAAACAAGTGCTGTCATTAAATGAAAGGTATAATTACAAAAGAGCTGTGCTGTTCCTGAGTTTAAGGAATGTATTTATCACTGTGGTGTGAAGGATGTTGTAGGACCTCATAGAGTCCTTCGATTGGGCATCCAACTTGTTGGATGTAATGCCCTCACACACCCTTTCAGGTGTCATGCTTCATCATCTGGGCCTGCTCCTCGTTGGGTCGGCGGTGCAATACCCAATGGGCAACACCTCAAAGAGGGGCTCTTTGGCGGAGATCTTTTTCCAACTGCCGTTTAGACGAAGTGCGGGTGTGGGGCCAGAAGTACGTAGATGTGTCAGTGTGGGTTAAAATAAAGCTAGGAGTACCAGCAATGACTTTATTCTGGGGGTCCCCTGCTCTAATTAAAAACAAGACTAACCGTTACTGGCTGGAATATTATGCTTCCTGGTAGCGAGTCGCGGTTTAGTGTGTGTTGTAGTTGATCGACATGTTTCTCGCTTTAATGTAAATGGCTAGCGATTCTTCAGGACCTACAAGTAGAGAGTGTTTCTCAATTGCCTGCAGTCTACGTGTGTCAAGTGTCTAATGCTTAAAAACAAGTGAAATTAGATCACAGGAACAAGGTGTTTCCTGCGTAGTACCTGTGTGGCGCCGCTTCTACCTGGTTTGGGAGGAGAAAGGAGCAAATCACAACAGATCATAAGTGAAAAATAGCGAGTGATATAATACATTTCTTGTGGCATGCTAGATCAAGTGTTGCTAGCATGTGAGTTTATTTATAAGGATCAAGATGCGTGCAAATCCTTGGTGAGCAGAAAGGTGGGCATGCTCATGTGGGCAATTGTGTGCACTACCGATATTCAAAATCATTAAAAAACAAGCATAAACATCAACGATATAGTTTGTGTGGCTTTTGACTCACCTAATCGGTAATGATAGCAAGCGGCAACAGTATCCGGCGGGTTACACAGCGGGTCACATCAACAGATATCTGGCGGTTCATGGGAAGACACCACAATTCAGTGCATGTGTAATGCGCCTGGATTGATATTAACTAGGTGTAAGTACAACAAGGTCAAGCAACGAAACAGCTATGTATCATCGATTAATGTACCAAGTCCATGGCCGCTGCTTATCATTGATTAATGTACCATAGCCATGGCCGCTGCTCACTCACTCCTAGCGATGTTATGGGTGTGGTCATGTTACTGTAATCCTACGGCGCTTATGTGTTAGTGCTAAAGTGATGCATCCCCCGCAGTTGGTGGACCGCTGTAATATTGCGGTCCTCACTCATGTTGTCTTGTCGTTATAGAGATAGCGTGGGCAGATTCAGTGACGTTAGCATCCGTTTATGGAAAACGGCTGTGCCAGAAAATTTCGCGTCTCCCATGCAAACAAGACCGAGAACCAAAGCGGTCCCCGGTAATGGCGGTTTACAGTGTGTCACCGAAGAAAAATTGGATTGTGGATCCCCCTCCTCGTTATTAATGCCGGGGTTCAAAGGTAGAGGTGCATTATAACACCGCGGTAAATGCTATTTGGAAAATGGCTGCATAGAAACATATTGTGTTTGGTATCAAACACCGTGGAATCATACCTCCACACCAGTAACTGGTGTGAGAGGTGTGATTCCAACCTTCAGAAGCGAGCTTCGTGGGGTCACTGGTCTACCCAGTACCAGCCTTCTTGACCTCGACAGCATAAAATGGTTGCTGCCAGCCAGAGACACATTTCTGCCCTCCTGCTTCCTGAGCCACTAGACACTAGACACCTAGACACTCCCCCTAGCCATGCCAAAATATTCCCCAGAAATAATTTGTTCCCTGCCCTAGTCAGGAGGACCACTGTCTTGTAAGAAGAACTGTTCCCCCCTGACACACCCATGTGGGATGGTCTGGAGTTGAGGTGACCGGAATAATATCTCTGTCTTGTTGTTGACCCTCTTTACCAAGTGATTCAACGCCTTGACTGAGTCCCCCCCTCCATCTGAGTCTCGGAATCATCTGTGACCAAACCATGGTGCAGCCTCATTGTGTCCTTGCCAACCAGCTTACCTCTGAGATTAAGTCTTCCATCAGGACCCTCCTGCCCAACTTCACCAGGTCGTTGTCACCTAAATGTAAGATACCTACTGTGGGCGGCGGGGTGTATCTATCGAGCAAACCTGTAAAGAAAACCCTAAACTGACTAAGGCAGAGGCCCCCCCTACCATGAAAGGAGACCTCGAAACCCCCCTGCTCCACCTTCTGTTTAAAGTTACCTTCACGAAAAACAGACTTAGTACGTTTCACAAATGAATGACCAACAACCCATACAACTTGCGGCTCCCTCCTTTGTGTTTGGATCTGCCGTGGTGAAGGTACTTGCTTTTGGTGAACCGACGACTGTTTCCGACCTGCGTGAAAGGCCCGTGAAACTGAAATACAAGCAAACAACCAAACAGGCGTCAGTGAAAATCATCCTGTCATCTCACATAACGCTTGTAACAGTTGGAAGACTATCTCCCAATCCTTTTTACGCTGCTCGCATGCAACCCTCTAGCCAATGCTTCTGTGGCAGCCCCTATCCGAAATGAATGCGTCCCAAAGTCTTTCGGATTGAACCCAGCCTTGTCCGCTGTCAATTACAATACTCTTTGGAATTGGAACTTGGTCAGTGGGGTACTGTTTGCGTGCATTAACAGTGCTCTCCCCGCTGCGCCTACACTCTGCTTGATGAAGGCCTCTACGTGGGACACTGGGCGGCAAGGATTAGACCATGCCCGATGGACTACCAGCCCATCCCTCCGGGCTTCCCGATCCGTTTTTGATTTACGTATGGTAATCATCAGCGTATCACCCAGTATCTTTGTGTGCAGCAGCCGGAGCCCACCCAGCCTGTCCTGCTTACTGCTGGTCACCAGTTCACCTATCCGGAATGCCCCATAAAAGGCTAATGCAAAGGCGGCTCGGAACAGGAGTACCTCCCCCCTGAAGTGCCGATGTCAGACAAGGCCTACAATAATGCCGCCAGTCGTTCTAGACCAATCGGTTGTCTGGTATCCATGATGGTCGCTTGCAGGCGCCGCCACCCCTTTAATGCCTTCCGCACGATGAAACTGTTCGTGGGATCCTGGGCCCCCTTTATCTGTGCAAAGAAAGAGACAGCCGCCCTGTGCCTGCTTGCCGTTGCTGCAGAGCTCCCTTCTTTATGTAATGCATCTAGGTACTGGGTGAACCTATCTGACTGATCCCATGTCACCGCACAGTCCCGTCCCAAAAATGAGCAATAAGACAAAAACGCCCCTTCATAAGCAGTTCTGGTCCTGGGCGCTAGGCTAACTGCCACGAGGTTCTGTAGCTGGGGGCACCAATTTGCCAGAGAGTTGCTGGGAAATGTGTGGGCGTCGCGTCTGCGGATGGTAGATGTTCTCTGAATACCTGTATCTTTAAGCGAGAGAGTGCATCAGCTGCAATATTCAACACCCCCGGGACATGTTTGGCCCTAAACTGTACATTGAGTTTCATGCAAGCCAGCACAATTTCTTTCAGCAGGGGAAGTATCCATTTACACCACGCCGCCTGTTGGTTGGTACAGTCCACTACCGTCATGTTATCTGACCAGAAGATCACAGATCGGTTACACAACAGGTCGGGCCAAACTGTTAATGCCACCCAAACCGGAAATAGTTTCAAAATACCAATGCTCGCTGTAAAGCTGCTCTCTGCCCACCAACCAAACCGGCCACCGTTGAGCCAGGCACTTGTGTCCAAGTATGGCGCCCATCCCCACACTGCCCGCAGCATCAGTCCATAGACCCAATTCTGCAGACGTTGTGGGGGGGCCGCACCACACCACTATGCCATTAAAGCCCTCCAGAAATTCAATATAAATACGCATGTCCAAGTGGACCTCAGCTGGCAGTCTAGTGCGATGTTGTTTCTCCCGCAGGCCCGTCAGGGTCTGTGAGATTGAGCAGGAGAATGGGCGTGCCATGGGTATCACTCTCAGTGCGAAATTCAACTGGCCTACAGTCTGCTGTAGCTGCTGCAGCATCACTTTGTTTTTGGCCAGACATTGATGGAGGGCTGCTCTAAATTTCCTGATTTTGTCTTGTGGTAACCTGAAACAACCCTCCACTGAGTCCAATTCTATACCTAGAAATTCCAATGTGGTTGCTGGACCCACATTCTTCCCCGGCGCCAGCGGGACTCCAAAAGCCCGCATGAGCATTCATTATTCCTGCAATGCCCATGCACACTCCTGAGTGCCCGCCGACTAGAGAAAGAGAAAGTCATCCAGGTAATGCATGACATGGAGGTGTCCTGTCATTTGCCTGAACACCCATTCGAGGAAAGAACTACATTTCTCAAAGTAAGCGCATGAAACAGAACAACCCATGGGCATACATTTATCCATGTAGAATCTTCCTTGGAAAGAGAAGCCTAGCAGATGCTGATATAGGGGATGAACCGGCAGCAGCCGAAATGCAGATTCGATGTCTGATTTTGCCAGCAAAGCTCCCGGTCCCAGAGTCCTCAACATAACCACTGCCAGGTCAAAGGACGCATACCTGATGCTACAAATGTCTTCATCAATGGCGTCATTTAACGATGCACCCTTAAGAGCTGATAGGCTATAAATTACCCTCCTCCTTCTTTGGCACCACCCGAGAGGTGAGCAACCAAAATTCGGCACCGGGATACTAAGAAAAGGACCTGCTATCCTGCCTAGGAGCAGCTCTTTAGCAATTTTTGTCGCCACTACCTCTGGGTTGTCCCTAACAGATGGTTGGTTTCTACATTCTGCAGTTACGGTATACCCCACCGCTGGGATCCTAAAACCCTGCAAAAAACCTTCTTGCAACATCCTAGCAGATGCATGATCTGGGTACCTGTTCAGCCAAGGAGTCATAACCATAACGTCAATGGGCGAATGAGATACTGGTCGTCCTTCCCCCTTAATCGTGTTTCTTTCTTCCTTTGTTTCCAGAGGCGTTACCTTTACTGCGGCATGTTGTTTCTGGGTTGGAAGGCTGGTTACAAATGGTGCATGCATGCCTGAACTTGTAGGTGCCTTCTGCCATGGTACATGAACGCTTTTTGAAATCCCAGAACACTCCCTTTCGCCCCACTGCTCCCTGCCTTAGGGGCCATGCCACTCCCCTGTGCTGGCCGAGAGGGCTGCTGGGGTTTGGAGGGGTAGCTTTTGTTCCAACTTGGTCCAGCGCTCCCTGGTTGCCCTACTGTAAACTGCCCATACCATGAAATGGAATCCACCCGATCCCATGACAGTGAGGTATTAAACTCTTTAGCCTTCCTGAAAATCATGTCATACTCCTTCCATCCTTCCCCCCCATAGTTATCACTGAAAGTTGTGATCCTACTCTGGTAACATGCCATCTCTGCCTGTAAATTAGAGGATCGCTCGGCTGTAATCGCCATGAACACCCGAAAAGGCCCTGATCCAATTGATCAATGTCTCATCTACCCTGAATCTTGTCATTTCTCTCCGCCATTCTCTAGGCAACATCCAGTCCTTGTGCTTCCTCGCATACTCCATTTCCCTGTTATCCACTAACAAAGAAAACATGTTGACATATTTTCCCGCCCAGATCAAATCTTTCACCTCTTTAGTTACATGTTGGCCCAGATTTTCACTCCTTGAGGGTATTGAGCCCACACCTAGTACTGGTAATGCCACCTCCTTACCACTTTCTGCGGGCCGCGTTGGTTCGACAATCTTGTCCTTTCCGGAGTCATCGACCGGACCTGCTGTTTGCGGTGTAATAGGCGCACTGGGCCCCCCCCCCGCCACCAGGGGCAGTCATGATCCTTGCTACCATTTTCTGTGCTTCAGCTAAGGGATCGTCCCCCACCTCCTTCGCACCCACTGAAGAAGGTAACATCCCCCTATCCCCAGCCAAGGGAGTACTGCCGCTATCTGCGCTGCTAGCCCTGGGGGTACCTGATCAACCACTGGAGGTGCTGTCACTGGAATGGCGGTGCTGCGCCGGGTACTGGTAGAGGTGCTGCGTTACCCATGGGTACTGCCGAGACTACTGTTGGTACCGCCAAAGGCGCTACGCTCGGTGCTGGTGCCGGTGTGGCAGGAGCGGGACTAGGGGAGTAGGGATAGGCAAACCCGGCGGTATGAGCCACTCCTCAGGGATCCCCCCAGGAGGACCTCCTCCCCCTGCTGCTTAGGCCCCCGACCGCTACCCCTCTTGTCCCTGACCCGCTTGAGCAAAGCACCCAATTCCCCCCTCGGCTGCTGGGGCACTATTATTCGCCTGGGTCTGCCAGATGGCCCAGCCTCAGCATCTAACCTCAGCGTGAGCTCCACCATGTGTTTACCCATCTGGTCTACTTTCCCCCATCTCCTGTCCATAGCTGCCATCTTGCGCATCATGCCCTGCAGCATGTGTTCCATGCGGGAGCGCTTTGCCCCACGTACACTGGCCATGCTCTCCTTTGCCCTGCGATAGGTAACACCGCCTACACTACACTTATGCCAATCTTCTGGGAGCGATGTATTCCTGCACCCACCAGGTCTTGCCTGGCTTTTACCTGCACCAAGTTGGAGGTACCCAGGCTGGCCGTAAGCACCACGCAACTGTGACGGCGACACACCAGCTAGTCTGGGTGTTGGGCAAGCACACTCTAGCCCGGCGGCCCGACAGAAGCAGTGAATTGCAGGTCCGCCAGTGTCCTCGGGTCGCGTCGTCCACCGCGCCACTCTCGTTGGCTCAGCCTGCAGTGCCCCCCCCCTTCCAATGGGAACCTATGATGAAAAGAAAGTCAGCAATACCGCACTGTCACACTTAAAAGCAATCGCCAATCTCCCAGCTGAAACCAAGCTAACATACCTTACGAACCCCAATTACTCGTGCTTATCCGCAGATCCCTTTAAAAAGGTTCAGTGGACCTACTGGGATTTGAACCTGTGACTCTGAGGTCAAACAAAACAAGCACCCTCTGTTGCGCACCTTCTGTATCATGCAAACAAAACTGTGCTCATTACCACATTTCCCCCATTTAACCAGGGTTACACTCCTCCGAATTGCACCAAGCCTGCTTTTGACTAAATGTACTGCACCGCTTTTATGTAGGATCAACCCTGCTGGCCTTACTAGTATCAGTGTGGTCTCCCATCCACACACTAACCAGGCCCGACCCTGCTCCGCCTGCTAATCGGCACACTTCGTTAGAATCACTGTAAGTGGAGATCACAACTACAGTGAGAAAAAGTATTGTATGCTTAAATTAGGCACCATTAAATCAAGCCGGAGCATCTAGCACTGAAATAACGCTTGTAGGCACTTCCGACTGAGACACATACGCCCCAGTGCCTGCTCGGCCCGTGCCACCCCCGTGCTGTGCACCCTCTGCCTTACTCGGTCAGTTGCAGCCACTTGACGCTGAAGCTCCACACGCGCCTGGCAAAGAAACCTCCTCAAAGCTTGCCAGCTGACTCGGCGACTCCTGCCGTACCGAAGCGCCTCCTGGCCAGTTCTGCTCCTTCTAAATAAACCTGCAAAAGAAGAATAAAAACAATTACGGGGCGCCTCGCGGTGAGGCGGGGGGATAGCCTGGGCAGCGCGGGACCCCTCTGTGGGCAGACCAGTGACCAGTGCCTACTGGTCCACACCCCCTTTGATTCCCCCCTGAGCCCACTACCAAGCCATGCCTTCCCTGGACCGGAAACAATGCCAGAAACCGGTCCTCGGAAGCTTGTTTCCGGTCCAGGGAAGACATGGCTTGGCAGTTCGGGCTGGACTGTTCCCATGTGGCACAGGGTCAGACTGATTTGCATATAGCCATGCCTGAACTGGGGTGGCAGAGTGGGCTAAAGAACGGCGATGGATTAAACCCAGATCTTTTGACTGGGTATGAGTGTTTGATTGATTCAGATGCTCCGTCCATCACCACCCCCTTTTGTACGGCACATAAGAAAAGCAGTCTACAAAGGGTGGGGTGTGCTAGCACGGCGCACGCATGTCAATGTAAAAGGATGATTAAGATAACACTTAAAAGCCAACCACAACGGCAGTGCGGTCCTGTTAAGCAGGCTCCTCTTAACCACAGACTATGATAATGCAAATAATGAGAACATGTTTCGGCAGCAGAGGCTTCTGTCCTTTAGACAATCATGTGGACAATATCAATGCGTTCCTGCAGCGCAGGCTTCTCTCATTCAGACAACATTCATACCTCAGTCATACGGCATATATCCACATAATTACCTTAACTCGTGGGTACTCATGGTACAGCCCGCGGGCCGCCAACAGCCTGGAAAGCCTTCCCTGGCGGCCTGTGGACCTTGCAGACATCTACCAGTGTGACTCGGAGACTCTGCTGCCCTGTGGGGGCCAGCCATAGTCAGAGTGGAGCTGCGGCGCTAAAAGGTGAAATACAACACAGTCTCATTAAAATGCGAATGGTCTTTTAAAGACCTGTGAGGTGGTCGGGTGCGGCTCTGTGTGTGTGTACCCGGAAGCTGTCTCAGCCCGGGCACACACAGACAGGGTGAGATGACAGAGAGGGAGCGAGGGAAAGGGAGGGAGACAAAGGGAGAGATTGGGAAGGAAAGGGAGGGAGAGAGGGGGGAGGGAGGGAGGGAAAGGGAGACAGAGGGAAAGGGAGTGAGGGAAAGGGAGACAGAGGGAGAGGGACGGAGGGTAAGGGAGGGAGAGAGGGAGGGAGTGAAAGGGAGGGAGAGGGAGACAGAGGGAGAAGGAGGGAGGTAAAGGGTGGGAGAGTGAGGGAGGGAGAGGGAGGGAGAGGGGGGAGTGAAAGGGAGGGAGAGGGAGGGAGGGAAAGGGAGAGAGAGAGAGAGGGAGGGAGGGAAAGGGAGACAGAGGGAGGTAAAGAGATACAGAGGGAGAGGGAGGGAGGGAGAGGGAGGGAGAGTGAAGGAGGGAAAGGGAGAGAGAGAGAGAGAGAGGGAGGGAGACAGAGGGGGAGGGAGAGAAATGGAGGGAGGGGGAGAGTGAGGGAGGGAGAGTGTGGGAGGGAGAGTGTGGGAGGGAGAGGGAGAGTGAGGGAGGGAGAGGGAGAGAGAGAGAGATAGAGAGAGAAAGAGAGCAAGAGAGTGAGAGATATGTGTATGCCGGATCTGGTGGCTCAGTGGACGAAGGCGTCCACTTCAGGGACCAGTGATGAACCTCATGGTCAGTTTTTTATGTTGCTCTAGCCCCGCCCTCTCCTCCACTGACCCCGCCCCCACTGGTGCTGCCCTCGTACACAAACCACACTGTAAATTTGGCCCCGAGAGAAAGTTTGTGACTCAAGGGCACAATTCTCATACAGCCCCTCCTGGACTCTTGTAGAGTTAGGCCTAGTTTCATTGCTACCCTATCCTGGTCCTAATTGAAAACGCTCTACTCCGTTTTTATTTTTCTCCTCTCAACACTCCTTTCAGACGCAGGGGGTGTTAAGAAGCCCTCCTGCACTAGGCTTGTGGTTAACCAAAAAATATGAGTTTGATGCTCACATACCTTCATTCCACTCTGATCAGGAGTGCGGGGTGAAACTATTTTTACATGTAACAGTACCTTCAGGCCACTCAGATGAGGTGCACTCAGTGAAACTATTTTTACGCTTAAAAGTACCTCCATGCCACTCTGATCAGGAGTGCTGGGTGACTAGTTCACAATAAATGATAATACAAAAAAGTACCCCCAGGCCACTCGTATCTATGAGTGCTGGGTGAATCTATTTTTAGACTTACAGCTTCTGTTTGCCATGCTATGCTGTTCGTATTATTTTGGAAAGAAAAGCTAATTGCATCATCTTACCCTTACCCATGACTGCCAGTGGACAGATCCAGCCCACCGCAAGCCAGAGCTTTGCAGTAAAGAGAGGTGCCTGCCGCTGTAAACAATCATTACAACAAATCTTGTACCCCTCATACAATCACCCCCCCATACCATGACAACGCAAATACCATTACTCTGCAATGCCATTACAACGCATGGCATTACATTTTATATGCTTTTACCATGCATGCTTTTACAATGAAATTCATTGTAAATGCATGAATGGTAAAAGCATATGTTTTTTATATGTAAGTATAAGGTAAGTATAGCGTTTGGGGTGTAGTGGTATATTAAGGGTTTAGGGTGGGTTTAGGTTTTGGGGTACTGGGGTATTTTTAGGGCTCAGGGTGGGATAGGGTTTAGGGGTGTAGAGGGTATTTTTAAGGTTCAGGGTGCATTAAGGTTTTGGGGTGTTAGGGTATTTTTAGGGGTCAGGGTGGGTTAGGGTTTTTGGGTGCAGGGGTATTTTTAGGGTTCAGGGTGGGTTTAGGTTTTGGGGTGCTGGGGTATTTTTGGGGTTAAGGGTGTGTTTTGGTTTGGGAGTGTTAGGGTATTTTTAGGGGTCAGGGTGGGTTAGGGTTTTTGGGTGCAGGGGTATTTTTAGGGTTCAGGGTGGGTTTTGGTTTGGGGTTCTGGGGAATTTTTAGGGGTCAAGGTGGGTTAGGGTTTTGGGGTGCAGGGGGTGTTTTTAGGGTTCAGGGTGGGTTTAGGTTTTGGAGTGCTGGGGTATTTTTGGGGTTCAGGGTGCGTTTAAGTTTTGGGGTGCTGGTGTATTTTTAGGGGTCAGGGTGGGATAGGTGTTTGGGGTGTAGGGGGAATTTTTAGGGTTCAGGGTGCTTTAAAGTTTTTGTGGTGCTGGGGTATTTTTGGGGTTCAGGGTGCACTTCCGATTTTGGATGCTGGGGTAATTATAGGGGTCAGGGTAGGATGGGTTTTGGGGTTAAAGGGGTATTTTTAGGGTTCAGGGTGCGTTTTGGTTTGGGGTGCTGAGGTATTTTTAGGGGTCAGGGTGGGTTAGGGTTTTGGGGTGCAGAGGGTATTTTTAGGGTTCAGGGAGCATTTAGGTTTTGAGGTACTGGGTATTTTTAGGGGTCATGGTGGGTTAGGGTTTTGGGGTGTAGGGGGTAATTTTAGGGGTCAGGGTGAGATAGGATTTAGTGGTGTAGGGGGTATTTTTTGGGTCAAAGTGGGATTAGGTTTTGGGTTGCAGGGGTAATCTTAGGGGTCAGGGTGGGATAGGGTTTTGGGGTGAAAGGGGTATTTTTAGGGTTCGGGGTGGGTTTAGGTTTTGGGGTGCTGGGGTATTTTTGGGGCTCAGGGTGCATTTAGGTTTTGGGGTGCTGGGGTAAATTTAGGGGTCAGGGTAAGATGGGCTTTGGGATTAAGGGGGTATTTTTAGGGTTCCGGGTGCGTTTTGGTTTTGGGGTGCTGGGGTATTTTTAGGGGTCCCAGTGGGTTAGGATTTTTGGGTGCAGGGGACATTTTTAGGGATCTGGGAGCATTTAGGTGTTGGGGTACTGGGGTATTTTTAAGGGTCAAGGCGGGTTAGGGTTTTGGGGTGCAGGGGGTATTTTTAGGGTTCAGGGTGGGTTTAGGTTTTGGAGTGCTGGGGTATTTTTGGGGTTCAGGGTGCATTTAAGTTTTGGGGTGCTGGTGTATTTTTAGGGGTCAGGGTGGGATAGGCTTTTGGGGTGTAGGGGGAATTTTTAGGGTTCAGGGTGCTTTAAAGTTTTTGGGGTGCTGGGATATTTTTGGGGTTCAGGGTGCACTTCGGATTTGGGATGCTGGGGTAATTTTAGGGGTCAGGGTAGGATGGGTTTTGGGGTTAAAGGGGTATTTTTATGGTTCAGGGTACGTTTTGGTTTTGGGGTGCTGAGGTATTTTTAGGGGTCGGGTGGGTTATGGTTTTGGGGTGCAGAGGGTATTTTTAGGGTTCAGGAGGCATTTAGGTTTTGAGGTACTGGGTATTTTTAGGGGTCATGGTGGTTTAGGTTTTGGGGTGTAGGGGGTAATTTTAGGGGTCAGGGTGAGATAGGGTTTTGTGGTGTGGGGGTATTTTTAGGGTCCAGAGTGGGAATAGGTTTTAGGGTGCAGGGGTAATTTTAGGGGTCAGGGTGGGATAGGGTTTTGGGATGAAAGGGGTATTTTTAGGGTTCAGGGTGGGTTTAGGTTTTGGGGTGCTGGGGTATTTTTGAGGTTCAGGGTGCATTTAGGTTTTTGGGTGCTGGGGTAATTTAAGGGGTCAGGGTAAGATGGGTTTTGGGGTTAAGGGGGTATTTGTAGGGTTCAGGGTGCGTTTTGGTTTTGAGGTGCTGGGGTATTTTTAGGGGTCCCGGGGGGTTAGGATTTTTGGGTGCAGGGAACATTTTTAAGGATCTGGGAGCATTTAGGTTTTGGGGTGCTGGGGTAATTTTAGCGGTCAGGGTAAGATGGGTTTTGGGGTTAAGGGGGTATTTTTAGGGTTCAGGGTGCATTTTGGTTTTGGGGTGCTGGGGTATTTTTAGGGGCCCCAGTGGGTTAGGATTTTTGGGTGCAGGGGACATTTTTAGGGATCTGGGAGCATTTAGGTTTTGGGGTACTGGGGTATTTTAAGGGGCATGGTGGGTTAGGGTTTTGGGGCAAAGGGGGTAATTTTAGGGGTCCGGGTGGGATAGGGTTTTGGGGTGTAGGGGGTATTTTTAGGGTTCAGGGTGGGATTAGGTTTTAGGTTGCAGGGGTAATTTTAGGGGTCAGGGTGGTATAGGGTTTTGGGGTACAGGGGTATTTTTAGGGTTTCGTTTTTTATATATATATATATATAATAAATATATTTTTTTAAATTAAAAAATTATGAATATATAACATGTATATAAATATATATTTGTATATGTATAAAATATTTTCCCAACGCTCGGCTCCTTGTCCACGGAAGACCGAATTTAATCAAGCGCACACCAGAGCCATTTTCGATGTCCAAAATTGCCAAATTTATTACGAGTTGCAAAAGTTAACAAACGCGGTTCGGCGTTGCCGCCTTCGTCAGTGTTAACCTTACAATACAGTTCGGTGCTTAAATAAAAAGTGCTATACAAAGATCATGTGTATAGAAAATGGACATGCTGAGTATAGACAGTGAAAAGAGAAAAGTAAAGCATCACGTTTTTTGCGGCGGCCATTTTGTAATGGTTAATTCACATTTTGAAAACATACTATAGAACAACGATCAAATAAACCATTTCAATTCTTTTCAATTAAATTTTTTGCAAATCAATATGTAAATCAAAATCATTTATACCTATTTGATTTGTTGTCCCAATAATTATACAATGACAGTAATCTAATCTCGTTTTTGATATTTTGTTCAAAATAAAGGTCGCTCTATTAAAGCTGTGAATCAGCAATTTGATTTATAGGCATAATTTCATAAGCCTATTCAATACGAATACAGTTGGAGAGTTCGTCCCTTTGTGTAACACTGCCCTGGATGGGCTGGTGACATAAATTACAAAATCAGGCAATATACTCCTGATAGATGATTTGATCAATGAAGATGGCCTTCTTTATCAATAAACCCTGCAGATGTAAATAAGGGGGAATTGTGAACAATGTTCTCTAAGGCCTATTAGATGTGAATCCACATTTCTTCTTCATTATTAAGACCTCTCGGTGTCTTGGTTTGTAACTTAATGATGTATTTAGATTCGAGTGTACGTAATTTATATATATATATATATATAATTTATATATATATATATATATACATACATATATATATATATATATATATATATATATATATATATATATATATATATATATATATATATATATTAAGGTAACGCACTTCTACACAGTTTATGCCTTCACCACGCATGCCTTTGCGTTGTCAAGGCATGTGTGCTAAAGTCATATGTGGAGTGAAAGTTTGCGGGGTAATGGTATTGCGTAGTAGTTGCATTTGCGTTGTGTAAAAAGCGGAGTGATTTTATGCGGGAGAACGACATATATTCGCCTGCCAGACCTTTTTCTTCAGAAAAGTGTGCGCAGTGTGCTCGGGCAGCTGGAGCCTCCTGTTCCGAGGCTGCAGTCTTGGTATCCGCTGTGATCAGCTCCTGGCTTGCTCACCAAATGTTTTAAGCAGGTTCTGACTACCAAAAAGGAGAAGTGCAAGGCTTGGCAATCAGGAACAGCTTAAGTTTGAGTCTAATTAAACAAATACAGTTGTGTGCTGAAATTGAACTTGCCTTAGGTACATGGCATGCTGTATACTGTACAGCGGGTGACATCCCCCTTTGGGCAGGAAATACTGGTACAGTGGGCCATAAATTACGTTAGATGCTTGATCCCAACCTGATAAAAGGGGTCATAAATATCAACTGGAGGTTGCATTCTGAGGTGGTCCAGGTGACAGGGTGTGTCATGTGTGTGTGTGTGTGTGTGTGTAATCTGGGGTGACGCTTACTACTAGGAATTGCTTGGGCTTTACCTTATGAATGCTACTGGCTGTTTGCTCTGGTATCATATCCTTTGGCCCTCTGCTGAGCCTTTGTTCGCGTTAATGAATTTGTGCATCTGACTTGTTTCTTAGGCATTACATCATTGGAACTCGTGATTTGCCTCTGCAATCTTCTAGGTGTGTTTGAGGCTGTTCCATACCTGGTGTTTCCATCACATTAAGCGCCAGGGGCAGACAGAGGACAGCTGTGTTATGATGATCTAATAAATGGTGACTGTGGTTTTGGGTAGCGCAGGCAACAGTTGCTCTGCAGTGTGCCTGACTCCTAAAAGCGGGACCTTTTTTATAAATCTATCCGATGCCAATACTGCACAAATCATAATTGGGGTTTTTCTAGGAGAGTAATATTTAGCAGCTTTGTCGAAAGTAGTGTCAAAGGTGGCAGAGTTGAGGCTCATCACACATTAAATAAATTAGTATTCAAAGGTCAAGGCTTAGATAATGTACATTGCCCCAGTGGCAGCTGGCGCAAATTTGGTTCAACATTTACAGATTAATACATTGCACTGGTACCTTTTCAATTTTGCACCTAGTAAACATATAAACAATGACACCTGAAATGATTGAATAGTAAAACAAAATTATATTTTAAATCGTAGGTTGGTTCAAAAGCATGGTGCGGAATTAGCTGCCTCTTCAAGCAAGAAGTTGCAATTATTTCAGTCATTAGTAGCTCATTTATAAGCTATTTTGCTACATTCTAGCATGTCATCTTGACACCTCAGAGCAGATAACACTACTCGTTTGCATCAGTTGCATTTGTTTTGCCAACGAAGGGTGGTTTTCGGATCCAATTCAAACACTGCTATTTTAGAGATTGTGTCATAGTGCCCCACTTGCAATTAATGTATGCTATTGGCCCCACAACGGTTGAGTTGACAGTCATTCTACGATTGAAAGACTAGATATACTAAGAATGGACTCACAAAAAGTGGTTATAAATTGAATACTAGCTTCTTTGCAAATAAATTCTGATTTTCCAAATGGCCTATAAACTAGGTTTGTTATCCAACCTACTCCATGAATATTAAGGAGATTGGTGGGAAATTGTGACTCACCCCAATTGGAGGATATCACCGAGATGATGGCCTGCTAGGAACAGCAGAGCCACATGGTTGTAATCACCTGTAAATAACGTATTTTTTTTTAATTCTGCCTGTCTACCTTAAAGGAAATGGCGCTGCTTTTAAAAATAAAACTTTATGGGATTTTTAAGTCGTGATTGAGAGTTAGCAGTGGTCCCATGGACTACTGCTTACTCCTCAAGACACTTTTATAAACATTCACAAAGGGGAAAGCGTCCCAAGGTGACCAATTTCCTTTTTTGTGAATGAACGAGACCTTCTTTGATGTAACTTTTGAATGTTTAGTAACCCGTCTTGCAGCTGCAAACAGTTGACACTGAATTGCAATTTGGAAGGGACGTCCTAAATACACCCCTTCCGAATTGCGATTTAGTATCCTTTTCTAAATCAATTTTGTGATTTGCTAAGTCTCTAATCAGCTTTAGTGGACACCAAAAACGCAATTTTGAAGTTGCAAACCCTCTACGTTAACAAACTGCAGGGTTTGCAGCTGCAAAATGGCTTTATACATATGACCCAAGGTTCTGTGTTCTCTGGAAGTTTGGGAGAGCAGTTTGGCCACAATTTTATGTTCCACATCTTTGGAAAAACCGGAAGTGTATACGATAGTGACGGAGCAGGTCTGCGGGCTAGTAGAGGAACGAAGGGCTAATGCCACAGATATTGAAAAAACACATAGAAAGGTAGCACACGAGTAGGAGATGAATAACTGAAGTATTCGCAGAAATCGGCAATTTCAGTATTGCCAGTTAATTTTAGTCGCCATTTGTGAAATAATGCCTGGTTTGTGCTTCCAGTGCACCAGCTTCAGGAAGGCTGTCTCACTGCGCCCCCAATCGTTCAACATAATGCTGCCTTTTATCCTCCCAGGACTTACTGCTCAACGGGTGATAAAGTGAAGATTAGGGAGTCACTTTAGAGTGTTACTAATTAAAGACTTGAAATGGACCAGCTAGAAATTCTTTACAACAATTAACGAGCAATCCGAGGCGCACTATTTGCCAAACGGTCTAGCTTTACAAAAGGGGTTGGTGATGGACGGAGCATCTGAACCAATCAAACACCCACACCCAGTCAAAAGATCTGGGTTTGATCCATCACCGTTCTTTAGCCCACTCTGCCACCCCAGTTCAGACATGGCTATATGCAAATCAGTCTGACCCTGTGCCTCATGGGAACAGTCCAGCCCGAACTGCCAAGCCATGCCTTCCCTGGACCGGAAACAAGCTTCCGAGGACCGGTTTTTGGCATTACAGCCGTCTTCAGCCCGGCTTGCTTGAATCTAGTGGCAAAGTGAGGAAGGGACTCACGTCTGAGCATACCCTGCCACACTTATGGCGGCCAAAGCGGT
This sequence comes from Lissotriton helveticus, assembly GCF_964261635.1. Classification (NCBI taxonomy): domain Eukaryota; kingdom Metazoa; phylum Chordata; class Amphibia; order Caudata; family Salamandridae; genus Lissotriton; species Lissotriton helveticus. The sequence continues at coordinate 1,417,582,485 of NC_136068.1, read as the reverse complement.
ACAAAAGGGGGTGGTGATGGACGGAGCATCTGAACCAATCAAACACCCACACCCAGTCAAAAGTTCTGGGTTTGATCCATCACCGTTCTTTAGCCCACTCTGCCACCCCAGTTCAGGCATGGATATATGCAAATCAGTCTGACCCTGTGCCTCATGGGAACAGAGGTCTGGCAATACAGCTGATCACAGTTAAAGCATGTGCCTAATGACATGCACAATGAAAACGTTTAGTGAACCGACTTGATTCTGATCAGGACTTAAGAGCAGAATCAGTGGCATTGCAAGTGTTCCCAGGGCCCTAATGCAAGCGCGGAAATTAAGCCCCTATCTTGTGGGTTGATAGTAGAAATCAGGGCCACTGTTTGGGGTGAAATGGGCCTCTCACAGCCCTCGGTCCCGGTGCCACTGTGTGCATCAGCGGCACCGGTGATAGCTAAATCCGTAAGTAGAATGGCGGAGGAGGCCTACTGCTTATCAGTCTTTAGACTCAAGTTGTGCCCTGGGTTCTGTCATGAAGTAACTTTGATTTACAAACACTGTTGCGTGATTTAGGAAGATCAGGTATCTGCCCATGCAAGGGGTGCATTGTGGCTTGTAGGGGTTGGCTTGACAGGTCTTTGGCGACTGCGAGAAACCTTTAAAGAGTGAGGGCCTGGGAGTTTTGAGAGCGTCTAATCTACATGCCTCCTGGTTAAAACAAAACTTTTGTTTTCAGAAATTATTTACCACCAGTATTGCATGTTTCCTGCTCCTAATTCTGGCAGGTCTGCTACTAAAAGATGTGCTTAAATTTAGCATATCTCGAATTTTGTATACACAGGTTTTAACTGATAATGCCTGGAAACATTCCTGTATGAAAAAAATCGTAGGATTTCGACTTATACAGGTCAGTATGTTAAAAATGAGTAGCATTAACACATTATACCACATTCAACACATCGTCAAGGGTAGTATGTGCTATGTAAACTCAATTTCAGGCTGTGAAACTTACAATGGAAAGGTACAACTCTGAGAAAAAATCAACCTATGGTGTATGCTGAGGCGCTCAGAATGAAGTTCTAAACGTTTTTGTTGGACTTTGCTCTTTTTCCTCATTAGTATGTTTTTAGGTCTCGCTTATCAACTAGAAAATCCCTCTTGACCTATAACTGTTTTTCCCACAGGTGATACCTCTCAATTACAGGGCATACACAAAACATGTCTCACACTTATAGATTGATTTTTACTCATTTTATTTCATTTTTCTGTAAGAAACTTATTTAGCCTTTTTTTATGTCATTTTTTTAGTACTACAATTAAAAGATTAATCATTCTTCAAAATGTACTGGAGCCATACATGTGCGTCATAAATTGTACAAATTCATGCAAAAGACAAGATTAATTATACAAAACCAGGTAGAGAACCACACACTCATACTCATACACACTTCCTAAACATACATTCCATATATAAATAAACATTCCACATCCTAAAGCATTGGATCTGTTGTCCACTATGTGACCAAAGTCATTAGATCTTAAAGATGGAAACAAATGGGTCGACGCGTTTCGGTGGAAAACACAGCAGTAGGGACCACCTTCCTCAGGACCAACCAGAAACAATTCGGTATAGGATCTCTAGACCTGGCAAACAAATCTGAAAAAATATGCATAACAAAGATAATTTTACTAGTATGCCCTGCAATAGTATATTTATTTACATTTTCATTTGAAACAACAGAGTGGACCAACACACACACTCAAATACCACTTTCACTCAGCCACGTACCACGATATATTACCTTATAGCCCAGAGACAACATGTACAAACTCAAAATTTCAGAGGGAAAAGTCTTCCATCACACAATAATCTTTATACTAGATGCCAGAGGAAGAGGCTTATAAGTAAAAGCACCTTTTTTTTTATAAAAGGAATACGGGAGGCATCTCTTGAGGTATGCTTGATCCTACTGGATTACAACTGCGAGAAACCTTTAAAGAGTGAGGGCCTGGGAGTTTTGAGAGCGTCTAATCTACATGCCTCCTGGTTAAAACAAAACTTTTGTTTTCAGAAATTATTTACCACCAGTATTGCATGTTTTCTGCTCCTAATTCTGGCAGGTCTGCTACTAAAAGATGTGCTTAAATTTAGCATATCTCGAATTTTGTATACACAGGTTTTAACTGATAATGCCTGGAAACATTCCTGTATGAAAAAAATCGTAGGATTTCGACTTATACAGGTCAGTATGTTAAAAATGAGTAGCATTAACACATTATACCACATTCAACACATCGTCAAGGGTAGTATGTGCTATGTAAACTCAATTTCAGGCTGTGAAACTTACAATGGAAAGGTAAAACTCTGAGAAAAAACTCAACCTATGGTGTATGCTGAGGCACTCAGAATGAAGTTCTAAACGTTTTTGTTGGACTTTGCTCTTTTTCCTCATTAGTATGTTTTTAGGTCTCGCTTACGCAGCACACATGCGTTGCATATGAAAAAAGACCTTTTGCAATTGATTCACTTTTTGCCGTAAAACGTGCACAAATTCCATTGCCTTCAATGGGAACGCGTGCATGTTTGGCGATTCCTTTGCAGGAGCGAGCTTTGGCAACATATATTTGCTCGTTCCCGCAAGGGAATCGCTCTCTCGCACTCCCCCCACCCCTCCCACTTGTTAGCCCAGTAGTTTCACTTTTGCGGGGCAGCGTATGTATCTTTTCCCTTGCACGTGCCAAATGGCGTCACAAGCTTTTTAACATCAGCCTGAGCAGTTATCAAGGAAACAGATGGTCTCTTATTAGCAATGCTTGCAAGGGACGCACAAACCACCAGAAAGTAATGCAAACAGCTCTGTAGGAGCAAAGGTCCTATTCAGAGCTGGAAGAATGTATTGCATGCCGCGTATTACTGCTCCAGAGGACGCAAAAACGTGCCCTGAAAGTTAGACTTCCAGGCTTGCTTTATTGTATTAACAAACACACGCTGTGCCAAAGACCAAATTCACCTCCTCGCCGGCACATGGCACCTTTTGTTCCTAAACAAACACCTAAATTGTATTTTAGCACTGAATGCACAATGCCATCGAGGGTTTTGTCGAGGAATAATTTAATCTTCAATAGCTGGTCAATAACTTATAATGATATGATAATTTCTACCTTTGGGAAGGTTGTGGCAGAAGACACAGTATCAGACATTAGTTCAAGAATTGTCACCCCCAAAACATTGCTTCGTTGACAATATGAAGATTAACAAATGCGCTACATAATTGTTTTCCGAGCAATTCAGTAGGGCGCTTCTCTTCTGTGGTGACATAAACAGGTTACACACAGCTCCCAGGGAATGTAATGAAGTATGATGCAGTCACGTTTCTGTCATCTATATTTCATTAGATATGTCTGCAGTAGTTCAGAACTGGCAAGCTCAATACCTCAAAGGTTTTCTATAGAAACTTCACAATGCACGGCTAAATCATTTCCGCCACACAACTCTAAGTTGCACAATTACATACAAATCATTCTCTCCCTTTAAATAATATACAGTATTTTTTAAATCAAATACGGAGGACAAATAAAATAATCCCACCAGAACAGATTTGAATGGACAGCGAGAGAGAGAGAGACCATTTTGCACATTGTTGTCTCAATGGAAATAAAAGTAGAATGTATATTTTATGAGAGTACTGTTAGTCAATACAATTTCACGTGGAGGATACGTATTATAGAATATGATTGCACCCGATTCATAAATCACCTTCTAACTTTCCAGCGTCGAATACCTGTGATGACCTGTCTTGTTTTACCACTGTATTCGGCACCACTTTGGAATTCTGTTGTGTTTCTACTTTGTTCCTATTGCGGCTTTTGCCCTTGCCATTTCCCGCCCTCTGCTCTCCCCCCCCAGCCCCTCCAATCTCCCAAGGATACTTCTGGAGGCCACTCCAGTTAGTAGCCCTAGACCTTTTCCAATCTAGCATGTCGCTCCCCCACTGCTGCTCCTCATAGCACAGAGGCACGGCCACAGCCTCAAGCTTACCTCGAACCTCTGTTCGATTCCAGGTCTCCTCTGTAATAGTTGGTTGCCATTACTGAGCCCGCATTTGTAAGCCGACAGTTTTCCTATGCATTTTTTTCTCTGCATGTCATTCAGAATAAGCTCTAAAATCCCTGATGGCACAGCACCCAGCATAATGTGCTGCATGTCTAAACACTTATAAAATCCCAAAAGGCGAGACCTATTGGCTATGCCAATGCTTGTTTAATGTTTATGTTGAGTATGTGTGTTCCTAGATGTTTGCATTGTTTAGTATAACCATTGTTTTCTTTTTAATGCACGTGTAACATTACAGATTGTGTTTGTGCCGTAATGAAATGAGATCTGCCTGCGTGAGTCATGCCACATCTTTTGACATCACCTAGGGTTCTCCTACCCCAGGCGTACTTGCACTCATGCAGTTAGTTATGCAAAGTTTGATGAATTTAGTGGCACAGAAAAGGCAACCGATGCAGAGTTTGGTCCTGCCTCTTGTGCCCACCACCAGGGTACCTACCAGGGGGACTTGGCAGTCTTCAAATAAGCTACAGAGCCTTCTACTATGCTCACATACTCATTTCCAGGATTTTGGAAGCCATTTGGAAATTCACGATTATTTCTGATTAATGCTGTATTTTGTGGAAGCCAGTCTGTTTTTGCTAAAAACTCCAGTAACTAGAATACCCTGCTCACAACTCCGTCTCCAACTCGCAGGCCCCGATTGAGTGGATGGATTTGACACACCTGTGGCTGGCAGGTGGCAGCCTGCTCACACCTGATTCATGTGATTATAATGAGGTCTTGTAAGCCCTTCAGTCCAGCACTGGTCATTGAAGCAGTGTTCCTGTCTGACTGATCCCTTGTTTCCAGAGTGCCAAAGCTCTACTTCATCCTTGTTTTCTGAAGAATCCTGATTTCTTATCCCTTGAATCCTGCCTGAACTATAGATTATCCCTTGTTTTCTGGAGATTCTTAACCTCCCAAACGAGAGAGGTCCACTTGCCAAATATCAGAGTTAGGCACAATCACACTCTGACAACACAGCATTCAAGATAGCAGCTGCAATGAAGCATTCGGAGCAGCGAAGTGGAGAGAGCCTTGTACAGCAACGTGGGTTGGGACAGGACTGCAACTCAGGCTCTGACCCAGCCGTGAAGAGCAGACCCTGAGGGCCCTCAGTGGTCAACTGGGGAGTGAGCTTTCCTGGGCATTAAGGTGTGTACATAGAGGGATAAGCTGTATTTTCCCACAGCTCCTGGGCCCACATAGACACCTGTGGAATTTTAGTTCGTGAACTGAACATCATCTGCGCCATCTTGCCCATTCCTCGGACTCACGTATGAACATACACGACAGCCATTTTAGGTACCATGGTCTCCCCGTTCACGATCGATCATCAGCGCACTTCCCTGACCCTGCAAGCAACCCCCATGCACCCTGGCTGCCCCCGCGCTCACATGCACAAGTCATGAACCCTCCTCTTCCGCATGACTCTGTCTCTGGGAATCACACCCCGCGCCTGACCAACACCTCCCTTCCTTCCATGAATACCCCTCTTTTGATAAACCCTTCCTCTATGCTCGATTGTCCACACCGATCCTTTCTTTCATGAATATCTCTCCTTTGGTGACCCCTTCCTCTGAGCCCGATTGTCTGCACAGACCGCTGGTCATCCCTTGGCCTGAGGATACAGTTTATTGCCCACTACTGTATGCACTCGCCCCTCTTCAAAGGAGCTACTATTGATCATGACCTCCCCACCCCCTGAGAGTCGATCAGGCGCACACATTCCAAAGGAATCGGCGGAACACTCAGCTGCGTGATAGCCCCCTCCTATTGTATGGGGGTGAGGACCTCTACTGTAGCCACGTGTTGGAATGAGCCGGAACGGGTGGGGGGTGTATGTCATTTTTCCTTACTTCACAATGTCTTTATTGTAATAAAGATCGGTCACATGTCGTAAACCAGTGTATAAAAGGCCAGGCCTCAGAGAGGCTGTTAGAGAGCACCTCGAGACGATACCATGTTGTCCGATCTGATGTGTTCTGCTCCGTCGGAATAAAACTTGTTTCCTGTCTTCCTGTCTCCAGCGCCTGCCTCTTTATTTGATAAACTTCGTATGGTATTAGAGGCGTTTAACGCCGGGCAAAATTACTTAAGAAACATCGACTAAATCGCCTGACCATTTTCCTGACTTTCCTCACACCCATACCCCTGGGCACATGTAGAGATCAGCGGAGCCATGACTAAAGAACGGGGGGTAATAGACTGTTTACAGGTGAGGGTGCCTGCCCCCTGATTTAACATCTGGTGGAGGAATACCTGGGACTGCTCGGACTACACTTTCCGGAGCGCCGTCAGCATGCACAGAACAATGGTACAGTAGTGGGAGGTGTGGTGTCTCTACCCAGACGGCCTCTTGGCTGAGACCCATGAGGCCTGCACCTAATTACAGCTATGGAGTGCTGCCACATAGATGCACTAGAATGGGCAAGGCTCACTGGGAAGGCCCCTGGGAACCATTGGAGTGATCACAGCTAAATGCTTCATGAGATGAGAACAGTGATTTCGCAGTCTCTGCAGCGGTCCTGGGATTTCACAGGTTCCAGAGGGCGACTCACACACCTTTGAGACTGATGGGCTAACCAATGGCCCGTACACCAAGAATGGCTACATCCAAAGAAAAAAAATGAATATAACCTGAGAGACATGCTCACATGATCTGCAAATGCGGCCCCCCCAAAGAAGACCCAACTACACTGTGGGGCTCCTTTGCCGAGGACCAAGGGGATGAGGCTATGATCCTCACCAGGGCATTCATGGCTTTCATTTTTGATCCCTCCCACAACGACCTTCAAAAGGTTAAATGTGATTGTCCACAAAAACTGTATGAAGTGAAACAAGACCTGGAGACAGTCAGCAACAGGGTGTGAACATTAGAAGAAAATGAAAACGCATGAGGCACCAAACTAGAATATCTACAGTAAGAAGTACAATGCCTCCAGGGACAGCTCTCCAGGTGCATGCTGAAGAGTTACAACATCGCCAACTCAGGAACAATTTTCAAATAAGGGGAGTGTCAGCTTCATGAAGGATCTATTTCTCCAGATCCGAGCCCCAGACACACAGACCAACATATCATGGGACAGAATCCATAGAATGGGTCACCCTATGGAGAATATCAGATGCCAGATATCCTAGTGTGTGTTCATGATTTTCAGCTCAAAGAGACTATACTGCGTAGGGCTGGAGGTCTTTAAGCCCTCATGTTCCAAGTCCATAACTCATATTCTTTCAGGATCTCACCATACTGACTCTCCAGTGAGGCAGAGAGATTAAACCCATCACTCAACACCTCAAAAGTAAAGATATTACCTATAGCATAGGCCATCCATTCGGCATTATATTCCATTGGAAAGACAAGCTTTAACAGATTAAATTACTGGTAGAGGCCTCTTGGTTCCTTGACATTCCATAGGATACCCTGCAAGTACCAGATAGGGAAGAGTTTGGTTGTTTACTTGGGACACCAAGTAGGGGCGCCAAGGTGCAGTGCCTGCAACCAAAGATGGACACCATTATGGCTTGGACACCCCCCAAGACCCAGACAGAAGTGAAAGCCTTCTTAGGCGTCACTGGCTATTACAGGAGATTCATCAAGAGAGACAGCACCATTGTTGCCTCCTTGGCAGAGCTGCCTTTCAAGAAGTAGCCATGTCAGATGATATGGACAGAGGCATGCCAGACCGACTTTTGACACCATGAAGGAGGCCATGTGCACAGTGTTCTTCTCCTGAGAATTTGTGGTGCAGACTGATGCCTCGGAGCATGGCATGAGTCTATGCTTTCACACCTAAATCAAGAGAGACTAGATCAGCCTGTAGCCTTAATTAGTAGGAGATTACTACCCTGGGAACAGAGGTGGAGCGCAATAGAAAGGGAAGCATTTACTGTGGTCTGGGCGCAGTATAATCTAAAACCCAACTAGTTTGGGATAAACTTCGGGTTCAGCAGACCACAGGCCCCTCAGATGGTTAATGCAAATGAGGGGTGAGAATCCTAAACTGTTGAGGTGGTCCATCTCCTTAAAGGGAATGGACTAGGTGGTCCATCTCCCTAAAGGGAATGAACTTTACGGTGCAACACCGTCCTGGAATAGAACACAGCAATGCTGATGGTCTTTCCAGGTTCTTCCACCTTAGTGAAGAGAATTCTCAAGGGGTTGGGTAATTCTCCCCACTTTCCGCGGGGGGGCACATGTTAGCCTGGCATCTTTTGACGTGGCTTCCCCTTGATTTTTTTGCCTTCTGACCTCCTGTTTTTACTGTGTGCGGTACTTTGTTTTTGCTGGCTTTAGGATTCTTTGCACCTTTTCACTGCTGACCAGTGATAACGTGCATGTGGTCTGTGGTCTGTGTCTAAAATGTAATGGCATTTGGTTTCTTCATGATTGGCATATTTGATTTTCTGATAAGTCCCTAGTACAGTGCACTACGTGTGCCCAGGGACTGTAAGCCAAATGCTACTAGTGGGTCTGCAGCACTGATTGTGCCACCCACATTAGTAGCCCTTTAAAACATGTTGCAAAGTCTGTGTGTGCAGTTTTAAACTGCCATTTCGACTTGGCAAGTTCACCAACTCACCAGGCCCAAATCCTCCCTTTTATTACATATAAGTCACGCCTATGGTAGGTCCTAGGTGGCCCAAACGGGCAAGGGGGTGCAGTGTATTTAAAAAGTAGGGTATGTACTTTTGAGTTTTACATGTCCTGGTAGTGAAAAACTGCTAAGTTTGTTTTTTACTGCAGCAAGTCCGATCTTTTCCATAGGTTAGCATTGGAAAAAGATAGGAAGAGTATGTTTGTTGTCTCTAGACTCACAATTTAAAAACGCATCTTTTAGTGAAGTTGGTCTAAATTGCAGGTCTGAAAATGCCACTTTCAGAAAGTTGGCATTTTCTTACTCTAACCATTTTGTGCCTCTGCCTGCCTCTGAAATACATATCTCGTTTAGATATCAGCAGGGCTTTGTGCATTTTCTCTAGACAGTAACACACAAAGGGAGCTGAGGTGTGGCCTGCATAGCTTGATGACCCATACCAGGCTGATTGGTCTTCCTGGGCTAGAGTGCGAGGAAGGAGTTGACACTTGCACCTGAATAGGGCGGTGTCTGTCCCCACACAAAGAGTTGCATACCCCCCTGCAGTGTGTATGGAGCCAGGGCAGGAAAGAGCAGGGTCTTGTGCACTACAAAGGCCTTTCTCTGAAGTCTCCCTACTTCAAAAACTAAAATGGGTATAACTACTGGACCTCTGACACCATATACTCAGAACCCCTCTGGAACTGAGGACAATCTACCAGGAAGAAGAGTTGTTGTGCTACCAGGAGTTGCTGTGTTGGCCTGCTGTCCGTTGCTACTTGCCTGGAAATGTTAGGATTGGACTTGACTCTCTACATTCTGCATCTCTAAAAGTTTCTTCGAGGTCTTGTTGGGCGTGCTTCCTGTTTCTGAAGTCTTAGAGATATCAAAGACTTCACCTGCATCTTGCTTCCAGTACCAGGGCTCCTCTGCTGTGATTCCTGCTCTGCTGAATAGTGCCAAATCCAGTCATGGAACCTTGGAAGTGAGTGGTTGGTGCAGCAACCCAAGAAATCAACCCCACAACACTGAAGCATAGTTCGGAACTAATGCATTCCCTGTGATATCAACACATTACTGCTGCCTGCACTGAAGCTGAGGATACCACTCGGCGAATGCAAGACACAACAACCTTGAATCAAGATGCAGACCCAACTTTTCCGATACAATGCCTCTGAATCATCGCTGCTGTGTGAATCCCGGACACCGCATCGTCGACATCTGCAATGCACCGTCACGATTTTGACAATTTCCTTTCCGTGTGGTTTTGCGCCAATGCACTGCCTACAGCACAGTGGTTCGATGTTTCGGAGCCGACACACTTTACATCGACGCATCAATGAGGCTGTCCAACTTCGGAACTGAAGCATTGCCTTCGACAGTGACGGACCCTCTCCATTTTTCAACGCATTGTCCGCGATCATCGATGCTTCCACAGTGCTGTCAACAGTCTGTGTGACTTCTTATCCGGCCTGTGCTCCATCGCGGTCAGACTGAAATTTTGTATTTGCCTAGGTCAAGCGTGACCAGATAGTCCCAGTTGGAGCTATTGACTACTAAGCACTGCATTTTGATTTACTCTTGCAAAATTCATATCTTGAATGGTATATGTTAGATGCTTCTCGTATTGGTTTTGTTTTACTCAGATAAATATTGACTATTTTTCTAAACTGGTATGTTATACTTTTGTGGTGTTTTTAATGTGTTACTGTGTGATTGTGTGTGTCTCAGAGTTAAGCTTCCAGAGGGTGAGCACAGGTAAACTCTTAGTGTGTACTACACGTACCCTGACTTGGATTGTTGTTCCTGCTTGGACAACTTGCATACCTCTGCCAACCTGAGACCCAATTTCTATCATCACCCATGACACACAGCATGTAACACTGCTAGCGTATAAATAGCCACTCAGATAGCTACATATTGGTACCTAACCTCAGTTTGTACTTACAAATGGTGCCCAGAACATAGTGAGCAGTACTGGTGCTGGTTCGGTGCAACAAGAATATGGCCTGTCTACTATAGAAGTGTGAAAGTGCTACTCAAGAGTAGGCCTAAAAATAGACCTCACCTCTCTATATATGTCTGATCCTTCAATTAGCTTGGAGGAGGAGGAACCATGTGATGGCCTGGTGGGGAGTGCAGCATGCAGCCCCTGGGCAATCAAGCCACAAATTATGCTCAACGAGTACGAGTTGTAGGATGCGCAGGTGGTGATCTGTGCACCTGAGGAGGCCACTGTCTGTGTCAGCTGCCAGGAGCTAGGAGATGTGGTCAGGACATAGCAGCGCACCTCAGACACCAGAGTCCTTGTGCCTGCTGGATTGGGTGCAGAGCTGAGGGGTAGTGTGATCCGGCACTGCGGGCTGGTGATGTAAGGACCTTGTCATCAGTTTTTGTGTACCCAGGGCGGCCGCTTTACTCGTACTTACCTGGTTGCTGTGTTCAAGGGAAGGCCCCAGGCAATGAAGAGTCAGCACACTTTTGATCCTCTGGCTTGGAACTGCAGAAACACGGCTGTGCCCACTAATTTTTTTACTCTGGTTGTTGCCTGACCCTCGAAACAAACCAATTGTCAACCTGAGGCCAGGGCAACTTGGAGCAACACCCCTCGGAATGTAACTTTACAGTTACCTGCTCTTTCGACATATTTTAACACAGGTCCTTGCAGTTCCTCTTTTGTCATGTCAGGAACAAGCAAAGTATTGTCTAAAAAAATCTCTGGACTCAGATCCCAGTCTCAACTAACTGATTGGATGAACACATAGGAACGCCATCTAATGGAAAACATTGAAATGTATAAAATCATTTGTATGAAGATAAACATCATGAGGTTTCCTTGTTTACTCTAAAAATGTCATTATTAGCTATGTGCATTGAAATGTGATTCTTCATTGATTTTGCCTATCACTCCTATACTTCGGTCACTCACAAAAAAAAATGTTTTACATGTGTTCCCGAGAGTGATATTCTCTATTGGAATGCCTTAAAAGTGTTTTCAATTTTGTAGTTTTTGATGCAAATTTTATTCCCAGGAGTTTACTCATATTCTATTGTAGGATGAAGAAGACGGAAGAAAATAAAGTTTGCAACATAGACGTTTTGTATTAATATTAGTGTGTGTTCATAAGGTGGAGTAGGATTATATTCTCAACACTCTGGCTTGAGACTCATCTCTGAGCTTCCTAGACTTCTTTACATGAGAGTTTATTGAGCCAATTTCCCTTATATCTATTTATTTGACTGAATATTTTCCAGTCTGACAGAGTCTTTTTGCTTGTACATTGATTCTCGCGTCAGAGCTCTTCACCTTGTTCTCTCATTATTCCAACTTAGTTTAGAATAGGGAATTTTGAGTTATGGAACACGCTTGATATATTGGTACTAGATTAACTGTGATTCTAACAAACATGTTGTTCTACTTATAATCAAATATCGATTGATGGAATATATTAACTTTTAATGCTGCAATCTGAAGAATAATACCTAATGAATAAAAAGATGAAAGACTAAAAGAATTGAAAATAAATCACTTTAAATCACAATAATTCTCTTTATTAACTGAACTAAAAGTCTTTAATCATGTATTGCTATGTAGCTTACTTCTCCTTGTCGAGGAACAAAGGTCCATAGGACCAGTGGCGGACCGTTGTAGTATAGAAGTCTTTATTGTATGATTAATTAAAAAAACTTTACAATATAAAATAAACCATTAATACATAAAAGCAATAAACCTGAAAGGTAATGCTAAAAACGTACTCAGTGAGGCAAATATTAAGGTGCAAAGCTAAAGTCTTAGGTATATTAGACGGATCTAAATTTTAGCAACAAAAAGTAAGTGCAAGCAGAGTCACAGAAAAAAGGAAAAGCAGCACTGTGTCTTTGGTCTGCAGGGTGTAAGCCACTTTGGAGCACTTATTGTGGGCTGCACACGTGACTCGGTCAAGGCGGTCTGATTCTATCTTTAAGAAATTGCGTCCTCTATGCTATGTTTTTTTTTATTTCAAAGTATTTTATTAAGAATTTTTACACATACATTTAACATCGCTCCCCATCGCAGGGTAACATCACAAAGTGGCTGTGCATGACAGTGGTTCAGGTTAGAGTTTACATGTTCGGATACACCCCTTTCTACTGTCCTACTATAGGAGTGAAGTTAAGTGAGAAAAATTAAAATAAGGAGCAAGAAAAGGGAAGAAAGAGGGAGTTGCGCGCGGAGATGACATGCTTGTGATTCTATCTTGGTCTGCGTGGGGGGACCCTTGTGGGCGACCGCCCTGTTTGATACAGTTCACGGGTCTCGTAGTGACCCAAGTACTCATCCAGTGTGTACCACATGCCCCTGGTTGCCAGTTTCCAGGGTGAGTTGCGTAATGCAGTGTTATCTGCACCTCTGAGGTGTGTTATCCAGTTGAGCCACCCCTTGAATATCGCCTTATCTGTCTCTTACCATTTGGAGACCACCATTTTAACTGCTGAAGTCAACAAGAGGTCTAGCAGATCCCTGTCCTGTTGTCAGTTCAAGGCAGTAGTTATAAACACTGTGGCAAGGGTGGAGAAATCTGGCCTTAGTGTACAACCCGGCATTTTTTTTATAAACGTGAATATTTCCTCCCAGAAGCTATTAACTTTAGGGTAGTGGAAGATGAGGTGCGCTAGATTCCCTTTTTCATTCTCACACTTCCAGCATAAGTTGTTTTCTCTGAGGCCTAATGATGCTTGTCGCGCCGGGGTCCAGTATGTTTTGTGCAAGAGCCATAATTTTGTCTGGGCCAGAGCTGATGTTATCTTGTTCCTTGAGGGGGAGGTCCAGAGGAGTTCCAGTTCATATTCGTTCAGTGTGGTGCTGTTTTGTCCAGTAATCTGCTGGTTTGTCATTGATTTTGGTGAATCTAGGGCGTAGCAGTTTGTAAAGGTGCGATACTTGGTGACCTACTCTATTGATACTCGACATATATGGTATAATTGATGGTTTGTGTTTGGCTAGGTTTGCCTTTGTTAGAGCTGTTTTTACTTTTAGGAAGCTGTAGAGTTCGGTGTCTGCAAGGTTGTGTTTCTCTTTTAGTGTGTTGCATGTGGTAGGGTTGCCTCCCTCTTCTAGTTGGGCTGGGAATGAGATTCCCATCTTCCTCCAAGTCTCTATGGCTAGGGCTTCCCTTTGTATTGGATCTTGTTATTCACCCATAAGGACTCCCACTTCGAGTCCTTTATACTGTGTTCCATTTTGTTATCTATTTTGAGCAGGGCCGCTTTTGTGTTCTTGAATATTGGGTTAGTGATGTGTGTGTGTTTATTGGCTGTGAGTAGTGCCATTGGTTTGAGGTTGTCTAGGATGGCTCGTTCTATTTGTAGCCATACCGGCGTGTATTCCTGAGGGGGTGACAGCCAGTATGCGCCCTGCTTTGCTATGAATGCGGTTTGGAAGGCTATGTAGTCTGCTAGATTCAGCCCTCCCAGTTTCTTATCTAACCTTAGTATTTGTAGACTTATCCCGGCTCTTTTGTCTCTCCATATCAATTCATAAATCAACTTGTCTTGCTTGTGGTAGAAATCATCCGTAAGCATGAGCTGGAGCATGCTCAGTAAGTAGTTAACCATTAGTGTGATTATCATCTTGATTGTTTCTACTCTGCCCCACCATGTGATGAATTTGGGCGACCAGGACTCTAGAAGAGTCTTTGTCTTTGCTAATAGATGAGTCTCATTATTGTCTAGTGTCGATTTCAGGTCATTGCTGAAGTGAATACCTAGGTATTTGATGAACCCCGTTTGCCAGGCCAGACCTGACCCACCCAAGGTTTCCTTGTGTCTGTGTATGTTGAGGGGCTAGCACTCTGATTTGTCTTTATTCAGTTTATACCCTGAGTGTTTTGAGTATTTTTTAATCGATCCTATCAGTGACGCGATGGAGCTTTTTGGTTGCTTAGTCACAATGAGGATGTCATCCGCATACGCGGCTAGTTTAACTTCCACCTCGTTGATGCAGACCCTCTTCACTTCCTTGTTTACCTTGATGTCCCTGATTAGAGGTTCCATGGCTAGCAGGAAGAGCAAGGGAGATAGGGGGCAGCCCTGTCTTGTACCACGCTGTAGGGCGAAGGGCCCCGAGACCGCCCCATTTATTACAATGCATGCCTTGGGGTCTCTGTATAGTGCCATTACCTTTCTAGTGTATGCTTCCCCAGATTAAATGTCTGCATGCATTCTTCGAGGAAGTCCCAAGAAACTCTGTCAAGCGCTTTCTCGACATCTAGTGTAATGGCCTCCGCCGGTTCATCTGAGTCTAGTGTTGTCGTGCGACATGCAGGACTTTAGAAAAGCTATCTGTGAGTTAGAGATCAGCTTTGGTAAAATGTTGCCTAATCTTGTTGCAAAATTTTCGCATATATCTTGCAGTCCACATTAATTAGGGATATGGGCCTGTACTTCTTGGGGAGTAGCGGGTCTTTGTGCTCCTTCAGTATCACGATTATGTTTGCCTCTGACATGTATTGAGATACTAGTCTCTCATTAGCGCAGTGGTTGAATACCTTTTTCGTGGTCGGCATCAGAGATGGTAGTAGTGCCTTGTAGTAGGCAGCTGTGTATCCATCTGGGCCTGGTGCCTTGTGTCTTTCAGGGATCTGACCGCCATCTCTATTTCCGCTGCATTTATGTCCTGCCCCAGCGACTGTGCCTCGTAGTTCGTAATGTTAGGGAAGCGCAGTTTGTCTAGATACCCAGCATATTCTTCCCGATCTAGGACTTGATCTTCCTTATAGAGGTCTTGGTAGAACTCTTGGAATGTTTGCAGGATTTGTTTGTGCTTTGTGTGAGTTTTGCTGTGTGTGTCCGTGATAGCTGAGATTGTGAATTGTCTCTGCTTATATTTTAGGTATGAGGCTAGTTGTTTCCCTGCTCTGTTCGCCTCACATAGGTTAATCCAGAGGTCTTCAAACTTTTGAATGTTGAGCCCCCCCAGCTGAAATTTTTTAAATGTCGGGCCCCCCACCACCACCTGACAGAAATTTCTGGAATCTGGTACACTACGTAATCGACCGCCACCCGCATATCCCGGGCCATATCCGGCAAATAATGTTCAAAACAATGAGTGTTTCCTCCTTCTCCATGAATTCCCTCAGTATCACTCACCAACAATGCACCTCATCTCTCTATAGCACCTTTCTGGCAAACATATAATATTTTTTATAGTGCTACTCATAGTTTTATCATACTTGGGGGTATATGTACAAGCCCCTATAGAAACCACACCGTCACTTTTTACGACGTTGTGGTGGCGATAGGGGCATTGCCGTATTTACAAGGCAGAGTTAAGCCACTTAACTTGGATTAACGCTGCCTTGTAAATAAGGCCCCCTTTTATGCTATGCTTAGCGTGAAAGGGTGGGCAGTGGGTGTTGCGGTGGGCGTTCCACTGCAACAGGCACTGATTTTGATGCTGCGCCCTATTTACAAGGTTAGCGTAAAAGGGAGGCAGCGTTAAAATTAAGAACAGGGAAAACCTGGTCTTAAGCTGGCGAAACTAGGAGAAATACATTATTTCTCCTCATTTTTGCTTCATCCATGTGTGCTGCCTTGTGCAGCACACATGGAAAAAGCACAATGCCTTGTATTTGTAATCTTAAAAAAAAAATCCATTTTGTGATTTCTGTGTGTGCTGCATTAAGTAGCACACATTTAAAGATTGTTTATGTACAGGAAGGTCCCCCTCCTTTACATAAACAATCTTTCCCCTGCACGCAGGCACCCTTGCATTATGGTGCAATGGTGTCTGCGTTGGCGCTAACTGCTAAGTGTAGCGCCAACGCAGGGGAAACGCAAGGCTGCACCATAATGTTGTAAATATGGTGCAGCCTTCCGTTTCTGAAGTGGCGTAGAGAGGCCTTAACCCATGACTGCTAACGCCTCACTCCGCAACCTCCTTGAACATATGCCCCTCAGTTATTTCAGTTATTTGATCTGCATGGTACACCTTCTTTGTAGCAGGCACATTAACCCTCTGTGCTGTGAGGGTGGCAGGAGTGCTCATGTGAGTGCACAGTGAGGTATGCGACAGTGTAAGAGTAAGGTAAGTGGAGTGACTGCAGGGTAAGTGAGGTGACCATATGAATTTGGGTGTGCATGTTAGTGCAGAGTGGGACTAATGAATGCATGGTTAGTGATGGGCTTGTTTAAGTGAGATCGCAGATTGAGCAGTGAGGGGGACAGGTGAGTGAAGTGTCACATGAGTGCAGGGTGGGTAGTGTGCTTGTGTGGCTGCAGGTTGAGGTACAGGGAAAACCGCCCAAGTGCATTGTGAGAGCAGAGTGATCACTGAGTGCAGGGTGAATGGGTGTCAGTGTGAGTGTATTGTGATCTCTGTGAGTGCAAGGTGAGCATGAAAGTTAAGGGCGAGAATGAGGAGCAAGTTGTCTGAATGCAGGGTGCATTCCCAGACACTTGCAGTAACTCAGCATGCTATTGACGGCAGCGCAGGGTTTCAGATATGGTAAACTATTGCTCTTGCTATTATGGCATTAACCAGGGATCGAGGGTGGAGGAAATGAATACTGGGGTGATCTTGCAACAAACTTCCAGTTTTATGATTAGGGTTTCTAGCTCATTATTTTGATGTCCAAGGTGGTACAAAAATAAGCAGTCACCTAAAGCTCTATTTTCAGCATTTATCTGTGCATACTCTGAACAGCAAATAAAAATAGAGAGCACTTTAAATTGTGTTTTGGGGCTGCCTGAATGATATGACTGATAATAAAAGGGAAGAAAGATAGAAAAGTCACATTATAAATGAATACATACTTCTTTATTTATAACCCATATTTAGTGTCAAGAGAAGCAATTTGCAGGCTGTTTAAACACCTGACTGGGATTTGTCTTTTGGCAACTAAAAACCCTTTTAGCCCTATGATCATTGCTCTTGCCGGTTTAATTTAAAAAGCAACATTGTCGCCTTTCTGAGAAGAGCTACCCCTCCCTGGACGGGGTTAAATTCCGAGAGCTGAAATGCTTCAGCTGCAGTGGGAGGCAGGAAGCCTTCCCTGCTAAAACTGAAAGCACTTTGAGGACCCCCATTCCTCTGCCCCGAGTGTAACTTCTCCTTCTCCCACTTACAGTTAGGAATAACAGGGGAGAACGGAGGGTTTAAGAATGCTAAGACTAGGACAAATGAAGATGAAGGCAGGCATTTTAACTTCATTAGTACCAACTGTAGATCGCTTCACAAGCATAAAGAGGATATTTTTAACGTACTAAATGATCTTAAGCCAGATGCGTTATTTTTGACAGAAACATAGCTAAATGCCAGTACGGGCCCGGACTTCGCTACAGCCTTACCCCCAAATTACATTATAGTCAGGAAGATCGAATGAATCAAAGTGGGGGAGGTATAGGAATTATTTTTTAAAAAGATTTTAAATGTAAATGGGAAGACCTTAAATTGGACAACTGCGAAGCTGGACTTTTTAAACTTACCCTCACACCTCAAATCACGTTTACTGGGATCTTGTTCTATCGACCACCAGGTGCGGTAGGGGAATGGGTGGTGGCGCTCCCAGAGTTTATCACCCCACTCCTGCTGGAAGCATCCATGTTTTCTATTCTTGGCGATCTTAACCTGCATTTAGAGGACCACAATTGCCCTATGGTTCTCAACCTTTTATCCGACTTAGAAGCCCTCAATGTACAATTATGTAATAAAGGCCCAACACATATAGCAGGTCACCTATTAGACCCGATTTTTGCTAATTTTAATAACCTAAGATGTGAGCCCGCACTGCCCATACCCTGGTCTGACCATTATCTAATCAATTTTGAAATCAGGATACCAACTACTAAAGATCTGAACAGAACTGAGGTCTGGTTCAGAAATTGGAAAAAGATGAACATAGATGATCTTAATTCCCAGTTAACACAGTCAAGACCCAATATTAATCTAAATGAGCTCAGAGTCATAGACCATAAAGAAATCAACAACTGGCTAGCTGAAGCCGTACAGACTGCCATTCCGCTCACGTTGAGTAAGCGGAAATCCTGTAACCCCCCGGTCCCGTGGTTTTCTGAAAAATTGAAGGAAGAAAAAAGTAACTGCTAGAAGCTAGAGAGGCAGTGGAGGAGAAACTATGACATAGCAAGCAAGGAAGTATATAAACAAGCTCTAAATGTCTATCATTTGTCATGTAAAATAGCAAAGGGGGACTTTACAAAGAATACCATTTTAGAGGCAAAAAGTAGTCCCAGTACTCTTTTGAAGGTGTTAAAGGACTTAGCCGGAGCTGCACATAAACCGGAACCCCCTACACTGTCCACCACACAATGTAATCTCATTGTGAATTATTTTAATGAGAAAATATCCAACATTTATTCGAACTTCAATGAAGGATGCGACTCGAAGGCAATCCCGATGTTGGCCCCTACTCCCAATGGGTCTGACAAGTGGGATGATACTCCTGGGAAATTGCTTACTGCCTGGCAGCCATTAGACCCCAATACTTTTGTGGAAGTACTAAACAGTATCAAATGAGGTTCACCACATGACCCTATGCCAGCTCCTGTTTTAAACCAGCTTGATCCTAGCATCCTGGATGTAATTAGAATACTGTTAAATGCATCACTAAATGAAGCAGTGGTTCCTGAAGACTGGAAGCGTGCCATGGTAGTGCCTCTACTTAAAAAAGCGAACTTAGATCCTGAGATCTTCTCCAATTTTCGACCAATATCGCTCTTGACAATATTCTCTAAAATCCTGGAAAAGCATGTAAATAGACAGTCAGCGGAATTTGTCAATATCAATAAGCTACTACACCCCTCCCAGTCGGGTTTTAGAGCTGGTCCCTCCACCGAGTCCACCCTATTAGGAGTAACGGAAACTATCCGTCAGGAAACTATCCGTCAGGTGGCACGGTGGCACTCATTCTTTTAGATTTGAGTGCCGCTTTCGACACCATTTCCCATAAAACTTTGATTCAGACTCTAGAAGGAATAGGGGTGAGAGGGAAAGCGCTGGAGTGGTTAGAACATTTCCTTACACACAGGTCATTCCAGGTTTTCTCCAAAAATAATATCTCCAATATTCTGACCTCCCATTATGGAGTTCCCAAGGGGTCAATCTTGAGTCCGATACTTTTAAATATTTATATAACCCCTTTGGCGTAAATAGCAGAAGAAATGGGCCTTACAATTTACTCCTATGTGGATGATACACAACTAGTGTTCTCCCTGTCAACAACCGACAAAACTAACACCTCCTCTCTCCGCTCTGGGCTACAGAGAATGGCGAATTGGATGCACACCAAGAAACTAAAACTAAATGGGAATAAAACTAAGCTGATCATCTTTGGAAAACAAAAGGAACTCTGGGGACCAGCCCACTGGCCCGAGGAAATGGGCCCAACCCCGGTAGCGGTACAATCTGCTCGCAACCTAGGGGTGATAATCGATGACAAACTGTCCATGCATGTGCAAACAGTCAAAACAGCATCAACTTGCTTTGCCATTCTTAAGTGGCTGAGAAAAATCCTGTGGCAACTCCCTGAAGGGGCACAAAAAAACGTGATACAGGCCTTGATTAGCTCGAGATTAGACTATGGGAACATCCTATATCTAGGCGCCAATAAAGAGATCACGCGTCGACTACAGGTCGTCCAAAATGCGGCGGCAAGGATACTTCTCCATCTCCCTG
Organism: Lissotriton helveticus; assembly: GCF_964261635.1. Lineage (NCBI taxonomy): Eukaryota > Metazoa > Chordata > Amphibia > Caudata > Salamandridae > Lissotriton > Lissotriton helveticus. Next base: position 1,417,562,162 of record NC_136068.1, on the reverse strand, counting down.
GGCGAACGAGTGTTTCTGAAGACCTAAGAAACCTCCACTGGCTCAAGATAGGCAAGAGAGCTAAATTTAAAGCACTGTGTTACATGTTCAGGATAAACACAGGGGAAGCACCTGCTTACTTATGTAAGCTGGTACATAAATACATACCCTCTCGAAACCTGGATCACTGCATCAGGCAAAATTTGTTGTCCCTAGGTTTAAACGGGTACGATTGGGCAGACGCTCTTTCGCCTACCTGGCGCCGGTTCTGTGGAATTCGCTCCCGCTGAAACTGCGTCTTGAACCAAGTTACATCAAATACCGGAAAGGCATTAAGGCATGGCTATTCAACCAATAAATTCCATTCCACCTGGTAAAATTTCGGATCCAAAGCGCCGGGAAACCCTCAGGGTAGCTGTTGCGCCATATACATGTAATAAATGAATAAAAAATAAATAAAAGCAAGTAACAGACATTCATTTGATCTGCAGTGTGGGGCAAGGAGTCTCCTCTGCTATGAAGTAGTCCTTTCAGTTTTAGCAAAGGGGGCTCCTTGCCTCCCACTGTAGTTAAAGCATTTTAGCAGTAGGAATTAACCTGGTTAGCCCCCCCCAACCCCCCTGTGTGAGGCAGCCCGGGACGAGACAGCTTCCCGGGCCCACTCACAGCCGCACCGAGTACTTCACATGTCTTTTAAAGACCTTATGCTCGTTAATGAGGCTTTGATGGTTTTCACCCCTGCAGCTCCTCTCTGCCATTTTCTTGAAGAATCAGCCCCCCCCCCTGAAATTTGACTCTAGGTGCGCCTCTGCATTCTAGTGAAATTGCACCAATGTGGGACAATAGAGGACAAAGGTGAGATTTTAGGGTGAAGTGCACGCCCCCCCGAGACGATGTCAGATTGAAGAACTCTGGGTTATTTGCCTTATATTTATTCACCCACAGCCCAGCTCTTTCGCACAGAATTCTATTGTATTCATATTTCTTCTTAGTGAGTTCTTGTAGTGTTGCTGTGTATTGTGTGTCTCCTGCGTGTGTCCTCTCTAGGCCTTTGATGTTAAGCTCGAGATGGGTCAGATGTTGGTTTGCATTTTTGTTGATTTTGGCTTTGATGTTTATTATTGTCCCCCTTACTGTGCCTTCAATGAGTCCCATATGATCCTAGGGTCCGTGTCTATGGTGTTGTTATGCATAAGGTAGTCTTTTATTGCCTCTTCTATTCTGGATTTATTTTCTTGGTCTTTCAAGACCTCACTGTTGAACCTCCATCTGCGGGGATGTCCTTGTTGTGGCATCCACTCAGTTTCAAGCTGATGCATGAGTGGTCTAAGACTCGTCTAGGTGCGATGCCTGTGTCCTCTATTAGGTGTGTGTGTGTCCCTGTGATCAGTATGTAATCTATCCTGCTGTATAAGTTGCGTAGGTTGGAGTAAAAGGTGTAGTCTCTAGTGTCAGGATTTTGGAGTCTCTATGGGTCTTTGAGGTTGAGACTGGTGCACATGTTCTTTAAAGTGTTGCGAGCAGTCGGGGGCTGGGAGTGGCTGTGTGATTGTCTGGCCAAAGTGTGGTCAAGCGCAATGTTGAAGTCCCCGGCAACCACCGTTCTGCAGTATGTTTTCTAGTTTGTGCGTGATCTCCTACCAAAATCTGGGGTTGTCTGTGTTCGGGCCATATATAATTGCCACGTGTATGTCTTCCTCCCCTCTTTTTAGATGGGTTATCAGAGTTTTCCCCTCATCTTCGTGGTGTTGTGCTTCTATTGTTAGTTTGGAGTTCCTAGTTCTTAGGGTGATCACCCCGGGTTTCTTCCCCACTGACGGTGAGCATGCTACTTGGGCTATCCATTTGGCTTTCATTCTCTATGAGTCCTCTAGGGATAGTTTTGTCTCCTGCAGTAGAATAATATCTCCTTTGGTCTTAGCTAGGTAATCCAGAATTGTCCTCCTTTTGACTGGGTGATTGAGACCTTTTACGTTAAGGGAGACTATCTTTAAATTAGCTGCCAGGGTGTGTCTGTTAGGTTGCGTCATTGGTGCTCGGGTGTGGTCGCCGTATCACACTGTTCTATACCCTCCCTTACATGTCTAGTGCGCGTATGCTCCCTGTTTGGGCCCTCTAGGTACTTTGGTGGTGCTGACCGCTGCTTATAGGATCACATATATATGGCTCTGGTCCTCCTGCATGCTCCGGTTATAGTGTTTACCCCAGTGCAGATATGTAGAGATAGTTGGGTGTTGATAGTATAGAAAAGAGTGGATAGAAGTAGGACAATTAAACAAGACAAACATTCCCCCTCCCCTCGTCCCCTCCCCACCATTCCTTCCTTCCCCCCTTTACATATCCTCGTGTGTAGGACGTGCGAAGACAAGAATGCCGAACCATCTTGCAGGGAGATATTCTATAGTGTGGTCTTGTATCCTTTATCCCACAAGTTGCCCTTTATGGAATCGGGATATCTATTGTGCAACATAGTGTCCCTTTTATACAAACATGGTATGAGTCTTTGCTTTGTTAGCCCCTGTACCCCCCTGCTTCCGCCTCTCCCTTTATCATTCAAAAGGATATGTAGTCTGAAATCTGTTGGTGTTGGCTCGCCTAGGTTTCCATTCCGGCCTGTCCCTTCGATTGGTTGCTGGTGGGTGGGGTCTCCTTTTGCACTTGTTTGAGTCTTGAGGTAGATAAACTTAGTTCCTTTGTGGATCCTTTCCTAGGTAGGTGTGGCTGATTCCCTGAGTCTTGTCTCTTGCCCTCTAGTTGTCCCAGCTGTAGCTATGGTTGTTTTCTTGAGTCCCGTCGCTTGTTTTGGACACTTCACAACAGTCTTACATTGCGTCTGAGGTAGCTTGTGTGTATTCTGAGGTAGCATTGGTTCATATTCCTGAGTGGGCTTCTGGTTTCTGTACTTGGTGCAGCCTTTGTTTTCATAGGTAGCCTCTATATGCTTACTCCCCTGTCCGTTCCGGTGACGCTCTTCTCTTGCTTGTGACGTTTCCATCTCTTGTTGCGTTGGACCCTCCAGATATCTTGTCAGGGATCTCGGGTCGTCAGAGACCTGTGTTCTTCCTTTGTCGCTTAACCGGATTCTCGTAGGGCCAGCGAATGAGAAGAGGATATTCCTCTTCCTCATTTTGTCTCTTTGAGCCAGAAAACCCTTCCTGATATCACTGTTGGTTTTGAGTAGTCTTGTGTCTGGATTATTTTCTGTCCATTCCATGCAATTGTTTGGTTCTTCCTTGCTACTGCGAAAATGGCTTCTGTGTGATGTAATCTTAACGTTTTGCATATTATCGGGTGGGGTCCCGCCCTTGTAGATGTTTTGAATGCTAGAACTCTGTAGGCTTTGTCCAGTTCGAAAGGTTGGTCGAATTTGATATTTGTGATTTTTGGAATCATTTCCTCGATGAGGGCAAAGCAGGAGCCCGTTTTGTCTACCTCTCCCTCCGGCACCCCCTGAAATCCTATGTTCCCCCTTCTGTTGCAGTCTTCCAACTCCGCCGTCTGCTTTTGTAGCGCTGTTGTTGCCATAGCAAGAGCATTTAGTTCTTTGTTCATGTGGTGGTCCGCTGATTCTCTGTTCAGCTACCTCGAGCCTATTATTTGCCACGTGGATACCAGCTCTTACAGCGGCCAGTTCTAGCTCTATCGCTTTGGTGGTCTGTTTCATCATTTTGGCTAGGTCGTGGACCTCGGCTACTTTGTGAGGATTGACTCTAGTGTACTGCTCATGTCTGTTTTTTGCTTGATCTGAGAGTCTGTTAGTATGTCCCTTTGTTTCTTTTTTGCAGTTGTTGTTGATTTTTTCCTTCATTCCTCGCCATCGTTGTTAGTCCTCTCCTTGCCTGTTGGAGTTTGAATCTAACCCCTCCTTTTTTGGTGTCCGTTTGTGATTTATTTGCCCCCACGGGCCTTTGTTGCTGTCTTAAGTTTCGCTTAGGTGGTTCCTTCGAGGTTGCACTGGTCGGTGTTTCTTTTGCAAGGTGGAGGCAGCGTTTTGCTTGGTCGTTGTGGTGGGACTCTGTGTCTGTGGGAGCGTCACCTCCGTTGTGTATCTTCCCTAGTTTATGTAGTGGTCTGCTCCTGACTCAGAGCACTGCTCTCTTGTTGTGCCCCTTCCTTGGCCCTTGACCTACTAGGCTGTTGTGGCTTGATTTTGCTTCTCTGCTTCTGCGACACTTCCTTCCTGACGCTCCAGGATGTCCCCCCACTGCTCTATGAGATGACTGCCTCCTTTGTGCTGTGTTGTATTGCTTGCAGGGTTCTGGCCAGTGGTGGCTAGGTTGTTTGACGGTTGCCGTGGGGCCTCGTCGCTTACTGACCACTGGTTCCCGGGTTAGAAATGGGTTACACAGTGGAATAGCAGTATCGCTTGGGCGCATCAGAGTGTAGTCTGGTTAAGCTGCAGTGTCACTCACGTTACGTGTAGGCCACTATTCACTGCCCTGCGTGACTGGATTAGGCGGTGTGGCAATGTTGGCAGCTAGTATGCTCTGCTCACGGTCCAGAACCCCGGTAGCTGCCCTTCCGTCCAGTTATGCTCCCTCTATTTGCCCCCTGCTGTGGTAGTACTTCTTTGTCTCTTTGGCATGCTCCATCCACTTCTGTGCGTGAGTGACTCTGCTTGCGTTTTAAAATACCTGCGTTCTTACCGAGAAGGCTGCAGTTTTGTTCCCCCAGTCATTGCGTGATCTCACGGAGTCCCCTCGGGAGTGCCTGTTCCTTCCACCTGTTTCTGTGATGGTTAGGGCTTATGCCTGCTCCTTGGGGCGCTGTGTATTGGCCGATTGAGTGTTGAAGCCGAGGGCGGCACTTTTCCCACTGAATGCTGCTCGTTCTGCTTGTTGCAGCTAAGATGGCGGCGCTTCTGTGTTTTGTCTGTGAGCCTGGTTTCACTTTTGCTTTCGGGGACGCGGGCACCAGTTAGCGTCTGTGCGTAACCTCCCGTGGTAGCACCCTCAGGTCACTTACGCTTATATTTACGGGTATCGGTTAGTGCCCGTGTGTCACTCCCTTGACGGCACTGACCTGCTGTGTTTAGGTGGTGGTGCTATCTGCTTCTATGCATGTGTGGCTCTGATTATGTGTTGAAATGGTGGCACTCTTTCCGAGAAAGCTTCCAGCTTTCAGTTTTGTTTCTTCTCTCTCTTCCTGTGCAGGCTGCTTGTGACATTATGCGCTGGTCGTTTGGTGTTTTGCCGCCGGGCGGGCACTTTCTCGCTGTTCAGCTCCGTCCGGTTCAGTTAATATAGCGGCGCTTCCCTGCGTTAACTGTGAGCCTAGTTTCAGTTTCGTTTTGCGTGCTTGGGCACCAGTTGTGGTGGCCGTGTGTGCGCTCTCGTGGGGGACCTTCCTGCTATTTTATTAGTTGATGGTGACATATGAACCCGCAGATGCCTTGGCTCTCTCTGCAGAGGTCTGCGGGTGGTTTAGGTTCCAGGCACATGGTTTTTTCACCCCTCCCCCTCTGTCCCCTTGCGGCACCGGCTGTCTTCTTTGCTCGCACTTGGGAGTGTCAATACTCTGGGGCGGGGGACAGGCGGTCGGCGCTACGCGATTTGCTAGTTGGAACAATGGGGTCTCACCATGTGTGTGGTGGTGCTGGTCCTGGTTTCTCTCATTAGAGGCTTAGTCACTGTGCCGCCATTTTCCACCTCCTCTCGTGACTCCGGACTGCTTGAGGGAGCCTCGCAGATTCTCCTTTGCTGGTGCGGAGATGTTTTTGAATTTGTTCTCGCTGTCTCACGGACCTCTTCCGCTGTCTTTATTTGTTCCCTTTTATAAAGTTTGCTCGCTAAATGTCGTGGGATTTGGTGTTTTTCCTCCCGGGTTGTCGGAGCGGCTGATTCAGGCAGCCATTCCCCTTGCCGTCCAAGTCACGCCCCTGCTCTGTTTTATAATATTAATGTATTTGTATTTTGCCTGTTCCACCGGCTACGTGATGCTGTACACCAGATTTACAGCCTCATTACAAGTTTGGGCGCCGTGGAAAATAGTAAGTGATTTTAATAGTCTGCGGTGTGGTGTAGGAAGTGCGGAAAAGCAGCAAAGCAGGTGGGTAAAGGATTCATATTTGTAGCTACAGAGTCGCAATTTTCATTTTCCATAAGAGATCGCCATCTTTGGTTTAATTCCTTGATTTGTAGGCCCATTAAGCTGGCAAAAAGATTTGTTTTAGGCAGACTTTATAGATTGTGCGTGACAAATAGGTTTGCGGTCTGAGAAAATGTGATTGTGCGCTAACATACGTCAGCCCAATGGTGTGCAGAACTCTAAAGTTTTCAAGCTTGTCCATGTCGCTTGCCTCAGCGTTTTGCATTGTTTTTTCAGGGCATGTATGAGCACGGCTCACAAGAGCTGCTGGCCATTTAACACCTCTTGATCAATTTGAAGGGTGTTGATTGAGAGTTGTAGGTAAAGTCGCCATACTCGGCCACGTCAGGGCCACCAGTCCAAATTCCAGCCTTTTTAGGAAGCTCCAAAGATACGAAGGAAGGCTGACAACTCTTTTGTAAGCCTTGACTTGATATTTGTCCAGGTTACGTAAAACTGAACTGTGTAAGCTTCTTGATCATAAATAATCGTTGGCAACAGAATGGCTGCCAGTACCATCTTATTGAACCAATGGACAGGCTTTCCAGAGATGTATTCAGTTTACACACAATGCTGATGATGATTGCCTCAGTTTTTTTTGTGGCATGTCTCAGTTGCTTTGTAACGTCCCCAGGCTCCACCAGTAGTTTGATTTATTGACTTGGTGTCCAAAGACGAGAAGTTTGGTCTTGGAACTATTTGCTGCCATTTTGTTAGCTATATTATAATTGTGCTTGGACTGGTGGCATAGTTGACAAATGAGGCCACTGTAGAGGCCTGTATTTGACCAACTGGTCACAGGTTCAAATCCTTCTGCGATCGATAAAATGAGTACCATTAAGTTGAGGAAAAACACTGGCTCCAAAAATCTATAGACTGTTTTAGCTGTGAGGAACTCTATGGGAGTGTAAATAATGTTCAACGCGTGTCCTGGGTAGGCAATCATCCAAAAGAGACCCCTGGTGATTGTATCATGGTCAACTTTAGAAACAAGAGCATGGTAAGTTGTCTTCTGGATAGAGCATCCCGACGGTTGCCTTCTGTTAATGGCTGTGTCCCGGGGCTACTTGCCATTCCAACTTACAACCGCTTTTCATCCCTCGAGCAAATTGATTGACTACATACACAGGGGACTACTCCAGTTGAAGATTGTGCCAATTAGACTGGAAGGGCAACAACACAGGCACACATGGCCACTCTTTTGCCCCTGGCATCCCCTTGTATGGTCACAAATAACATAAATACATCAAGAATAGAGAAGGTCACACAGGCGCCACCCAGTTGCACCAACAGTCCAGCAGTCAGAGAGACTGGTCTTATTACGCAAGAGGGCAATAAGTTCAGTTGCCTGTTTTGGAATGTAGCTGGGCTTGCGTCCAAGGTGAAAAATGAGGACTGGTTAGTTTTTATAAAAGGCTAAGACATTATCTGTCTCCAAGAGACGTGGACCTGCGAGAAGATACATATAGATGGCTTTATATCTATTGACACACCAGCTGTCCGCTCGCGTGGAGCACATGACCGGGGTGGCTTGCTCACTCTAATAACAAAAACTCTGGGCAACAAAATATGCTCCTCTAACCTGGACTCTACACACTTTCAATTAATGTCACATATGAACTAAATGTCACATTCATAATTGTAAATTTTTATCATAACAATTCTGTTCCTTTTTATATAGAAATAGCGGCTAGCCTTGAAACATTATTTAGTAATTGAACACTGATTACATAATATTATGGGGCGGGGATTTTAATTGCAGACTTTGCACATCATCACAGGACTCTGTATGTACCCACATGGAAGATTGCCATGAGGGCCAAGACCATTTTGAACACACTTCCGGTGGAAATGTTTTTAACTCTATTTTATCTAAATATTCTCTCTTTTTAACTATAGACTTGACCTCGGGGGTTGGGCAGGAGGAGATTACGTATACTTGTTGTGGTCGGAGAAGCCTCATTGATTTTATTGCTCTTTCTAACTATTACAACCCCAAGTCGGTACATTTTTCAGTTTTAAAAGCACTTTTTAGCAGCCACTTTCCTCTAGCGATTCACTTAGAAACACAAACTAAGAATCTGCCCGTAGTAGCATCTTCCTTAATCCATCATAGAAATAAGGGTCTCGTGTGCAAATGGGCATCTAAGAACCCTAAGGTGGTCTTGGGAAAGCGTTTCACTTTAAATTACATTTTAAAATGTGACAGAAGGCATATGGGCCACAAACCGTTTAAATGGTTCAATAATGATTGTACAAGGAGCCATAACAAGCTTATCAAAGCTTTAAAACAAAAGCCCAGAGATTTAGTACGGGTGAGAGCTTGTAGACACCAGTATAAAAAGTCTCTAGCAGATTGCAAGAAGACTGTCAGGAAGGAGGCATAGGAGAAGCTGTATGAAGCCAGTGCCACTAAGAATAGTAGTCTATTTTGGAAGACCATTAATAGCCCTTCAAGATAACCATAATAACTAAGCATGGGCGCAAAATCCGTTCCGCTCGCGGATTTTTCGGATTTTCGGTAAATCCGCAATCCGCGAACTCTCGCGGATGTGGCGAAAATACGCAAATCCGCGCGCGGCGGATTTTTTGCTTGTGTTCGCACTGCTCGCGGGCCGCGGCGCGGGCAGCAACAATCTCGCACTCGCGGAAGTGACCCAGTCTCCAACTTCCTCTTCCTGTCCAGCAAGCTCCTCCCATTGCTTAGTCCATTTCCTGGCCACTTTGAATTCGATCTTGACTGGGAAGGATTACTTTTTGTGGATGCTGCTGGAGATTTGGCTTTGAGGCCTTTTGGATTACTTTTTGATTTGAAATTTGATTTACAAGTAAGTTGATAAGTTGATGTTGTTTGTTTGTGGTGATTTTTGTGTGTGTTTTTCGACTTTTTGGGGTGGGTTTGGGGGCTGGCTTTGTGTGGGAGGCCATTTTGAGGCATGGTCCTGCAGGTCCTGGCCATGTGGATGGGGTCAATCGGCCATTTTGAAGTCAGGCAGTGTGTTTTGTGCCCTATGCCCACCCAGTCTGCTCTGATTGCTTTCATTATGCCCAGGGGGCCTCGAACTCCCGCGGATTACCCGAAAATCGGATTTAAAAAAAAAATGTTGCCTGTGTTCGCACTGCTCGCGTCCCGCGCAGCAACAATCTCGCACTCGCGAAATTGTAAAAATTACAATTCTGCACATGAATTGAAAACTACCAGGCTTAGTTATGGGTGCATGCATGATACAACTGTTTTCTTTAATTTTAACATTATTCTGGCCAGGGCATGATTGGCATTGGATTGTTGTGATTTTTGTGTGTTTTACGACTTTTTGGGGTGGTGTTGGGGGCTTGCTATGTGGGTGGGGGCCAGTTTATTTCCTGGTCCCGTGTGGGTGGGGGTCTAGGGGCCATTTTTAAGCCAGTTTGTGTGCTTTGTGCCATAGGCCTGCACCCAGTGTGCTGTGATTTTATCATGCCCAGGGGGCCCAGAATCCGTCTGTTTGCGGATTTTGCTGGTTATTCGCCACGTTCGCGTCGTGAAGCAACAATCTCGCACTCGCGAAATTGCAAAAATTGCAATTTCGCACCAGAAAACCACCAGCAGGCAGCATAAACCTTCTGAAACTTGATGGATGGCATTGGATTGTGGTGATTTGATTGGTGTTGTGTTTTTTGACTTTTTGGAGTAGGGGTTGGGGGCTGGCTATGTTGGTGGGGGCCATTTTGAGGCATGGTCCTGGCCATGTGGATGGGGGTCAAGCGGCCATTTTGAAGGCAGGCAGTGAGCTTTGTGCCATAGGCCTGCACCCATTTTACCTTGCTTTCACCCATTGTGCCCAGGGGGAGTCAGTGGTACATGAAACTATAACCCTCTGTGTGTGTGCTATCTTGGATCAATGTTAAATTCCTGTTTCCCAAAAATTTAGCAATTCTTAATTTTGAAATTTCCATATTGTGTGGTGTGCACGTGTGTATTTATAAATGCCTACTTGCAAACTATTTATTGAAGCGCTACATATGCAACATATATTTACTGATGTTCCTCTGTCTTCGTTTGCTTTTAGGTGCACAAAGTCAATAACTCCGCATCATCGTTGAGCATCAGTGCCAGGAAGAAGTCCTGCTGCGGCCTGCTGTTCCGACATCTGAAGAAGATGGCTCCAAAAAGAGGTGCCCGTAGCTCCTCTTGCAAGAAAGATGTCTCTACTAAGGAGAAGAAGAAGCAAGTGGCACCACTTACCAAGGAGACTGGTGGCTCGACCACTAAGTTTTTGTGGAAAAAACAAAAGTCCACCATGAGTGCTGCACAGGTAGCCTGTTTAGTGGTTCAATCACCAACGACCAGTGATGTTGGCTCATCGCAAGAAAGTAGCAGCACACCATCAACACAGGTTGTAACTCATCTCACAAGTACTATTCAACAACCAAAGCCGCAACAACAACTGCATGGGCTACTAGTACAAGCACAAGTACATGCGCAAGGAGCTGTCCGAGAAGGAGCTGTCCGAGAAGGAGCTGTCCGAGAAGGAGCTGTCCGAGAAGGAGCTGGCCGAGAAGGAGCTGGCCGAGCTGGCCGAGAAGGAGCTGGCCAAGAAGGAGCTGGCCTAGAAGGAGCTGTCCGAGAAGGAGAAGGTCGAGAAGGAGCTGGTCAAGAAGGAGAAGGTCGAGAAGGTCGAGAAGGTCGAGAAGGAGAAGGTCGAGAAAGAGAAGGCCGAGAAGTAGAAGGCCGAGAAGGAGAAGGCCGAGAAGGAGAAGGCCGAGAAGGAGAAGGCCGAGAAGGAGAGGTCCATGGAGAGTTGCAAGTAGAGGTCAGTGAAGAGGCCCATGTAGCGGCGCATGGAGCGGTGCAAGTGCCCACAATGGTTCTTCTTCCAGGAGTAGGGGCACAGGAGGAAATTAACTTTGGAGCTGGGGTATCATGTCAGGAAGACGAAGGCACTCCTCCTGATGATTCATTTTCTCCCAGCTCCCCAGCAAGGAAAAGATCAAGGAGTGTGTGTAGAAGTTCCTCTTCAAGCCCCGCTCCATCAGATGATCTGGATCTAGATTGGCAACCATCTCCGACGTCTGAGAGGGAGGCACACCACTCGCTGCGAAAGGTATCAAAAGTTAAAAGGAAGGGCCCCGGAAAGCTCATACTTATGGATCCGAACGCCGGACTTGATGAAGTGGTTCATTCTGATGTTGATGAACAGGATGACAGCAATGACCTAGTCATCACACACGTCATTCCAGCCACACCGGCCATGCAGCAGACAGACATTTATACCCTATCCCGACGTCATGCTGAGCGTGACCCTGGCGACGTGGCACTGGTAGCACCACCAACGCAGTCAAGTAGTACAACAAGTTCAACAAAACCTACAGCTCCCATATTTTCTCCCCAGAGGGGGACTCCATCCAGCTCGACTCCCTCAAGTAGGGTTGCTGCAATAATTGCACAACCCAGTAGATGTCTGCAAGGCTCATCCACCCCTGCTTCATCTGGCATTGGCAGTATCATCTCGTGCGGCAAAACCAGAAGTTTCCAGTCCCCAGTTTGGAACTTTTTTAGTGTCCATGCAAAGTATGATAACATAGCCGTTTGTTGCATTTGTAAGACTGGAGTTAGCCGTGGTAAGACTGGTACCAACTATGGAACCGGAGGCCAGATAGGTCATCTTCAAAGAAGGCACGCTGTCGTATGGTTTGCGCACCTAGCAAACATCAAGGGAAAGCAATCCCAAAGGGCAAGTGGCCAAAATATACCCATACTAGGTGTTTCATCTGAAGATGACGGGGAGGTAGAAGAAGCGTCAGACATTTGTCCGGTTGCACCCAGTACCCCTGGCAGCACCACACCCTCCGGAACACATAGGAGGCACACTGAGAGTCTGGGAGACACACCAATGCGGAAAATGTCAACACTGAGCACAAGTGGGTCGAAGAAGGCATCAGCATCATCCAGTAAATTTGTCCAGCGCACCATTTCAGCCATGTTCTCCTCAGATGCGCAATTTCAACGCAACCACCCAATTGTACGCCTGTATAACACTAAGCTGGCTAAAATGCTAGCGGTGGACCTTCTCCCTTTTTCGTTTGTCGAAGTTGTGGGTTTTCTTGAACTCGTGGCAACACTGGCCCTTAAATGGAAGGTTCCTAGCCGGTTCTATTTTGCCAGGGTTGCTGTTCCAGCACTACATAAAGAGGTGCTTGAGTTGGTTGGGGCAGCTTTGCAGAAGAGTGCTGTTCACACTATACACCTGACAACAGACATGTGGACCAGTTGCCAAGCCCTTGATTACATGTGCATCACTGCACACTGGGTCTCTTTTTCAGGGGTTGCAAAACAGATAAATGCAGGTGGTGACTTGGCCGAGATTTTTAAGGGTGCTCGTAAACATGCAACATTAGCCATGTTTGGCATGGAGAAAAGTCATACTGCAGCCAACATTTTGGATGACTTTAACAAAAAGGTCTCGCAATGGCTGCCCCCAAGAAATTGCAAGGTTGGTTATGTTTTTACTGATAATGGCTGCAATGTAGTTAAGGCCATGGAGAACGGTTACTATTTCAGAGTGCCGTGTTTGGCGCATTGTATGAACCTTGTCGTGCAAAAGTTCTTGAAAAAAGAACTTGCAGTCGACAAAATACTGACCATCTGCAGAAGAATATGCACACATTTCAACCATTCTTTTAAGGCCCGGAAGGAGCTGAGGCGACAGCAAAATGTACGTAGAATGCCAGTGAAAACACTTATCCAGGAGGTGGCAACACGTTGGAACTCAACCTTCTACATGCTTGAGCGTCTGCATGAGCTGTTTCCAGTGGTCAATGAGTATTTCTACAACCTGGGTGGTGATACGACAGAAATGATGCTAGCGGTGGAGCAATGGCAGCTAGTTAAAAGCCTGACAGACATGCTTCGTCCTTTTGAGGTCTTCACGCGTGACGTCAGCAGGGAGGACTGTTCTTTGAGCAAAGCTATCCCATTGTTGCTGAAGCTCGAGCACCAAGTCAAGGTGGTGTCTTCAGAATTAAAAGATGCTGGAAAGAATGAAGCATATGAGTTGGCGCAGAGATTATTACAACGCCTAGTTAGCAATAAACGGCTTGTAAATATCAAGAAACAACAGCACTACATTTGTGCTACTATTCTGGATCCACGTTACAAAAAGCCATTGTTTGGCAAAGTAATAATTCCTTTTGAAACATCAGACGTTACAGAGTACAAAGGTTGGCTAGCTCAGTCAGCCATTCGTTTTGAAAGAGAGCGGAAGGAAACTGTAGGAGAAGACAGTACTACTAGTGAATCAGCAGGCCATCAGGCGTCCCAAAAAAACACTTCTGCATCTGTGCCTGTGGCAGAAGTGAGTGACTTTTCCTCTGAGCCGTTAACCACACCAGCAACCGTATCATCTGCACCAGGCCCAGGCGATATGTCTGAAGCGGATTGGCTAAGTGAGCTAGGGTTTCCTTGTCCCAGAAAGGACACAGAAGTGCAAAGTACAGGAATCCGGGAGGACATTCTTTCAATGGTGCAGGCCTATCTGGATGACTCAACAGCGGTCAATATTACTGAGGACCCATTGGCGTATTGGCATGGGAAAAGAAACATATGGCGAGAGCTCACCAACCTGGCTATCAATTACTTGTCTTGCCCACTCGCAAGCGTGTCTTCAGAACGTGTTTTTAGTTCTGCTGGTGGCATTGTGACTTCCAAAAGGTCCCGCCTCTTGCCCGCAAATGTGGAGCGGCTCACCATGATAAAGATGAACCAGCACTTCATACCACCAGATTACAAAGTACGAGAATGCACGCAGGAAGAAGACGAGGACACCGACCTACCTGAGGAAAGTTCTCCTCAGTTACCAGAAGTACTACCGACTCAATTTGCAGAGTTTGAGGACGAGCTCTGCTTCCCTGACAGCGAGTTCTGAAAATGAGTCAATGATCCATTAACTTTAATATTAGTCCTTATTCACTTTTATTCCTGTGTGTCTGTCTTTCTTTTTTTAGCAAGTGCTTCATCACATTCACAACAGAACTGTAATCACCCAATCAAACAACAAGCCCATCAACAGAACTGTCTTGATTTTGATGCCGCAGCATTCCTCAGGTTCACAACAGTTAGTTGACAAGAACTCAGTCCTGGTCGTCTATCCTCCTCCTCCAGACTCACCCTATCCATTTCCCGTAATGCTGATGCCTGGATTCTGCACAATGAAGAAACTTACGTTGACGAGTCCCCTAAAGAGGGACTGTCTGGAAGTAGTGAGTCCTCATTTAAATACATTTTGCTAAGTGTGACTTTTTTGCGTTTGGGTTTACGGGTCTTGGCTGGGCCATTGCTGGCAAGGTCTATTAAGGGATGAAATTGGTTAGGCATTTACTTTGGAAAACATTTGGCCTATTACACGTGAACGTTTAGGCGTTATTATTGCTCGCTTGCCTGTCTTAGGGGTGCTGTCTGTGGGGCTTCTAGGATTTTGGGGTCTGTGAGCACCGCTGCCATATTTCTAATGTTGATTGCTTTTGTTTTGCAGACAATCCACGCCGGGAAACTCCAGTTGGGGCCCTGCTGCAGAACGCTTTAGGACACTGTGAATTCCAGGTGGAGCCAGCCCTCAAACACAAATTACAGGTAAGATAAGCGTTTGGATGGGAGGTAGTATAATGGAGAATTAGGAGAGGCGAGAGAGTGACAGTGGTACTAGTAGTAAAGTCCTAGGACTCCTCAATTAACAAACTCTGTGACAGGCATTTACTTTGGAAAACATTTGGCCTATTACACGTGAACGTTTAGGCGTTATTATTGCTCGCTTGCCTGTCTTAGGGGTGCTGTCTGTGGGGCTTCTAGGTTTTTTGGGTCTGTGAGCACCGCAGCCATATTTGTAATGTTGATTGCTTTTGTTTTGCAGAAAATCCACGTCGGGAAACTCCAGTTGGGGCCCTGCTGCAGAACGCTTTAGGACACTGTGAATTCCAGGTGGAGCCAGCCCTCAAACACAAATTACAGGTAAGATAAGCGTTTGGATGGGAGGTAGTATAATGGAGTATTAGGAGAGGCGAGAGAGTGACAGTGGTACTAGTAGTAAAGTCCTAGGACTCCTCAATTAACAAACTCTGTGACAGGCATTTACTTTGGAAAACATTTGGCCTATTACACGTGAACGTTTAGGCGTTATTATTGCTCGCTTGCCTGTCTTAGGGGTGCTGTCTGTGGGGCTTCTAGGATTTTGGGGTCTGTGAGCACCGCAGCCATATTTGTAATGTTGATTGCTTTTGTTTTGCAGAAAATCCACGCCGGGAAACTCCAGTTGGGGCCCTGCTGCAGAACGCTAGGAGAGGCGAGAGAGTGACAGTGGTACTAGTAGTAAAGTCCTAGGACTCCTCAATTAACAAACTCTGTGACAGGCATTTACTTTGGAAAACATTTGGCCAATTACACGTGAACCAACACGATGACAGTGTTCCGTAAAACGAACTTACTGCAAAACCACCACCCACCAGGCTCAAAAGTAGGAAAAAAAAAGATATGCTCAGATAAAGTTTGAAAAAGTATATTTTTATATCCCTAACAAAATAATCTACCGCAAGACCCTCCCTAACCCCAACAAATAAATAGTCCCTCAAAAGTCCCCAAAAAACCCAACTCCCAATTCCCACCCCCCAAAAGTCTCTAAAAAAGGGGCAAGGGACACTCTAGGGATGCATGGTGTTGTTAACTTTGGCCTCCAGGGCATCATGCCTTAGGGCCAGGGCATCGTATTGCTCCCGGAGGGTGTCGTGATCTAAACGGAGGCCCTCCACCAAATTTTGGTACTCTTTCCATTTCCGGACCTCCGCCTCCAGGTCCGACACTCTGCGGATTGCTCGGCGCAAGCGAGCCTTTACAGTACTGTGAGGTGCAGCCTTTGCTGCTCGGCGGTGGCGTCTGCCAGCACGGCTCCGTTTGGCTGGAGCACTGCGCTGACCGGCAGAACGTGGGGTCACGGAGGAGGATGCAGATGTCACGTTGGAAGTACTGGACTGCGTGTCGTCCCCCTCCAGTTCCACCAGCCGCCGATATTGGGCAACAGTTGCATCCAGCCTCCGTTGCCGGGCCAGTACAGCCTGCATACTCCTTGTTGGTTTTGTTTTAGTATGACCAACTATATGAAGAAAGAAAGACATAATCTGTAACCAATGCTCTTTAAGAATATGATTAACACAAAATGATTCAGCAGGAAGTTGTGTCACAGTACAACTAGCAACTAGCCAGCGCAGTACAAAAGAAACTATTCGGGCCAATATCATGGGCGTCCGCAGGGATGGGCAAGAGAGGGCGCGATTGCCCCCCCCTGGATCGCAGGTCCATCCAGTGCTGGCCCAGTGACAAATTACAATATGGTAATTACAGCAGGCTGGGACCGACAGACAGATAGAGGCAGAGACAGAGAGAGAGGAAGACAGAAGGAGAGAGAGAGAGAGGGAGGGAGCCAGAGGGTGACAGAGGGAGGATGAGGGAGGGAGACAGAGAGAGAGGGAGGGGGAGAGAGAAAGAAAGATGTGTGTAATGTGTATGCCAGGTCTGGTGGCTCAGTGGACTAAGGCATCCGCTGCAGGGGCATGATTTCAATTTCATGGTCATATTTTTTTTTGTTGCTTTAGATCCACCCCCCTCCCCCACTGACCCTGCCCACTTCGGTGCGGCCCTTGGCCACAAACCACACTATCAATCATGTCAGGAGTAGGACTCAGGAGATGGTGATGATGTTGCACCCCCCCTGGAAACATTTCATAGTATGTTCGTAGTTCATCCAGTGACCGTCTACTCTCTGTAGATACACATCATATGCTATCTAAGAGTCAGATAGTACCATGATCCAGCTTACCTGTACCCGCCACCACCACTGTCTCCTTCCTCACAGTCTGTACTTCTTGGTCCTCTTGCGCCGCCTCCTCCCCAGAGTGATCCTCGGACTCGGAGTCGATCACTATTACCACATCCGAGCTGGCCCCGCCACCAGATGTTCCACCTTCAAAGTAGATTTAAGAATGTTAGATTACACCACTCACTAGTATTTGGTCTATGAATGAAGAATGTGAAAACAACAGAAAAAGTAATTGACTGTCTACTCTAGTCTAAAGTAAAAATGTCCCTCCTTCCAGGGAAGGCTGTTGTCTTGCTGCATTTTTTTGTCATAATTGATGAATGCTTGATTAATTTTAACACACATCATTTTTCTCTGAACAGACAGAAACTGGACTTCTAAGGACAAGAGCAACATCAACTTCAAACCAGGTGAAAGCTCGGCTCGACCACAAGAAATGTGTTCCATTACTCATCAACTCAGCACCAAGCGCTTTTCCATTTCCAACTAACTTTATTTTAATATATGTGTTTACTTTAACTTTTAATAAAGCTTTTAAACTTGAATAGACTCTGTGGTTTTTGGTCCTCCAGACTAGAGTGACTGAGCGAAAGGTTTTGCAATTTTTGCAAGGAGGAGTCCGTGCCGCTGACACTACCAGGTTTATACAGTGTGCCAAACACGCCACTCTGAAATATTATTACTCTGGTCTTTGGTGTCCATAGTTAGGTTTGTGGAGAATTGTCCCTGCAACAGTAGTATTATTGATTTTGCTCCTATCTAAACACTATTTTGAAAAAATTAAATTAGGAACGCTTGGACAACAATAGGTCCTCTATATTTAAATGAAAACTTACTGGGGCCAGCAAAGGAGCACTCGCCGCCCTGGCCTGCATCCTCCTCCTTTGGAGCCACTGCATCCGCTTTTTCTGTCCGCTTGCCCCTGGGCGGACCTGACGTACAACATGAAAGAATGAACAGAAAACATTGATGATTGCTGCTTGTCGATGTCCTTGTCAACCAAATCAAACATTTGGAAAGAACAAGAACCAACTATTTCAGCCAAAATGAGGGCTACAAAGGAAGGACTGCACCTGAGCCTCTACTCTAGGGGCAGATTTACAAGCCCCTTGCAGCTCTTTTGCTCCGTTCTTGCGTCACTTTTGTGACGCAGCGCCACAACAAGAGAGGCGCCATGGTGTGGCGTATATTAACAACGTGACACATATGGGAGATGCATCCCATTCTAAAGCCCTGCGCCATAAGGGAGCATTCCAGCGCAAGGGAGGGCGTTCCTGCGCAGGAACGCATGCTAAAAGTGGCTATGGGGAATATATAAAATTTCAATCAGTCATTTAGGACAATGATGCGTCACTGAAACCCTGCGCCTGCATGAAGCAGACTTACGGCTTGACGCAGCATTGCTGGAGCTGCGCCATCGTTGCAACGCAACTCCATCAATGAGCCGCCTTTACGGCACCGATGCGTAACGCTTCGGTGACGTTTTGGGACCATGGTGTGCCGCATTGTAAATACGGCGCACCATGGGTGGTGCTGGCGTGCCGCACACTTTGCAGGGATGCGCAGGTAATTGCTAATCTGACACTTAGGGGCATACTTACGAGTTCTGAGCTGGACACCTCCAGATGTGCACCAGAACAAATGCGTAACGCAAAACTAACCTTGCGTCACGGCAGATGCGCCGCAATTACAATGCGGCAAACCCTGGCGCAAGGGTAGGCAGATGCGTGACGCATCTCGTGACGAAAGAGGGGCGCATCTCTAGAGTCGCGTCGCAGGCGCGATGCAACTATAGCAATGCTCAGGGCTGCCCAATACTCAACATACCGCATCAGTCCTTACGCCTGCTTCAAGCAAGCAGGCATAAAGAATTGACGTAGCAGCGTCGCGGAAGTGCCTGCGTTAAATCTTGTAGATTTCATGCAGGCACTATTGCGAGGCGCACAGCTGCCTGACCGCCCCCCCCCCCCCCCCTGCGTGGGAACGCACCCATTGTGGCGCAGGCCCAGGCCTTAACGTGGCGCATCTCCTTAGATGCATCTCGTTGTACATGACTCTTCATGGATTCGCCACGTTTACGTCGCTGTGCGTCAGGTAAGGCAGCGTAAACGTGGCGCAAGGGGCTTGTAAATCTGCCCCTTTGTGTCTAGCATTACGCAGTTCTGTAAAGTACACTCATACATTACTCAGCCCAATTAAATGAACACAAAATAGAAAACAAATAAGCAGTGGCACCGCCACAGAGAAGGAGAACAGTGCACCTGAAATGCACAGAAGATTTTGAACTATTAATTTACCTCTCCTATCAATGTAATCAGCAGCATTATTGCTGTTTGTAAAAAAGTTAAAGCAAACATTTGCAATATAACACAGTCACACAGAGCAGGAGAAAAAACAGAGTAGTGAGTGATGAAAAAATTGCTACTACTACTCACCAAGCCCGGGGACCTCCACTCCCAGCAGGTCTAGCAGGTCGCGCTCCCGGTCCAGGATATCGGTCCAGCGGTGGGTCACTTGATTGTAGGTGCGCTGGACCCCCGTGATGTCAAAAAGGGCCCGGCACACCTGCCCCCACCGCTTCCGTCGCTCCTGGCTGTTGGTATAACCAGCAGCGATCCTGCCGCCTGCCGCGATGGTCCTGGGGAGACGGCGCTGCACATAAAAATCGAGTGAGCCCACCTCCTCAGGGCTGAAGATCTCCCTGGGCACCACCATTTCCGCCCTCAAACGGCCACACGGGAGCCGGGCACGGGCTGCGGTGCCCGTCTTGGGCAGCTTGACAGCTGTCTTCACCATGTTCTGGGCAGGTGTTAGCAGTAAGGAGACAAAATGAAAAAGAATAAGAGTAGGGAAGAAGGAAATAAAAGTTTAAAAAAGTAGTTGAAAAGTAAACAAAAGTAGCCTAAAACACAAAAATATAGACCTAGAAAAATAGAGGGATAGAAAAAAAGTTAAATAGATCAAAAAAATATTAAAACAAGCAAAGGATGGCAGAGATATACAGAGGATAGAAACACCATGCCCAGACACATAGGAATGAATGAAAAACAAGATGGCGGCCCGAACACGTGCGTGTAAGTAAGTTCGCACGCGATTTCTCTCGAGAACTCGTGCGAACTTGCATTCGCAAGGCGCTCATTGCGCGAGATTACACATAGCGGGCGGAAACGGAAATACGTCACGCAAACAAAATGGCGGCGCCCATACTCAACCTTGGGGTAACTCGCACGAGTTTGCGGCTTCCACGGTCGATTTCTCACGAATAGGGCGAAATTACCGAAAAACGAGTTTTGCAAAAGCAAAACCAACGAGCAGGTGCCAAAGTTCGAGCTCATCATTTGTAACCATTTACCTGTAGTGCTTCCTGAAGGTGCCCTCCAGAATCCGGTTGCCTACTTGCAACTATTGTGTGACCCTGCTCTGACAGTCACAGAATAGTTACAAGTATGCCATTGCATCCTGTTATTGCAACAAAAAGGAAAGGGAGCAGACAAGCAGGTGCCAGCCTTCATTAATGTCAGTTGGGGCAGGGTAGGTGTTGTTGTTTGCAAAACTTAAAGCACTTAGCAGTTGCCAGTGTTGACAGAGGATGGCAGTGCTTTGCTTTGCCCCAATAATGTACACTTGTGAACCAGAGGGTGCTGTGATGACACAGAGGGTGACATGGGTGAGCCAGAGGGTGGCATGGGTGACCAAAGAGAGTGCCAGTGGTGACAGAGGGTGGCAGTGATGAAGAAAGCCTTGCAAACAGGCTGGGCACGTAGAAACAACAAGTTTGCAAAACTGGCGACCCGACAAGTAAGTTCGCAATTTGCGAAATTGTACAAAACCCTCGCAAACCTGCAGAAACCCGTGCGAACACACACCCCCAAAAAAATACGCAAATCCGCGAGAATTCGCGGATTTTGCGTATTGTCGCAATCCGCAAATACGCAAATCCGCAAATTTGCGGATTGCGAATCCGCAAAATCCGCCCATGCTTAATAATAACACCACCGATGTCACACTCTCCTCAAACAAGTGGGTTGATCATTTTCATGCATTATAATAATGGGGGGGGGGGGCGACTGGCACTATAGAATATGAGCACTACATAAAAGGGGCTGCTAGAAAATTAGATCCACCGACAATCCAGGAAGTTATAAAGGCTTTAGGCTTGACAAAGAAAAACAAGGCTGCTGGTCCCAATGGCATACCGGCTGATCCCTTCCTGGCAAAGCCTGACCTTTGGCTCCCAATTTTAACCAACATTTTATGCTGTGTTACAGTTACAGGTCCCCCAGATTAGTGGTCAACAGCAATAATTGTCCCCATTTTAAAAAAGGGTGATAGGTTGAACCCCAAATGTTACCATCCAATATCACAGATTGACACCACATGCAAGTTGATGGGCAGGGTTTTACTTGACTGCCATGATAGCTGGATAGCAGAAAAAGGGACATTTTCAGACATCCAATATGGTTTCAGAAGGGGCCTGGGCACGGTGGAGCAATGCCTCAACCTTAATTTGGTAATCAGCAAATATACTTTGGCAAAAACACAAATCTTTATCAGGGCTTCTTGCATTTGGCATTGGCCTTTGATTGTGTGATGTGAGGGAAATTATGGCAAAAGATGTTGGGTATAGATGCTCCCCTGGTCCACTTTTCAGCGCAAATGCATCAGAATGTTATGGGCAGAGTAAGACATGGGGTGGATTGAGAATTATCAGCCCTAATTAAAATGAACAGTGGTGTTTGACAGGGACGTGTGTTATCCCCTTTCCTGTTTTGCTTATATGTGAATGATTTTGAGAGTTTCTTCAATGAACAGCGATTGACATTCCACGGGTGCGTCAGGGAAGCCTCCCCGCATTATTATATGCAGATGACTGTGTACTGATTTCAAAACAGGTGTGGGTCTGCAGACCCTTCTCAGTAGATTTACTGAATTTATGAGAGAGTTGGGTCTGAAGGCCAATACTGTCAACTCACAGGTCATGGTGGTGGGGAAAGTCTATTGCAAAATGAGACCCTGTTTAATTAATAACGAAAAATTACTCCAGGTGTCAACTTTTTGCTACCTCGGTATCCCATTTGATCAAAAAGGTTCATGGGCCCACCGCTTAGAGGTCAAGAAGAGGAGCTTCTATAAAACGCTCAAGGCCCTATTCAGGTTCTCCAGGAAATTCGGCTCCAGACCGACCAAGCCCCTCATTAACATATACACCGCCCGATGCTGTGCCGTGATTCTTCACGGAGCTGGGGAGTGGGGATTCTGTATCTCGTCCCTCCTACATAGATTGGAAAATATCTTCCTTAGAAGATTACTGTCCCCCCCCAGCTTGCCTTCAAGACCTGGGGCTAAACCCTCTGGCGGACTGTATACAAATTGCCCCAATCATGTTCTGGCGCTCGATCTGGGTAAACGAAGAGCTGGCTCTCAACCGGGAAGTAATTCAAGACTGTTGAAACTGTGATCATGCACCAAAATACCATGGCTCAGATATGTGAAGACCCTGGTGACTCACATGGGGAGGCAGGATCTCTTTATAAACCCTCAGCTTATCACTTCTGTCACGAAATCCCAATTAAAAAGAGATTTTTTAAATATTTTAAGTGAATGCAGAGACTATATGGAGCACAGTAAAAAGCAGGTAGTTGACTATTTACCTTTGTTTACCACTGAAGGAATAGATCCATATCTTCTGTACCCTTTTAGTCATTTAAAATGTTTTACCTTACTAGATTCAGAATCGGCATCACCCACTTTTTGGTCTCATATCCCAGCCACACATATCATGACACCCATCTGGATCCATGCCCCTGTGACTGTAATTGAAGCCAGAATATGTTGCACTTTCTTTTCTTCTGCAAATTATACAATAAACCATGAAGGGAAATAATTTTACCACTATTGAGGGTTCTGAACATCAGAAAATGTAGGGCAGCCCTGTTTTATAACTGACTACTCCAATCAGAATATATTTGTGAAATGATATATAGATTTATTTCTGCTGCAATCCGCTTAAGGAGGGTAGTCGGAAAGTAATGGGTCTCCTTTACTCAAAATGTTGTTTTGTCTTTTACCCTCTGAGATTGTTTTAAAATATTTACCTGCAACCCGTCGAGGCTTTTATATTTCATATTTACATTTTCTTGGAGTTGTTAAAACGGCATTATTGAACTTTAAGAATGTCTGTTTTCAAGGTAGTATGTAATGGCTGAACCCCAAATAATTTTAACTGAATGTCTTTTAACCATAGGAAAATGAACTACTTTTGACTGAAACCTGCCTGTTACTGTGAAAAGTTATTATGCACTTTACCAAATGTTTACATGCCCTGTTTACACGTTGCTGTTAACCAGGAAAGCTTTACACTAACATATGGCAATATGCACTTTTAAAAATGATTGTCCTACAGCTGGGGTCTGGTGCTGTATCCTAAATAGGAAACGTGCCCTGTTGCAGGTGAAAATTGATAATGTTTCTTTTAGAAATGGCATGTGGGCCAGCTGTCTTTGGCTAGTTTTACCTTTTTCATGTATTTTAAATATCTTGTACTTTTTTGTGCGTGTGACTTTTATGGTTTACCAAAAAAACAAATAACGTTTATGAACTGGACAATAAACATCTGTCATTCAGCGCCAAGATGCCCACGGGTAAACGTACGCTTTACAAATAAACATGTTATGGTATTATAATTGTGCAATGCATTCAAGGCTCTCTGTTACCCTATTCTTGAATGGTCCAGGATGATGACATCATCCGCGTAGTGCAGTAAAACTGACTTGGTTTTGCAGATCTTCAGAAAGATAAGGTTGGCATGTTTCAGTGCAGCACTCATTTCTGCAGTGTAAAGATTAAATAAGAGGGGGCAAGAACCCAAGCGAGCTTGAGGCCGTTGCCAGTCATGATCTTCCTGGAGAAGGTCGTAGGTGTTAACTTGACTCTGACTCAGGAGAAGGTATATAGAATTGTAATAGCTAGAAGCAATCTGTTCGGGATGCCGTATCCTCGTAGCTTTTTCCATAGACTGCTCCTATCTACCCGGTCAAAGGCTGCTGAGTAATCCATAAAACAGGCAAAGAGTGGGAGTTGCGTCTTACTCTTTGACATGTGAGACAGATAAGAAAGGGCCACGATGTTGTCCAGTGTGGAAGAATTTGACCTAAAACCTGATTGCCTGAATGTGATTATTTCATTAGATACTGTCCAGCCTTCACGTTCCTTCAGTAGGATGGATGCCTGGGACTTAGCTTCAATGTCCATAGGGCAAAGAGGTGGTAGTTGGACGGATCTGCCTTGTCATCCTACTTGTGAATAGGATTCAGGTTAGCACCCCTCCAGCTCTCTGGAACCTGTGCAGTCAATTGATAAGTTTGCTAGAGGGGAAACAGTATTGCAGTCCACAGCACAAGATCCTCTTTGAAGATTGCTGCAGTTATGACTTTTGGCCGGGTTCGCCAGTAGCGCTGGTGTTTTCAGAAATCTAGAGATATCGAGCCCCAACAGCGGTGGGTCCTGGGACAGAATTTCAGGTCTGTCAGTTTGAGGCTCTAGGTCCTCGTCTGGTGCCCTCTCAGCAGCATAAAGATTCGAACATTTGGTAATCAACCTTTACTCCGCATCTTTTTTTCCGCAGACTTTCAGTCCGCATACCATTACTCCGCAAGGTCATTGACCTCGCATACCATCACTCCGCATTTTTTCACAACGCGTGAGCATTTACCACGCATGCCTTTACAACGAATTACGTTGTAAGGGCATGTATGGTAAATGCACTTGCGTTGTGAAAAAAAAACCAGACTTCATGAAGATGGAACCAGGAGGTGTGTGGAACCACGACGACGAGAGAGGTAAGGGGGTTTGGGTTGATTTTTTAGGGGTGGGGGTCGTGCTGGGGTAGTGATTGTGTAGTGTAGTGTAGTGTTAGTGTAGTGTGGAGTTGTGGTGGTTGTGTAGTGCAGGGTCGTGCTGGGGGAAGTGTTATAGGGTTCAGAGTAGTGTTGTAGTGTTTGTGTAGTGTAGGGTCATGCTGGGGGTAGTGTTTTAGGGTTTAGGGTAATGTTGTAGTGTTTGTGTAGTGTAGGGTCATGCTGGGGGTAGTGTATTAGGGTTTTGGGTAATGTTGTAGTGTTTGTGTAGTGTAGGGTCATGCTGGGGGTAGTGTATTAGGGTTTTGGGTAGTGTTGTAGTGTTTGTGTAGTGTAGGGTCATGCTGGGGGTAGTTATTTAGGGTTTAGGGTAGTATTGTAATGTTTGTATAGTGTAGGGTCATGCTGGGGGTAGTGTATTAGGGTTTAGGGTAGTGTTGTAGTATTTGTGTAGTGTCGGGTCATGCTGGGGGTAGTGTATTAGGGTTTTGGGTAGTGTTGTAGTGTTTTTGTAGTGTAGGGTCATGCTGGGGGTAGTTATTTAGGGTTTAGGGTAGTGTTGTAATGTGTGTGTATTGTAGGGTCATGCTGGGGGTAGTGTATTAGATTTTAGGGTAGTGTTGTAGTGTTTGTGTAGTGTCGGGTCATGCTGGGGGTAGTGTATTAGGGTTTAGGGTAGTGTTATAGTGTTTGTGTAGTGTGGGGTCATGCTGGGGGTAGTGTGTTAGGGTTTAGGGTAGTGTTGTAGTGTAGGGTCATGCTGGGGGACGTGTTATAGGGTTTAGGGTAGTGTTGTAGAGTAGGGTCATGCAGGGGTAGTGTTTTAGGGTTTAGGGTAGTGTTGTAGTGTTTGTGTAGTGTAGGGTCATGCTGGGGTGTAGTGTTTTAGGGTTTAGGGTAGTGTTGTAGTGTTTGTGTAGTGTAGGGTCATGCTGGGGGTAGTGTTTTAGGGTTAGGGTAGTGTTGTAGTATTTGTGTAGTGTAGGGACATTCAGTTGTAGTGTTTTAGAGTTTAGGGTAGTGTTGTAGTGTTTGCGTAGTGTAGGACCATGCTGGGTGAAGTGTTTTAGGGTTTAGGGTAGTGTTGTAGTGTTTGTGTAGTGTAGGGTCATGCTGGGGTGTAGTGCTTTAGGGTTTAGGGTAGTGTTGTAGTGTTTGTGTAGTGTAGGGTCATGCTGGGTGAAGTGTTTTAGGGTTTAGGGTAGTGTTGTAGTGTTTGTGTAGGGAAGTAAAGTGCTTTATGGTAGTGTTGGGGGATTGTGCTGGGTAGTGTAAATGTAGGAAAAGGACTGTGTGTCAAGGTTGGGTGGTGCAGGGGTACTACATTAGAGTGTAGGGTAGGGTAGGGTACTCTTATTTACCTTTACAACTTTTACAACGAGTATACCTTTAACATGCATGCCTTTGCGTTGTAAAGGCATGCGTGGTAAAGGCATATTCGTTGTAAAAGTTTTCGTTGTCTTAATTTGCAGAGTAATAGTACTTGCGGTATTTTTTTTGCGGAGTGATGGTATGCGTGGTATTTGTGTGCGGAATAACATCACATATTCCGAACATTTGCCATCCATTTGGGTTGAGGGACATCATTAACTCGTGTTGTTACGGGTCATGCTTTGTTCTTGAGATATCTCCACAGATCAGCCTGACCTGGTTTGCTTATCAGTGAGTAGACATGCAGCCATTCTGTCCCTGTATGTTTACACTTGGCAGCCTTGACCATTTGTTTATTCTGTTTTTGAGGGCTTGTAGTCTTGTAACCAATTCTGCTTTAGCTGCGACTCTGTGTTCCCTGCAACAGATTCTTTGGAGCTTACGTACCCTCAGTTTACTTGCAGTGATGTGAGGGTTGATTACTTTATGTGGAGTTTTGGCAGAGTCAAATTGGGAGCATGAGTTGTTACCAGACACACTGTGTAGTTCACTGACCATTGAGTCCCAGTTGGCCAAAAGAGTTTCACCACTTAGGGTCTTGAGGTGTACGCCTCTGGTTGACTCCCTGACTTTGAGTTTTTGCATATTCACTGGGCCCCACTTGATCCCTCTGATTAAGGTGTTTCTTTCCTCACCCATAGAATCAACTATTATCCTGATGTATTTAAGCCTTTTGGAACTGTCTTTAAGGAAAGTAACGAGTAGAAGATGGTCACTCGCTGAACAAGTCAAGATATTGAATCTTGCTACCACATCCAAGATCCCATCTGTGGTGATCACATAGTCCAAGGTGCTTATTCCCTTGAAGGATTTTTTAATGTAAGCGTTGACAAGTTGTTTTCAAATATATGCTAGACTGAATGGCTAATGAACTCTCAGTTTCACATCCCATTGCCAGGTTTTTGGGTCTGTACCAAGGGATCGCTGTTTGAAATTGCAGCAAATGATGACTTCCGGCTTTGTATTTTCATACGGGATGGATTCAAGTGAGCCATAGAGCTGAGTCAGCCTTACTGGGCGTCCTGCGCACAATCAGTTAAAATATTCCTAGACAAGAAGGATCTTCACCCTCTGGGCATTTATTTGCAGGCCTTCCAGGGACAGCATTTGGAACACTTCATCATGAGGTTTCAAGATGCCTTCTTTCGAATCTAAGGCAAGGCTCACATAATTTTAGAGCCCCCCTCCCTCTCTGTCTCCCAAAACACAGGTTTTTACAGCTACCTAAAAGAAGTCACAATAGCCTGTGATTTTGTGATAGAGCTGGCTGTCCAGGTTTCCAAGAAACAGAGTAGGTCAGTGCTCTGAATGAAGGACATTGTGACTGTGGACCTTAGTAGCTTTGTTAGGCCTGCTACATTCCATGATATGAGGCTTATGCAAGAGTTGCTCTTGGGTTCAGACTGTGGAGAGTAACTGCCTTGGATTAGGACGGATTCCTTACATTATTCATAAGTGTTGTAGATAGCCAACTCCAGTCATTTCCTTATTTCAGAGTTCCAGTTTGATCTAAGGCACTTCTCCTTATTGGGCCGACTTGGTTGCCATAGGAGCGCGATATCCTCAGTTTGTTATACGTCAGGTTAAGGTGTGAGCTTCCGCCCCCCCTGAGAATACTGTGTGTCTGGGTCTGGGACCTTAAACAGTTTCTTGCTCTTTCGGAGAGTGCAGGAATTTTTGGCCCAGAGGTTTCCTGATCTCTATCCCCCCATCGTCCAACAATGTCTTGCTGGACAGAATGTCTGCAACTAGTATGGAGAATTTAAATGTTACAATTGTTGATGTAGGCCCATTTAGGCTATTTATCAATGTTCTAAATTTGACTGCCAAGATATCTTCAATAGATATTCTTGCTAGTTGCAGGATGGTTTGGAACTGTCTCAGCTGTTTAGATCGGTTTAGTATGTTGTGTTGGCCCTCTGAATGATAGAGGGGTGTAACAATCAATTTTGCTGCTGCTCGTTCAAATCTGTGCTCGTTGGTGAAGCTATGGGGCTGGCAATATACTCAGCCCTAGATTTCCCTTCCCGGTGCTGAGTTGCAACAGTTTGATATTTGAACATACTGACCTTCTGAGGCGGAAGCCGGGAGAGTCGATCCTCGCTATTTTTAACATTGTGTAATTTCTGTGTTTTTAAATACAGGTTTTATTTCTTTGAGTGTAATTTGTGATTGACTACAAACCTACCTCTCCCCCTAGGCTCTCCCGCGCAGCTGCAGGAACGCTGCTGCGGGACACTTCCTGGTGTCAACGCCCCCCCCCTGGGACACGCAGGACACGCCCACCACCTGTCAGGCCACGCCCCTTTTTCGAGCACATAAATAGCGCGCCAAGGAAAGCGCGAGCCTGAACATACTGACCTCCTGAGGCGGAAGCCGGGAGAGTCGATCCTCGCTATTTTTAACATTGTGTAATTTCTGTGTTTTTAAATACAGGTTTTATTTCTTTGAGTGTAATTTGTGATTGACTACAAACCTACCTCTCTCCCCCTGGGCTCTCCCGCGCAGCTGCAGGAACGCTGCAGCGGGACACTTCCTGGTGTCGACGCCCCCCCCCCCTGGGACACGCAGGTCACGCCCACCACCTGTCGGGCCACGCCCCTTTTTCGAGCACATAAATAGCGCGCCAAGGAAAGCGCGAGCCTGAACATACTGACCTCCTGAGGCGGAAGCCGGG
Source organism: Lissotriton helveticus (assembly GCF_964261635.1). Lineage (NCBI taxonomy): Eukaryota > Metazoa > Chordata > Amphibia > Caudata > Salamandridae > Lissotriton > Lissotriton helveticus. Next base: position 1,417,533,291 of record NC_136068.1, on the reverse strand, counting down.
AGAGTCGATCCTCGCTATTTTTAACATTGTGTAATTTCTGTGTTTTTAAATACAGGTTTTATTTCTTTGAGTGTAATTTGTGATTGACTACAAACCTACCTCTCTCCCCCTGGGCTCTCCCGCGCAGCTGCAGGAACGCTGCCGCGGGACACTTCCTGGTGTCGACGCCCCCCCCCCCTGGGACACGCAGGCCACGCCCACCACCTGTCAGGCCACGCCCCTTCCTCCGCCTCTTATTTAGTTTGTGCTTCGACCGGAAGCCCGTCTGCGCCCGTCCGCAACCAGATCGCGGCCGGGGCCAGACATGCTGCCTGTAAAGGAGTATACAGAGGAAGGATTGTGTGGTCAGGTGAGGATTTAAGGGCTCTTAATCCCACATTTGAGTGCTGCACTCACGAAATAGACCCTCAGACTTTCGCCCCCCCGTATCTGTGGGGCCTGTGGGGTATCTCTTGGTCCTAGAGACACTGTGAGGCTCCCCAAACCCAAACCTGTAATTCACAAAGGCCTCAGAGCAGGCATATTGAACTGCAGATCCCTAGTTAAACACACAGACGATGTCTGGCTACTACTAGAAGAGCAGGAGTGGGACATTCTTTTATTAACAGAAACTTGGATCAAGGAGGATAATATACCCGCCATTGCGCTAGCAGTCCCTCTGGGATTTAAAATATGTCTCGCCAACCGCTCAGGCGCCAAAAGAGGTGGAGGTGTAGCTGTTATTTTTAAAGAGCAGCTAACACTAACATCCTCGGCCCCTACCATATTTCAGGGAATTGAGGGCCTTCACTTCTGTTTTCAGGTAAGCCCTCAGCTATCATTAGCAGGATTAGTGATTTATCGCCCGCCAGGCGGTGCGGATCCTAATTTACTCGCTCTGCTGGATACGATTGTTCAGAGCTCCCTCCTCCACCCTCAATTCATCGTGGTAGGAGATTTTAACATCCACATGGACAAAACAGACTGTGCTGTTGCAGAGCTGCTCAGATCTACATTAAATACGGCATAGCTTAGGCTGATTAATGATGGCCCTACGCATACAGCGGGCCACATGCTCGATCTTATCTCTTCTAATATTAAGGATGTGCAGCCAGAGGCGCCACTACCACTAACATGGTCAGACCACGCATCGGTCCCATTTAAACTGAACATTGCATATGACAGTCCGGCTTCAAACAAATGCTCTTTCCTGAAGAGACAATGGAAAAAACTTATTCCCGATATTATGGGCCCTGTTCTGGTACAGAACACCCCATCTCTCACTGCCAACGCGAACACAGACACACAGCTTCTTAATGAGTGGGTCGGGAATATGGTTTCTTCCATTGCACCGGCCTCACAAGCGCTATCGAAGAGAGACTCTCCCTCCGCCCCCTGGTTCTCGCAGGATCTTAGAAAAGAGAAAGCAGCCTGTAAAAAGCTGGAAAGACTATGGAGAGCAAACTACGGGTTGGCAGAGAAAGCCAAATATAAGGAAGCATCCAAAAAACTACAGAAAGCTATTTGGAAAACCAAAAAACAATACTATGCGGACTCTATTCAACAGGCAGCACAGTCAAGCAAACAGATCTTTAAGGTGGTACAGTCCTTTTTTAAACCCAAATGCATCGAGAGGGAGGTCCCCTCGTCACCTACTCTATGCGAAAACATCTCTGAGTTCTTCGACCAAAAAATCAAAAAAGTTTACGAATCCTTTAGGCCTGAAACAAAAATGGTGAAATCGGACCTAGCGAATAAAGTTGCGATGGGTGAAACCCTTACTCAATTCAAGACTATACCTCTGAGTGCGGTGAGACAAGAACTTGCCCGATGCAAATCCGGATCTCCGGACGACCCATGTCCAGCCAAACTATGGGGCTCCATAGCTGATTTTGTAGCCCCTACAATACAACAAATCTGGAACTCATCCACTGCATCGGGAGTATTCCCGAACGTCTGGAAACATGCTATTCTTCTCCCGTTGAAAAAAAAACCTAATGGGGATCCAGAAGACCTCGCTAATCTGCGCCCGATTTCGCTACCAGCTGCCCGCGGAAAAATGTTTGAGAAAGTAATACAGCGCCAGCTGAGTAAATTCATCGAAGTAAATAAGATACTTCATGAGACACAATCAGGCTTTCGTCCTGGCTTTAGTACGGAGACAGCGCTAATTGAGGTAGCAGAGTCAGTTAGGTGGTCGATGGATGCAGGAGACTCAGCGATGCTGGTACTCCTGGATCTATCGGCTGCCTTCGACACGGTTGACCACACCAGACTACTGATGCGACTGGCCGAGACAGGTATCCGTGACAAAGCACTGGGGTGGATACAATCGTATCTGTCCCAGAGAACACAGAAGGTGGCATTAGGGACGGTCTCTTCAGTACCCAAAGTCCTCAGTTGTGGAGTCCCACAAGGGTCGGCACTCAGCCCCCTCTTGTTCAACATCTACCTCGCTCCTCTCTTTACGTTGATTGCCAACTGGGGTGTCAAGGCAATCTCTTATGCAGATGACACCCAGTTGGTATTTCCGTATTCAGAGGTGTCGCAGGAGTCCTTCTCGAACTTCAAGGGCTGTCTCCAAGATATAGCCTGCTAGATGAATACAAACAAATTAAAACTAAATACCAATAAGACTGAAGTGATCTTCTTTGGAAAAGGCCCCCACCTCCCTCAGAACTATGGTGTCCTACGGAGATGGGCCAAGCCCCCTTACCCAGCCGTACGGCTAAAAATCTTGGAGTGAGGTGGGACGATAGTCTGTCCTTTACCTCGCATATTCAACAAGTCGCCGGCTGTTGCTTGAGTAAGCTGAGGAACCTCCGTAAGATCCTAAGACTCCTCCCGGAGAGTTGCCGGAAAACTGTAATCCATGCCACTGTTACATCTAGGCTGGATTACGCCAACGGACTGTATCTGGGCCTACCAAAATACCTGACCCATATACTTCAGGGGGTCCAAAATGCGGCTGCGAGACTGCTGCTGCGAATCCCGTTCAAGCAGTCAGTCTCTCCGCATCTGCGATCACTGCACTGGCTTCCAGTTGCCAGAAGAATCAAATTTAAGGCCCTCACGCTGGCTTTCAAATCTCTGTTTGGCACCTGCCCGGAGTACCTGAAATGCCGGCTCCCGAGATACTCCCAAGCGCGCGCGCTGCGCTCCAACTGCCGCGTTCAATTGGCTGTCCCACGTACTAGAAGGGCTCCATTAGGAGGCCGAACTTTTTCGGCAAATGTTACAACATTATGGAACGCCCTACCCCCAGCAATCCAGCTAGCCCCCTCCGAACGATGCTTCAAGAAGCTACTAAAGACGTGGCTCTTCACTCAACCTCGCTAAACTCTCTCACTTCTTCCCCCCCAGGTCTACTGTGTTCTCCTAGCGCCGGGACACCTCCTAGCGAGGTAGCTGTTCGCGCTTTACAAAATGCTGTATTATTATTATTATTCTTATAGATAGTCATATTATCCTGGTCAGGAGTTTTGAACGAAATTGGAGGTTTTTATGAGATTGTAATGGCTTTTGACAGGCATTATTGTTATTTGGTTAAACCATAATCAATCTTGAGACTGGGAAAGAGTATCCTGGATGCCTGTTTGAAAAGGCCCATTTCCAGAGTCCTCTGGTGCCAGGCAGGAAGGCATGCGTGGTTCCTCAGGTTGATTTGTATTACCCCCATTCAGTATCTTCCTTGGGGGTGGAATTCCCCGGAAGATGGGATACATGTTGGCCGGCATTTGACTGCAGCATGTGTCTGCATTTGGGGCAGCTTTTGTGATGCCAGTTGTCATTGTTTTATGGCTTTGTTTTAAACCTTTTCATCCTTTTCCTGGATCTTTTTGATAGTGGTCTACTCCATAAGTTAGGCGCCTGAGTCGGTTCACTAAGATTGTCACTGACAGTAGTAATTGCACTCCGCGGTCTTCTGGTGCTTGTGGAAGAGGTGGTGGATAAAGTAGCCGGGCAGGCTGGCTGGACAGCTACAGTTAGTTTTGCACTTTGTTGACCTTCAATGGGAAAAAGGGCAACAGTAGCTGAAGTGATTGGGTTACCCTACTGAGAAGCTATGGTTTGAGTTGTGCTTGCTTGGCCTTCGGGTGGCGCAAAATCTATAGTCACTGAGTTGATCTGGTTGCCCAGTGGCGGCAGTGGTCTATGTCAGTGAGAAGAAGGGTGTCTGAAGATGTGTCTGCTTGAAATTCTGGGCCGGAGGTGACCAATCATCTCTCAATGTGGAGGCTTGAGTGTGTTTTCCAAAGATTGTCTTTGGGGTGGCTGGCCTTTGTTGAGAGCTTGTGCCCAGGTAGATCTCATTGTCAAATGCTACAAACCAATCTTGCCTGCTTCTCTACAGCAACACGGTTTCCTCTGCAGGGTTTGGGGCTGATTTCTGCACCCTATTGATCTTGAAGGACCCAGGAGTTCCTTTGGATAGTTCCTTTCTTTGGGTCTCCAAAGTTTTACTGGGAGTGCAGAGGTACAACTTTGAGGGTGCGAAAGAATATTGATTCCTAAGGCTGTTAGTGGCTTACTGAAGTTTGTGTCCAGCCTTTGCGTTAGGTGGGGATCATTATCCTGTTGTTGGTCTTGGGTTGCGTTCCAGTGATGCACTTAGTATACGGTCTGATGACAGTTCAATGACGGAGATGTCCCTGTATGACGCAGGGCAAATTGAGATCAAACGACACAGCCCTGCTTGGGTAGACTCTGTGGGTGAGACTGGAAGTGAATGTACAGGGGATGCTTAAAATGATGGATCCAGAGATTCGATCTGGGAAAACCTGCCTTTCTGGAAGAATAATTCAGTTGATTTTGCCTTGCAGGGCAGGTAATTGTCATCAATGTTGGTTGGACTAAGGTGCAAACTGTCTCACTGGATTTCGGGGTGAACTTGGGCCTTTCTGGGCAGACCCCCGTCCGAGTCCCCTTTGTGCTGGTTTGCCCACTCACAGCGACTGGGGACCTGAAAGCAGATGGGTCACGAGCGGGGGCTAAAGCCGAGACTGGGGCTGGAACTAGCCTAGTTTGTGGTTTGCTTGACGCTGAGCCCTTCTTTTTTACCATGGCTATTGAGTATCTGTAGAGGAAAAGCTTGTGGATAGTTTCCACCCAGATAGAAATGGGTTGTATGGTCTGGCTCGTTTCCTTTCTGTGAGTCAGGCCCGGTATGTGGAACTAGGGATGCTGGTGACATCCAATTGGCCCCTCTGGAGTTTTCTCATACCTGAGTTGGAAATTCTTCCTAGATTTTGGACTTTGCTTCTTTGAGCTCTGTTGGGCATGGGGTAGGTCTTTAAGGCAGGTGCTTTACATGGGTCTGAACTCAGCTTGTGGATCTTGCTGGACAGTGCTCAGTAAGATGGTCACAAGATGCAAGGAAGTGCTGGGGGGCAGAAGTAGTAGAGCGGGGGAGTTCACGGACTAGTGCAAGCCGCACCAAGAATCCTATCACGGCCACTTCTGCCCAACTCTGGTGCTATGCTAGGGCTGTGAGGACCAACACCACCGCCACACTCGCTTACCCTTATACCTGCGCCAACCCCCAACAGAACTATACACTTTGCCTAAGCACACCTTGTGTCCTTCACATTTTCTTAGACTGCCCCCACTCGATCAGCTTCAGTTGCGGTACAACAGAAAAGAAGAGTGGAATAGGTGGGGTCTGGGTGGTATCCTGGTATCCCGGGGCTTGAAGAGCCATAAAAGAATAGGGTAGAGAGAAGGGGCAGTGTCCCCATGGCCCGGGGCCCCCCAGAGACCAGAACTCTGTCCTACCGAGTGCAGTTGGTTTTCAGGTGGCGCTATGAGGTGCTATGTTGGACTAGGTGGGTCATGTGTCGTTGAGGTAGACTCCCCCGTCACTGGGCTCACTCTTTCACCCGGGGCGCCTAGTACGTCAAGGTTGTGCGTCCCCTGCACTTCAAACCTGCACTTCATAGCCACACAACAATAAAGGACAACAAGGAGCCCACATCCTAAGGGCTGCACGCCATGAGTCTGCCGCTGTCCGCGTGACCCGCTGGGGAACATGGGTGGGGCAGCGCTTTAGTCCCACCCGGCTAGCTCCAGCCTATACCTATGAGGCGCCCCTCCCCGCGTCCACCTCTCACCGGTCAGGGAGATGGCTTACCTGTGGGAGAGGCGACCCCGCTACTTATACCACGGTGGCCGTAGCTCGGCCTCTCTCCTTTTCTGTTCACCCGCGGCTCAAGCGCTGTTCGCTTCTTTTCCTGCTGTTCGTCCGCTGAGCTCGTCCTAGGAGTGCGGCACCATCGTCGTCGTAGGTCCTAGGTAGGTGCCACTTGGGTGCCAATACCCGTTAGGTGGAGAGTATAAATACATTTTAATGATTTCCAATGCCTCTATACAAGACTGTAAAAAAAAAAAAAAAAAAAACCTGGCTGTAAAAAAGACCCTCACTGACAAGATACTGGCTGACGGGCTACTAACAGAGTTCATCATGCACATGTCTGATTGTGCATGTACAGTACTATTGGCAGTAAATCAACTGTGAGGTCATCTAATGTAATCTGGGTTTTAAAGATATTGCTGCAAAATTGAGCATATGTAGCCCTAGTTACTGCAGGAATTGACAGGTCATGATATATAATTCTTTATAAATCCTGTCTGCAATAAGGTACTTTGTTAAACAGTTTGAAGATGGAGAAATAAACTTTGTGACAGGGTCTTCCAAGAGATCATCGTAGACTGATAATGTTCTTTACAGATTCTGGGCCCGATTACGGGTTAAGATGGTTTATTGCTTCGATAAATTATGGCACCAAGGGGTATGTTATTTTCTGGTGCAAAAGATAACACCGATTGCACGCATGGGGAATAACATGCGTATTTTGGTGTGTAATGCACCAAGGCCCGCATGCTATGGTAAATGCCATATGTTTCCCCTATTGGAATTTAACAAATGCTGAGATCGTGAAAAATATGACCATTATCGTATGCATTAAATACCTCAAACTCGTATTTAGGACCATGGATAAACACGTTTAACTGACTAGGTGGCGGAGGAAGCAGGTTCCTGCTTGCTAGGCCCTGCATCCCTCGCCTATTTATGCCTTATAAATTGCTGACTTCACCGGAGGTGCCAGAGCCTTCACAATAGGAACAGAACTGATACATGAAGGCTTATGAGTGAACGCATTACACAAGCAAACGCTAAGCTTCAGGGAGCGAAGTGACAAAGTGAGCAAACAAGTTAAGAGGTAGATAAAAGTGCAGTACAGGAAGGCAAAGTGCATGGGTGCAAGTTACAAAACGCGTACAAGTAGAGGTCCAATAAAACAAAATAGGGCAGACACCCAAACACAAGAACGAATGCTACGTAGGCTATGGCGGTACTGGCGCAACTAGGGGGGTTACGTGAGAATAGTGCCGCATGCTTATTACAATAGAGTACCGAACACAGGTAGAAGGAGAATACTGCAATAGATCGCAGACCCCCAAACCACGCAGACCCGCCAACCACAAGAACACTCCGGGAAGACACTTCCATAGTGCAGGAGAATAGTATTTTCGATATTAATAGGTCTTCCATCGGACAAGAGAATAGTAGAGGGGCGAGTCAGGAAGTGACGCTGTATCACACATTCCAAGTCTCCTGGGTAGCGTGTGGGACATTGTTGGCCCCTGTCTCGTTACAGAAAATCAGGATGGGTAGAAGAGGGGGGGACAGGGTTTTCTAATGAATGTTTTCTGTCTCTAAATGCAGGAACGGCGCTGGAGAACTGCCCTACTCGCAGTGGGGGACCACATGCCCAACAGGATAAGGGTCGTAGCACACTGGGGGCAGTGTGCCAGGGTCGGGGGGACCCATGTTTTCCCCAGTTGTCACTACGGTCCCAGGTGTGGGGCGTTCAGGTTACACCCATGAAAGTGACACGCGGGCAGTTATTGGGGGTTGAGACGTATTAGGTAGCCCCTGGGCAATAGAGTGACGTCCTAACTGGAAAGAACCACTGTTGAGTTTGTACAATTGGGTTTTGATGGTCAATCATTGGGGTGTTCTCGCTGGAAGCTGGGGCAGAGCAAAGGGGAACCACGCATGCCTGCCTATTAATTTGAAAAGCGTTTTTCTTTTGAACAACTGGTGGTGCAGTGTAAGCGTAGCGTTTGCGTAAATTACCATGGCATTGCCCCCAGTGTGCACAAACACTCTAGGCAGCCGCTGGCAGCAGCTCATAGGTGACAGGAGGAGTAACCAAAGGGTAGACGGTCGCCCGGAATATTGCATATATGTCTGGCCCAGGCATGTGCAATCCAAGATCAGGATGTTCCCTCAAAGGCTGCCCCAAGCCTTGGTCTTTTTAGAGTCCCTTGCTGGTTGGATGGGAGTAAGTACTGTAAGGGGTCTCCTCCATCCTCATTGTTTAGTGTCAGCAATGACGTTTTATCCTTAGCCTTAAGGTCACTTTTAGCCCATCCACAGGATGGTAATGTCACGCAGGGCAGTTGAGACCTGGGCAGACATGGCGGGGGCAGGGTTGGCTGGGCATGGAAGCTATATGGCAGCCGATTCAGGTTACGCAACTAAGAAGCATGGACCAAGCCAAGAAGTGGGCGGGTTGAAGATGTAGGGCTCCCCTTGTAGATAAGGACAGGTAATACCAAACAGCTTACTTCGAAATGCAGGGTTCACAGACAGTGGAGGGCCCTGGGCCAGGTACACCAGGAAGCGTGCGCCCTGAGTCAGTGAATTAGTGGTTATTCAGGTTCTAAGGTGGCAAGATCTCAGGCAAGCTATACTTGCGCCAGGCAGGGGCTTGCGCAGCGAAGGCGATTACAGTAGGTTGCAGGCATGCACCAAGAAATGGAGGATTAAACCCATCAAAGACAGTCATTAGCGCATGCAATAGAGCCAGGATCTAGGGGTGGTGGTAGCTGCCAGTTCATTGCGGGTGGTGGTGCAACAACCGATGGGGAACATGGTGTCAACATAATTTGGCTATAATGATTGGCAGTTCCTGCCCGAAAATCATTAGCGAGTTGGTAATGGTGTTACTAGTTGCCCTACTGGATTTTACATCGGGACAGGGTGCTTGGCAAATTGTCACCGGGGATCCAAAGAATGCACAAGAGGGTTGTCCGGTCAAGAGACAGGATTACACGACTAAGGCGAATACATTAAAGCATGCAACAAGAAATAGGAGAGCATGCCCATCGCCCGTGAGATAAACCAAGGCAGATAATGACACCTGCACCAGAGCCAGAATGGCTGGATAGTCCCCAGGTGGGAGATGGTCATTGCGGCGCTTCACAGAACAGGGACAGCCGCTCACGCTAGCTGGAGCCTGGAAGGGGGACGAAGGTTAGAAACATAGTCGACCCACAATTTGTAATCCGGCACCATTACTGGTACAAGTATTTAGGGTCACAGGTGGATAACAGGATCTGGCTATCTGTAGGTTGGCACTTCACGAAATATGCAATGTCTTAGGAGGGACACCTTGCACTATTCCTTCTTACCTGATGTGTCCCCTTGGCAGGGCGCCAGGGACAAATGGAACGTAACAATGAAGTGTCTGGTCAATGTGGCGAAGTCGGGATGGATATGTTTCTCCCGGAAGTGCAGGATACCCTTGAAGCTGTGGGATGCAAGTAGGGAACACAGAGGTGGGGGGCTCTGTCATCGACGGTAGCCCCTTCCAGATGGGTGCACTTGTCTTCTAGATGTACGCGAGGCTCTGACAGCGGCAGTTTGCAAGTAGCATAATGGGTGGGGGGGCTCTGTCATCGACGGGGGCCTCCTCCAGAGCTGTGGCGGAGTACAGGGCGATCTGGAAGCAGACGGATACAGTAAGGGTACCTCTGCGGCAGAAGGGTACAGTAAGGGTACCTCTGCCTGGCACAGTAAGGGTGCCTGAGCCAAGCACCAGGAGCCGAAGGAGGTTCCGGGAAACCACGACGGCGCCCCGTTAGTCCTTCGGGCGGTCGGGGGGCCTGAACCGATCGGGGGTGTGCCACACCGCTCCGCCCTGATAGGGGGGCGGGAGTATAACGAAGATGGTAATGTGCTGCACCGTCAGAGCATCGACTCGCCGTGCAAGATGGCTCCTTAGGCATGCGGGACAGCGAGGGGCTGCCTGCTTTGGCTCGCCCGTAAGATGACCCACCAAAAAACGTCATACCTGTGTTGTATGAAATAAACCTGCAGCAGTTCTTTCCCACAAATACGTCTCCAGAGTTTCCTTTGGGTGGGAATTGTGTATTGTACAAGCGGGCGGGAGCAATGGCGGTGTGGGCACTATGCCGCTGTCCGCGTGACCCGCAGGGGAACGTGGGCGGGGCAGCGCATTAGTCCCACCCGGCTAGCTCCAGCCTATACCTATGAGGCGCCCCTCCCCGCGTCCACCTCTCACCGGTCAGGGGGATGGCTTACCTGTGGGAGGGGCGACCCCGCTACTTATACCACGGTGGCCGTAGCTCGGCCTCTCTTCTTTTCTGTTCACCCGCGGCTCAAGCGCTGTTCCCACCCTGAACCCTGACCCAGCAGCTGAGCGGCGGAGCTAAGTACGAATGTTGTAATGGTCTTCTTTGTGTTGCAGGCGGAGTTACAGGGCGATCTGGAAGCAGACGGGCACAGTAAGGGTACCTCTGCGGCAGAAGGGTACAGTAAGGGTACCTCTGCCTGGCACAGTAAGGGTGCCTGAGCCAAGGACCAGGAGCCGAAGGAGGTTCCGGGAAACCACGACGGCGCCCCGTTAGTCCTTCGGGCGGTCGGGGGGCCTGAACCGATCGGGGGTGTGCCACACCGCTCTGCCCTGACAGGGGGGGCGGGAGTATAACGAAGATGGTAATGTGCTGTACCGTCAGAGCATCGACTCGCCGTGCAAGATGGCTCCTTAGGCATGCGGGACAGCGAGGGGCTGCCTGCTTTGGATCACCCGTAAGATGACCCACCAAAAACGTCATACCTGTGTTGTATGAAATAAACCTGCAGCAGTTCTTTCCCACAAATACGTCTCCAGAGTTTCCTTTGGGTGGGAATTGTGTATTGTACAAGCGGGCGGGAGCAATGGCGGTGTGGGCACTATGCCTGCGAGCCCCTTCTGGGCCGCGCCCTCTCTGCAGCGTCCCTGTGGCTTCCCAAGTGCCTTACTCAACGATGTATCTCCACGCCGCTCCTCTCCATGGACCCCACTGTGTTCTCGATGCTCCGGAACCCGGAGATTGCGCCTGTGGTTTGGGTTTGGGGTTGGGCTCAGGCTTCTCAGACCACGGTGGCCTAAGTTGCCTCGTGACTCCGCTCAGGGTCTGCGCTTCAATGCTGTGACACGTCACTACCTGTTGACAGTGTCGGGGGTTATTTAAAGGTTACACTAAAGATTGAGATGTAGAAAACCCTGCTCGCTCATAGTAATTCTTACTGCTCGCCCTACAAGAAAGCAACATTTGAATGGATTATTTTTATTTCACTTGTTAAAAATAGTTGTCTGTTTGCAAGAATTCCTTGCATATCTTACATTTACGAAATGAATACTAATGAAAAAGTTATTTGGGAAGGATCATATTTCTTGAGCGTTGTACCATATGTAATGATATGACAGTTTTAAAAGGCAAGGTCCCTTATTGCTTAATTTCACCGCAGGATTGCAACTTGTGTATTTGAAATAAAGGAAGCATAAAGGAAGAGAGAAAAAAGACGCAAAAATGAGCATCTTTCATTAACAAGTTTTGACATCTCTGTGTACTTCCAAATCAGTTCCAGGAATAGCGTCTTCTGAATAGGTGGCACGTCATTTGTACTTTTTTCTTAGTCAATGTTTTTACAATGTACAATTCAAATCATTACCTGATAAATATTTCTGTTAATCATAAAAACAATTCCCGGAAGGGTAGCCAAGACAGACAGAACATTTTACAGCGGGCTTTAACCACAGCTTGTTGGCTGCAGCTTTTGCAGTCGTAAAATAGCCGGTAGACAACACAATACAGATTTTGAATAAGATTTGTTTTGTGCATTTGTAGTTGCTTTGCCAGGCTTATTCATTGACTGCCCATGTATCCGCAAGTCTCAGAGGCGGTACAAGCAGGAACATAAACTAACAAGTATTGGTAAAACTAATAGGTCTTGGCTCTAAAACCTGTCAGCTTGCCGATGATTTTTGCCATCCCAGATAGCTGCAGCAACCCTGTATGCGTCCGAGCAGGCCTTGCTGGAATGGCATTTTGTTAAATATTGCAAATATTGCAACTACATGAATAGATGGCTTCCACAGATGCACACATCAATAGTGGCCTTCCTTGAAATTATTCTTTTTCGTTTTACAAAATGTTATTTAAAGATGGCTACTTCACAGGTATTCAGAGCAGGGCCGGACTGAGAACCAAAAACGGCCCTGGCAAAGTGCTCGGGGGGGGGAGGTGGTTTGGGGGCGCGACCGCGCTCGTTGCCAGGGCCGGTTTTCGGACGATTTTGTTACAGGGCCGTTTTTGCAGAAACGCTGCAAAAACGGCCCTGTAATAAAAACGGCGCCAAGGGGCCCAAAACCGGCCCCCACCCTTAGGGCGCACCGGGGGATTGCCTGGTGCCCGCAACCGCCATTCCGGGCCTGATTCAGAGAGAATATTGGAAAAAAATGTCCTCATATCAAAAGTCTAAAATATTGTGATATGGAAATATCGTCAGCAAGAGTATCTATGTCAAGAATATTGATTTTAAGATAAGTAATATCCAGTTTTTAAAATATAGAAGTCATAAATATCGTTTGCAAAAAAATAGTTGTTTAAAATATAGTTTCTTAATTATTGTAATGTATTTTAGCATATCTTTTAAATGTATATGATGTCATTTAATGTAATTACATTTTGTGTTTTTTAGCTCTGTTGCGGTTTGTGGGTTTATGGGGGCATAGGGTTGGAAGCAATTTATTTATAATAAATTAATGATTATGATTAATGATTATTTTGTTTTTAATATTATTTTAATTTTTATGGGTTCATTGTATGTGTGAGTTGTGGGGTTTATTGGGGAAAGGAGGAAGTAATGTATTTTTAATTAATTAATAATTCATTGTTAATTATTATTAAATAATTATTTTATAATTATGTTAAATGTGTATTTTTTTGGTTCAGGTTGTGGAGTTTCAGGGTAAAGGGTGGGAAGTAATTTATTTTAATTAATTAATAATTAGTTGTCAAGTAATATTATTTAATGAATTGGAAATAGTTTTTATTGTGGAATTTTTTTAAGTGCTGCTTGTGGGGTTTATAGTGGTAAAGTAATTTATTTTTACTTATTTAATATTTAGTTGTTAATAAATAATAATTAATTAATTGATAATTATGTTAACTGTTTAATTAAATATTTTTAGGTGCAGGCTGTGGGGTTTATAGGGGTAACGGGTGGGGAGTAAATTATTTTTAATTAACTTTTTATTATTTGTTAAATACTATTAGTTATTTAATTGAAAATGTGCAGGGGTATCAGAAGTAAATTCATTTTAAGCAATTAATAATAGTAACTAAATTAAATGTATGTAATAAATATTATTTTTGGTAATAAATAATCATTAAATACAAATATTAGCATGCAAATTATTTTTGTATTTTATTTATAATAATATTTTAGGCTTTTGAGATAAATATTTAACATTATAATATGTTTTTATCTTTTTTAATTATTTTATAATAAATATATTTATATTTTATTTTTCAACATATTTGTATTTTTTTTATTTACTTTGTTTTTAAAATAATGTTATTTCGTTGAAGATATTTTGTGTGTTTTTAATGTTGAACTACTGGAGTGGGAATAGTAGATTTCACCCCTCTGCTATCCAACACTTTCCCCACTGTTGCACATATTGGAGTGGGAATATTACATTTTACCCCTCCACTATCCTACAATTTCCCTACTGTTACACTTGTTGGGGTGGGAATAGTAAATTGTACCTTTCCACAATCTAACACTTTCCCTACTGTTGTAGTGATTTGAGTGGGAACAGTAAATTTGACCCCTTTGTACTCCAACAGTTTTCCTACTATTGTATTAGCTGGAATGGGTATAGTAAATATTATCTATCTCAATCCAATGCTGTTACTACTGTTTTATTTACTAGAGAGAGATTTGTTAATTTGACCCAGTATTATTATTTTTGAGTGGAGTAAATTGGTAGTAGTACACTTTTGATATATTTATTTTCATAGTTTACATAGTTTTGTATAAATTGTAGTGGGGATAGTATACGTTTTACAGTTGATAATTTATTTTATATTGTTATAATTTATATTATTATATTTTTGTTTATTTAAAATTATATTTTGAATGTGCAAAACTATTTTTACTTGAATTTAAGTTGTTTATTTTTTTATTTAATTAGAACAGTTTGTTTTTTAAAGATTTTATGTTAACGGTATATGTATATGTATATTTGTTAGGAGAACAATTTATTCCTGTTCAATGGTCAGATGTTCCAGCAGATACAGGGAGTAGCAATGGGGGCCACCTTCTCCCCCAGTTATGCCTGTTTGTTTATCGGCTGGTGGGAGGAGCTGGTCCTCATGCGGCAATATGAAGATATTTATGAAACTAATATTATTTCCTGGCTGCGTTTCATTGATGATCTATTTATAGTGTGGAGAGGAGGTGAGGAAAGCGCAATTGAGTTTATTCATCAGATCAATCACAATGACATCAACTTGCAATTCACATCTACTATCAGTTGTGACACTGTGACATTTTTAGACGTGCAGGTCCAGGTCGAAAATAACCTTTTATCAACTACTCTCTTTAGAAAGCCTACGGCCGGAAACAAGGTATTGCATGCGTCGAGTGCCCATCCTCCCCATCTTATAAAAAGTATTCCTTATGGGGAGATGTTGCGCAGTCGACGTATTTGCAGTGACAATGAGGACACCAAAATTAAACAAGCAGAAAGCCGGGCTCAGTTTCTGGCTAGGGGGAACAGAACAGAAATTGTTGACACAGCTATAACCAGGTCCATGGAATGGGCCTGTGATGACCTATTAGCATACAAGGTCAAAAAGGCAAGTGGGGATATCAACAAGGAAACTGAAAGCCAACAACCCACTGGCTCATTATTTTGTACTCCAGACAAAAAAGGGAAATAAGGGCCATAGTTAGATATTACTGGCATCTTATTCAAAATGATACGGTGATTGGCAGGTTAGAACCTTCTAATCATTCTATAACATTTAGGAAAACTACAAGTATGGATAATATGCTGGTAAGTAATAGCCAAGAAGAACTTCACAAGGATATGTGGCTAGCGGCTAGGAAGGCTGTTTTAAAATGATTTACATGTAAAGCCTGCCAATATGACATAAATAATATGAATTCCTATACAACTGCTTTCTCCACTAAGGCTCAGGAGATCAAACAGCACCTTACTTGTAAAACAGAATTTTTTGTTTATGTATTGAATTGAAGTTGTAAACTCAAATATATAGGAAGTACGAAACTAGCCGTTCATAAAAGATTTCTACAGCATATTCGGGCCATATCCAACAATGACCCTAGTTACCCTAGTTACCCAGTGGCTAGGCACTTTAAAGCAACTCATGACAGTAATCCTAGACATTTAAAATAATATGTCATTGAGGCAATTCCTTTATTGAAAAGAGGTGGAGATAGAGAAGCCAAATTGAGGCGCCTGGTAACAAGTTTCATACTGTAATTTGATTTGAAATAACCACTTAATACCACTGAAGACCTGCACACGCTTTTATGAATTGATTCTTTATGAATGGATTTTTCTAGGAGAGTTTTTTAGGAAATTTATGCATAATTTGTATAAAGTTGTCACTGTGAATTTGTTCATGAGAATACCCTGTCTATAATCTGTGAAATGTGATGAATCGGTTTAATTATTCTGTATATATATATATATATATCAAAGCTCCAAACATCCACAAACGATAAGTCTGTATAGAAAGCAGCACACGCAGGGGGTGATTCCTCAGAAGATTTTAATGAGGAACCTCACAGCATACGACGCGTTTCGCCAGAGGGCTTCGTCAAGTAATGCATCTTGCTGGGTTTTATTTATAGTTATGTATTTTAGCGGTTGGCCCAGGGCATATTGTCATCAATTTATGTGTACTATTGGGAATCAGCTGTTATTTGTTACATTGGTGATATATTTATTGATATATTTATGAGCATCCCCGGGTTTCCCTTGATCCCATTGAATATGCACTTTCTAGCTGTATGTTGCACATATGTGCTATTTTTGGCATATGATATTTACAGGCCACGCACCCTGTTCTATATAGATTGCAGCCCCAAACCTAATGTTTCCCAGCATTTAGCACTTTATTGATATACTGGCATTTTTCGGAAATAGGTACTGTAGCACATGAACTTTCACCTCGAGAACAACAACTCCACTGCCCTGATCGCCAACCTCGCCAACCTCAGACTCAAACAGCTCGTGACGACACCCACCCACGCCGCTGGACACACACTGGACCCCATCTTCTCCGAAAGCCACCACGTCTCCTACAACCACACCACCGAGCCGCACTGGACCGACCACAGATGCTTCCACTTCACCTTCAGGAATCCCACCACACACCACCGGACCCAGCAGTTGCCATGCCGCTGCTGGGGCAAGGTCACCAAGGACCAACTGACCACCACCCTTGCCCTGAGACCACCCGCCGACCCCATCGACCCCAACACCGCCGCTGCCAACCTCAAACAGTGGATTACCGACTGCGCCAACACCCTCGCCCCTCTCAAGACCTCCACAACCTACCACACCAACAAGAAAGCCGCCTGGTTCACCGAAGACCTCCGGACCTGAAAGCACACCTGTCGGAAGCTGGAGAAGAAATGGCTCCGCGACCGAACACTAGACAGCCACACAGCCCACAAGAATGCCACCCGCAGACACCACCAACTCATCAGGACCGCCAAAAGGACCGCCTTCAAGGACCGCCTAGACAACAACATACACAACACCAAAGAGCTCTTCAGCATCGTGAAAGAACTATCCAAACCCAGCTCCATCACCAACCACATTCCACCATCACAAGACCTGTGTGACTCACTGGCCACCTTCTTTCACCGCAAGATCACCGACATCCACGACAGCTTCAACTCTGACACCCCCGCACCCACCACCGAGACCACCACCCCTACGACCTCCACCCGCAGCAGTCGCCTGACCGCCTGGTCCAACATCAGCGACGATGACACCATCAAAACCATGAACTCCATCCACTCCGGATCCCCATCTGACCCGTGCCCCCACCTTGTTTTCACAAAGCCAGCACAGCCAACGCACCCACCTCCGGAAAACAATCAATATCTCCTTCGAGACAGCAACCTTCCCGGATAGCTGGAAACACGCCGAGATCAATGCCTTGCTCAAGAAACCCAAGGCGGACCCCAATGACCTCAAGAATTTCTGTCCCATCTCTCTGCTGCCGTTCCCGGCGAAAGTCACGGAGAAGATTGTCAACAAACAGCTAACCCGCTACCTCGAAGACAACAACATCCTGGATCCTTCCCAATCCGGTTTCCGCAGCAATCACAGCACCGAGACCGCCCTCATCGCCGCCACCGAAGACATCAGGATCCTGATGGACAAAGGATAAACAGCGGCCCTCCTCCTCCTGGAACTATCAGCAGCCTTCGACACGGTGTGCCACCGCACCCTATCAGCACGCCTCCATGACGCCGGAATCCAAGAGAAGGACCTGGACCACACCCTTCCTCTCGGCAGAACCCAGAGCATCCCCCTCCCACCCTTTCGCTCCAAAACCACCGAGATCATCTGCGGTGTCCCTCAGGGATTCTCCCTCAGCCCGACGCTGTTCAATATCGACATGGCACCCCTCGCCCACGTCGCACAACAACATAACCTCAACATCATCTCCTACGCCGACGACACCCAGCTGATCATATCCCTCACTGAAGACCCCCACACCGCCAAAGCCAACTTTCACAGAGGAATGAAGGCCGTCGCCGACTGGATGAAGGACAGCAGGCTGAAGCTGAATTCAGACAAGACGGAGGTCCTCATCCTCGGACCCACCCCATCAGCCTGGGACACATCACTAGGTACAGCCCCGGAACCCCTCGACCACGCACGCAACCTGGGGTTTATCCTCGACTCCGCCCTCTCCATGACCAAACAAGTCAACGCCGTCTCCGCATCCTGCTTCAACACCCTCCGAATGCTCGGCAGAATCTTCAAATGTATCCCCTCTGACACGAGAAAAACCGTCACCCATGCCCTCATCACCAACAGACTCGACTACGGGAATGCCCTCTACGCAGGAACAACAAACAAGCTCCTGAGACGACTACAGCAAATCCAGAACGCCTCGGCACGACTGATCCTCAACGTCCCCCGACGCAGCCACATCACACCCCACCTGAGAGGCCTGCACTGGCTCCCCGTCAACAAGAGGATCACCTTCAAACTCCTCATTCATGGACACAAAGCCCTTCACAGCTCCGGACCGGCATACCTCAACGACCGACTCAGCTTCTACACCCCCACCCGCAGCCTCCACTCTGCCAACCTCGCCCTCTCCACAGTTCCTCGTATCCGGAAAACCACCACCGGTAACAGATCCTTCTCCCACCTCGCCGCCAAGACATGGAACACTTTCCCTACCAACCTACGACAGACCCAGGACCTGCTGGCCTTCAGAAGACTTCTCAAGACCTGGCTCTTCGATCAGTAGCAGCCCCCCCCCCAGCGCCTTGAGACCCTCACGGGTATGTAGCGCGCTTTAGAAATACATTGATTGATTGGTTGATTGATCGTCACTTTTTTCTATGAAATATGTGGGGCATTAATTTGTAATATTCTTAAATTTAGGCCCACAAGTAATGGAACGAGAGTCAATACACGGATTTGGTCCATTATATTTAGCCTAATACATTGCGAATCATCAGTAATTTGATGTTTTGAACTTTGATTCTTAGTGATGGTCAGGACAAGTACCTGTTTTAATTCAATGTATTTCATTGTTCGTTTTCATCACACTAGGAAGGGGCACTTTGTCATAAGTCACTTATTTTAAACTATGGACTAGAAAGGGGACTATCTGATAAGCATTTAAGTAGCTATATGTGTAAACTGACATTATGGATATCTATATTGTATAATAAAAATTTGTATTTCGTAGAGATTATAGTTATATATAGTATCCAATATGTAACAGTCTATCCAGGCATTTAAGCGGAAATATGTCTTCTATAACTATGAATACTCATGTATTTTTCAGTGATTGTGGTTATATATAGTATCCAATATGTAACAGTTTATCCAGGCATTTAAGGGGAAATATGTCTTCTATGTCAATTGTTTAATTGTTTGAACTAGCACTTTAAAAGGCGGTTGTATAATCTAAGTTTTGTCATGTGATCAAGGCCGCTAGTTCGCCAGAAATGCGTCATGGCAGATTTTGGCAAATAAACTATAATTGCACTTACTGGGGCTTGCGCTCGTTTTCCTTGGAGGTGAAGTGGCAGCAACATATGTTTTTTTCAGTGAATATATATATATATATATATATATATATATATATATATATATATATATATATATATTTCACCAAGACGATCCTTTGGTGCAATGAGAGCGCTCAGCAGTGTGTGCTCACCCAAGGGCTGGATCAGAGCCCGAAAATTAATTTGAGCACAAGAAGGGCGGCACAAGCGGATACTTTTTAAGAAGCTTTTATTCGCACTTCACAACACCCCACCGACGCGTTTCAGCCTCATGGCTTTTCTCACGGTCAGCAAGTCCTTTTTTAGTTTTCATTTATATACTGCCCCATATTAGCCTTAAGGTGGCATTATGGGATACATAGTTTATGAAAAAATATTTAAAAACAGTTATAACAAACAAAGGACTGGTGTGTTCCTTGGGTTGATGTATAGTACATTGCGTCCAAAGTTCGTTTCACTTAGGGCATGTATGGATATATGACGGTACCACGCGTACTTTTACAACGCGTACCGTTACAACGCTACATTTACCACGCAAGTCGTTACAACGACTTGCGTGGAGGGGCGCTGGATAGTAAATTTTTTAATTTACTATTCCAACTCCAGTCCCCGTGGACTCTAGGGAAAGGAGTTGGATAGTAAATTAATCTATTTACTATCCTGGAGCGCCCCCCAGCGCAAGTCGTTGTATCGACTTGCGTGGTAAAAGTAGCGTGGTAACAGTACTGCGTTGTTAAAAATGCGTGCTAACCGCTGTATACCGGCATGTATAGTCTCAATGTTCGTTACACATGTAATTGTTCTTCAGTTTAGGGTGTAGTACCCCTATTCACATTGTTTATTAGCCGGTTAAGTTCATGTTTACTCCAGATGTATGTGGAGATCCTCTCCAAAGTTCATGCCTCTAGGATGCTTTGTTCGGAACCGAACAATGAAACGTGATTCCATTTGTCGAAGAAGACGGACTGTATCCCCTCCTCTTTCCAGCTTAGTGAGCATTTTCAGTCCATAGAAGCTCATTGCTCGCCAATCCCCATTTTGACAAGTACTTAAATGTTTCGCTGTGGCATACAGCATGTTAGAATTTTTCACGGCACGGATGTGTTCCAATATCCTCTTTTTGAGCATGCATGTGGTGCATCCTATATACTTCATTCCGCACCTACATTCGATGACATATACCACGTTTTTTGATGTACACGTGATGTATTGTTTGATAGGCATGCTTTTTCCATCTGGTTCCACCACATTTCTCATTCTTTTGCCTATTTTACACGCTTTGCATGAAGTACAGGGTTTAGAACCTATACTCTGTTCTGTCCACCATTTAGGTTGCTGCTTGATTTGAAAGTAGCTTTTAACCAGTAGATCTTGCAGTGAGGTGTTTTTTCTGTACGTGATGGAAGAATGTTTGCCGGCCATTGGGCCTATGTCCGGATCACTGGATATTAGATGCCAATATTTTTTCATTTTTTGGGCAATTACTCCACTTTCCTTGCTGTATGTGGTGACAAATCTTGGGGGATCTTGGTCTTGTGGGGGTTTTGGCTTTACAATCAAAGTCTCTGCTCTACTGATCTTGTCCACTTTATTTTTGCAGTTTTTGAGGACATAATCTTTGTATCCTCTTGACTGGAATCTGGATTTACTTTCATGTATTTTATTTTCGGCATCTTCTGGTTTTGAACAATTTCTTTTTAAACGTACAAATTCTCCATATGGAATACTCTTCAATAATGCCTTCGGGTGGAAACTGGTGCCATGTAGCACACTGTTAGTTGCAGTTTTTTTGCGGAACAAAATGGTTTCAAGTTTGCCATTAGAGATATAAACCTTGGTATCTAAAAAGTCTATTTCTCTCTTGTTTGTTGAACATGTGAATTGCAAACCAACCTCATTTTCATTTAATGCGGCAAAGTATTTTTGAAATTGTTCATTAGTGCCGTTCCATATTAGGAAAAGGTCATCTATGTATCTGACCCAAAGAATTATTCGATCTAATTCTTCCTGGTTGGTGTTGTTCCATGCAATAGTCTTTTCCCACCACCCCATGGTGATGTTGGCATAATTTGGAGAAAAAGATATTCCCATGGCCGTGCCACATTCCTGTTTGTACAAATCATTGTTAAAAAGAAACACATTATTCGTAAGACATAATTCTATCATTCTTAGCAGCATTAACGTATGATCCAATTCCTTAATGCTGCGTTGTTGCAAGAAATGTTTACAAGCTTTCAAGCCTACGTTGTGTCTTATCGATGTGTAGAGTGACACAGCGTCAATTGTCACCAGAAGGTATCCTGGATCCCATGTCACATCCATTAGGATCCTAAGAAAATCTCCTGAGTCCTTTAAGTAAGATGGCATGCTCTGGGCAATCGGTGCAAGGAAGGTATCGACATACTTTGAGACATTCTCATATAACGAGCTGCATGAGGAGACAATGGGTCTACCTGGCGGATTAATCAGTGTCTTGTGAATCTTAGGTAGGAAATAAATGCACGGGGTGATTGGATACTCCGTTGTCATGTATTTATTTTCCTCATCATTTATCAATCCTTTCGCATGCCAACTCTGTAGTAGTTCTTTCAAGTCAGACGTCATTCTTGATATTGGGTTGAATTTTAGTTTGCTGTAGTGTTGTTCTATGTTGAGCTGTCTCTCAGCTTCCTTGATGTAATCACTGGTATCTATAATAACGATATTTCCCCCCTTGTCGGCGGGCTTAATCGTTATTTTTTCATTGTCCATCAGATTCTGAATTGCCTTGCGTTCTTTCATTGACAGATTTTCTCTTTTGTTGTTTTTGCTCTTTACGAGATTATCTAATTCCTCTGTCATGGCATCTGAGAACAGATCAATTTTTTTCCCGGGTGATAGAACTGGATAGAATCGAGACTTTTTCTTTAATCCAGTATTTTTACTTTGATTTGTTTTAATATTCATTTGTTCCAACATTTGTGAATCCATTATTGTATCGCCCATCGGGTTAAACATCGATTTGAATGTCTCTCTTAGGTCAGGTAATTGTTCAATAGTCGTTATAGATTCCTCCTCTATTGCCTGTTCTGTCATATTGTTCATGTTGTTTGATATCGCTTTATTAGCATGCACTTTCGCTAGTTTTAATTTCCTCACACACTTGTATAAATCGATTTTCACCTGAGGATAATCAAAATGGGCATTGGGGCAGAATGATAAGCCCTTGTTCAGCACAGTTTGTTCTTCATCTGTTGGTTGGTATTGTGAAAGATTCACGATCAAGTTTGTTACTTCCTGTTGCGGAGGGGATATTGCCTTCTTCCGTTGTTTTGACCTGCGGGTTCTGCGGGTGCTGGTGAGGGACTTGGTTGGTTTTGTGTGGCTCTTTCTCTCCCTCTGCTTTGAAAGGCCGCTCTTCCCCTTCCTCCTCCTCTGGTGATATTTTTCTCTAGATTCACCAATCTCACTTCCTCTAAAACACTCAAGTTTTTTGACTGGTCACGAGTTGCTTCAGTCACACTCACATCTGATTCACTCCCACTAGATGCTTGCTTGTTTGGTGGGAAGTTCTTTTTCAAGTTATCATAGCGTCGTGCGAACGTAAGGATTCTGCCATGCAGATAGTCTAATTCATCCCTTTTGAACTTGCGTTACCTTACGTTCTTCTATCTCAACTTCATAGTGATCCAGTCTGGCTTCCATTTCTCGTCTCATTTTGGTTATTTCTTCTTGATTGGTTTCTTTAGAGAGAAGTTCCTCTAGCTCCTTTATTTTTGCAGTGATATCATCAATATCCATTTTGGCATGTTTAATAAGAATGCGCATCATATTCAAAGAACATATAGTATTATTTTCAAGCCATTCATTGATCAGTTCCTCCTTTGTTTCAGGGTGTGTCGGCATGGTAAATATTCTCAATCCTCGCGGGATTCGTTTTACTTCCACATAGTTCTCGAGCGTTATGACTTCCCAACTTTTATTTCTTTCTTTTTTGTATAAGCGTTCCAGTGCATTAATTTGCTGCTTTAGTGTGACATTGTCATTTTCAGGTGTTTTAGTTTTTCGTGAAATGTCAACATTTGTTGCCCCAGGTTTAAACATTGTGGACGCTTTGGTAGCGCGTTTGGCAGCTCGCGCTTCCATCTTAATTTATTGTTTCAAGTCTCTGTTAGAACACACCTTTACTGCAAGGGTGTTAACAACTTTGCATGCACTATTGAAAAACGCTTCAATTTCACCGATCCGAATTGAAATAATGAGCCGCTCGTATTGTATACGCTTACGGCGTCTTCACCATTATTTCTTATTCAGCACACCCTAAACTGAAGAACAATTACATGTGTAAAGAACATTGAGACTATACATGCCCTAAGTGAAACGAACTTTGGACGCAATGTACTATACATCAACCCAAGGAACACACCAGTCCTTTGTTTGTTATAACTGTTTTTAAATATTATTTCATAAACTACGTATCCCATAATGCCACCTTAAGGCTAATATGGGGCAGTATATAAATGAAAACTAAAAAAGGACTTGCTGACCGTGAGAAAAGCCGTGAGGCTGAAACGCGTCGGTGGGGTGTTGTGAAGTGCGAATAAAAGCTTCTTAAAAAGTATCCGGTTGTGCCGCCCTTCTTGTGCTCAAATTAATTTTCGGGCTCTGATCCAGCCCTTGGGCTGAGCACACACTGCTGAGCGCTCTCGTTGCACCAAAGGATCGTCTTGGTGAAATACGTCTGCAGAGAGGAGCGCCCGATTTCCTACATGGGAAGAAACTGTTTTGCTCTACAAGGAAACGCCCTCGGCTGTCGAGCAGGAGAGTCGGGAGACCCTGCTGCTGTGTCGGGAAGACCTACAACGAGGTGAGCGTACTCGAGCAATGTATGCAGAAAATAAGTGGGAAATCGAAGTGGCTGAATAAGAAATAATGGTGAAGACGCCGTAAGCGTATACAATACGAGCGGCTCATTATTTCAATTCGGATCGGTGAAATTGAAGCGTTTTTCAATAGCGCATGCAAAGTTGTTAACACCCTTGCAGTAAAGGTGTGTTCTAACAGAGACTTGAAACTATAAATTAAGATGGAAGCGCGAGCTGCCAAACGCGCTACCAAAGCGTCCACAATGTTTAAACCTGGGGCAACAAATGTTGACATTTCACGAAAAACTAAAACACCTGAAAATGACAATGTCACACTAAAGCAGCAAATTAATGCACTGGAACGCTTATACAAAAAAGAAATAAATAAAAGCTGGGAAGTCATAACGCTCGAGAACTATGTGGAAGTAAAACGAATCCCGCGAGGATTGAGAATATTTACCATGCCGACACACCCTGAAACAAAGGAGGAACTGATCAATGAATGGCTTGAAAATAATACTATATGTTCTTTGAATATGATGCGCATTCTTATTAAACATGCCAAAATGGATATTGATGATATCACTGCAAAAATAAAGGAGCTAGAGGAACTTCTCTCTAAAGAAACCAATCAAGAAGAAATAACCAAAATGAGACGAGAAATGGAAGCCAGACTGGATCACTATGAAGTTGAGATAGAAGAACGTAAGGTAACGCAAGTTCAAAAGGGATGAATTAGACTATCTGCATGGCAGAATCCTTAGGTTCGCACGACGCTATGATAACTTGAAAAAGAACTTCCCACCAAACAAGCAAGCATCTAGTGGGAGTGAATCAGATGTGAGTGTGACTGAAGCAACTCCTGACCAGTCAAAAAACTTGAGTGTTTTAGAGGAAGTGAGATTGGTGAATCTAGAGAAAAATATCACCAGAGGAGGAGGAAGGGGAAGAGCGGCCTTTCAAAGCAGAGGGAGAGGAAGAGCCACACAAAACCAACCAAGTCCCTCACCAGCACCCGCAGAACCCGCAGGTCAAAACAACGGAAGAAGACAATATCCCCTCCGCAACAGGAAGTAACAAACTTGATTGTGAATCTTTCACAATACCAACCAACAGATGAAGAACAAACTGTGCTGAACAAGGGCTTATCATTCTGCCCCGAGGCCCATTTTGATTATCCTCAGGTGAAAATCGATTTACACAAGTTTGTGAGGAAATTAAAACTAGCGAAAGTGCATGCTAATAAAGCGATATCAAACAACATGAACAATATGACAGAACAGGCAATAGAGGAGGAATCTATAACGACTATTGAACAATTACCTGACCTAAGAGAGACATTCGAATCGATGTTTAACACGATGGGCGATACAATAACGGATTCAAAAATGTTGGAACAAATGAATATTAAAACAAATCAAAGTAAAAATACTGGATTAAAGAAAAAGTCTTGATTCTATCCAGTTCTATCACCCGGGAACAAAATTGATCTGTTCTCAGATGCCATGACAGAGGAATTAGATAATCTCGTAAAGAGCAAAGACAACAAAAGAGAAAATCTGTCAATGAAAGAACGCAAGGCAATTCAGAATCTGATGGACAATGAAAAAATAACGATTAAGCCCGCCGACAAGGGGGGAAATATCGTTATTATAGATACCAGTGATTACATCAAGGAAGCTGAGAGACAGCTCAACATAGAACAACACTACAGCAAACTAAAATTCAACCCAATGTCAAGAATGACGTCTGACTTGAAAGAACTACTACAGAGTTGGCATGCGAAAGGATTGATAAATGATGAGGAAAATAAATACATGACAACGGAGTATCCAATCACCCCGTGCATTTATTTCCTACCTAAGATTCACAAGACACTGATTAATCCGCCAGGTAGACCCATTGTCTCCTCATGTAGCTCGTTATATGAGAATGTCTCAAAGTATGTTGATACCTTCCTTGCACCAATTGCCCAGAGCATGCCATCTTACTTAAAGGACACAGGAGAATTTCTTAGGATCCTAATGGATGTGACATGGGATCCAGCATATCTTCTGGTGACAATTGACGCTGTGTCACTCTACACATCGATAAGACACAACGTAGGCTTGAAAGCTTGTAAACATTTCTTGCAACAACGCAGCATTAAGGAATTGGATCATACGTTAATGCTGCTAAGAATGATAGAATTATGTCTTACGAATAATGTGTTTCTTTTTAACAATGATTTGTACAAACAGGAATGTGGCACGGCCATGGGAATATCTTTTTCTCCAAATTATGCCAACATCACCATGGGGTGGTGGGAAAAGACTATTGCATGGAACAACACCAACCAGGAAGAATTAGATCGAATAATTCTTTGGGTCAGATACATAGATGACCTTTTCCTAATATGGAACGGCACTAATGAACAATTTCAAAAATACTTTGCCGCATTAAATGAAAATGAGGTTGGTTTGCAATTCACATGTTCAACAAACAAGAGAGAAATAGACTTTTTAGATACCAAGGTTTATATCTCTAATGGCAAACTTGACACCACTTTGTTCCGCAAAAAAACTGCAACTAACAGTGTGCTACACGGCACCAGTTTCCACCCGAAGGCATTATTGAAGAGTATTCCATATGGAGAATTTGTACGTTTAAAAAGAAATTGTTCAAAACCAGAAGGTGCCGAAAATAAAATACATGAAAGTAAAGCCAGATTCCAGTCAAGAGGATACAAAGATTATGTCCTCAAAAACTGCAAAAATAAAGTGGACAAGATCAGTAGAGCAGAGACTTTGATTGTAAAGCCAAAACCCCCACAAGACAAAGATCCCCCAAGATTTGTCACCACATACAGCAAGGAAAGTGGTGTAAATGCCAAAAAAATGAAAAAATATTGGCATCTAATATTCAGTGATCCGGACATAGGCCAAATGGCCAGCAAACATCCTTCCATCACGTACAGAAAAAACACCTCACTGCAAGATCTACTGGTTAAAAGCTACTTTCAAATCAAGCAGCAACCTAAATGGTGGACAGAACAGAGTATAGGTTTTAAACCCTGTACTTCATGCAAAGCGTGTAAAATAGGCAAAAGAATGAGAAATGTGGTGGAACCAGATGGGAAAAGCATGCCTATCAAACAATACATCACGTGTACATCAAAAAACGTGGTATATGTCATCGAATGTAGGTGCGGAATGAAGCATATAGGATGCACCACATGCATGCTCAAAAAGAGGATATTGGAACACATCCATGCCGTGAAAAATTCTAACATGCTGTATGCCACAGCGAAACATTTAAGTACTTGTCAAAATGGGGATTGGCGAGCAATGAGCTTCTATGGACTGAAAATGCTCACTAAGCTGGAAAGAGGAGGGGATACAGTCCGTCTTCTTCGACAAATGGAATCACGTTTCATTGTTCGGTTCCGAACAAAGCATCCTAGAGGCATGTACTTTGGAGAGGATCTCCACATACATCTGGAGTAAACATGAACTTAACCGGCTGATAAACAATGTGAATAGGGGTACTACACCCTAAACTGAAGAACAATTACATGTGTAAAGAACATTGAGACTATACATGCCCTAAGTGAAACGAACTTTGGACGCAATGTACTATACATCAACCCAAGGAACACACCAGTCCTTTGTTTGTTATAACTGTTTTTAAATATTATTTCATAAACTACGTATCCCATAATGCCACCTTAAGGCTAATATGGGGCAGTATATAAATGAAAACTAAAAAAGGACTTGCTAACCGTGAGAAAAGCTGTGAGGCTGAAACGCGTCGGTGGGGTGTTGTGAAGTGCGAATAAAAGCTTCTTAAAAAGTATCCGGTTGTGCCGCCCTTCTGTGCTCAAATATATATATATATATATATAAAAATAAATAAATAAATAAATACATATATGTTCCAAAAGTTCAACACCAGAGGACAGGTCCACAATCTCCTGGACGCCACTGTAGCAAAGAACACGAGACCCAAAATCAGGTGAGCTTCTTATTTTATTTGCACCTTCATCAGCATAACGTTTCGACCTGCACAGAGGCCTTGGTCACATGACGCAGGAAGAGCGTGATCAAAATTTAAGTGCAAGTGATGTTATTTGAGATGTCATCAGTGATGTCACTGACCATGTCATGAATGATGTAATATGTGACATCATCAGCAGTGGATTGCGGGTGCGCGAAATATAGTTAGTACAACTAACTACATAGGAGTAATTTCAATGGTTTTGTATGAGTGAAATGTCCAGCTAACTATAACACCCCTAAAACTAATAGTTTTTTGAGTGAATTTTAAAGGTTTTTTAAAATGCTAATTCTTAACTATATAAGGCCTGAAACCTATGTTTTTTTCAGTGAATTTCAAAGGTTTTTTAAATGCTAATTCCTAACTATAAAAGGCCTGAAACCTATGGTTTTTTCAGTGAATTTGCAAGGTTTTTTAAATGCTAATTCCTAACTATATAAGGCCTGAAACCTATGGTTTTTTCAGTGAATTTCAAAGTTATTTTTAATGCTAATTCCTAACTATATAAGACCTGAACCTGAAAGCCCACCAGGAATCTCCAGTATGCGCCAGGGGACTGCATTGCAGAGAGGTGTAATGAAGCCACGCCCCTTTTTATACCTCTCTGCAACGCAGCTCCCAGGCGTGTTTGCAGAGGGGGAACTAATTCCCCTTGCATACTGGGGGTCCCTGGGGGCCAACTAGCCCACCTTGAACCTGCAGTATGCGACAGGGGGCTGCATTGCAGAGAGGTGTAATGAGGCCACACCCTTTTTCACACCTCTCTGCAACGCAGCCCCCGTGCATGTTTGAAGAGGGGGAACTAATTCCCCTTGCATACTGGGGGCCCCAGGGCGCCAACTAGCCCACCTGGAACCTCCAGTGTGCGCCAGGGGGCTGCATTGCACAGAGGTGTAATGAGGCTATGCCCCTTGTTACACCTCTCTGCAACGCAGCCCCCTGGCGCGTTTGCAGAGGGGAACTAATTCCCCTTGCATACTGGGGGTCCCTGGGGGCCAACTAGCCCACCTTGAACCTGCAGTATGCGACAGGGGGCTGCATTGCAGAGAGGTGTAATGAGGCCACACCCTTTTTCACACCTCTCTGCAACGCAGCCCCCGTGCATGTTTGAAGAGGGGGAACTAATTCCCCTTGCATACTGGGGGCCCCAGGGCGCCAACTAGCCCACCTGGAACCTCCAGTTTGCGCCAGGGGGCTGCATTGCACAGAGGTGTAATGAGGCTATGCCCCTTGTTACACCTCTCTGCAACGCAGCCCCCTGGCGTGTTTGCAGAGGGGGAACTAATTCCCCTTGCATAATGGGGGTCCCTGGGGGCCAACTAGCCCGCCAGGAGCCTCCAGTATGCGCCAGGGGGCTGCATTGCAGAGAGGTGTAATGAGGCCACACCCTTTTTTACACCTCTCTGCAACGCAGCCCCCCGTGCATGTTTGAAGAGGGGGAACTAATTCCCCTTGCATACTGGGGGTCCCTGGGGGCCAACTAGCTCACCTGGAACCTCCAGTATGCGCCAAGGGGCTGCATTGCACAGAGGTGTAATAAGGCTATGCCCCTTTTTACACCTCTCTGCAACGCAGCCCACTGGCGCGTTTGCAGAGGGGGAACTAAATCCTCTTGCATACTCGGGGTCCCTGGGGGCCAACTAGCCCACCAGGAGCCTCCAGTATGCGACAGGGGGCTGTGTTGCTTTGCCCCCGAGGGCGGCGGTCCCCGGGGCAGTGTGGGGGGGATTGGGCACCCCCCACATTTCTTTATCACTATGCCCCCACGATTTGGGGGTCCTTGTGGGACCACCTTAGCAGGCCTAGGGGGTCAGGGTGTTTCTACCCTGCCCCCTTTTTGTGTTCTACACGTTTGGTTTTCTGCTTTCTTGTGCCTCAGTCTAATGAGCACAAGATGGCTGCCAACACTTCCTGGTTTGGAGTGTTGACAGCCAATAAGCATGCAGCTTTCTCTGAAAAGTACGCGCACCGTCCGCGTACCGTACGCGGACCCGTGCGTGCACAGTACGCGCACCCTGCGATTTTTCGAAAACAAATAAATACATTTTTGCCTTGGGGGGTCCTAGTTGTTATGTTATGTTATGCACTTTTATTAGGCGCACAGATGCTCCAGCGAAGGAGCGTCCTGGCGCCGCGACAAGGTAGCAGCACAACACAACGAAACAAGAAGACAATAAAAGAGACTAGGGAAACAGAAAGGTTTTCACCGCACGGCGAAAGGAAAGCAGGCGGCGGTCCCCGGGGCAGTGTGGGGGGGATTGGGCACCCCCCACATTTCTTTATCACTATGCCCCCACGATTTGGGGGTCCTTGTGGGACCACCTTAGCAGGCCTAGGGGGTCAGGGTGTTTCTACCCTGCCCCCTTTTTGTGTTCTACACGTTTGGTTTTCTGCTTTCTTGTGCCTCAGTCTAATGAGCACAAGATGGCTGCCAACACTTCCTGGTTTGGAGTGTTGACAGCCAATAAGCATGCAGCTTTCTCGGAAAAGTACGCGCACCGTCCGCGTACCGTCCGCGGACCCGTGCGTGCACAGTACTCGCACCCTGCAATTTTTTGAAAACAAATAAATACATTTTTGCCTTGGGGGGTCCTAGTGCGACCCCCTGAGCAGGCCTAGGGGGTCAGGGTGCTTCTACCCTGCCCCCTTTTTGAGTTCTACACGTTTGTTTTTCTGCTTTCTTGTGCCTCAGTCTACCGAGGCACAAGATGGCTGCCAACAATTTCTGTTTTGGAGTGTTGACAGACATTGGCAGCCAATCAGCATGCAGCTCGCACACGCAAAGGTCCGCGCACGTCAGCGCACGTATATATAAATATATATATATTATAGTTAGCTGGACATTTTACTCATACAAAACCATTGAACTTCCCCCGTTATAGTTAGATGTACCCACTATAACTCGCGCGCCCGCAATCCACTGCTGATGATGTCACATATTACATCATTCATGACATGGTCAGTGACATCACTGATGACATCACTGATGACATCTCAAATGACATCACTGATGATATCATCCAGTGAATGTGGTTTGCTTTGATATTTAAATATGTATTATAAATACACTACTTTGCATTGAAGAATGAATGGATATAAATATAAATGTGTGGATGGTGGATTTAGTAACAGTGTCATTGATTGTTTCCTTGGCTAATTTGTAGAGTCTCACTATATATAATGTGTAGTTAGTAAACTGTGTGAATTGCTATGTTAAAGACTATATTTGTTATTGGTTTCTTAACTGAATATTTGTATGGGTAAATAAATGTCTATGTGGTTTGGTGGGGGGTGTGTGATAGCCAAAAATGTCTGAATAGTTCATTCAGTAGGTATATGAGGTTAAGACTACATGTTATAACAGTTTTTTCAGTGAGTGTATATGTTTATGGGTGTGGTGGTGATGAAATATTTCTCTCAATGGTACATCTCCATTAAACTTGAAAAAAAAAGGCAGTGTATGTGACAGTTATATCTAATTAAGTGTGCCTAAGACTTAGTGATTGTATGAGTCACTATATGAATAACTGTATACTTGTAATAGTGATTTTATAACACACTAAGTGTGAGTTACTATCTATATAAACAGATGAAGTGGTGTTTGTATAAGTGTGTAGTTGAGTAAATGTAAGTATAATCAATTGTTTGTATAAGTCAGAAGGATGTCTTTATAAGTGAATACAATGTGTGCTGGTGTGTAATGTTGAAATAGGGGTATAAGTATATTTGATAGTGTTCTGTTGATTTTTCACTGCATATAACACTGAATCTTTAGGTAAGTGAATAGATGTGTGTATAGTTCTATGAATTACTGAGTGGGTATTTAGAAATTTCTATTGGTGTGTCAATGGTTTCAAATATGGCACTTTCTATTTTACAGTGAGTGATGAAAGATTATACTAGTGTGTGATGAGGTGTATTTGATTGTCACATGGATGATGTCATCAGTGATGTCATCATTTGAGATGTCATCAGTGATGTCATCAGTGATGTCACTGACCATGTCATGAATGATGCACTTTTTGTGATGTTCCGGTGGCGCAGAAGACTGAGTGATATTTATCAGGCAGGACTAAGCCACTTTTTGTGGCGTAATCCTGCCTGATAAATATCAGTCCCTTTAACGCAGTGTCCTGCGTTAAAGGGGTGTGCAATGGGTGTTGCTGGGCGCGTTCCCAGCAGCATCCATGGACTTGAGTAATTTATAGCATCCTCAAAGTCAGTCTTTCAAAAATTCCAAAGTATAGGACATGATAATCCAAATCCAAATGTTTCTCAAGAAAAGTCATAAACCTCGTCCGTGGGTCATATCTGCCCAAACGCCGATATTCCGAACGATTGAAAATGACTTTTCTTGAGAAACATTTGGATTTGGATTATCTCTACTACTCTCTCTCTACTACTCTCTCTCTACTACTCACTCTTTACTACTCACTCTCTACTACTCTCTACTACTCACTCTCTACTTCTCACTCTCTACTACTCTCTACTACTCACTCTCTACTACTCTCTCTCTTCTACTCTCCACTACTCACTCTCTACTACTCACTCTACTACTCACTCTCTACTACTCTCTACTATTCTCTCTCTCTGCTGCTCACTCTCTACTACTCACTCTCTACTACTCTCTACTACTCACTCTCTACTACTCACTCTCTACTACTCTCTACTACTCACTCTTTACTACTCTCTACTACTCACTCTCCAGTGCTCTCTACTGCTCACTCTACTACTTACTCTCTACTACTCTCTACTACTCACTCTACTTTTCACTCTACTACTCTTTACTACTCACTCTCTGCTCCTCTCTCTACTGCTCTCTACTACTCTCTACTACTCACTCTCTACTGTCTATTACTCACTCTCTACTCTCTACCTCTCTACCTCTCTCTACTTCTCTCTCTACTAGTCTCTACCTCTCTACCTCTACCTCTCTACCTATACACCTCTACCTCTCTACCTCTCTCTACAAGCACATATATACACATATATATATTTGCATATATATGCATTTATATATATGCATATATATGCATATGCATTTATATATGTATGTGTGTATATATATATATATATATACATATATAAACATATATAATCTGCATATCTATGTAAATACGCATATAAATGCATGCATACATATACATATATGCGTACATATGCATGTTATTTACATGAAAGTTTGAAAACCACTAATAAAAGCAAAGCTAAAAAAACACCTCATTACAAACAGAATGGCTTTAACTTAAACGAGGGCGAGATCTATTGCATTTTCAATACTTGTTTACTTTGGTACCATCAAGAAGGCATTCAGATGTGTCACACATTTGCCATAAATTCTGAATGTTAGCACTCTAGCTGCTCATTAGATCACTGTAGTAAAGCTACTGCTCACCAGGGAAGTCTGCTGGTGGTATTCAAAGTGCATGTTTCAGTCTGCATGTCAGAATTTTTTTAATGAAATAGAAGAGGATTTGAGAAGTCACTCAAAATGTGCCCTAATTTTTCTTTCTGAAGCACTAATCATAATTTCTATGGCAAAATATACCTCCTCATTGTGTTCCTTTTTAAATTAAATGTTTTAAGAGTTACCACTTTATTCCAATCAAGATGGCTTCAGGTGTGCCATACCTTTGTAATAAGTAGGACTGTTAGCGCTCTAGTTGTTCTTTAGAACACTCTTGGAAGCTGCAGTAGAACACAAAGGAATCAACTTACAGTCTCTGTCCTTGTTGGATGTACATGTTTTACTGAGAATGTCAAACTTCATTCTCACATGACTGAGAAAGATAATGTGAATTTACAGAAAATATGCTTTCAGTTTAGCTTATAGATCCCCTTCCAAACCACTGTGGGAAAAGCATAAGATAATAGTTTTCTTTCAAACATGATTCATGATATCCCAGCAGAAGGCTTTTTCACATGGTAAAATCACCTTAGAACTCACCACAATTCCTAAAATGAGTATGGTACCATCAACAAATGATTTATAATGTAACTAAAGTCCTAAACCCTTCTATTAACTGCATTGCTTTTTAATGAGGTGCTATCATGTATATTGGTCCCAAGATGGCTGTCAACACTTATTGGATGAAGTGCTGACAGCCAATTAGATCTCACGATGAGATGTGTGGTTAGGCTCCGCCCAGATATATATATATATGTTTCCTTTTGATATTCTCAGGAACTACTGGAGGGATTTACACCATTTAAGCAAAAGGGCGATCTGCGAACCGAACTCTACCTCTCTGCCAAATTTGGTGTAATTCCGTTCAGCCGTTCTGGCTGTAGCCGTGTCTAATCGTCCTATGGAAAATAACATGGGGAAAACACGTTTTGGGACCCCCCTTTTTTCTCAGCCCCCACTTGACGAATTCCCCCAAAACTTTCAGGGAAGGAGCGGAGCAGAGCGGGCCATTTTCTTTGAGAAATTCGCAAAGATTCATCAACTGGCGCCAACGTTATTCCCAATAGAATGTTGAGGTTTCCTATGGAAAGGTCCTAACTATATATACCTACTGGCGACCGCCAGTAGGTAATATATATATATATATATATATATATATCCCAGGCTGCCAGGGTGCACACAGCTTATCTGAAAGGCATTCTCCTCCTCATATTCAATTATTTCAATTGACCGTGCGCTAAACTGGTGAGCTAAACTAAACTGGTGAGCTAAACTGATGTTCATACTGCAATATGTAGTCCCTGTCAGTCATGCTCCGTCTCTAGTAGAATCAGTGCTACAACAAGCATTGTACATTTGAACATAAAATTAATGGCAGTCCGGCTGTGAAAATACACCATCTGAGGGGGGGCCATGAAAGCCTGGAGACCCGGAGCTTGAAGGGACAGCAGATTAGCAGAATCACTGAGCATTCACAATTTGGAGGCCTTCTGGAGGGTAATGTTAAAATGCACAATGTATGACATGGTCAGTGACATCGCTAATGACATCACTGATGACATCTCAAATGACATTACTGATGTCTGAGACTTAAAGATATATACTAAGCCACAGCATAAGTTAAATGACTATTCTTTCTATACTAGTAATTAGAAATACTATATTTAACATATCGAAGGGGAAAAAGAGGGGATGCCAAAAGGACATTTCCCTCTTTACTAGCCGCACACATATTTGCTCTGATGCAGAAAAAAGGCCTGAATGGAATCACATCAAGTTCAGCATGAAAATAGAACTGTACTAATGGAAGTACCTTTACTTGGTTTAGTTGACCTTAGTATGTATGTATAACACTCAGAAACATTTGATAACATTCACAATCACTGGATGATATCATCCATGATGTCATTTGAATGCCACCAGTGATAAAACTGGCCATGTCATGAGTGATGTAATATGTGAAGTCATAAGCAGTGCATTGTGGGGGAGTAAGTTATAGTTAGCTCAGGTAATTATACTGCCAAATTTCTATAGTTTTGTGCATGTATATTCTGATCCTAACTATAACGTCCCTGTAACCTTTATTTTTCAGTGAATTTCTAAGGTTTTTCAAATTCTATTTCCTAACTATAACATCCCTGTAACCTTTGTTTTTTCCTAGTGAATTTCCATGTTTTGTCAATATAAATTCCTAACTGTAAACTGTAACCTTTGAGAGTGAATGTGTGAGTGAGTGCATGAGTGTCTAAATGGGTGTGTGAGTGAGTGCATGAGTGTCTCAATGAGTGTATGAGTGAGTGTCTTAGTGTGCCTAGGAGTGGCTGCATAAGTGTCTCACTGGGTGTGTGTGTCTGAGTGGGTCTGTGAGTGGGAGCTTGAGTGCCTGAGTGGGTGTCTGAGTGGGTGCATGAGTGTCCGAGTAAGTGTCTGAGTGGTTTTGTGAGTGGGTATAAGATTATTTGAGTGGGTTTACAAGTGAATCCATAAATGCGTGAGTCAGTCTGTGAGTGAGTCCATGAGTGTCTATATACTATAACATTCCTGTAATCTATGTTTTTTCAGTGAATTTTAAAGGTCTTTCAAATTCTATTTATATATAAGTATTATGTCTGTAATATTTGTAATATTCATTTTTTGAGTTAAGTTAATTTATAGGGTTTATTTTTAGTATTAAGGATACAACAATTTATTTTGCTTGTTATTTAGTAAATTTTTTTTAAACTGTAGATGGTTTTTCTTAAAAAGCCATACTTTATATACGTTTTAAGAGTTGAAAACCAAATATCTGCCTAAGGTAAAATATATAATGCTTTTGTAAAACATTTCTGGTACCACAGTACTTGAGCAGCTCCAAAAATATAGCCAGGACTACAAGAACTCTATGGTTATTGATTCCGATCGCTTGATTGCAATGTATCCGCAAATTGCAAATTGTGGATTGGCCAAAAGTTTTGAAAATTATTTTAAATATGTACATCCTTCTAATTTCATGAATGACATCAGTGTGAACATATTTCTAAGTATATATTTGGCACCCTATTTTTGTTTTCGAAGAAGCTTTCTTGGTTTTGGAGTTTTCCGACTTGGCAAATCTACGGACTGGAATTGTGAATTTGTTCAATGACACACCCAAACCTTGCCTTTTGATTGGGCATATCCCATGTACATGTAAAACAGCATCCCAAAACAGTTATTCCTCCAGTAAACTCTGTAGAAAGAGGATTCAGTAGCACCGCTGCTCTATTTTTTGTTCACTTTTGTGAATAATTTGATAAAATGGCTGAAGCTTTCACTTCTGTCCTGGATGAACATCCAGAATCTATTGAGGATGAGGAGGAAGATACACCACCTGCAAGCACACAAAATGATGTCTGAAAGCCTTTCACAATACCTTCAAGGGAAAGAACGTTACTGCTAAATATGTGCAGTGCAGTAATTGTGGCAAACAGCCATTCTGGGGACTGCAAAGAAGTATTCACATGTGACAAGTTTCATGTGGAAGCACTTAAAAACAATTCATGAAAGGATCTACAACCAGTTGATGCGGGAGAAAGTGCAGCAGAACAGTTCACCTGTACAGCAGCCTTAGGAGATCCGTTACCAGCCACAGTCATTACAATACCAGCTGCCTGCGAAGGATTGAGTGACATAGTTATTCGCTATGCGCAATGCCACATGCCTGCTGCTGTAAAAATGGCTTCTGTAGCTGCATTCTCGGAAATAGTGGAGAAGCATCACACTTTTGGCTACATTTCCATAAGAATCATTTGGAACACTGACTGCTAGCACTAGGTCAAAGTTCCTAAACCTTTCTCTGAGCACCGTATTGCCTTCAAATGAACTGTATCAGGTGTGGTTGACTGTTTAGAATTCTAAGCATATCCCAAACAGCATAACATTTTTTTTTCTCCACAGTCAATCACAAAGTAAATTCTTTTTTCTCAAAATCATTACCTACTTTAAGCTACCTGCATAATAACAACATCCAATCAAAGATTTTCTTTTTTTTACTTAGAAGCTGTCCTCCATTTTAACCGCCTTTCAATACTGTCTCATCCTGCTATATCCTTCTATTGTGTGCTACTCCAGTTTGCCTCCTCAATGTGTGTATTTTGGGAAAGAGGGAGTGGCATTGCTAGGGACATGGGTTTACCTGATGTAGATTTGGCCAAAGAGGATTAAAGAGGCATCAATTGTTGCCTTTGGCTTAAAAAATTGTGGCCTGCCAACATCTAGTGCTCATAATTGGGCACTGTGGTAGCAATGACCTAGGCACCTTAATGGAGTTGTTCCGGAAACCTTAAGGAAGAATACTTTATATCAATGGTACTTTTCCCACACACAACCTTGGTGTTCTCCAACATTTGCCGAAGGCAGAAGTAGAAGTTGTTAAATTATTTCTGTCCACAGATAGACAAATCCAGGAAACATGTCAATAAAACTGTTTCTGCATTCTTCAGAGACCACAACATGGGCTTCACATAGAACAACAATTTACTCTTTGATATGGACGGTATATATAGAAATGATGGAGTTCATTTTACAAAGAATGGCAACAGGATATTCCTCAACAACTTGAAGGATTGCATCATGTTTTTCATGTGTAGTTAGTGTCTACACACCATAAACATAAAGGCTATTTTTAGAGTCACTCTCTATCACAAACACTGAATAATTTTCTTTGTAATTCCTTCTTTTGAAATGTTTACTGTACTCTGTAGATCCGTCACAATTCCACAAGCTAAAGCACACATTCAGTACAAAGCAGAAGATATCAAATGTGCTTGTACAGGTCTGTGAGTTGATGTATGAATGTGTGTGTGTGGATCTCTCAGTGGGTGTGTGAGTGCCTGTGTGGGTCTGTAAGTGGGTGTGTGAGTGCGAGGGTCAGTGAGTGGGTGTGATAGTGTCTGAATGGGTCTGTGAGTGGGCATATGAGTGTCTGAGTGGGTGTGTGAATGTGTATGAGAGTGTCTGAATGGGCATGTGAGTGTCTATGTGGGTCTGTGGATGGTTGTGTGTTGCTCTGTGAGTGCCTACATGGGTACATGTGTGTGTGTGTGTCTGAGTGGGTCTGTGAATAGGTGTACGACGTCTGAGAGTGGCTGTATGAGTGTCTGAGTGGGTCTTTGAATGTGTGTGAAAGTATACATATATATATGTATATCCATACTAATATTATAAAGCGAGAGCCCAAACCTTTGAGGCGGGTAATCTCAGTAACAACAGCACCAATCGCAACACCCAATACAGTGTTGGAAAGGGCAGTTGCAGCAGAAGGACATAGGCTGTGCAGACGGCCACCATATACATTTTTTTAATTGTTTTTATTAACTTTTCAAGAAACAGTGGTGTTCATCACAATCATACAGTGCAAGACATACAATTGTACCGTAGGACACCATATACATTTAAAAGGTAAAAGAACTGTGCCAGCAAAGTAGTCCCTTGTGGGCGTGTCTGTGTTGTGCTGTGGGCGTGGGCTGGGGGCGTGACTAACGCTGGGGGCGTGTGGTACGGCCATCACATCGTGGGCTGTGGGCGTGTGCTGGGGGCGTGACAAACGCTGGGGGCGTGTGTCCACCCTTTATGCCATGTGAGTCGTACATACAAGCGCCAATTACGTTGCTGCGCAGCATCAAGGGGCATGCTGGGGGCGTGACACGCTGGGGGCGTGACACGCTGGGGACGTGAGAAACACTGCTACGTTCAGCCCTTCATGCCATGTGGGTCATACATTAAGCAGAAGATCGTCTGCTGTGGCCGTGTGCTGGGGGCATGACAAACGCGTTCAGCTGGAGGCCTGGTAAGTAACATTACTGCAGCCTCTCCTGCGCGCTGTTACTGAACTCTCTCATTCAACGAAATTAGACGCGCCTGCTACCATCAACCAGGGCTCTAGCCGGGCTCAGGCGGCGGATCAGTACCCTAATTACACGCGCCTGCTAACATCAACCAGGGCTGTAGCCGGGCTCAGGCGGCGGATCACTACACCAATTACACGCGCCTGCTAACATCAACCAGGGCTGCAGCTGGCCCTTCTCCGACCCTATTCTAATGAAACAAAACATTTTGTCTACCGCGAGATTTTAAAATAAATTGCCCTTGCCAAATACACACATTACACACATTCTATTTCATGCCCTGACAACGTCGGGACGGGCTGCTAGTATATATATATGTGTGTGTATATATATATATATATATATATATATATATATATATATATGTATGCGGACTCTGACGAGTCTGAAACGCGTCATGGTGGAGGTGTGGGCGGTTGCCAAATAAACCCGTTTTGCACAGTAACCTGGGTCTGCTTTTCGTTTTCTTATGGACGGATTTGGATAAATATATATATCGAAGGAACTGCTTTTTCGCCTCCTGTCAAGAATCTTTTTAGCAAAGCAGACATGGACCCATAATTGCGTGCTTAAGATTGCTTTTAAATG
The DNA here is from genome assembly GCF_964261635.1 of Lissotriton helveticus. Taxonomy (NCBI): domain Eukaryota; kingdom Metazoa; phylum Chordata; class Amphibia; order Caudata; family Salamandridae; genus Lissotriton; species Lissotriton helveticus. The sequence goes on along the minus strand of NC_136068.1, from coordinate 1,417,493,124 downwards.
TTGGCCATTACGCGTTTCAGTCCTCAAAGGACCTTGATCACATGGCAACGCCATCAGTGTTGATAGACCATTTAAATTGCTACACTTTTGCCCGTAATTGATGATGTGTAATGAAACTAGAAGAAACATTCCCATACTTTCATTATCGGAAGCAAATCTCCGTTTTTTCCATCATAATGCACAAGTAATTACCATTTGTATTAGATGTTACTTGCCAAAATAAATATTTTTCTAAATCAAAAGGAAATAGTCACAATTGATGAAGGGTTAAGAACTAGCCTTAAATATAGTTCAACATTAAATAATTAAAATGTCATTGGAACCATCTAAAAATGTTTTTAAATTATTTTCCCAGTAGGAACATACAAAGGTATTGATTGAATGTAAACAATATCAGGATCAATCCCTGATTTTGATGGAATCATAATTGCATAAATGCCAAACATCATGAACAGTAATTGAAAGCATGCAACCTTCAGTTTTGAATGAACTTCAATAAAGTGCTTTGTGATACCATAAAATATATCATAATTCACCCATCGTCCTATTTATCTAAAAATGAATAAAAAAACTTGTGTTCTAAAACATAAAGTGCATCTTAGTGTAGTGTAATAAAAAACCATTATGTTTACTGGTTCGAGTGGGTTAGCAGCCTCAATTTACGTCATAAGTGTGCTTCCCAATGGTTTCAAAAAAAGCTTTTCAGTTGGAAACACAGATGGATTAGTTATGGGACAACGTAAATACTGTAAATGGAACTATGCAGATATTATATGAAAGCTTAAAAATAATACAAATGTTCAGCTTGGTAAAAGGACGCATGGTGTCTAGGGACAGATCAAGCCAATTCATAAACAAGTGTATAAATCCTCAGTGTTGTTGAGCCCTCCTGGAGACTTGCTATCCATATTAAGGATATAGCGAGTTTCAAGTTTTCTCATCTGGTACTCCCTGTCACCGCCTCTTTTAGTCTTAAGTATGACATCTATGATATAGTATGAGAAGTCCTTTAAATTGTTATTGTGGCCTTCCAGAAAGTACCTGGCGACAGGGTTAGTGGGGTCGCTATTGTTAAGGGCCCTGATATGTTGCAAGATTCTTTTACTCACTGGTAATTTTGTACTACCTATGTATTTGAGTGGGCATGTGCATTCAAGTACGTATATCGCAAATTCAGTCTTGCAGTGGAGGGGTTTGTTGATTTTTACCTCTTTCTCACTGAAAGCAGTGCAATAACCTTTTTTTGTTTGTACCATATTGACATGCCTTGCATGACTTGCACTTAGTAAATCAATTGGGAACAGTCAACCAGTTAGTGGAATTGGAAGATTCAGGACTGCTGGAAACTAGGCAGTTGTGCATTGAGGAAGCCCTTTTATAGGTAATATTCGAATTTGTTTTTGTTAATGTAAACTTCAACATCAAGGACGTTGATTTTAAGATTACTTATAGTGGAAGTGAAACTTAAATTGACATACTTCTTATTGATTTCAGTGACAAAATTCATAGCTTGCTCCTTTGATCCACCCCTCACAATAAATAGATCATCTATGTATCTATAATACATTTTCATATGGTCATCAAAATACATTTTGCGTGTGCCCTTGAGAACTAGCTCCTCCCACCAGCCCATGAATAAACAGGCATAGCTGGGGGAGAAGGTGGCTCTCATTGCAATGCCTCACATTTGCTGATAAAACATTTTGTCAAACAAAAAAATGTTGTTGTTTAAACAGAAACTAATCATACTGAAAAACATGACATCGTATGGGGGCAGTTTGCCTTGTTCTTATTAAAATAAAATTCCACTGCATGAAGACCGTCCTTATCGTTAATACAAGTGTACAGAGAGGACACATCCACAGTTAAAAGGTAGAGTTGTTTATCCCATTTGAAATCCTTCATTTTTGATAGAAAGTCACTGGTATCCCTTATGTAGGACGGTAGACCTTGCACCCATTCTCGGAGAAAAAGTCTACATATTTGGAAGCGTTTTCTAGTAAACTTGCTCTTGCTGATATAATGGGCCTGCCGGGGGGCTTGGAGGCATTTTTATGAATTGTGGGGATGAAATAGATATTGGGGACGGATGGATGGTCATTTCTAATAAACTGGTATTCGTCCATAGTTAATAATCCAGCGCTCTTCCAAGCCACCAGTTTCCTGTAAAAGTCATTGGCAGTTTCCCTTAAGGCCACTGAATTGCTAAGCCGATAGCATGTTCTATCATTAAGTTGAGATAATGCTTCCAACATGTAGTCATTTCTTGCCCATAGAACTACATTACCCCCTTTGTCCGAATTTCTCACTATGATATTTTTGTCTGTTTGTAGTTTATTGATCAGTTGCTAGTATTGTCTGTTTCTGTTAGTGATTTTTTTCTTCGTGTTGGAAATTTTGTGATTTAGTAATTTAATTTTACTTGTCACAATTTCAATAAAAATGTCAATACCATCACTTATCAGTATTGGGGTGCACTTCAATTTCTTTTTGAAGGGTTAAGTATTTCTGCTGAAAGTATCTTGTGTGGCCAAGGTATTGGTAGTTAGGATAGGAGAAAGAACTTCCTCTTCCAATTTTTGATTTTCTTGATGTATTCTGTCAAAACTTGTAACAATGATTGGTCAGTTGGGGGCATGGTTTGTGAGATTTCTGGAGAGTTTTGAAGATTCATGGCCACTCCTGCTCTTGTTTTTTTCATGGCATGGAACTTTTGGAGTTTTAAATTTCTCACACATTTGTAAACGTCCATTCAAGTATTAGGGTAGTCGAAATTAGATTCATTGCAAAATGACAAGCCGAGGGCAAGTATTTATATTTCCGCTTGATTAAGGAAAGCTTCAGATAGATTGATCACCGTTCTTTTCCGTTCTCCAAGTGTGTCTATCGACGCTTCCACCTGCCCCTCCCGCGTTTTTTGTTGTAGCCGCTCGGAGCTGGCTCATTTTCCGGCCTTTCACCTCTGACTCCGCCTGTAATTTCTCCTCTGCCTGCTAGTTTTTTCTGGGGCCTTGGTCAGAGAGTTGCTCTCCGTTCTTCTGCAAAAAAATTCAGCTCTTCTGCGGGGGACGGTGTAACACGAATCCCGCTCGGTAAAGGTCTGCTCGGATCTCCCTCAGCTTCGCTTTCAATTGCTGAGCTGAAATCCGAATTAGAAGTATCAGCCGGAGCCTATCTGTTCATGGAAGTTCCAGATTGTTGGGCATTGGATGCAGCATATTAGTCGACTTCATTACTTCATATTTGCGTGAGGAAGTAAAGATACGGCCACTCTCATAATCCACTCGATCCTGGTGGAATTTAAATGCTTCTCGTTCTTTTAGCTTGTCCTCTTCCTTATGTAAACGAATAGTCATTTCTTGTTTTAATTTAGCTGTTTCATCAGAGAGACCCATGGCAGTAATTTCATCAGTCAGTTTTTTAATGCGGAGTTGTATCGCTTTTCTGTCGATTTCTGCATATTTTACTAATATCTCAACTAATCTCCTCAATGAGTCCAGATTGCATTGGGCCCATTCTTTCATCATTTCTGGATTGGGCTGCTTGTAACTAGGCGCTGTTAAAATACGCAATCCTCTGGGAATTCTCCCCACGTCCAAATATCATTGGAGTGAATTATGTTCCAACCATTTTCCCTTTTCTCCGCGCATCAACTTTTCCAGCGCTTACATTTTACTTTTTAAATCGTTGTTAGTTTTAGTGACATTGGTCCCCGGTTGATAAAACAGATTGTTGGCTGGGGGTACATTGTCCAACAACTCTGAGGCTGATGCCTCACGGTCTTTTAGTGTGTCTGCCGACATTCTTTAGTTCTTAGATAATTTTGTTTAGCATTTTCCGGGTTTACAGAAGTATTTAATAATCCTCTCGTCCCGTACGCTGTGAGCACACCAATTACTCCTCAATGCCTTTAGGTTCTACCTTTGGGGCACACCTGTAGGTGGGGGGGGGGAAGCACTGAAACAGACACCAACTTAGTGTGTTAAAGGCCGCTTTATTTGGAATCAGGTGCACCTACACAAACAAACCCCACCTGGCCTGTGCCAAACAAAACTAGTACTCTCTAAATAATAACCGCCTAACAGCCCCCTCCACCCCCACCCCTAATTGTATCCCCAACATTGCAACAAAGTATCCACATCCGCTCAGCAACCTACCCCCAACTGCAAATGACCTTAGTGGCCTTCCTGACCTCCGCTCCCCAACTGCCCCTACAGCCCCAGGCCTCCTGTGAATCCCCCCTTTTCTCATAGGGAAACGCCACCCATCCTGGCACCTGTTCCAGCGACAACCACTCTTGTACCCTAGCTCAGGTGCACCCTCAACCAACGAAAGCCCCTCGCAACCCCCCAGAGGCCCACCCTGGCCAATCCACCCCACAGGACACAGGGAGGGAGGGAGGGACAACAATTCACCGAGGAACACCCCCGGCTGCCGTGTCACTGCACCGAAATGGTGCCAGACCCAACAAAATGGCCGTATTTAAACGCGGCCAGCCCAAAAACCACCCAAAAGAGCCCAACCAGCCCAAGCAGCCCAAACTACGGGTGCCTGCCAGGTTCACCTATCCCCCCCCTACTGCCCCAAAAATCCCCGGGTGTGCAAGCCTCCCTTTGGTCGGCTGCCCCCCCAAATCCCCCTTGGGGCACACCTGTAGGTGGGGGGGGGAAGCACTGAAACAGACACCAACTTAGTGTGTTAAAGGCCGCTTTATTTGGAATCAGGTGCACCTACACAAACAAACCCCACCTGGCCTGTGCCGAACAAAACTAGTACTCTCTAAATAATAACCGCCTAACAGCCCCCCTCCACCCCCACCCCTAATTGTATCCCCAACATTGCAACAAAGTATCCACATCCGCTCAGCAACCTACCCCCAACTGCAAATGACCTTAGTGGCCTTCCTGACCTCCGCTCCCTAACTGCCCCTACAGCCCCAGGCCTCCTGTGAATCCCCCCTTTTCTCATAGGGAAACGCCACTCGGAAGTCGTGTACGACTTCCGACCCCCCCCTTAGGACTCCTGCCTCCTAGGATACCTGAGGACCCCCAGTGCTCTATCCAGTGCCTCCTTCAACTGCACTACGTACAGTTCCATGCCATATCTAGAAAGGTGTACCCCATCCTCCCTGAAAAAATACACCGCTCCATATCGCAAGTCAGGATGAACCATTCTCCCCACCCCTTCCTTGTCACAGAAATCCCCCATCACCCGATTAATCTTCCGCCGGGCCCTGTCTATCGCGCCCGGGCGCTCAGCTCCCCTCCACACCCGCCTGGGGATCAATTCGGACCAGATCACATGGCATCCCGCCCAACGTTGCTTGATCTCCCTCAGGTCCCTCATCATCTGTTTTACCACCGCCAGCCCCTTGCACTGCACCAAGTCATTCTCCCCTAAATGAATCACTACCACATCCGGGGACACACCTGCTTTCACCACCGTATTCAACATAGGCAACAACTCATGCCACCGCATACCCCCTTTGCCCCTCCAGTGACACCTATACAGTCCAGTATCTAATCCCAAATTCAATGCACGATGCTTGTCCCACTCCGCTTGCTCGGCCCGCTTGACAAACGAGTGGCCCACCAAATATAAATTCAAAACTGCCACCTCCGGCCCCCGCCACAGCACCTGCAAAGAAACACATATCAGGCTTCGAAATCACAAAGACGTCACCCCTTCTACCTCCCGCAGCCGCACGTACGTCCAGTAACAATCCGACTTCCACCGTCCCAGCCTCTGTATCTCCTCCTTCCCCCAACCCCTACGCGCCGCCTCCGTCGCCGCCCCGATCCTGAAGGAGTGGGTCCCAAAAGCCAAAGGGTCCTCGCCCAAGCCCCGCAGGGCGCGCCGCAAAACCCACAACGCCTGCGCCGCCGACACTCTGCCCCCACTACTCCGGCCAAAAACCTGCCCCGCTTCCCGGCTCCGGATCGCCATCAGCCGCCTACCCCACGCCGCGGGACAAACTCCCTCCTGCACCCCCGGGCCCAAGACCACCCATGTCCCCACCCCCCTCTGATCAGTTTTGGAATGCCGCAGCCGCACCGCCACCTCCCGAGCGCGCAGGTCCACGTCCTCCCACCCCACTCCTGGCGCCCCCTTCGTCCCCAACAATTCAGACACTCGAAAAGCACCATAAAAAAGCCAGGACATTAACGTGGAAAAACGCACCACCTCGCCCTCATCTCTGCACACCTCCGGCAACGCGCCAATGAGTTTTTCCAACAACGCCACCGTGACCGGACGTCGCAAGCGGACCGCCGCGCCCCTCTCCCTCGACCAACCCTCCAGCAGCCGGGCCCCCAGCTCCCCCGCCGACGGGACGTAGCCCCACCACAGCTTACCCATTAACGCAACAGCCGACAACTTGCCCGCGATGGTGACCCGCGACAAACCCTTCTCCATGAGCCCCAACATGTAACGAACCACCTGCTCCTCGCGCTGCCACCGGTCCCCTCGCCTTACCGCGCCAGACCGCAAGAATTCCTCCCAGGATTGCTCGTATGATCTCCACGTTGACGCTGCTACGGATCTCTTCACCAGCTGGAAGACCCGGGCTCGCCCACCGACCACATCTCTCACGGCACCGGCGTCCTGACCTCCTCCGCCGCCGTGGCTAGCCCATGGAACCTCTCCCACTGCGAACGAGACAAAGCATCCGCAATGTCATTGTCCACACCCGGTACGTGCCGTGCCTGAAAGAGGATGTCATTCTCCAAGCAGCGCAACACAAACACCCTCATCAATTTCAACACTTGCGGGTCTCTGGCCGACTGCCTATTCACCACCTGCACGACCGCCATGTTGTCCACTCGAAACAACACGCGCTTGTGAGCCAGTTCCCCGGCCCACACCGTGACCGCCACCACCAACGGGAACAATTCCAAAAACGCGATGCTCCGGCCTCCAGCCTGCCAGTGTGCTGGCCACTGTTCCGCGCACCACCGACCATCCCAGTAGAGCCCGAAACCGCCAACACCCGCCGCGTCCGAGTACATGGTGACATCCCACTCCCAATCTTCCGCCGGCGCCATGGGCACTCCGTTGAAACGCTCCAAAAACGCCTGCCACATGCGCAGGTCCTCCTTCACTCCCGCCGACAATCTCACATGGTGGTGAGGCAAAGACAACCCGGACAACGCCAGTCCCAACCGCCTGCAAAAAGTCCGTCCCGCCCGCACCACGCGACAAGCAAAGTTCAAGTGCCCCAACAACACCTGCACCTCCCTCACCACCACCTTCCTGCATGCCAGCATGTCAGCCACCAGCCCTAACATAGCCGATTTCTTATCGTCCGGTAGGCGTGCTTCCATGGCGACCGAGTCGAGCTCGATACCGAGAAAGGACAACACCGTACTGGGACCGTACGTTTTCTCTGGCGCCAGGGGAACACCAAAGTCCTCCATCAACCCGGCCAAACCGTCCAGCTGCCGCTGGCAGTCCGTCGCGTCGGGTCGCCCCACCAGGAAAAAGTCATCCAGGTAGTGCGTCACTGACTCCGAGCCTGTGCGCCTGGAAAAAACCCACTGCAGGAACGAACTGAAACGCTCAAAGAGCGAGCACGAGATGGAACATCCCATTGGCAGTGCCTTGTCCACAAAAATGAGCCCTTCAAATTGAATCCCCAGCAGCTGGTGATCTGCCGGATGGACCGGGAGAAGCCGAAAGGCCGACTTGACGTCACATTTTGCCATCAATGCGCCCCTCCCCGCCGCCGTGACGAGCCTCCGCGCCACGTCCACCGACGAGTAAGTCACCGACGCCAAGTCCGCCGAGATGTACGCGTTCACCGACTCCCCCTCCGGCCATGACAGATGTTGTATCAGCCAGAACTGCCCTTCCTCCTTCTTGGGCACCACCCCAATGGGGGAGATGATCAAGTCAGGCATCGGCGGCTCCGTGAACGGGCCCGCCATCCTCCCTTCCTTAACCTCCCTGAACAACTTCTCCCGCACGATACCTTTGTGCGCATTCACCGACTTCAGATTGTCCACCCAGCGGGCAATCCGGGGGCCCTCATAGCCCAGGCGGAACCCCTCCCGAAAACCCCGACGCAGAACCGCAGCATCCTCCGCCCGCGGATACGCCGCCATCCAGGGTTCCATCCTCTCCAGCCTAACCAGCGTACGAGCCTTTGCCCAAAGCTCCCGCTCCCCCCCCTCGCCCTCCACCCCTCTGCCCCTCTCCCTGGGGACCTCCATGCCCCTGTTGTTGGCCCGGCTGTCCAACGAGCCCCCAGCACCGCTGCGCCGGGTGCCGCTTTCCGCAATTCGAGCACTCATGCCTAAAACGGCAAGTTGCCCGCCCGCACGACCCTTTATTGAAATCCCAACAGGCCCCAACCGCGGCCTGTCCGGTGGACTCACCCCGCCCCACCCCCCGGGGGGGGCGCGCGGCAAAGGGGGGCGATCCCACTGGCAACCCACTGGCCGTGTAAATGGTGTGGCCGAATTTGGCCCCGCCCATCGTCTGCTGGTACAAATCCGCGTCCAGCTCCCCCCACAACGCCTCCGGATCCGCCGCCATGCGCGCCCGAAACTCCTCGTCATAGTGTGACCACGCGAACCCGCCGTACGTCACCTGGGCCCTCCGCACCACATCCATGTATTTCATGAGCGCCACGGATCGGTCGGGAAACTTCTCGCAGTAAACACTTGCGTAGATAAGGAAAGCCGCCGACCAATTGTCCAGTGTCAACGGCACTTTCGGACGCCTGGCCAACTCCTGTTCCTCTTCCTTCGACCCCTCCATAGACGTCAACTCCCGGTGAAGAAGCTTCAGGATGTCGATGTACTCCCCCTTCCAAATTTTCTCCTTCGTAGCCAACGACAGGTGCGCTCCCAGTGGCTTCGTAATACCCATATATGGTAACTTACGCACCGGCACCACGCAGCTTTCCTTCCCACTCGCCGCCTCCTTCCCGGCGACCGCACCCGACCCCTCTCGCGCGCCGGCGCCCGCACCCGACCCCTCTCGCGCGCCTGCGACCGCGTCCGACACTTCTCGCGCGCCGGCCACCCCGTCCGCCGCGCCATCCGTGCCCACTCCGGTGTCCCGCACGTACCGGCCCCGCACCAGCCTCCAACCCTCCGCCCCCTCCCCCCCAGTCCCCACTGAGACCTGCACACATCGCCGCTTGCCACTCCCATCTCCCACCTTACCTGGCGTCAAGGTCGGCGTCCGAACCGGATCCCGCCGCCTAACCAGTTGAGCAGAGGGGGCCGTCACTCTCGGTACTTCCTGCCTCGCCGGCACCTGTAAAATACTGGCAACAACATTACTCTCCCCCATGTCCTCCCAGATCTCCCCTTCCTCCGCGGACTCCTCCTCCGCCACTTCAACACAGTCCCGACCCCCCCAAGGGGGGTCCACCCTGCTCAAGCCCGCTCTCTCCCGACACACTCTCATCAATTCACCCAAATCCACACTCCCACGCCGGTCCACTCCACTAACGCCTGGTTCAACAATTGGTGCATCCACAACCACTCCCCCGCCCCCGGCGGCCGTAACAACCCTTCGGGGGGGGCCGGCGGGGCTGACCCCCGCCGCCATCCACCACGCTCCAGTGACAGGTCCCTCGGTGGAGCGCGGCCGCCCGCACTAGACAGAGCCGGCCCATCCTCTCGGTGGAGTAGAGCCGCATGCTGCTCACCCGAGCGCCTCGCAAGCAGCTCCTGCCAAGGGAAAAAAGTGGAGTCCATCATACCGGGGTGAAAAAACCCGCCATCCCCTCCCCACTCGCCCCCCCCACGCTCCCACCCCAACGGCGCCCCCCGTCCCCACCCCGCCGAGTGACCGCCGCGGCGCGAGGGAACCCCTCCGCTCCCCAAGCCCCACCCACTCACACCGCCCCAGCCCCCCGGGCCACCCCACCCGACTGACCCCCAACTAGGCCCCACACCCCCTCCATGCCCCCCGTCCCAGCCCCCCGCCGAGCCCCACACCCCCCCCACACCCCACCCCTCCATCTCCCCCATACCACCCTACGTCCCTCGGCCCCCCCCACCCCCCACACGCCCCCGCCCCTTCCGCTCTCCATGCCCCCCCTCCCCCTGGCCCCCAGCCCCCCCCTCCCCCGCCCCGGGGACGACACTCTCTCCTGGCCCCCCAGGCCCCCACCCCCCTCCGACCCCGATGAGCTCCAATCTAGTTCTGTGTCCGCCCCCCCACCCATCTCCTCAACCTCAGTCTCCTCCACTACCTCAGGGGACCCCTCCCCCTTGCCCCCCGCCTTGTACTCCCTGGGTCAACCACCCCCCAGCACTCTCCCCCCCTGACCCCCCCGCCCCCCCAGCAGCCGACCCCGCCGGCACCGCAGATACCCCCTCCCCCCCTCGGCCTCCCACCCCTCCGTCACCGTCCGTGGCCGCCCGCCCCCTCTCCACCCCCACCGCCACCGGAGCCTGTCCTCCTCCCCCCTCCACAAAATCCAGGGCCTTTTCCTGTGCGCCCCGCTGGCCGGCCTTCTTACCGCCTTTCCCCCCGCCTTCCGCGGCACCGCCGCACCACGCTGCTTCGCGGCCTTCGCGCCGCCGCCCCCCGCCCCGCCCCCTCTCCGCTCCACCTGAGCCGGCCGCGGTCGCGACCGCGGCGGCTCGCAGGCCCACACGGCGCGCCGCGGCGGTGGCCTTACCTGAAAGTCCGGCCGCAGTACATCAAGCCGGCCCGCCTCCCCCAACAGCCGCAACGCCTCCGCAACTCTGGGGTCCCGCTCCGCCATCCTCGACCACCGCCTCACACAAAAGCAACGAGAACACCGACGCTCCACACCGCACCCGCCGCCTGACACCACGCTCCCGCTCCGACAACAATTCACCGAGGAACACCCCCGGCTGCCGTGTCACTGCACCGAAATGGTGCCAGACCCAACAAAATGCCCGTATTTAAACGCGGCCAGCCCAAAAACCGCCCAAAAGAGCCCAACCAGCCCAAGCAGCCCAAACTACGGGTGCCTGCCAGGTTCACCTATCCCCCCCCCCTACTGCCCCAAAAATCCCCGGGTGTGCAAGCCTCCCTTTGGTCGGCTGCCCCCCCAAATCCCCCTTCACGTCCCTCCAGTGACCCGAGAGTCCTCTGACACTGCGAGCGCAGTGACGATCCTGGCAGCGCAATCCTGGCTGCAGGGGGGCTGACTATTGAAAATTCCTTCCGGATTCCTTTTTCCCTCCGGTCGGACACACGGAAGTGGTAGCTTTGTTTGACAGTCGCCTCTTGTCGATTGGGGGTCCGTGTTAGACTGGTCAAATCTCCGCCAGTCCAAATATTGAAGAAACTGCTTGTTCGCCTCCCGTCAAGAGTCTTTTCAGCAAAGGAGACACGTCCCATAATTGCGTGATTCAGATTGCTTTTAAATGTCGGCCATTACGCGTTTCAGTCCTCAAAGGACCTCAATCACATGACAACGCCATCAGTGTTGATAGACCATTTAAATAGCTACACTTTTGCACATGATTGATGATGTGTAATGAAACTAGAAGAAACGTTCACATACTTTCATTATCTGAAGCAAATCTCAATTTTTTCCTTCATAATGCACAAGTATTTACCATTCATATTAGATGTTACTTGCTGAAAATAAATATCTTTCTAAATCAAAAGAAATAGTCACAATTGATGAAGGGTTAATAAATAGCCTTAAATATAGATCAACATTAAATAATTAAAATGTCATTGGAACTATCTAAAAAAGTTTTAAAATTTGACCCTGATCTTTAAAATGGCATTATTTTCCCTGTAGGAACATATGAAGGAATGAATTGAATGTAAACAATATTAGGATCAACCCTTGATATATAATATATATATTCCAAAATTCTCCTCTCCGTTGAAAGAAGGAAGGGACACAGCGGGGTTCATTTGGACATTTATTCAAGAAAAAGCGGCATGACCGGTTTCGTCGTCAAGCCTTTTTCAAATGCCTCAGTTCTTGAAGAGGCAGCGCATTATTGTGCCAACGACACAGCAGCCTTTACCATGGACTTCATATCCCATTGTGCACCATGTTGGAATACAATGCACTGCAGGGAAAAGTCACCCTTGAAAATACTGGCAATAAATGTCCTTACGTCCCCTACTTCCAAGCCCACATAATCCATGACTCCAAGGCTGGAAGCGAAGGACAATGCAGACTATATATATTATCTACTGGCGGTCGCCAGTAGGTAGGTATAGTTAGGACCTAGTTTCCATAGGAAATCCGCAACATTCTATTTGGAATAACTTTGGCGCCGGTGGACGAATCTTTGCGATATTTTCCAAGAAAATGGAATACTCCGCTCCGCTCCTTCCTTGAAAGTTTGGGGGTCCCAAAACGTGTTTTCCCCATGCAATTTTCCATAGGACCTTTAGCCAGGGCTACAGCCCGAACGGCTGAACGGAATTACACCATATTTGGCAAAAAGGTAGAGTTCGGTTGGCAGATTACCCTTTTTGTTAAATGGTGTAAATCCGTTCAGTAGTTCCTGAGAAAATCAAAAGTAAAATCATAGATATATCTATAGACGAAGTACCGTACATGTACAGTACGTGTACCTTCACGAGCACGAGCTTTATGCTAATTGGCTGTCAACACTCCAAACCAGGAAGTGTTGGCAGCCATCATGTGTCTCGGTAGAACCGAGGCACAAGAAAGCACCAAAAGTAACGCGAACAACAAGCAAAGGGGGCAGGGTAGAAACACCCTGACCCCCTAGGCCAAACCAGGAACCTCAAATATGCGCCAGGGGGCTGCGTTGCAGAGAGGTTTAAAAAGGGGCGTGGCCTCATTATACCTCTCTGCAAGGCAGCCCCCTGGCGCATACTAGAGGTTCCTGGTGGGCTAGTTGGACCCCAGGGACCTCCAGTATGCAAGGGAAATTAGTTCCCCCTCTGCAAACGTGCCAGAGGGCTGCGTTCCAGAGAGGTGTAATGAGGCCACGCCCCTTTTTACACCTCTCTGCAACGCAGCCCCCTGGTGCATACTGGAGGTCCCTGGTGGGCTAGTTTGCCCCCAGGGACGCCCAGTATGCAAGGGGACTTAACCCCCCAACTTAGAACATGCTACAGGGCGCGTTTGCACAGTGGTGCAGGTAGGGGGCGGGGCTTGAGGTTATGTGAGTGCAAACATGCCCTGTGGCGCTTTTTAAGTTGGGGAATTAATTCCTCTTCAATCCAGAGGTCCCCTAGGGGGAACTAGTCCAACAGGTATCTCCAGTAAGCGCCACAGAGCTGTGTTGCAGAGTGTTGTAAAAAGGAGGGCGTGCCCTCTGAACACCTCTCTGCAACACAGCTTCCTGGCGCATACTGGAGGTACCTGGTGGGCTAGTTGGCTCACAGGGGACCTCAGGATTGAAGACGAATTAATTCCCCAACCTAAAACGTGCCACAGGGTGTGTTTGCACACATGTTACCTTAGGCCCCGCCCCCTTCCTTCACTATTGAGCAAAATATTCCTGTAAAATCAGCCGAACTACGAAATTCCGATTTACTTACCTGTTATCACAAGAGCCGTTAGTGCTGCATCTTTAAGCGCACTACTGATCCTGAAAAGTAATTCTAACCATACTTACAGTGACTTGAATTTCCTTCCATAGGCTAACATTGACTGGTTTCACTTGGAAATTTTTCTAAGTGTGGAGTTATGGAACTTTAAAAAATTCCTCTAAAATAAGCCGAACTACGAATTCCGATTTACTCACCTGTTATCAGGAGAGACCTCAGTGCTGCATCTTTCAGCCCACTACTGATCCTGAAAAGTAATTCTAATCGTAGTTACAGTAACTTGAATTTCCTTTCATAGGATATCATTGCCTATTATATAAAATATATATAAATAAAAAAATATATATATATTACAATTTCAATATTTTCAAAAACTTTTTTTTTCTATTTATATTAAAAATATATAATGTAATTTAAAAAATAAAGGGGGTCATCCTATCGGATTATGGGACCGCCCGCCATAAGGGCGGGGGTCCCGTGGGGGGGTATTAGGATGCGCCCGCCACAGTGGGCGCATCCTGCAGTTATAAAATTGTGGCGGGCGGTGCTCTCAGCACCGCCCGCCACAATGCTAAAAATACATGTATGCAGTTGCATACACAAAGCGGCAGGCACCGCGCAGTGCCTGCCGCATTGTGTATGCAAATGCTGGGGGGTACCCCTCATGTGCACCCCCCACCTCCCCTTCACTTCGGGGGCCCGCCTTCACACCCCCCCCGTGTAGGAATGTCTCCTTCTGGTACAGGCATTTACAATGTGACGCACCTCCCAGATGCGTCACATTGTAAATACCACACACCATGGCGCATCGTTTTTTGCACCACCGCTGCGTCAGAAAAGTGATGCAACGGCGGTGTAAAAGAGGCACAAGGGGGTTGTAAATCTGCCCCTAACACTTACAAATTCACTTAGGCAGTTTCACCAGCAGTGCAAAGGGAAGCATAGACTTGTAACATATTCATATATATATATTCACTGAAAAAGTTAGTTGGACATTTCACTCATACAAAACCATTGAGATTCTGCCGTTATAGTTAGTTGAGCTAACTGTAACTAGCTCAACTTAGTTGAGCTAACTATAACTCGTCATATATGCACTGCTGATGACATCACATATTACATCATTCATGACATGGTCAGTGACATCACTGATGACATCACTGACATCTCAAATGACATCACTGATGACATCACTGATTACATCATCCAGTGACTGTGTGTTTCTATAAAGTTGAAATATGTTTAATATATATATATATATGCCAAGATGTATTGAAGAATGAGTGGGTGTATAAGTGTCTGGATAGAGGATTTAGTAGGTGGGTGAGTGATTAAATGTATAATAATGAATGCATGGTTTTGTGACTAAACTATGTGAATGTCTGTATCAGTCTATCTATTGCTGTGTAAGCTGCTGCATTGGTTGGTGAGCAGCTACATGAGTGTCTATATGGAGTATTGATTGGCTGTGTGAGTATTTTTATGGATGCCTGAGTGCATGTGTGGGTGGATGGGAGGTATGTGAATCTGTGTATATAGGGTATGTAAGAGTTTTTAATCAAAATTGGAACAATTTTAGAATGTTTTAGCGTTCTTATGTGAATATTTTAAGCTTGTGATATTGCGTTTTGCACATGTTTAAAGACTATGGTCATAATAAACTTACTTTTGACTTGACTTGTATATAGGGGTGAGTTCTTCATTCACTGGGTGTATAGGTTCAGGTGTGCATGTGGAAACACCTATATGAGTGGGTAAGTGTGTGAATGGGTGTGTTGGTGAGTGAATACATATCTCAGTGCTACATGTCCAAGTAACTACATATGTAAAACACAGTGCATGTGAGAATTGGAGTACATACATGACTATACATGAGAGCCAGTGATTGTGAGAGCGGCTGTATTTGATCAGTGTGTACTTGTATCAGTGATTGTGTAAGAGAGTAAGTATATGTTAGTATCTGTATGAATAAGTGTGGTGGTGTGTGTATAACTGTATAGGTGAGTAAATAGAAGTGTGATTGATTCTTTGCATGACTGACTAGGTGTTTGAGTTTGAGTAACTCTGGATGAGTGGTGGTTTGTTGTATTGATGAGTCACTGCATCTATGAGTGACTGTATGGATTGATGAGATGATGTGTGTGTACACCTAGGAATCTGTGAATGTGTACGTAGTGATTGATATTGGTGTCTCTATTCTTTCGAAAATGGTAGTCTGTATTTTAGAGTGGTTGTATCAAAGGTTTTATTAAGGTAGGAGGAGATGCATCAGATTTTCACATGAATTATGTCATCAGTGATGTCATCAGTGATGTCATTTCAGATGTCATCAGGGATGTAATCAGTGATGTCACTGACCATGTCATGAATGATGTAATATGTGACATCATCAGCAGTGCATTGCGGCGGCGCGAGTTATAGTTAGCTCAACTATGGTTTTTTCAGTGAATTTCAAAGGTTTTTTAAATGCTAATTTGTAACTATAACGTCCCTGAAACCTATTATTTTTTCAGTGAATTTCAATGTTTTTTTTAAATGCTAATTTCTAATTATAATCTTTTTTAAACTTATAGTTTTTTCAGTGATTTTAAGTTATCACTCCATTCTCAACCTAGTGAAAACAGCCAATATCCCCAGTTTTCCAGCAACAGCTCCCACAAAAACAAAATTACCACAAATGAGAGCAACAACTAACGGTAAAAATATGCGTAGTAGAGGTTCCCGTGCAAAAATAACACAAAAACACCACTTCCTGATATTTTTAACGAGCAGCCAAATGCGGGGTGCGATCCAAAAACAGGCAATAAGCCACGTTAGCAGTAGGACTCTAACACTTGCCTTTTACTGGTGTAAACCAGGACGACTTCCTACAGTGTGAAAGGGAGCCCAACCTAGAATCACATCTGAAGAACAACACATGTCATAGAGTTACTGATCATGCAGCTCAGACACCCATGAAGGCCACAACACCCACTGCCACCAGCCTCAAGATGTCCCCCTCGGACCACCCCACTCCCTACTACCACCGAGGCAGTGCAGAAAAGGATAGCAGACCTTCCAAAAATGGCATGGTCCCTCTCCCACACAATACTTGAATGTTGGCAGATATGGCAACCAAGTATGTGTGAAGGACGCAAGTCACCCATCAATAATAATATTGCACAGAATACCAAGTGTAGCGGTCACGTGCTGAACACACCTCACTATGCAGAGCACAAACCTCTCCATGTGTACATATACTGCTGGTGCTTCTAGTGTTGTGGACAATAGACGCAACCATGTTACCTCAGGCAGTGGGGAAGATCTTGGTCATGTAGCTGTGTTGTCCCCCTGCAAGTGGAAGCACAGTCGGCTGGTCCAAAGAATGCCACTCAAGCCTAGGAGTATGAATAAATAAGCTGGGGCTCTGGACGTGGTTCACTTGTGTGAAGGCCAACGAGTCTGCCAGAGCGGCGGACCTCACCCTGCAATGTGGCTGCCACCATGACCGCGGGTCTCCTTGACACAGGCCCCGTGCTAACCCAGCGGCACAGCACCACAGACTTATGTCTGCACAGACTACTGCCTTCGATCTACACTGCGGACAGCAGGCCTCACAATTTAGATGGAGTGGTGATTGCAGATGACGCAGTCCAATATGCAAGACACATTGATCCCAGTGAGGCCCTCCGGACCACGCATCATCGCAGGGTACAAACACCTGAGTGCTTCAGGTGCCACTAACTCACTGCACAATAAGTCATCACCACGTGGCCTTATTAAGGCAGAATTTAATAGACAAAAGACATTGTTGCCAATGCGGCCCAACTGGACCACGCATCATTGCAGGGTGCCCTATACGCTGGTTGCTTTAGGTACCACTAACTCAGTACACCACTTATCATCGCTGGTTACACACACGCTTATTTTCCAATACTGTGCAGCTCTACTCAACGCCACGTGGCTGTGCGCCCTTGCTCACCACTGCCTCCTGTCTACACTGCGATCATCAGGGCTCACAATTAAAACTGAATTTTTAGTCAGTACTTACAGAGTGGATAGGCAACTAACTACAACGTCCCTAAGACCTACATAATATCCTTTTAGTATCCTTGCTTCAAGAACTTTTTTGATATCAATTATAGAATTATCGCTGGGTGCACACACACTGACTGCTTCAGGAGCCACTAAGTCAGTGCAGCACACCTCATGGACCCTTTATGATACAATATTTTGTTATTTTCAACAAAATATATTACTGCATGAAGTTGATACTTGTGGTCGTTCCTATGAAGTGAAAAATGTCTCTCCAATTGAAAAAGATAGTTCCCAGAAATGCTGAACAAGTAATAGCTGAAGAACTTTAAAGGAGACATACCCAGGCTTCAGTGTTTACATGAGATTGTATTAGTATGTGTGGAAAACGTCAACAATCTATTGATATTTTACTAAATTTCCTAAGACAATATAGAAAAAAAACTGTAAAACAGAAGATTAAGATATTACAAGAAGTAGACCCTTCCAAAGTGAGAAAAATACAGGGTTGCAAGGTCATTCTCTGGTTTGTCTTTCAGGAAAGTGTGTCAAAGTCTTTTTCATCATTTAACAATGTTAGCAGAACATCATTCCGAAATGCGAAAGTTAGAAGATTATACTACTTGAAAACTCCTGCATTATGTCTAATTGAAATTAGTACAGCTCTTTTGCATGGTTCAGTGTTGGATGTAAAACAAGTTTGTTACGTTTCTTTACTAGTCAAGAGGAGTGTACAGAAAATATGTGTACGTGTTGAAGAAGAGATGGAAGATAGTACTGATGTGAACTTTGAAAAAGAAATAATAAAGTCGTTTCTGGTGAAAATCCCAACTATGTTTGCATTTGTTCTCAACGTAATCATTATAAAATCCAAACTAGGTATGTAAATGTGTTTTTAAAAACTGAAAAGGAAAACAATGATAAATAGAAAGCATTTGCTGCCTATCGGTTTGTGGAAGGTCGTTTTGAGTTATGCACTGTACAATGTATTTGTAAATATTGTTACAATAAATTAGAAGAAAACAAAAAGCCAGCTAGAGCTGTTCATAATGACTTAGAATTAGTTGCTATACATCCTAAACTTACAGATTTGATTACATATCAGGCCCTCCTTACACAATCTGTGCACCCTTTTCAGGCTATAATTCGTATGCAGCCTAAAACAGGTACGCTGCCTCCAACATATCCACAAAGAGGTTTAAAAGGAAGAGTTGTGTATTTACCTTTAGATTTAAGAATCATGTTGAAACTGTTGGTGTAGAAAGAGAGGATACTGCACCTGTAGTCATTATTGTTAATGGTGTACCCACAAAGTGTCGGAAAATATGGCAAGAGTTAGTACATGTCATGAAAGTCCAAAAGGCTACATTATATCTGGTGCAAAACAATATTTACTATAAAATGGTAAATGTAGAACAAAAAGAAATGACTTTAGAAGATGAAACACATATTTCAAGTGGACAAAGTGAAAAAGTGGACAATTCAAGAAAAGAAGAGATTTATGAACATTATACTATACACCCTCTACGTTCAAAAGAACTGATAAGAGATACTATTGAATTGTTCCAGATGAAAAAAGCAAAATGAACTCCCATGAGTGTGTGGGAAACAAGTTTGGAAGCTCTTTGCTTTCTACAGCTGTTCCCTACTGGAAAAAGGTGACGATATGATGAATGACCAGTTCAGATTCTAGCTTCAGAATACTGTACTTTACAACTGTACTCAGAATAACCAAGATTTCCTCAGTGTATTCCATAAATGTTTCATCTTTTGTTCCATACACCTACACTGCGGTCAGGATAGCTCACAATTTAAATTGAAACATGATTTATTTATTACAGAGAGAATTGTAATTTATGTCCTCGAACTTTGTCAAGAGGAAGTGACTAAAAACTTTCCTAGGTGTCTGTGCTGACTACTGCCTTCGATGTACACTACCGATAGCAAGGCTCACAATTCACATTGAGTTGCGATTGCAGATAACCCAGTCCAGTAGGCAAAAGGCATTGCTTCCAGTGTGGCTCGCCCGTAACACGCATTATCGCTGGGTGCGCAGATGCTAAATGCTTCTGATATCTCTATCTCAGCGCTGAACAACTCAAGGACCCTTTCTGATACAATATTTTGTGTATAATTTCACATCTGCTTTCCTACCTCAGTGTACCACAAGTCATGAACACTTTACGATAGAATCTTTTTCTGCTCCAATGATTACTGCACTCCACATGCATCCAGCACGCATCCAGCGCAGATGTCACTGGACATGTGACCCTGGTAATAAAAAGGAGTTGAGCGTATGTGCCCGTACCCAGTTCCACTAACTATCTGTGTGTTCTTTATATATCCAACATTCTGCCCCTGGGCTCTACAACATTACATAGTGCTCTGGACAGCGTATGCAACCATCTTACCTTTGACAGTGGGGGAAAACTTTAGTTATGTAACTTTGTCTCGGTCATTGTACAAGTACATACGTAGAGACTGGATCATTAGAGTACTGCAAGGAGAGTGTATAGTGAATTTATAAGTGCGTGGGGATTGGCGGAGTGATTGTATAAGTACATATGTTGGCGCAGCCTAACTCCGCCAACCAGCTTGTCTCTAGTTGGCTGCCCTCCATGTGCCAAAACCTTAAACTTTCCATATCTCTGTATTGCTACAGCTGCAACACTCCACTGAATGTGCAATAAACATTCATATCCACACAGATGTCTCATGTCCACCGTCTTTCTTGTGTGGAACTATGGATGAATGAAGGGTCAGTGATTCCCAGTACCTTCCATGTTGGCCATGTTGTGGGACTTGCCTCACAGAGTGACACTTTGGCTTTTGCAACACTGGTGACAGCAGCATTCCAACACGGACACCCACATCCACTGTTGTCAGAGATTTTTAAGCTTTCTATTGCCCAAAGTCAACCAAAAAGTAGCCCAAAGTAGCCTATTATTGCTACTTTAAGGAAGGAGGGGCAGGGACAGCGTCAAGCAGGTGGTGAATGCATTGGAATTGATGTTTCAACAGGCTGCCAAGTAAATATTTGTCTAATAAAGCACTTTAACATACTACTTTCCTGGAGCGCTGTATATATATTTATAATCTGGCAACTAGCACAAACCAAACTTTTACCGCACAACTGAGAAAAATATAGCCCAATTGTGTGTGATCTAGCCCAATCTGTCAACACTGCCCGCATCAGTTGATTCCTCATAGAGCTCATAACGGAGCCACACCCATAGCTTCACAGTCATTCTCCACATCCTCACGCTGGACTGGCATATGCCAGGCCAGCCCACTTTGCTTACGTTTACAGAGAAGGACAACAACCCTACATGGCCCAGATATTCATTGTAGTGGTCTGCTGGTCACCGGTCTAGTTGTTAATATGCCACACAGGGTTGCCATATTATTTAAGCATTCTCTAGAACAAAGCCAACCAAAAAGTAGCCCAGAGTAGCCCAACATTGCTACTTTAAGGAAGAAGGGGCAGGGACAGCGTCAAGCAGGTGGGGAATGCATTGGAATTGATGCTGCAGAAGGCTGCCAAGTAAATCTTTGTCTGCTAAAGCGCTTTAACATACTACTTTGCTGGAGTGCTGTATACATATTTATAATCTGGCAACTAGCAAAACCGAAATTTGACCGCACAACCGGAAAAAATATAGCCCAATCGTGCATGATCTAGCCCAATCTGGCAACACTGATGCCACAGCCACTCGCTTACGGCTGGTATAAACCCACACCACATCCCTCCAGCACAGGCGTGATAGGACACGTGACCTACTAATAAAAAAGACCGGGCGCACATGCTCTACGCCATTTTAGAGTTGCTCGCACAGCATGCACTGCGGCCAGCACAGTTACACAGCCATGCAGATTGCCCATCCCTGTCTCACTTATCACTGAGTTAGTAACACCGAAAGCACTGAGCGTGTGTACAACCTGCAATGATGATAGGTGCACTAGTATGTCCTCTGCCATGTCGATATCAATATTCAGTACCAAATGTGAGACCAGTTAGCTTGCAGAGCGGAGCTGCATGATGTGGAGGGTGCCCTATCAGCGAAAAGGGGAGCAGTGAGGCCTGGGTGTGCAGCGTCGGGCAGAAACCTCTGGGCGTCGGGAGTGGATGGGGTACAACAGCCTGGATACAGAAAAACAGCACAGCGATTTAGGCGTATGCAGTCGTATATCCCCTTGCATGCTCCTGTCGGCCAACGGTCGTCGCGCATACTACCTTCGTACTGCTGAGCAAGTTCGTTGGCTGACACGGCCCCGCCCACTCTGCTAAACCACCGCATCGCAGCCGAATTGCCACCGCGGTTAAGCGGATATACTCTGCCATTACTAATTCTGTACTATCTTTCAGATGTGGGATCTTGAGAGTTACCGGCACATGGTTGGAGACAGAGCGGTGGTGTAAAGGTGAGCTGTGACGGTTTTGTCCACAGTGTGGGCACTCAATGTCCCTCCTTATCTCTTCCTTTCTCTCCCTAACACTCTTTCTCTGTCCCTCTTCCTCTTACACTGTTTGCCTCTTTTTCTCTCTTTCTCTCTCTCTCTCTCTCTCTTTCTCTGTTTCTCTGTTGCACTTTCTCACACGCTTTCCCTCTTTCTCTCTCTCTTCCTCTATCCCACTGTTTCACTCTCTCTTCGTCTTTCTCACTCTTTCTCTCTGTCTTCCTCTCACTTTAATTTTTGTTTCTCTCTTCCTCTCACTCTAACTGTTTCTCTCTGTATTCTGCTCACTCGTTCTTTCTCTCTCTCTTTCTCTCTCCTTTGATGAATGCATGACGCAACAATCTTATCTTGCTTTTCATCTAACCGGCTGTGATTCACAAATCGACGTTCCCCCCAACACCACCAGAGCTGAAGGCACGTAGAATCTGCGATGATGTGTGGCCATCCTCAACACGTGAGAAAGTTGCTTCGGCACGTGGTGGATCCTCTTACACACACGCCAGTGGCAGAAGGTGAGCAGAGAGACGTCTTTCCGCAGCAGCGGGCAGTCACCTCTGGGCAGTGGGAGTAGATATTGTGTACACCTCAGAGCAGTGGGAGTGGATGGGGTGCAGCAGCCTGATTGTGCATTGGCGAAACAGAGAATTACGCGTGTGCAGTTGTATGTACTCTGCAATTACTATTTCTATACTATCAGATCACTAAACTTGAGAGTGCACTATGTCCTGGCACGTGGTTGGAGATACACCGGTGGCACAAAGGTGAGCTGCAAAGATTTTCTCCAGTGTCAACACTCCCTCTCCCTCTCTATCTCTTCCTTTCTCTCTCTCACGCTTTCTCTCTTTCTCTGTAACTTCCTCTCTCTCTCATTCTTTCTTTCTCTATTCCTCTCTCTCACTCTTTCTCTCTCTTCCTCTCTCTCACTCTTTATCTCTCTCTCACACTGTTTCTCTCTTTCTCTCTTCCTTGTATCTTACTCTTTCTCTCTTTCTTTTTCACTCTTTCATTCTTTGTCTTCTATCTCTCACTCTTTCTCTCTTTGTCTGTCTTCCTCTCTCTCACTCTTTCTCTCTTCCTCTCTCATTCTTTCTCTCTCTCTCTTCCTCTCTCTCTTTCACTCTTTCTCTCTCTCTCTTCCTCTCGCTCACACTGTTTCTCTCTTTCTCTCCCTTGTATCTCATGCTTTCTCTCTTTTTCGCTGTCTTCCTCTCTCTCTCTCTAACTCTTTCTCCTTCCCTCTCACTCACTCTTTCTTTCTTTCTCTTTCTCCTTTGCTGGACGCATGACGCACCATCTTATATTTCATCTGTCTTGCAGGCTGTGGTTCACAAATGGTTCAGCGATGCCACGCCATGGCTGTACATAGTTTTATTTATTGTTGTTTTGTTTTTATAAAATGTTTTATATGTAAATCCATACATGACTAAGATTCTTATTTGTCCCCCTCACAAGCATCTTCTTATTAATGGTTCACAGAGCGACACTCACTGGCCCAAAAAGTTTGTTGGGGCTATGCTGGTGATGTGGGAAGAGCGTGCGTTACCTGCTAATGTGGGGAGACGCAGGATGAAAGGGGTATCTCTCACAGAGAGAGCTCCGGTATGTTTTCAGAAATGCCTCGGACAGATGTCAGCTGAAGGACTGAATCACAAAATGGCTTTTCAATGCTAATATAGTCCTTTGTGATTTATGAACAGTTCGCACACCGGCTCGCAGAGGGACAACTGTGGCCAGTGGGCTCGACTCGCAGAGGCAGAACTACGGACCACCGCTCCCAAAGGAATGCGTAGTAGTTCTCATACGTAGAGGCACAGCAGCGTACTATCTCGCAAAGGTAGAGAGCTGTGTGCCGATGGACTGGCTTCTAAAGGTATAGCGGCAAAGTGGTGATGTTAGCCAGAGGGAAAGGGTTATCTTCCTACTGGGGTCCTGGAGTGGAGGTCGTGCTGCCTGGAACTCAATGCATTCATATCATCATTACACAGAGCTAAGGTATATTAAATTGCCCCCGAGACCTTTCTTTTATATTTTTACTCGATGCGAGGCACAAGATGGCTGCTAACACTTCCTGGTTTGAAGTGTTATCAGCCAATCAGAGGACACTTCCTGCTTTGAAGTGTTGGCAGCCAATCAGAGGCAAGCGCGTGCTCGGGAGTTAGGCAGCGGCCAGATATATATACATATTTTTCCTTTAATATCTCAAAAACTACTGAACTGATTTACACCATATCTACTAATGCACGCTTTCTGGACCAAGTTCTTTCTCCCTGCCAAATTTGGCGTAATTCCGTTCAGCAGTTTGATCTGTAGCCTTGTCTAAAGTTTCCTATAGAAAATGCATTGAGAAAACCCATTTTGGGACCCCCTTATTTTCTCAACCCCCCCTTTGACCAATCACCCCTAAACTTCTAACATAGGAGCTGTTCAAAAAAGAGAAACTTTTTGGAAAATTTCGTAAACATTCGTCAAGCGACACCAAAGTTATAAGCACATGGAGGGCTCCAAGAGAGGGGCTGCGCAACACCCCTACCAACATAAGTGAAACCCCAGCAGGCCCCCGCAGCCCCAGCAAGCCCCTGCTATTATTTTTTTTTTAACTGCCCCCGGGCCCTAGCCCACCCTGGGGTTTCATTCAAATAAAATGCGACCCCAGCGCGAATTACTCCTTTTTTAAAAATAAAAATGCTTTCTTTGGACCCGGGGGTCCTTCTGAGACCCCCTAAGCATGCCTAGGGGGTCAAGGTGTTTCTACCCTACCCCCTTCTCTTGTTTTATACCTTTGTTTCTCTGTTTTCTGGTGATTCGCTTCTACAGAGTCACAAGATGGCTGCCAACACTTACTGGTTTGGAGTGTTGGCAGCCAATCACAGTGAAGCTTGTGCACGGGACTTAGGCTCTGCCCAGATATCAAAACTTTTATTTTTAAATTTCTCAAAAACTACAGAATGAATTTACACCAATTTAAAAAAGGTCGCTTTCTGAACCAAGCTCTACCTTTCTACCAAATTTGGGGTAATTCCGTTCAGCAGTTCGGGCTGTAGTGTGTCGCAAAATTTCCTATGGAAATTAACATGGGGAAAACTTATTTTGTGACCCCCTTTTTTCTCAGCCCCTGCTTGACGAATCACCCCCAAACTTTCAGGATAGGAGCTGACCGGGATAGACTTTTTCGGGAGAATTTCGCAAAGACTCGTCAAACGACGCCCAAGTTATTAGCAAATCAAAAAATGCTTTTCCTATGGAAACTAGGTTGTAACTATAACTACCTACTGGCGACTGCCAGGAGGTAATTACCTGCTGGCGGTTGCCAGTAGGTAGTTATAGTTAGGATTGGCTACCATAGGAAATCCGCAACATTCTATTGGGAATAACTTTGGCGCCGGTTGAGGAATTTGCATGTAATTTTCCAAAAGTTTGGCCAGCTACGCTCCGCTCCTTCCCTGGAAGTTTGAAGGGGATTCGTGGAGTGGGGGCTGAGAAAAAAGGGGGGTCATAAAACGTGTTTTCCCCATGTTAATTTCCATAGGACGGTCTGACGAGTCTACAGCCCGAACCGCTGAACGGAATTACGCCAAACTTGGCAAAATTGTAGGGACTGGTACGCAGATGTGCCTTTGCTATGTTTGCTGAAAATTGCTCCAGTGGTTTATTTGAAAATTAACTTCAAAAACACATATATATCTATAGGCGAGCTCCGAGCGCTCACAGGTGCGCGTACCGGGGAGCGCACCCGGCTCGCTATGGGAGTGCACGAGCGGAAAGCTGATTGGCTGTCGGGTGTCTGTCAACATTCTAAACAGTCCGGAGAGTCCGCCATCTTGTGTCTCAGTAGAATCGAGACACAAGAGGTGAAAAAGAAAGGGGGAAATATTTAAAAGGGGGCAGGGTAGACATTCCCTGACCCCCTAGGTTTTCTGAGGGGGGCCTAGAAGGACCCTGAAGGGCAAACAAACGTTTTTTTTTTGTTTTTTTTTTGCAGGGTGAGCGCTTGGTGCGCTCCCAGGTGCGCGCTCCGGTACGCGCACCCTGAGCACACCACGGGGAAAAATAGTGTAAAAAAGACAGTAAAAAAATAATGTAGACAGTTTAGAGGTAAGTTAGCTCTGAAAAGAGCTGTTGTGTTAAGTGGGTGTTTTTTGTATCTACAAGTAGGTACCAATACAGAGTCTTATATTCAAGAGGAAAACTCTATTCCCCTCATCTGTAAAATGCACACCATCTCTCCTTTAGTTGTCTTGCATGTTGTAACGCAAGTTGTTGTGGTAAATGGAACCCACACCATAGTCTCTGAGGTAAGCAGAAACAGATTTATTCACATGTTTCCTTGCTTTCTCAATCTGTCGACAAAATTGGTTGGACCAGTTCCATTTTTGCCTTTGGCATATATTAGAAAATACCAAGGCAGTTTTTGGAAAAAGTGACATCAATTGCCCAAAGACGTCCTTTAAAAGCATTTCCAGACCTACACCAGTCAAAGTGCCTAAGTCATTTCCACCGCAGTGCACTATTAAAAGGTCAGGGTGTGGGAAATGCATAAAGGATTTTACCAATGGTATCAATTGGTGACTCCTCAATCCTCTCTGTCCAATCCATACAATGTCCACATTTGGTAAATCAAGATTGAAAATACCCCTGTTAACTGCGTATTTTTGACTCCAGTGGACATAGCTGTGACCCACAAACCAGACTTTTGTCATTGTGAAGGTAGATGTGCTTAAAGTCAGATGAGTTGTGGAAATGAAATGGCAGTTTGATTATGAAAAAAAGTGGTTGTGAATCAGTGCAGTTGAATAACCATAAATGATTGGAGCTTTGTTAAAAATCTCCACTGAAAATTAGGGTGCATGCTTTTTTTTGTTGTAAGAAGTCATTTCAATAGTTGAGAAAAAGTCATTTAAAGAAACATTGCATTTCATTAGCTAGTAGATTGAGAGGTCAAACAGCCTTGAAGGATTGTTTTGCAACATATTATGATGAACTTGTGAACTGTGTGCTGGTTTAAGAGGGAGTTACCATGGTTACAGTGGAAATGAGCACTGGAGGGATGGGTGAATGTTATGTGAGTTTCAAAGGCTTAAAATGTACAACAAATTAAAATGTGCAGTTTGGTTTTGAATTTATGTGGGAACAATTTTTATTGGCTATGTACAAGAATATGGGTCTGAAATGAGAAAGAATCTGTGCCATTATTGAAAGGCTCCAGTGAAGGTAGCATTGTTCAGAGATTCTGCTTAAGAAAATCTGTTGAGTGTGACTGACACTGTTCTATATCTTCCAAAGCATTTTTAAAGGTGAGTAATGATTGTTTTAAAAAAGATAGAGAGCTTAAAGATTTTTGGCAAGTATCATAGTGAGTGTCTGTGTGAATTAAGGAATTATATTTTTACCTTTTTCCATAATGTTTCCTGTGTGTTTATAAGGTAGACTTCTTTATAAATTGTTTTTATGCTTGGATTCGAGGCTGGTTTAGAAATTGTGTTATGGTTTCATTGGACTTGTGAATATGCTCTTTTTTTGAAGCGCCTTCTGCAACCTGTAGCATGGGTGGAAGCAGTGAATGTATGGAGAGGGATAGGAATAGCAGATAGAAAACCAAATGAAATGGTGCGGGAGATGAATAAAGTATTTCAGTAATGGTATCAATTGAGATGGAATATAAGATAAAGAGGACAATATTTACAAGACTTTTGCACAAAGTTTCACATGTTTGCAAGCAGAAAATGCATGCAGAATAATAAAATTGGCACCCAGACAAAAATATGAAATGCCGTGAGAGATGTTTAAAGGTTTCTTTTAATGGCATAAATTGAGATTGAATATTCAAAAAAAGACAAGCATATTTACAATCTGTGTGCGCAATCTTTGACATAGCTGTGTGTTTAAAAGGTAGACTTCTTTATACATTGTTTTTTATGCTTGGATTCGATGCTGGTTTAGAAATTGTGTTATGGTTTCATTGGACTTGTGAATATGCTCTTTTTTTTAAGCGCCTTCTGCAACCAGTAGCATGGGTGGAAGCAGTGAATGTATGGAGAGGGATAGGAATAGCAGATAGAAAACCAAATGAAATGGTGTGGGAGATGCATAAAGTATTTCAGTAATGGTATCAATTGAGATGGAATATAATATAAAGAGGACAATATTTACAAGACTGTTGCGCAAAGTTTCACATGTTTGCAAGCCGAAAATGCATGCAGAATAATAAAATTGGCACCCAGACAAGAATATGAAATGCTGTGAGAGATGTTTAAAGGTTTCTTTTAATGGCATAAATTGAGATAGAATATACAAAAAAAGACAAGCATATTTACAAGCAGCGTGCGCATTCTTTGACATAGCTGTGTGTTTAAAAGGTAGACTTCTTTATAAATTGTTTTTTATGCTTGGATTCGATGCTGGTTTAGAAATTGTGTTATGGTTTCATTGGACTTGTGAATATGCTCTTTTTTTGAAGCGCCTTCTGCAACCTGTAGCATGGGTGGAAGCAGTGAATGTATGGAGAGGGATAGGAATAGCAGATAGAAAACCAAATGAAATGGGGTGGGAGATGCATAAAGTATTTCAGTAATGGTATCAATTGAGATGGAATATAAGATAAGGAGGAGCATATTTACAAGACTTTTGCGCAAAGTTTCACATGTTTGCAAGCAGAAAATGCATGCAGAATAATAAAATTGGCACCCAGACAAGAATATGAAATGCCGTGAGAGATGTTTAAAGGTTTCTTTTAATGGCATAAATTGAGATAGAATATACAAAAAAGACAAGCATATTTACAAGCTGCGTGCGCAATCTTTGACATAGCTGTGTGTTTAAAAGGTAGACTTCTTTATAAATTGTTTTTTATGCTTGGATTCGATGCTGGTTTAGAAATTGTGTTATGGTTTCATTGGACTTGTGAATATGCTCTTTTTTTGAAGCGCCTTCTGCAACCTGTAGCATGGGTGGAAGCAGTGAATGTATGGAGAGGGATAGGAATAGCAGATAGAAAACCAAATGAAATGGTGCGGGAGATGCATAAAGTATTTCAGTAATGGTATCAATTGAGATGGAATATAAGATAAAGAGGACAATATTTACAAGACTTTTGCGCAAAGTTACCAAGTACATATCATAACCCTGTTACTCAACTTAGGAAGTGCTAATTTCATATCTAAATACACAGGGAATACCTACACCAGAGTAATTATTTCAGACATTAATTTACACTATGTGGGTCCTGTTCATAGATATTAATTGCATGGAAAAGTGGACATAGCGTAGCCTGCTTTATTACGCATATATATATATATCCCAAGGAAATGCTAATCCAATGAAAAGATCTACACAAGCCCACTCGGTCAGTTCAGTAGGTTTATTTGCGATACAGCAGAAAAGGATGAAGCATTTCGACCACGTCCATGGTCTTGGTCACATGACCACCACCTTCATTACGTGATATATAAAGGTACGTGCACATTTGAAATCATGAACATAAAGAAAATGTTAAGGCACATAATTGAAATTGTGACAACAACAGAGGAAGAAATAGATGCAGCTGTTTGATAAATTAAATCAATGTACAGTACTGGTAGACTGCAGTAACTTAAGTAAATTAACGTCTTAAGTCTCAAAAATGGTTTGTAAACTTTAACCGCATCAGATTGATGATCTGTGAGGCTGCTGATGTCAGAGTGCTAAATTTTACCATGTAGGGAAATATGGGGTCCAGTGCCCGATTTCCTAAACGTTGCTTGTGCAGTGGTGTGACTAGAGGATGGTCCTTGTGAGTAGGATAAATGTAGTTTATAAGCTGTTGGTTGATACTTCATATTCAGTGGAAGTGGAGGTAAAGTACCCAGGGCACGCACAAAACAGTGACTAGGAGCAAGAGGGGAGAGTCCGGTAATAAACTCCAGTGCACATATTCCTATCACAAACATGTAGTTCAAGGTGATTATCAGCAGCAATACTCTGCAAGATTTAAAGGTACAATAACATTAGCAACATAGCAATGTATTGTCAAACTTCAGCAATAAATGGCAAAAATTACTTTCAATGTAATTTGTTCTGATGAGACTTCCCAAAATTTGGAAACAAGATTCAAAGTGACATTGCGTCTGTAGTTAGAATTAAAATTAAAGAGCAATGTGCGGTTAGAAACTAGGAAGAGAAGGAAGAAGTGAGGTGTGAGTAGGCCACCATGGCATTAGTGTAACTTTGAAGTTTATAAAATTACAGGTGGGAATACAATTCCTCGTCCTGGTTAAGGCTATCTTGGAATTTAGTGTCCGCTAAGAGGATGAAACGTGACTCAAGTTTGCGTAGGGCTATGTGTGATTGCCTCCTCTTGGGTTGGGTGTGACTGTATACAGTCTAAAGAATTTGGCTCTGAGCAGTCAGCCCCATGTTCCTTGGAGAAGTGTCTATCTGTGCTATAGCTCTGGTCGCGGTTAGTAATCGCCTACCAATGCTCTAAAATGTGTTTTTTGATTCGGAAGGCCGTGAACCCAATGTATCAGAGGTTGCAGGGGCAGACTCTCAACTCGCTTCTGTGCTAGAGCTAGTGCTTTTCTGGAGTACCCTCTCTCTTTGAATCTCATCTTCATTTCCCGTTTGTTGTCTTCATAGGCTAAGTGGGTGCTGCAATTGTGCTTGGCCCATAGGAATTCCTTTTAGGAATCCCCCACCTAAAGATGGGAGGAAGGGAACTAGCTGAATGCAGATTTGAGTTTACTGCCGTTTTCTTCCTGAATAAGTTTGTACTGATTCTTCCTTTTTCTACACTAAGTTTGAGGTCTGGAAAGTCAATGGATTTCTGGCTGTAATGTCTTGTGAATTTAAAATTAACATTGTTCGAGTTTAAACAGTCCACAAATAGATTCAGTTTATTCTCAGACTCTTTCCACAAAAAGAAAATGCCATCAATATACCTGAGCCACTTTGAAACATAAAAAATCCAATGTTCAGTTTGGTAATTTCAGAGCACCTGCTTCTCATACCAGCCTACCATGAGCTTGGCATAGCTTGGGCCAAGCAGGTGCCCATGGAGGTCCCTTGTAGCTGCTTGTAATGTTCTTTTTCAAAAATAAAAACATTTTTTTTCAGGCATATTGCTATCATATCTATGAGCATAAGAGTGTGTTCCAGAAATTCTGCCCTGTATTTTTTGAGAAAGAACTGGCAAGCCTTTATACCGTCATCATGCCTAATGCTTGTGTATAATGCCTCCACATCAAGACACACCAGCCAGTGATCCGCCCCCATGGTGACATCCTTAATCTTTTGTAGGAAATCTCTGGTGTCCCTGAGATAGGACGAGAGGTTTCTCACAGAGGGGAAAAGAAAATAGTCGACATATGTACTGGTATTTTCAAGAAGGCTATTTTAGCAGGACACAATGGGTCTCCCTGGCGGGTCGCTAGCATTTTTATGGACCTTGGGGGGGAGGTACAGTGTAGGTGTAGTGGGGGTGTCGTTTTTGAGAAATTGCTTCTCATCCCATGTCAGTAAACTCTTCTCATGCTGTGCCTGAAGCTTGTTCATGTGCATGGTCTTTAGATCTATGAGATATTTGTTATCTACTCTCCCATAACATGTTGGGTCATTAAGTTGGCGTTGTGCTTTTCTGGTAAACATGGCCCTAGTCATGAGAACCACATGGCCCCCTTTGTCGGAGGGTTTGATGACAAGCTCCTGGTCATTCTGTATGTTGGTGACCGCCTCCCATTGAGTCTTAGTCATATTCCCACTACATGTGGTTTCTTTCAGGAGATCAAGAAAGTATTGGGCTACCAGGTCGCTAAAGACATGGTATTGTCTCTGACCATGGTTGGAACGTATCTAGATTTAGTTTTAAAGCCAGTGAGGGCGGTTTCTCCAGTATCGATCCCTAAGAGATCTGAGATGTCAGCAGTGTGGGTGGGATTGAAGGGGTCAAGTGGATCACTGGTGGCTTGCAATGATCCCTGCTGTTAAAGGGTGGTCATGGTTTGTAAAGTCGGAATGTCATCAATGGATAGGTCCATGTCCCCCACCCCTGTGGACCTGGTTACAGTCTCCATTTGTTTGGTTTTTTGGCAGCATGCATTTTACACAGTTTAAGCTTTCTATCAAATTTGTACAAGTCTACCTGTGCTTGTGCATAATCAAAACCTATCACTTGGCAGAAAGACAAACCTAATCCAAGTACACTTATTTAATCATTAGTAAGAACCTTTTCAGTCAGATTAATTATCAGAAGTTTAGGTGCAGTGTCCCCCATTATGGTTTCTTTGTCTTCTGGCCTCTTGTTCCCATACCAGTTGCTCTTATATTTTCTGCGCTTGATGTTCCGTTTGTGGTTTTTTCTTCGTTTCCTTGCTTTTTTTATTTCGGCCTCCCTCTATCGGCTTGTTCTTTCACCTTCAGGAGGAGGCGTAGCTCCTTGGAAAAAGACTGTTGTATATATATTTTTCTCCATCTTTGGCACAGTTTGACAAATCTTCATGACATTTTCCACAAACAGTGATCCAGGGAATTTTGTGACACATGGTAAGTTCAGGGTGATCCATCTACCGGGGGCTGAGTAAAAAGCAGGTTTTGAACACGACTGCAGCAATTTGGCAGAAAGGTAGATTACGTTACAGAGATCACGCTTTCATTTTGTGTAAATCCGTTCAATAGTTGTTGAGAAATAAAAGAAAATCAAAATTTGTATATCTATGATTGTGAAGCCTTCGTGAATAATCATGAGCTTGTGCAGATATCTGCAAAGCTCTGATTGGTTGTCCACACTTCAACCTGGAAGTGTTGACAGCCATCTTTGGATGCAGCTTCAGCAGAGTCCCAAAAAAGATGTGAAAAAAAAGAAAAGGGGGCAGGGTAGGACTATCCTGACCATCAAGTGTTGGTCTTGGGATCCCAGAGGAAATCTGGGAGGGAAGAAAATAGCCTTTTTTTAAAAAAAAACATTTGCCAAAAACTTTGCAAAATTCACAATTTTGTGGCAAAAAGAAAAAATCAAGCAAGGGCTCCTGCACTTTTTTTAAGAAGGCACCTGGTGGCATTTTATAAAAGAAAGGAAGAGGCAGCACAGGCCCCCTTCTGAGGCTCTTTGAGACACGGGGAACACCAACTCCATGGGTCTTTATTTCAGTGGGTGTTATTGCTGCTGACTACTAGCTTTAAACTGCCTCATTTTTAAATTATCATTCCGTGCTGACTGCTAGCGCTGTATTTCTAACAATTGCACTGTTTTTTACTGTGTACTTTTATTTCACTCTCCCTCTTTTTCGTTACCTGAGGCGGATGCCGGGTAACATCTTGCTCTGCCTTTGCTCTCCTTGCCCTGTGCAGTCTTCCTGACTGCTTCACTATCCCGGTGATGCCGCGCAGGAGTGCACATTGTTGGTTTCCCACCCCCACGGCCGAATAGGTGCCGCTGGGGTCTCTGAGACACATAGGAATAGTGTGGTGGGAGCGGGAGCACCCATCTTGGGGGGAGCCTGGAACGTTAGTCGGCGGACTAGTGTTGCGGTTCTCTAGGACGCCTCTCGGCTGAGACGGCATAAATTCGAGCTGTTGGACGCCCCAGATCAGATCGTTTGACCCCCGCTTTACCTACGGCGGATGTTGGGTGCGGGGAAGTGGGTGTTATTGCTGCTGACTACTAGCTTAAAACTGCCTCATTTTTAAATTATCGTTCCGCGCTGACTGCTAGCGCTGTATATCTAACAATTGCACTGTTTTTTACTGTGTATTTTTATTTCACTCTCCCTCTTTTTCGTTACCTGAGGCGGATGCCGGGTAACATCTTGCTCTGCCTTTGCTCTCCTTGCCCTGCGCAGTCCTCCTGACTGCTTCACTATCCCAGTGACGCCGCGCAGGAGTGCACATTGTTGGTTTCCCACCCCATGGCCGAATAGGTGCCGCTGGGGTCTCTGGGACACGTAGGAATAGTGTGGTGGGAGCGGGAGCACCCATCTTGGGGGGAGCCTGGAACGCTAGTCGGCGGACTAGTGTTGCGGTTCTCTCGGACGCCACTCGGCTGAGACTGCATAAAATCAGGGGCTCCTCACTCCGCGCAGTGGACACGCAGTGCGGGCTTGCCTAATTCGCGCCTAAGGAGCGCCGAAGGAAAGCCCGTCTGCGCCCGTCTGCGTCACGGGTGCGGCCGGGCGGGTCCTAGATCCTGGCATCAGCTGATGTATACGGCAGCAGAGCTATTCGATCTCAGGAAAGGGGTGAGCAACTGCTGCGCGGTTTTTCCTGGGAGGCATAAGGGCAAGAGGCGTTGCCCTGGTTGTGGTTGGCTTCCAGGCAATGCCCCTGCCTCTGTCTCTGTCACTATTGCTCCTCCCATCAAGCGCTCGTGTTTGCTCCTAAATACAAGATCTCTGAGCAAACATGCTTTAGACATTTATGAGCTCCTGGTTACTGAGGAGCCGTTCTGTCTATTTCTTACAGAGACCTGGCTGGGGGAGGCTTCGAACCCGGACATAACTACTGCAATCCCCCCCGACTATGTTATTTTTAGGCAAGACAGAGTGTAGGGCAGGGGTGGGGGTGTGGCGATTGTGGTGAACAGGGGTGTCTCATGCTCCATCATCCCTACCAATGAAATTGCAGGCTGTGAATCCCTGGCTTTTTCCATATCTGTGTCATCTCACCAATCTTGCACAGGGCTATTGATTTATATGCCATTATTAATCCTGTATTGAATCTCTCTCTCAGCACTGGAGTGGTCCCTTTAGCCTGGAAGCAAGCTATGGTCATACCGTTGCTAAAAAAAACAACTTGGATGCAGAGGTCTATGCTAATTATAGGCCTATCGCCCTCCTGCCAGCCTTTGCCAAAATCGTGGAGAAACACATACATACATCCCTCTCCAATTTCCTTGAAAATCATAATTTGCTTCATTCCACTCAATCTGGCTTCCGTACCAACTTAAGCACCAAAACCGCGCTGCTGGAAGTTACTGAAGCAATCAAGGAGGTATTGGATGTAGGAGACAAGGCCATGCTGGTAATGCTCGACCTGTCAGCGGCCTTTGATACCGTCCCCCATGAGGGTCTCCTCATCAGACTCAGTGAGATCAGTCTGCGGGGGACGGTGCTTAGCTGGTTCAGATCCTTCCTAGCGGGCCGGTGTCAAACGGTCTGGGCCCCCCCTTGTGCTGCTGTGGTGCCGCCATTGGAGGTCGGGGTCCCTCAGGGCTCCATTCTGAGCCCTACTCTTTTCAACATCTTCATGACCCCTTTGGCGGCACTGGCGGAGTCATTTGGTGCCCAGATCGTGTCGTATGCCGACGACACCCAGCTCCTCTTCACCTGTGGGAAGGGGTCTGATTTTGACGGGGAGAGCATCAGAGGCTGCCTTGAGGCTGTTTTTAAATGGTTCCAGCAAAACAGCCTCAAGTGTAACCCAGACAAATCTGAGGTGCTCTTTTTCGGCTGTCGGTCTGACCCCAGTTGGCAGGCCTGGTGGCCTGTGAATATGTCTCCTCCAGCAGCTGCCTCCATGATGGCCAAGAACCTCAGAGTAAAAATCGATAATGTTTTGTCGATGAAACCCCAGGTTCTTGGTTTAGTAGGGATGTGTTTTGGCCTCCTTAAGATGCTCCGCAAATTCCTCCCTTTGCTTTTGGTGGCACATAGGAAAATCACTGTGCAGGCCCTTATTGGGTCGCGCCTTGATTATGCCAACATCCTGTACTTCGGTCTGCCTGAGTAACTTCTTCAACGTCTGCAAGTGGTTCAGAATTCGGCTGCACGGGCCATCTATGGTCTTCATTGGCGAGCCAGGGCTTCTGAACTTTTGCAGACTCTCCACTGGCTGCCCATTCGGAAACGGATAGTCTTTAAGGCTCTCACTCTGGCCCACAAGGCTCTATATGTGACCGGGGCCAAATACATTCAAAAGTGGCTGGCTCTCTATCAGCCTGCCAGATCTTTGAGGTCAGAGTCGCTGGCTCTCGCCTCGGTCCCAGTTATAAGAAGAGCTCGGATTGGTGGCCGGTCTTTTCAGCGTCTTGCACCTCAGCTGTGGAACACCCTGCCGGTCACCCTTCGCAGGAATACCAACTTGCTGGCTTTCAGGAAAGAACTGAAATCCTGGCTGTTTGTTCAGTAGACCCGCCCTGCACCTTCCTGCCCCCTGTCCGCTGTAGGTCAAAAAAAGCGCCGGGACACTCCTCGGAGTAGCCGAGTGCTATACAAAACACCACCCTAACATAACATAACATAACAAATGATGGATACATGGACCCCTCTCTTGGACTTCTAGGAGATTGGGGATCAACACCTCCCTGGGGCTTTGTTTTCAATAAAGGAGTTGGCCGCATGGACCCCCCTCCTAGGCTTGTTGAAGCCCCAGGGATCACCACTTCCTCAGGTTAATAATGACAATTTGTGGGGGGCTTCATGGAAGCCCCCTAACCTGGGGGACCACCACCTCCCCGGTGCCTAAATAATACGTGCCATGTAGCCCACCACCTCCCCGGGGCCATTACATACACAGAAGAGAAGGAGGAGGGCATAAGGTCCCACCTCCTGGAGCCATATATGGCTCTGGGGACTGCCATCCACCGGGGTTGGCTCCTGTATTTCTAGCAACTCCCTGTGTGCAACAGCATGCCAGCTCCTGCAGGAGGTGGAGAAACAGCTAGGACCGGAGGGCTTGAGGCTCCCCTTTGGTCCTATAGCACTTGGGTGCCCTCCCTGGGAACCGGGCACCCAGGGAGTTGAGGCCGGGCCCTGGGAGATGGAGTTTCCGTGGCCAAAATCGGCATGTGGAAGGGGTCTGTGTGGCCCCCCATTCTATTGCTGCTGAGCCCTGGGGAATGGACCCCCTCGGGCCGCAATTGGGCCTGTGAGAGGGGGCCACGTGGCCCTGTCCCCCATTCAAATGTGGTTGGGCTTTGTGGGATTGGGTCCCCAGGGCTGAATCTGACCCGGTAGGGGGGCTACATGCCCCATTTAATTAAGGATGGTCCCTGGGGGATGGGGTCTCTGGGACCGAAATCGGCCTGGGGAGGGGACCATTATGCCCTCCCTTCCCCGTTGAATTTCAGCCCATTGAGTTATATATAAGTGTACTAGTTATTCAGTAGAAAATACTCCAACTGGGTAGACATTTTGTGCAAAACTGTGGCCTCTTCTTTGATAAATAGGCAGGTGTGGTTCCATTCAGGCTCTGACAAAAGAGAAGGTGGCATACTATTAAAGATTTCAAATATGTGTTACTTTATTGAGCATTTAAAGGTGATAAGAAAATGTGAAAGCAGACAATTGTACCACTGAACCACCAATGCTCTGCTTAGGGAATGGAAACACAGCACTTGTATATAGACAACACTGCTGTGTGTTATATGGACGATAACATGTTATTGATCTGCAGCAAGTACTACACGTCTACCCACTGAATCTGACACTAACAGATCTTATAGTAAAGTACACATGGGGATACTATACCACGATGTGCTAATTGGCAGGGCTGCGCTAAGATGTTGCAATTACTGAATTATCACTGATATTCTAATGATGCAGAAAGAATTCTAACATTCTTCTATACGTTGTGAGAGGGTGTGAGCTCACTCAGAACAGGTGGTAGCCCCCCAGTTTGTCTGATGGCACACCTACGTTAGGGGCACCAACGCGTAACATAAGTCATGTGCAAGACTACACAACAGTGTCATGTGACAGTGGAAGTATTTTGTGTTTTTTTGGTTCAGACACATTCACTCATCCTTGCCTAATCTTAAAGACAAATGAACCTCTTAACAGCAGAAGTCCATTAGTAGGGAGGCAGGAGCCACAAAAGCACCAGTCCAGTGTAAGGTGGATCAGAATTTGGGACAACACGGCCTACAAAATAAGGCTGCAATATCATAGCTCGTGTTGTGTTGTAAAAGCGCCGAACAGAAGTGAGCCAAAGGAATTATCACTTGAGAATTAAACTAATTAATTTAAAGCCTCAAAATAATTGTTGTAATCAAGGATGAGTGTATTTCATTAGGGTAACCGTGGAAGTGAAAAGTAGACCTTTTTGTAAGATTAGCTTCTTATCATCACTCAACCCTAAGCTGCAGACCTGGCTTTCTAGCTACGTTTTTCAGCTTTTGGTCCTACTTCCAAACAGTGATGCAGCCATGGGCCCGGTGCATGAGAGCATCCCTCACACTGCTGTGTGCCTGATACCCAAAGGTGCTAAAGGTGGCCATTTGGTACCGCCACAGATAGCCGAGTAATTGAAAGCTGAGAATGAGAAGGCGGCAGCTCCCGGCACCAACATTAGACACCACCAATTGGCCGCTTCCAGCACCTGGCTCTACAACTTGGCCCATGTTTCCCTCTATAACCACTTGACCCATGCTGCCCTCTATATCCAAGCACTCATGTCCAACACCATCTCTAGCTTCACAATTAATTTGACAGGAAAACTCATACAATAGTGTCTGCAGAAAGTGAGTGGTCACTGCACCCCAATCTTAACCTTATTTTCATATCCTATCGGAATTCAAGGGACACAATTTCCGTAATTGCATTAGGATGTCTGTCACCCTATCTTCTCCAGATTGAACCCAGAACTAGAGGAAGAGAAGGATGAAAGCAGGAGGAAAAGAATGATAGAAAAATGGTGACAAAGAGAGGAAGCAGAGATGGAAAGGTTACTATAGTTTGAAAATAGCATTAACAAAATGTAGAAAATCACTAAAAAAAACAAAGGTTACAAGGACAATATAGTCTCAGATTTCACTTGTGTAAAACCATAGAAAATCAGCGGTTATAGCTACCTGAGGGAACTATAAATGTTGCCCCCGCAATGCACTGCTTATAACCTCACATGTTACATCACTCATGACTTAAAGCTTGTTAGTGATTGATTGTGATGTTTTTCAACATGGTAAGCCATTGTGTAGCTCTTACGGCCAACATATGCATTCTAATCCTTAGTCTGTCAATCGTACTCCCAATGTACACGTTATTACAGTGACACTTTAAGACATATTCTACATGGTCAGTGTCACATGTTCTGTGCCCTGAATCGTGATCATGTGGCCCTCATACATCTGATAAATCTTTTGATTTAGTTCATACTGCCAAGCTTCACAGGAGCTGCATTTTAGAAATCCATTCATCTTACTGGACAACCAGTTCTTTCCTTGGTTAGGGTCATAAAAGCTGCATGTGACGATATCCTCTAAGGATTTCATTTTCTTAGATGTTATTAGTTGGCCTATACTGATTATCTCCTTGATGTGTTCCTCCCTTTCAAGTATGCGCCAATTCTTATGCAGAATCATTTTAATACTAGATTAGGGTGGACCAAACTCTAACAAGAATATTTTCACTTGGTTATTTGTTTTACTGGATTCAGTTTTTGTTGATATAAACTTGTTCTCTTATCTTATTGAGCTTTGCAATGAATATCTCCAGTTGTGATACTTCTCCTTCCCAGAAGATAAATAGATCATCAATGAATCTGGTCCATAGCTCATAATTTTTCATGCGTTCAGCATTCTCTTCAGCCCAGGCCCCTTCCTTCTCCCACCAGCCCATGAACAAGGTGGGGAAAAGGCTGTGCTTATAGCTGTGCCTTGTTTTTGCTGACAATATTTGTAGTTAAATATGAACACATTATTTGTGAGACTAAATCTTAACATTTCAATCACCATCCGCGTGTGATTAAGATATTTGTTTGGTCAATCCCTCAATAGGTACTCCCACGCATGGACGCCATCTCTGTGGTTTATCAAGGTGTAAAAGGACATCACATCTAGTGTTACCATTAGATATTCAGTTCTCCATGTTATGACGTCCAACTTCTTCAGGAAATTGGTGGAATCCTTTAAATATGATGGTAGACTAGTAACATAGAGCTGTAAGAATGGATCTAAGCATCTTGAGCATTTTTCTTGTGGAGAGGGTCTACCTGGGGGTACTTTCAGATCTTTGTGAATTTTTGGGAGGAAATATATGGATTTGGGGTGAGACATTTGTAATGTGCAGTATTATTTGGGTAGGTTGAAGAATCTACCCCAGTAAAGAAATATATATATATATATATATATTTTCCTACTGGAAATCTACATTAGGTAGTTGTAATTGGGACCATGTTTCCATTGGAAAAGTGTTTAATAATATGCCTATATCTTTGGCACCATATGATGAATCTTCATGAAATCTTCCCAAAAAAAGTGCACCAGTGATTCTTGTTGCACATGGAAAGTTTTGGGGTGATCTGCAAGCGGGGGCTGAGAAAAAGGAGGGAGTCAAAAATAGTGTTTTTTCAATTTTAACTTCCATAGAGATTTCACACACGACTACAGCAAGAATCGCTGGACAAAGTTAAATGAAATTTGGAAGAAAGGTAGCTCTTGGTCTAGAAATAATACTTTTTGTTATTTGGGGTTAATCTGTTCAGTAGCTTTAGAGTTATTAAAAATGAATCCAAATTTGTCTATAAAGGGACGTGGATCCTCTGAAGATCCAACAGTCCCAGTGCTGAAATCGAATTGGCTGCCAACACTTCAACCAAGAAGTGTTGACAGCAATCTAGGGACAAAAAACATTAAAAAAAGAAAAGGGGACAGGGTAGGAATACCTTGACCCATTAGCTCTGGTCACGGGGTCCCAAAAGGGCCCAATCAGGGCAAAATGACATTTTAACATTTTTACCATGGAAATACAACAAAGCTGCAAATCCACTGCAATAAAACAAGCTCAGAAGGCCTCTTACTCAGGTTTATCGAGCCCCAGGGACCACCACCTCCCTTGGGGTTTTGTTTCAGATAATGGAAGGGGGTCACACAGACCCCCGTCATGAGCTTCTTAGAAGCCCAAAGGGACAATAAAAAACACCTAATGGGGGGATCCCATGGACCCCCTGGGCCACTGGGACCGCCTCCTTTCTGGGGCCAAATAGTTTTTAAAACAGTGGGAGAAGGCCTCCCTCCCAGGCCACATAGGGTCCCAGGGACAACAACCTCCGAGGGGACGGCCCTGAAAAGTAAAAGATGGGGCTGCGTGACCCCCATCCCGGAGCCATATATGGCTGTGGACACTGCCAGTGCCACCCCCTAGGACCGGCTCCTACTATTTCCCGGGGTGCTCAGCCCTGGGAAATAGATGTTTGCTGTTGCTTGATAGGTGCTGTCAGCTTCTGCCAAGCAAAAGCAAACCCTCTGGTTCCATCGGGCGAGAGTCGTCAAAGTGCTCCAACCTCCTAGAAACAGAGGTTTTATTATTTCCTTGCCTGCAGACATTCGGGCCGGGAATGCGATGAAACTATTGTTCCTACATAGAGGGAGCTGCCTTTCCAGCTGCTCCCTGCATGCAGCAGCAGCAGTGCAGGATCCCAGAGGCCGGCTGGGACTGTGGGGCCTTGTGGCTACCCCTATAGTCCACACTGTATCCACACTGTGCACCCTGGGGCAGGGCACCCAGAGGCCGGGGGAGAGGTGCTGTGTTACCCTCCTTCCTCATTGAAATGTGACCAGGCCCAAAAGGCCTTGGGAGTGAGGCCGCACAGCCCCCCCCCCACCCCTGTGCAGAGGCCAGAGGGGAGTGGAAAAACAAGCAGAAAAGTGGATAGGGAGTGCTGAAAAAAGAGCAAGAAAGGCAAAACAGAGGGTAGAAAAATGAGCAGAAAAGAGCCAAACGGAGGGCAGAAAAATGAGCAGAAAAGAGCAAAACGGAGGGCAGAAAAGGCAAAATATTGGAGACAATTAGCAGGAAAGGCAAAACAGAGACAGAAAAATAAACAGGATAGGCAAAACAGAGGACAGAAAAACAAGCAGAAAAGGTAAAACAGAGCAGAAAAGGACAAAACAGAGAGTACTCAAGCACTCACACACCCACTCATAGAATCACGCACCTATTCACAGACCCTACTGATCTACTGAGACACTCCTACACCCACTCACTGGCCCACTCAGAGGCTCATGCACCCAGTCACAGACCCACTCATACACTCATACACCCAGTTACAGACCCACTCAGACCCTCATGCACCCACTCACAGACCCACTCAGAGACTCTCACACACACTCACACACTCACAGACCCACTGAGAGACTCATGATTCCACTCATAGACCCACTGAGAGAATCCTGCACCCACTCACCGAGCCACTGAGACACTCATTCACCAACTCAGAAACACATGCACCCACTCACAGACAAACTCCCAGACCCACTCAGACACTCACACACCCACTCACAGACCCACTTAGACACTCATGCACCCATTCCCAGACCCACATAGACACTCATGCACCCATTCACAGATCCACTCAGACTTACACATCCACTCACAGACTCCTTCAGAGACTCATGGCCTCCTTCACAGACCCACTGAGAAACTCATGCACCCACTCACAAACCCAATCTGAGACTCATGTGCCCACTCACAGATCTGCCCACCCACTCACAGATGCACATAGACACTCACACACCCACCCACAGACCCACTCAGAGAAAATCGTGCAGTTGGCTCCCGGGGTTCACCTTCGAGGGTTAGTGTGGTAGGAAATAATATATTTTATATATATCAATTAAAAATAAAATTGTAGCAGCAAGTAATTTATTTTATAATTATTAAGAATAAAATTGCTAGGTAGGGTGTTTTGCTATATTTAGTTTAAAAAAAAATATTTACTAAATGTAATTAAAAGTTGTGTGTAATTGATAAATATTACCTTTTAATTTGTAATAAATGTTTAAAAATGTAATTTAGTGGTTTAATATGTTAACTATTAATTTGTAAACGTGTGAAATAGTACATTGTTTTGCAATTTTTAAATATATACATACACACACAGGCACACACACAATCACACACAAACACATACAATTCAAAAGTCTAAAGAAATTAATAATTTTGCATTATTTCTTATGGGACATTATATAAATTACCAGCCTCCATTATTTTCTTTTTGAGCGTGTGTGTGTGAGTAGTGCTAGACCTATTCCAAGTCTGGGCTGGAGTACATTTACTACTGTTTTGTCACCAGTACAGGTGCGGTAACATTAGATGTGTAGTTTGTGAACCGCAATGGATTTACTCTTTTGCGGGTAGGTATTTGTATTAGCATATCCCTCCCTAAACTCTCATTTACCCTGCCCTCTAGCCCTCTGTATGTCTCCCTAAACCACTCCCATTTAGTAGTAGATATTCCCCATTTTCCCACCAGTCCCTTGCATATTTAGTACATAGTAGTAAATGTACATGAGCTGAGATCTCCTCACAGAAAATACAGACGAGATGTAGATTTTCCCCCTGTAGGTTTGTGAGCAACATTTCTTATTAAGTAGATTTACTGTAGTACAAATTATTTATTACAAAATACATTTTGCCAATCAGGACCATTGAGTTTCAGATTAAGTTCTTGCCAGCAGCTCTTATGCCTTTTAAAGTCAGTTTCTCCTATGCTCTTTGGACTTTGGAAGACGTCTAGCTCAGAGTAGTTGTCTGAAACCCTTGGAACTTGAGAGGACCTAATGTTGTGTCATGCTTTGTGAACTGGATGCAGCACTGCCCTGAGGAGGAAAGGAAGTGTCCTGATCCTCAGGTTAAGAGGGTGATTTGAGATGAAGAGTTTGGCCTGGTGCCACAAGTTCCTAAAGCCCTGCAGGATTGATATAAACTCATTAAGAATTTGTAATCCACTGCACCAATGTAGAGACGTGCTAGTGACTTACAATGTCCATGTCCATTGTTGAGCCTAAACTGCCGTCTACCTTACAGAAGTTTGCATTAGCTCATACTTCTCCTATTACAACACAAGAGAGATGCAAGAGGTTTTCAGTTTAGCTCTATGAAATCTGGCCAATATGCTGAGTCTTATCTACCCTGGCTTTAGGGTTATTTGCAAGCTCTTCCTACCGCTTACATAACAAACAGATGATATCAAAACTTTAAAATCTGGTTAAAGCTCAGCTTAGTTTATTTGCCAAGTGCTGGTGGAAAATTGTAAATGCCCTCAGTCCTATGGATGTTCTGACCAAAGGATAACATTAGCAATCAATAACTATTTAAGAGACACAGGCACCTGTGAAATGTGTCCGGTGCTGCGGTCACAGATTGCCAAATCTTTGATGGTTCTGTAATGTAAACAAACATTTTTGTTTACTTTGTAGTAGTTTGTACCTCCTACACCTTAGTAACCCAAAGTATATATGTTAGTTAAGGAATCACTTAATTTTGTGTGGCGTTTTTTGTCAAGATCTCTGCAGCCTGGGATTAAACATTGCTCTCTAAGCATCCAGGACCACTAACCAACAAGGTA
This sequence comes from Lissotriton helveticus, assembly GCF_964261635.1. Classification (NCBI taxonomy): domain Eukaryota; kingdom Metazoa; phylum Chordata; class Amphibia; order Caudata; family Salamandridae; genus Lissotriton; species Lissotriton helveticus. The sequence continues at coordinate 1,417,448,916 of NC_136068.1, read as the reverse complement.
GAGACGCATATATATTATAGCACACTGGGCACTTTGCAATATTCTGCATGGAACCTAGACTCACTGAGTCCAAATTAAAAAGGCTTGAAGATTATGGAAGAGGATTCAGCTTGTGAATCTGTCGCTCATAGGACTATAGTTAATTAAGAAGACATTGTTAATGTCATTAAAATGCCTTCGTTTGTAAGCACTGTAAAACTGCTTGGAATAGTACCTTAGCAATAGATGTGGTAGGACCTTCTAATTTTTTGTGTTTATCTTTAAGTTTACTACACTGCACTTTACTTTTGCAAACAAAGACCAATTCTTCTTTAAATATATTGTGGCATATTCTCAAGGAGCTATCGCCAAGTTATCAGCACTTTATCGCATCCAAAGTGGCGATAAAACAATAGCTCCATTCACAAGCTGATGATAACAGCCCATATAACCAGTTTACCTGCGATAGCAGCCGCAAAAACATCGCCACAGATGACCCTGGCAACTTTCACTAATGAGATGCAGAGTAGGCGTTCCTGTGCCAAAAGCCACGAAAACACCACTCCTCAACATTCTCAACAACCAGCCAGATCGGCGATAAGATCCCAAACCAGGTGATAAGGCACGTTAGCAGCAGGAATTTAACACCTGCTCTGACCTGGTGTAAAGTCGGACGACAGCCTGCACCAGAAGAGGGAGCCCAGCCCACAGCCACACCTGCAGACAAACAGAAGCCATGAAGCTACTGATCATGCAGCTTGGAGCCCCAACAGGGCCACAACACCCACTGCCACCACCCCCAGGCCCCCAATCCCCCCCAGACCTGCACCACCCCCCAGACCACAACAGAGGCAGCATAGACACAGACAGAGGACCTTCAGAAAACGCACCAGCCTCACAGACCTAACACCAGGGTATGTCATTGCCCACTACAGGCACAAAAGGACAGCCATCCTCCGCTTCCTGAACATCATTGCCCACAGGCTGACAGTACCAACACAGCAGACAACCGACATCCCACCTCAGAGAAAGCTGCTGGCTGTGCTGCACCTGTTGTCTTCTGGTACCTTCCAACCAACAACTGCCAGAGTCGGAGGAGTCTCACAGCCAGCCCTATCAAAGTTCCTCAAACCTGGCCTGGATGCCATAATCAGCTTGGTACCCCAGTACCTATACTTCCCCACACTGCGCAGGAACAGCTGGAGACCAAGCAAGGCTTCTACGCCATAGCTGGCTTTCCACACGTGTTGGGGGCAATTGACTGCACACATGTCCTACTTGTGCCCCCTGCCAACACTGCACACCAATTTCCCCAACAGAAAGCACACACATTCCATCAATGTGAGGGCAATAGTGGACCACCGGGACTCTTCACCAACATCGGTGCCAAATACCCAGGCAGTGTGCACGATTCCTATATCTTCCGACAGTCCATCATCAACCAGCGCTTCCAGGATGGCACCTACTGAAATGCACTGCTCGTTGGTAAGTACAAAATGAACACACCACACCTCAAATCCGCCATCATGCAATTCACAACTCTGGAAATGCACACGTAACAAAGTCACATACAATATGGCAAACAACATGCCCACCCACCAGACAAGACAGCACACTTACCGTGGGAACCTGGGCTAGCCATGTACATTAGCCATCAATGGCATGTCACCTCAGCCACACATTAGCAGAATGTGTGGAGAGGTGGGAACCAGGAATGTGCAAAGGAGGCAAGTGACCCATGAATGAGAATGTACACAATGCCAAGTGTGGCGTGGATGTGCTGGACAGACTGCAGTATGCAGACTACACCCATATCCATGTCTACATACACCACTGGCGTATGGAGTGTAGTGGACAGTGGACACACCCTGTCATCCCAGCCAGTGGGGAAGCTTGAGGAAATGTAGCTTTTTACGTCCCCCCTATATGCGTGTGCGGAGTGGGCTGGCCCGGCGTTCGCTAGGCTAGGGATAGGGGTGTGAATAAAAAGAACGTAGCTCTGGGTGTGGTCCTCTTCCAGAATGGCCAACGTTCCTGCCAGGGCGGCGCCTCTCACCCTGTCACAAGGCGGACGCAGTGAGCGGTGGTGCCTGCGATAATGTGCACCTGCTGCACCCCGTGCCGCTGGTCCCCGAAGCCCTCTTGCCCACCCCTGTGCATCCAGGCATCACTGCTCACCTGCCGACACCGGCGTGTGTCACGGACGGCCCGCCACGTCCCGCTGCAAGCTCAAAGCCCAAGGCCCTCGACCTTGGCAGCCTCCTCAGACCATCACGCCCTCCGCAACACAGGCCTGCAGTACTCCCTTCTCATCGATGTACTCCACCGGCTGACACTGCGGACCAGTAGGTCACACATTTGGAAAGGTGTCTTGATTACACTATGGCAGAGGTAATTTAATTATGGCTGAGTTTATATCACTATACTCACTTCGATGTGGTGCCACCAACGCCATGCATAGCAGTCCAACCACACGTGTCTGTGGGCCATTGCTGACTTCGGCCTACACTGTGGTCCTGCAGGCCTCAGACCAATCCAATGCAGTCCGTATCAGGCAGGACATGGCATTGTTGCAGGCTGCACAAGCGCTCAGCTCTGGTGTTACTACCTCCATCAGCCACAAATCCTCTCCAAATGCCATTCCAACGTCGTGTGTTAGAGATTCAGGAGGAGTAGGCTGGACAGCGATTGAGCCATGCTGACCGCTGCCTTTGGCCTCCACTGCGGTCAACTAGATCACACATTTGGAACTGAGTCTTGATTTCCTCATGGCAGGGTCCATGTCACAGTACGCAAGGAGAGGAGTAAGAGGAAGACGTGCTTCTGTCCAGAGGAGATAAGGCTCACCGTTATGGAGGTGATGGAACACTACCAACAACTGCACTGGTGCCACTAACTCTGTGCATCGCAGGCCTACAACACGTGGCTGTGGGCCACTGCTGACCGCTGCCTCCGGGACACACTGCGGTGGAGTACGTCACATAATTGGAACTGAGTCTTGATCTTGTCATGGCAGAGTTCATATCATTGTACAGGTCTCATCGCAAACTGCATCCCCTTTCAGTCTGACTCTGTGCCCCGACGTTCATGGGCACTCTCTGTTTGAACTTTGGTGGCATCTGAGTGCATGGGCTGGGGGCTGTCTTCATCATCATTTAGCTGATACTGACTTGGTGGTAAAGAGGAGTCTGTTGCATTCAACTCCGCCATTTGCCTGTTTCTGCTTGCTTCTGCCCTCTGCATCATGCCCTGGAAGGATTCCTTCCACTGTCCCTGGCAAACCCTCTGAGACATTCATCTTGGACATCGACAAGAGACAAGGACCCTAGCTCGGTGCAGCGCAAGTAAAGTACCCTTACTGTTTGAACCTTGTTCTGCTGATTGTCTCATCACTGTTGTGGTTGTTGCCAGCACTAACCGACCCCTGAGGGTCAGCTTACACTACCCAACACCCATCCAGCACAGGCGTTACTATACATGTGACCCTGGCAATAAAAGGGGCCGTGCGCATGTGTCCGTAGCCAGTTCCACAAACTCACTCAGTGTGTCCATGTGGTCCTTATGTATGCATGAGGGCCCCGGGCCATACCACATTACATTGTGCTGTCTACAGTAGGCGCAACCATGTCACTGCAGCCAGTGGAGTAGACCTGGGACATGTAGCCGTGTCGTACCTTCCTGTGAGCATAAGCGGAGTGGACAGGCGTACAACAGTACAGCGTAGTGGTTTGGCTCTTCCATGTGGGTCTGGGTGTGGTTAAGTTTAGGCCTTGCCAAGGAAGTGACTAATGCGTGTGTCTCTGTTGTAGTGTCTGCGCCACCGGTCCCGCAATGGACAATGTTGCCATGTGGCATGCCCCCAGAGTGCGGGCTCGGCCGAAGAGGTGCATGAAGGAGGGCATGGCCGCTCGGGTCAGGGATCACACATGCCAACTGTTGTGTGTGTAGCTATTAGGGCAGCATGTGCCAAATGTCCACACTCAACTGCATGGCAAGTTCAACCAGGCAGGTGCTCTACATCTTTGTCAGCCCTGTCCTTACAACGGGCCTATTGAGAAAAACAGAGAAACTGCACCGGGTTACGTGCATTAATATATAAAAAACATGCATACGTTGAACACTATAGAAAACAATTTGATAAAGTGAAACTATGGATAAATATTTTGTTTATTTCAGTACTTCTATTTTTTTGTTATTTTTTATCTTCTTTTTATCAAAAATATATATTTAATACATAAAATAATACACACAATTCATGACGGACACTTACTAGCTTCTATTGACTATTCTCCATTCATCTGATACGTGTTCTACATTCATTTCATTCTACTCTTATATTTTCTACATGAGACAATTAATCACAATCATTGATTTACAATATAGTGGTTAATTACAACAATTCATGATAGTATCTGTCATAGTCAATTCATTACTGTCCACATATCCCTGGTAGTTTTGTACAGAACCATTCAACGCGCTTCGGCTATTGCCTTCTTTAGGAATTCTATATTACCTGTGGCAAAGTAATCGATAAATAATATCCTCTATGTGGTGTCTTGATGTCAAAGATGCGTATCCCTCAGCAGATTAGGTCATATTCTCTTGGAGATATCCAGGTAAAATTCTTTATGTGTCTCAGGATATCCCAATCTGTAATTACGTTTATACTGGATCTATTCCAACTTGTGGTTGTATGTCTGCTATTTTCTGATTAGAATTTAGTATCAGATGTCAATATATGAGGAGAAATCTGGGTCCCTTGTTTGATTCCTCTGGTACTCCTTGAGTGGAGCGAGTCTTTGCACAAGATGTATCTTAAAGAATTCTGGAATCGTGCATCATAACTTTTATATCCATGTGGATGGTGCTTGATACTCCTGATTGGATTGAGTTCCTGTACGCAGTGCTTCTCGGTGGATAGAGTGTACTTAGACACCAAAGAATGGGGTATTCATAATCGTCATCTCACGAACGGGAAAGCAGTTTGGTAATGCTTTCCCGTTCGTGAGATGACGATTATGAATACCCCATTCTTCGGTGTCTAAATCATAACAAAAATGTATAAAAAAGGTTTCTGACTGCAGAGATCAGCATCACCTGCACAATTCAGGCTGGAGTTCTTGCTGACAAGGCAGATCTTGGCCTGGCATTGAGCATTTGTTAAATGTTGTCACAAGCTGAGATCTACCGCTGAGGGCTCGCTAGCCAGCCTGGTCTGGTCTGAAATCAACCCCAAGGAGGAATGGGTGCTTATAAACAATACCTTGAGGATACCATAAGAAAGCTCAGGCTGTGTAAACTTTGGTCTTTGGGCACATTGGCCCAAGATTTCAGAAGGATGGCAAATAAAAGTATCAACTTGCAAAGCTAGTTAGAGGACAAAGGAGCAGTAGCCAAACGTTCACATGGGTGGCTGGCATTGAAATCTTACAATGACCAAAAGGACCTCTGTCATTTGTAAATAGCCTGCTCCCTGAAGATCAAACAGAAATGTATGTCATTGAGGTTGGGAGAGATTCTCAAACTAGTTTTTATAACAAGATGGCAGGAAAAAGATCAACGGGTTATGGAATGCCATTTGTGCCTTCAATCAAATGAGTCACTGCTACACATCCTGTGCATTTGCCCTTGCTTAGACCATCCATGGAGGACCATGCTAAAGAAGGAGTATAAGCCATTATTGACTAGGTCATGCAGATCGGATGACTAGGTCATCCGACTGGTGGAATGTTTGGCTAATTTTAAGGATCAAGTTAAAGCAAATAAGCAAATCTTTCCTCTTATCCTAGGGATATGGTGTTCAGTTAAGATAGGTTCCCCAAAGTCCTTATATAAAGGGTGAGCTGCTAGGGAGACATAGGTTTTATCTAGTCCCTATACCACCCTTCTGCTTCGAGGGCATGTGTCAAAGCTTACGTTTTGTAGGCATTAGGCCTCCAGTGGTTTTATTTACTGGGGATTGTGACCAGTTAGGTTTTTTAGGGGAAGAGACACCTGCCCCAATGAACAGTGATCAGATGGAGGCACATTATGTGAGCACCAATTGCATCTTAGACACCATATTAGCATGTTGGCACTTCACACATTTACGTGATCAGTTAACCTACTTAATACATTAGTTATGAGCTTGAGAACCATGTACTAATGTAGTGAATATATGAACCTTTTATCTAAAATCCTATGAAAGTGTGCAATTTTATGATGTGAGGAGTAGTCATGTCTCCATTCTTAGGCGGTAAATCTCTGAATCTCCTGAGTTCATGACTTTCTGTAATTGGGCTTAGCAATCCTTAATCACTTAATTGCAATTTTCTGCCATTTCACTTTGAATATTTTGAAAGGATGTATGACGGTACGACGCGTACTGTCACAATGCGTGCTTTTACAACGCGTCTTTTACAACGCAAGTCGTAACCACGACTTGCGTTGGGGGCGCGGATAGTAAATAGTATAATTTACTATTCTAACACCAGTCCCCGTGGATACTAGTGAAGGTGTTGGAATAGTAAATGTACTATTCTTTATCCTCTAGCGCCCTCTAGCCCAAGTCGTGGTTAAGACTTGCGTTGTAAAGGACGCGTTCTAAAAGTACTGCGGGGTAACATCTGCGTCGAAAAGGATGTTCCCCATTTTGAAATAAATCTTTAAGCTGAGTACTTTGTCTGTCGTTTTTAGAGACCTAAAGGTATATTAAAGACAAGGCATTATTGAACTTTCCTGTACAAGAGCTACAGGCCCACGGGAACACCAAAGTCTATCTAGGGACTATGCTTCTCCTGGTCTGGTAAATCAGCATTCACAAGGGAAAGGGATTTGTGTGGGCTTGTGCGTTAATCTGATGATCTGATGGTTCCGATTGGATCTGTCAAGTAAATGTAAATGTAAATGTAGTATACTTGTAAAGCGCACAGCTGCCCCAGCAACGGGGCGTCCCGGCGCTGTATAACTCTGGGGAACCCGTCCTGGCTTTCCCTGTGGGATGGTCCCTTGCTGGGAGTCCCCAAGGTGGAGCCAGGCATCCCCGGAATTGGTGAGGCCGTTGTGGAGATTAGGCAAGCTAATGCCCAGAGTTGCCGAGTGGAACCCCTGATTAGAGTAAGCACCGAAGCGAGAATTATCGAGTCCGCTGACCAAGGTCCACAACCCTGCCGCGTCAGGAATTGAACCCTGGTCCCGGGCTGACTTCTGCTCTCAGCCCTGCAGCCTCTAACCAGTGAGCCATACTACTCCAAGTATTGATGGAACCTGTATAGGTAAATTGGCCTTCGAGACTGAGAACTTTACTTTTGTGTTACTGGCAAATATGTCCCGAGATTCAAATTGACCTAGTCCACTTTCCTCAATCCTGAGTCCTGGCGATTGCAGACAAGCGTGGCAGCTGATCCAACAGCCTGAAGGCATCAAAGTGAGTATCAATAGGGACTAAAACATACAAAAAGGAGTGAGCAAGCACAAGGTAACGTAATGCAACATGGGACTGGTATTTCAGAGAGAGCATTGTGGTGCATTGATCAGACTTTGAATCTTACATATTATTTGGCTTTGATGGTTGAACTTTTAGGGACTGTGACTATTGTTTCCTTGATGTTTTTCTTTGAATTCAGAGGACAGCTGTACAATCTCTTTCGTTAAAGTTCTCCAAAATGTTTGCAGCAGTATGGTATTTCTCCATGAGGAACATGGCTACTGTTGCAAGCTTCCGAGCGCCATTAAAAAACTCAGCAGGTCAACACCTGCAGATATCTTTTCTCTAGCCCCCATAAAATACATCCAGTGTGCAGAGATGCACATGTAATCAGTGGCTTGGCAACTGGTCCACATGTCTGTCGTCTGGTGGATCGTGTGAACAGCACTCTGCTGCAAAGCTTGTCCAATCAATTCCAGCACGTCTGGTAACATAGTTTGTACCAAGCTTACCCCAACTACCACTTGCTCCACAAATGGAGCATATAGCAATATTCACCTCCTTCTTGCTAACCGAAAAGAAGTCCCAAACTGGGGAGGTCAACTTTCTGATGCTGCTGTTGCCACTGGCAATGGCAGATGAACTGGTAAGTGGACATGACATTTGACTCTCTACAGTACATGCTTCTGCTGAGGTGGATGTGGTGGATGTAGGTCGCTGCCAGGACTTTGTAAATATGGCAGCTGGATGTGGTGTTCGTAGTATCAGTGTTGGTGGTATCTGTGGTATCACATCCCTCCTCACAGCAATTTGGGATGGGGTAATGTTAGTCTCCATTGGGGTGAGGCAAATGTTCATGATGACTGGCTCATCATCATCCTCCTCTTCTACATCTACCTCCATAACTCGAAGGCTTTAAGGAAACTTCCTTTTCTCCAGCCTTGTCTCATGGTGTATCTCACTCTCAGACTGAGGATGGATCCAAGTGGTGTCTAGATCATCAGAAGGGGGGCTTGGAGAAGAAGTTGATGGAATAACCCTCTGTTTTCTTGCTGGGGATCTAAAAAGACAATGGATCTTCTGAAGGAGTGGCTTGTTCCTCTTCCTCAGCAGGAAGCTCGATCTCCTGATCTGCCCCTACTTTGGGAAGAACTACTATTAGTGGTTGCGGCTGTTGTTGTCCACTTATCTGAGTTTCCTGCATTGATTGGGTACTACTTTGCAATAACGATTAGTCAATTTCAACGCCACTCCTCGTTGGCGTTGCTCTGATTAGACTCACTGCCTCTGAGACAGACATGGTCTTGGGCCTAGGTTGGTAGGGTGGGTCCGCTGATGCAGGGGTGCAGCTCCCAGCTTGCTCCCTGGACACCCCTGCTGCAGGCATAATATTTGGTTTCCCAAATAAGGTCTTGGGCGACATACTGGTGGTGGTAAGTGCCTTCTTCTCACTCTTGGTACTGTTACCTCTCTTCTTTGGGGCCATCTTGAAGCTGTCAATTAGCAGCAGCACTTAGCTTCACACAAGTTGACGAGATGTCTGTGGTCACATGTCACGTTGTGCGCAAGCGTTCTGTCTAGCAGTACTATGGATGACGTTGTCTCATCATCCTCTTGTGCACCTAAAAGCAAAGAAGTAAGAAGAACATCGGTGAAATGTGGCATCGTCATAGTGTGTGGTCACAATTGTTACCTCAGTTATAAAAAAATAACAATACAATGTAAACGTGTGAGACCTTGAAAACAACAAAAGCTTCCATGGTATACCATACAGTGCACTCAGGAAGGATAGGAAAGAATAACAGCAAATACAAATGTAACGGTTTGCGTTATTTGCATTGTATAATGCGTCACATGGGTTGCCATACTCAGGGAGCTGCAGCTGACAAATGACAATGTAACAATCCCTATACTGTTGTGCATGTCATATAGTATGGGGTTAATTGTTCATTGATGCCAAATAATGTTACTTATGAAACTGAAAAAAAAACTGGAAAAAAACAACAGATTTTTTTTTTTTTAAACTTTAAAATACTTTAACAAAAAATAAATGAATTGGAAAAATAAAAAAATAAAATAAAAAAGAAATTAAAATAAACAAAACCGAAAACAAATAGTAATAATAATACATAAAAATGACCCTCAAGCGTAAGCTGCTGTTATCTCATTGATCAACCATCCATGCAAGCATATGGCAAAGGGGCACAAATGCTGAATGCACAAAATGGCTGCCAGCCAGTGCCACATGGTTTATCAACAACAACAACAAGCAAGAATACGTGATTTGAGAACAAAAAGAAGACATGCAGGTCTATGCCAAAAGCACACTGATTGACTGCCTTCACAAAATGCCCGCCAGCCACATGGTCACAACAACAAGAAACGGGAGGCCTGGAAAACAATTAACACAAGCAGACCTAAGGGCACAGACTTTAAAAAATGGCGCTCACCACATGGGGAACCTAGGCAAATGTATTGCTGGCCTACTATTGCAATACAAATACACTCACACTCTGGCTAGACAAAGGAGGCATGTTAAACAACACATCCTTAATGAAAAAATACCAAAAACGAAAATCCACAAGACTAAAAAGGTTTGCAAGTTACAACAACCAAACACATCCAACAAAGGCATTAACACACATAAAAAAAAAACTTTAGTTAAATACCACAAAAAACACATTTTGTATTTGAATCCAATGTCATCCATAGCCTAAATGATGTTAAATTCAACAGACACCACAGAAATAGTTGCTTCATGCACCCATGAGTAGCTCTAGGCCTACTGGCTTAAAAACCCATTGGCAGACTAGGCCACATAGTGAATCAATTCAAATCAATATTGTAAATGTATTAAAAAACATGGAGAAAATGGGGTGAACTGTGCTACATTTTTGCTGAATAAAAGAAGAAAAAAGTGTGTGTAAACATTGCAAAACAACAACCAGCAAGACGACATGGCCACAACAAAGAAGGTATGGAGGCGTTTGGCAAAAGCACACTGGTTGGCTGCCTTCACAAAATGGCCACCAGTCACATGGCCAGGCTGCAACAAGAAGCAATAAGCTAAGGGGAACAAAGGGAGGACATGCAGGCCTACGGCAAAAGCACACAGACTGCCTTCACAAAATGGCTGCCAGCCACATAGCCAGGCCACAACAAGAAGCAATAAGCTAAGGGGAACAAAGGGAGGACATGCAGGCCTACGGCAAAAGCACACAGACTGCCTTCACAAAATGGCTGCCAGCCACATGGCCAGGCCACAACAAGAAGCAATAAGCCAAGGGGAACAAAGGGAAGACATGCAGGCCTATTGCAAAAGCACACTGACTGCCTTAAAAAAATGGCCACCAGCCACATGGTCACAACAAGCAGGAGGCCTGGAAAACAATGTACACAAGCAGACCTAAGGACACAGATTTTACAAAATGGCCCCAGGCCACATGGGGACCCAGGGGAAAAGCTGACCTACTATTGCAATGAAAACCCACTCACCCAGTGGCCAGACGAAGGAGGCATGCGAAACAACAACACAAATTTAATACAACAAAGCCAAAAAATGAAAATCTACAGGGCTAAAAAGGTTTCCAAGTCACAACCACCCACATCCAACAAAGGCATTAACACACATGAAAAAAGGTGAAATACCACAAAATAAACACATTTTGTATTTCAATCCATTTCCATCCATGTTTAAATTCAACAGAAACCACAGAAACAGTTGTTTCCTGCACCAATGAGTAGCTCTGGGGCCTACTGGCTGAAAGGCCTATTGGCAGACCAGTTGGCTACATAGTGAATTAAATCAATATGTCTATTTGATTTCAAAACATGGAGAACATGTAGTGAACTATGCAACATGTTTCCTTTATAAAAGAAGAAAAATGACTTGCAAAGAAACAGCTGGGCCCCTACTGAAACTACAGGCCACCCACCACAATAATTTAAACAAAATCAATGAAAAGTACAAATACATCTAGGTGCATAGGCCAAATCAAACTAACAACACCAGTTTTCCAACTTACTTGTAAAATCTCAGATTCAAAGTCCTTAACACCTTCAGCGCGGCGCGAATTTTTGCGCTGTGCTGATGGTTCTAAAAAACGGGCGTGGCCGTGACGGAATGGTTCCGTCATAAGCACAGCCCAACCGGCGCACGTGATGGAACCGTTCCGTCACAAGCACAGAAGGGGTTAAATCCAATGCTACATTATGCAGCAGACACTAATAGTGATCCTTCCAGTTCCAAATCTGAATGAAAAGTGACCAGATGATGGACAAAGCACTGGGAGGAGCCTGCTGGACAGGAACAGGAAGTTGGAGACTCTGGGGCACTTCCTATTATGACAAGCCACTCACCTGCACTTCAAGTTGTTCTGCTTTGGCAACGATAATTCCTCTAGTCCTCTGGGAACTAATGGAACGGCAAGAAGTGGAACAAACACCGCCAATCCGGAAGCCCCCTGGTGGAAAGGGGATTGGGCAGAGAAAGAGAGAAAAAATGAAGGTACCGGAAGACCTCACTGGACTGGAAAGGTTCTCCCTCGGAATGGCTGGAATAACCTTGGATCTTGGGGGGCAGGAATTTCAAGGTGTGTACAACTCTTGTTCAGAAAAACTGTTCTTCTTAGTATAACTACCCATCAAAGAAAAATAAGACATACGTAAGCAATCACATGAATTATTCAGAGTGTGTGAAATGTTTTCTGTAATACACATTAAATATCATACCAAATACTGCTAGGTAGTTTATGCAACTGAAAGACGTTGTTCACTGAATATAATCTCTTTGACCATTGACTTTTTAGGACAGGAGAACGTTCATTCTATAAAAGAAAATCAAGACATAACTCTGACAGCATTCCTCTTTTACATTTCCTCTTGTCAGTACATATGTAATTCAAACTTACTATCTGCAGATCTTGCAGCTGATTTCTGATTTATCAGCTCTCTCAAAGGAAATATACTGAAAGAAACGTGCATAAAATTAAAAGGCTGCACAGAGTGCAAAATGTCAACAAATATTTTCAAGTGAACAATCAATATGCCAATGTCACTATTCATTGATGCGCAGTTCACCATAATTACGGCTAATCTTCACTGTAATGTATGTCCTGATTTTCTCCTGCATCTTAATAATATCACAGTATTCACCAGTGTTGGTTTCACTCTTTTAAAATTATCCGAGCTCTAAGCGCATTTATTTTACCTTGATTTAATTTTTAAGAGTTCTAATCATTTTGTTTTCCCTGTGTTTCCATTTACAGGGTCTGTGGTAGCAAGTCGAGGAACAGGAAGGAGAGGGGATGCGTAAGGGACACCCGCCGGAGAAGAACAGAGCCAGGAAGAAGAACTCCCACAGGGACCACCGCCGATGAGGATCTGGAGCCAGGTAAGTGGTGCCGGTAAACGAGGCTAAGCAAAGATTGAAGAGCGTTAGCGGTTTAAATACCCTCGCTTAACCGCCGTTGATTTCCCTACATATGTAGCATGTTTTTACAGTTTACACATCCACGTGTGTAAGAGAAGGGTGCTGATGACTGTTCCATTAGCATACTCATGTTTTACAGCGAGTTCTGATTGTTACTTGCACAGCAAATGTCATAATAGTTAATAACCAGTTCAGGGCATTAAGTTTTCCCTAATCCAAGTACACAACATGTCATCATGAAAATGTCTGCATATGATTAACCTCCACATTTGCTTACATTATTACTTCATATTGCACACTCCATAATTGTGCACTTTTTTATGGTGAGGTGAGATGGGCATTGACCAGACTCATAACACTTCCTTCTTCTAGAAAAAAAAGTTACAAAAAGAAAGAGGACTCCATGCACAAAAAAACTATAGCCAATTGTCAATTTGAGGAGATTTGTTTTACTCCAAATCATCATTTTGAGAAGCTGCTCGGGGAGAGAACCTTCTCCAGATTGCAGTTGCGGTATTTCCTGCACTTTCGGGATTACGTTCATCACAAAACACAAAACGCCCACCGGAACTCTGTTTGCATGCATGAATAACATGTTAGGAACCGCAAACTCTCACGGGACCATGTGGCCAACTAGCAAATCTCGTGGCGCTCACAAATGGCTCAGAAATCTCATCAGCGATTGCGGGCAAACAGTAAATTGCTTCAGCACAGGCGAAAATGCATTTTGGGCACGCTAACACCCAAAAATCTCCACTCCGTTGTGGAGTGCGGAGTATATTTACAACCATGCGTTCTATATGAAGCGCGGAGTTACCACAACTCCGCAAACTCAGTGAGCAGAGTGGAGTTTTACGCCCAGAGTTAGTTGTCTCAAAGCACTTGCATCGGTATCAAACAGACCGAAGTTATTGTGATGTGTCACCCACTTATTGTAATGGTTCCGCACTCCATTAAAATTCTCATTACTCGTACACATACAAAACACCGGACAAATAGCCCCCTAACCTGCTATGAGAGTATCATTCTACCTGCAAAAAATGTGTCATTGAGGACATGCGATTCCCTCAATCTTGCTACTCTTTTCCTCAACCCAATGACGACAGTGAATATGATTTTGACATCAATTACATCTATGTCACCGAATTATGCACCAAATCGTGACCAGGCATATTGGATGTTCCTCTTCCCACATTTTCTCATACATTGTTTATTGATGGCTCTTGTTTGAGAGACAGATGTGGCATCTTAAAAGCAGTTTATGCCATCTGTACCATGAGTAAAGTTAATAAAGCATCATACCTGTGCAGTGTAACTTCTGCACAACTAGCTGATCTTATTGTCCTTACTACAGCCTGTTGCACCTGTGATGGATTGAGTCACCATTTACACTGACAGCCAGTATTAGTTGAGAGAACTGCAACTTGAAGCCCCTGAAAATGAGAAAGCCAAATGGGAAAAGACGGGTTATGTGAAGGATGCCAGTGATATTTGGGTGTAATTCGAAGGAAAGCCAGTGTTGTATAGTTCATAGGAGTCCCCCAGGACCTGCGTGTTTGAGATGACCTAAACTGAGGGCTTGGTGTCCCAACCGCTTCCGGACACCCCCACTGGATATGTCAGACGTTAAACCAGCTAGCTCTACAGTGCCACTACCACCCACCTGTATTCTACAATGGTGTATGCAGTTTCTTGCAACCACTGAACATGATAACCCTGATTCCTCAGGGATCGTGGAAAACAGTACAGCACAATTCGCTCAGACACTCATGCTTGCTTTCTCTCAGAAAATACACAGGATGGCGATTAGGTCGTTTCAATAAGAATTTATTCGTCCAGCGACAGGCTGGTGTAAAACATATGTGCTGGGACAATCAGGAGACAGAAGCATATGTAAAAGATTGCTAGTACCAATATAGTAAATAGTAGATACATTTCTACCATAGTGCTAATAAGATGAACAGAAGCAGTTCAGATAAAAACAGTAGCACTTGCATATTCCTCAATTACGCGCCCTAAGTAATTTGCCTAAATGTACGTAGCCTAACCTGGAGGTGTAGGTGTATATGCGTATAGTTATGTGTATCTGTAGCCAAGAAACCCCTAGGGATGAACCAGTCCCCTCACCTGATGGTTTAGAATGAAGGACCTCATCTCTGCGTCAAGCATGACAACCTGCAAGGGATGTCGAACTGCTGTGTGGCAAATATTTGGCATGCAGGACCCCTGTCAGAGCCTGGAAGGAATTGTCCTCTGATTTGTAGGGGGTGTGAGGGTCTTTTATACTAAAGTGGTCACTACCGTTTTTTTTCTAGATTCAATATGTTTTCAAAACAATCATGGATGTTTTGAAAACAAACATGAATGTTTTGAAAACAATCACCAATGCTTTTCTAAACAAGTGCAATCATGCACAGCTGGCTGTTGGCCAAAGATGGAAAAAAGTGGTGACCCTTATACATAATAAGTCTGCCGTGCATGGGTACCTGTTTATGTACGTCAAGTACAGGGATTATGATAGAATACTTAGAGCCCGGTGTCAAGGAGACAGGAGCAAGCTACTAGGTAAAAGGTCACCTGTTTAGAATTGGTATTGTCGTGTGGATGGGACAATGTATGTAAAAATGAGGTATACATCAATGGGACTATCCTAAAAGACATGACACCAGTTCTCCCTGACTCCAGGCTACCTGCATGGCTTTACCCATGTTGGTCAAGACAGAATGGTTGAGACCTTAAAACAGTATTGGAAGCCTCTGCTATTGTAGAGAAAGTGAACAGAAAGATCAAAGCAATGCTAGCCAAGGCATACACTTCTACGTCTCTCAAATGGCCAGAGGCACTTCCATCAGTACTCATGAGCATTCCATGCAGGAGAATGGGACTCTGCCCCCATGAAGTGCTAATAGGGAGAGCAATGAGAATTTCCTCTGTTCCAGTAGCTGCACTTGTGAATATCACAAATGACATAGTTCTCAAGTATAGTAAGGGATTTGCTGATGTGTGAAGTTGATCTCTCAACAGGTTGACATAGCGACACTAGTTGTGAGAACTGCCCCTTGCCAGGACTTGAAACGGGGAAATTGGGTTCATTTAAGAAAACATGTTCGCAAGTCGGGTCTGGAAGAACATTGGAGAGGGCCATACACAGTTATCTTGATCACATACACTGCCTTGAAATGTGCAGTCTTGAACAACTAGATACACGCTTCACATACAAAGAGAGCGAGATGGAAAAAGGATGAAGGGGACCCAACATTCAATAATTTTTTCAAGTGCACCTCGTTTTTAAATCTCTGAAGTGTCAGAAGAAGTGGACAAACTCGGGAATCCCTGGCCTCCACTCAGAGTTCAAGTCGAGCCAAGGACAGCATGAGGGAGCAGAATCCTAAGCAACAAGCAAAAGTCATGACGAGAGGCTGAGACTCGAAATATGTTCAGAATCTGGAAACACCTGGAGATCTGAAACAGAGAAGTGAGAAGAAAGCTCCTTGGGAGCAGAGAACAGAGAGAAAGAGAGAGAGAGAGACCATACGAAAAGCCCCTGCATCCGATGATGAACTAGCATCTCATGAGCCAGAAATAACCAGCACCGCTGAAGGGAGAGTGCACCATGAAGAACAAGCATTTGCAATGCGATCGGTCTCACCTTTGGGAACTATATGTATTTAGCTATGCAGCACATTTGCCTGGGTGCTGAAACCTCTACTGTTCTTTAACATAGAGGGAAAGTAAGCACCAAACTGTGTGACACACCAGGTATGGGAACACATGTAAAGAAATATTGCCTTTCAGCAGGAAATGGTATAGTCCAATGCTCTTTTTTGATGTAAAATAAGGGCCTTCGGTGGTCATATCAGTGAAACTACAAGATTTGAAAAAAATGTTATTGTCTACAGGTACTCGTGGAAGACAATTTCTATGGGCTGGAATCTAGAGAATGCTAAAGTGATTCTAGTATTTTACTGACCTCTGCAGAAAGCAATTCTTTACTGACCTCTGCTAGTCGTTTCCTATCAAGACATTTAAATAGAGTCAGATGAACAGAAATAAAAGTACCTAAGCGGAAGCAGACAATTCCAAGGGCTGATCTCCAGAGCCCACAAAGTACATACACATATAAGTATATACTAAAGTATATACAAGAGGTCTCGAATGCTCGACCTAAAAATTGCCAAAAACTGAAAGTAAAAGAAAAAGGATCCTATCTAAATGGACTAGCCCAGCGACTATTAGTAAAGAACCTGAAGATCAAGAGAACCAAAGACTAAATTAGTGACGACAATTTAAAATAGACTGGGAGCAGAAGATCCAAGAGGGAGGGGAAATTCAATTGAAAATACAAAGTTTCCGATTAGACTTACTTTGCGAAGAAAGATAATGAATCAGATGACTGTTCGACTGACACGTTGACCCTTCTTGAACTGCACAAAGGATCAAGGGAGGAATTCAAGAGTGATCAGATATTCTGACATTCTGACAAAAGGACAGATAACAAATTGATTAGAG